>NC_084480.1:141617320-142260832 GCF_030035675.1 Rhineura floridana
CTAGCTTCCCTGCAGGGGGATGGGCAAAGTGGCATGGAGGTTGGCACAGTACAAATGCACTGGAGCCAGTCCATTGCTCCTGTCAGTGCATTTGCACCACACCAACCTCCCCACTGTCCTGACCTTCCCCCCCTCCCAGTAAGTAACAGCAACCCTCCTGCTGAGAAACTAGTGTAGCTGCTCTGCCCCACCCGGAGAGCTGCTTTTGATAGCAATGTGTTATCCTGCAGTGCAGCTCCCGATTGCTAAAATCTTATAATGTTTACTCAGATGTTAGTCCCATTCAGCATAGGTTCTTCCAAGCTTAATGAAATGTCTCCTGCTTGTAGATACTGCCAGTTTTATTAGTTCCTATGAATCAATGCCTGGGGGATTTGAGAAAAATGGCCCCTCTATCGTAACTCTTTTCCTGGTGGGTTAGTTATCCATTTTATTTCAGTGGAAACTGCTTCTCCCTCTCCGTGCTGCTCTCTGAATGTCTGAAAACCAGAGCACCATGGGGCTGTTTGAACGCCCTTTGCAATCAGCCCTACACTGCTCTTTAAATCTCAGATGTTTAAGGAGCAGCATGGGGCTGCTTGCAAAGGGCTTTCAAACAGCCGCACACTGTGCTTTGAAGCCCTGACAATTGAGGCTTCACAGTACAGCATCACTTGACATCACTATGACATCATGTGACTGACAGGTGGGTAGCCTTGCTGACCTGTCAAATTTGGCCTGTCAGGGATAGGAAGATTAAGATCTGGCCCGCTGGTCAGAAATGGTTCCCGACTCCTGATCTGACCCATCATTTTGAGGATAAGTCACTCAACTCCATGGCATTTAAGATGCTGCCCTTACAGTTCTGGAAGAGGTGACCAATGCTGCATCTTATTCCATTTTGTGGGATCAGTTTCAGTTTATGCAGCCTGATGATGTGGACATGGAGCTTGTAGGGGTGTGTCTGCCTACGTGCTGTCTGGATCCCTGCCCATCATAGCTAGTGAAATCCATCTTGGGGGAGGGTGTTGATCGGCCAGATTGAGGACACGACGAATGCTTCATTGCACAAGGGGGTGGTGCCCGCCATTCTAAAGGAGGCAGTGGTGTGGTCACTCCTGAAAAAGCTGGCCCTGGACCCAATGGACTGTAACTATTATGGCCCAGTTGCAAATATCCTATTTTTGGGGAGGTAATTGAGCAGGTCACAGTGGAACAACTGGATAAGACCGAGGCTTTGAGTATACTAGCAGCCTACAGCAAAGCATTTCCATTTGCCACACCTGGAGGGCCAATGTGTTGATCTGCCAATCAGTTGCGAAATCTGTTTGAAGCTATTTTTTTTTAAATGCACTGGAGCTGATCCCACCAGGTTTTACAGTAAAAAGGAGTGGAGTTTGACTAGCATTGTGTTGCCCCCATTTTCAGAAGAGAGGTGGAGAAGCACTGGAACTGGCAGAACAGTGAGCATGTCTCTATCCTGATGGTTTGAATCAATTCCAGTTTGGGTTCGGGGGTGGATCATCCCTGGTCACCCTGATATATGACCTTTGTAGAGAGGACAGGGGAAATGCAATACTGTTCCTTCTGTTAGACCTCTCAGCAACTTTTGATATCATTGACCATGGTATCCTTTTGGACCACCGCTGTGGGGTGGCTATCAATGGCACTGTACTGATGGCTCTATTCCTACCTGCAGGGTCATGTTCAGAGAGTAGCATTGGGAGAGTGCTCTTCAAAGCATAAACACCAGGGGACAGAAGTGCCACAGGGCACATTTTGTCCCCAGTGCTATTCAACATCTGTATGAAACCACTGGGAGTGGTCATTAGGAATTTTGAAGGGAGGTATCATCAGTATGCTAGCTATATTGCTCCATTACATCCAAGTCAGGAGAGGTTGTGCAAGCCTGGACTGGTGCCTGGATGCAGTGGTGGACTGGATGAGGGTGAATAAGTGGAGCTTGAATGCTGCAAAGACAGAGGCCTTGTGGGTGGGTGGTTCCCATTTCTGGGATATAAGTCAATTGCCTGTTCTGAGTGAGGTTGCATTTGCTCTGAAGAAGCAGGATCATAATTTGGGAGTACTCCTTGACCCATCTTTGTCACTAGAGGCCAAGGTGACCTCTGTGCTAGGAGTATCTTTTTGCAGCTTTGGCTTGTATGCCAGATGCAACTATTCCTGGACCAGGATAGTCTGAATATGGTTGTCCATGCATTACTAACTTCAGGATAGGAGCAGGTTACTGGCAACATGTTATGCCTTTGAGATCTTCCGATGGGGCACTTTTGGTGGTCTCCCATGCCCCTGATGTTTGGTCAAGCTTTATCAGGGACTGAGCCTTTAGTGGCAAGCCTTGCCCCGTGTAACTCCTTGCCAATAGAAGTTCAGCAGGTGTCATCCCTGCTTTCTTTTAAAAACTATTCTTTTTACCAATCAGTTTTTACTGACATGTTACTGATGTTTTTACCGGTGTTATTATTGTAGTATATTGTCTTTATCTTGTGCTATATGTCCCATAAAAGTGCAGTAAATAAATAAATTATTATACAGAAAACAGATGACAATAATATGGGCTTTTTTGCAGCACAAATGGATTTTTAGCATTAGTATCCAGATTACTTTCAGAACAATGTCAACAGAATAATGTTGAAAAAACTTGTTCAGACAGTGACCATCAGGGAGCAGGGTGCTACAATTTACAAATCCAAAATATTCTCTCTATTTTCATTGGTTGGAGAGCATGCTTTCTTCTCTACAGTTTGATGTATTCTACTATTTTGAATTCATCTTTTTCTTTGATTTTATTTTTATTGAAACTTTAAGGAAACAAAGCCCTTTTTTAAAAAAAACCCTAACCAAACATAATAGGCAAATACTTCAAAAGCAATTAGACTCCCCCGCCACCGAATGTCAATAACTCACTCCTCCATAAACCCTTCTGTAAAAAGCAAGGACGGCCTTGCAATACAGGTGCTTCCTTACGATACAGATGTTTACAGTACCAATGGATCAAGACAATCCAACATCTTATGGCATATCAACTGTTTTGCATTCAGAAAGGGTCCATAAAAAGCTAGAGCCATGCAATCTTGCAGGATTTCTTTATTGCAGCAATCCAAGCAGCCCATCCCTTAAAAGAAAACAACAAGCAGAGCAATGAACTCAAGGAGCAGAATGAACCAGCAAGTGACCTCATACAAATTATGATCAGCCTAGTATGTAAATATGTTTCACATTCCTGAGATCTGTCATGTGCCAGAATGTTTTTTAAATATTTGTCAGGAAACCATATTGAAGAAAATAAGTTTCTGTTGTTGGCCTTTGCAAGAGACAAAGCTGATGATTATATTTCTCCATCAGGGCAACATGCTAGATTTTTGAGTACCATGGCATAATAGCAGTGGAAAAGGCTGCTTCCATTTGAAGTCATCAATGGAAGGCAAGTTGTTGTAGCTGCTGTTAGGACGTACAGACCGAGTGTATTGCGAGAACAGTTTAAAAAAATAATCTTTGTGCATTAAGTTTAGAAAAAAGGTTTTTGCATTGATATCCAATCCAGTCTATAACAACAACAACAACAACAATAAATAAATAAATAAATAAAGGGGCACATACAAAGCTGCCTTACACTGAGTCAGACCCTTGGTCCATCTAGCTCAATATTGTCTACACTGACTGGCTGGGCCGGTGCCAGAGGGCTGCCAGTTTGGGCCCTGGCTGAGGGCCCCTGTGGCCCAGAGGAGCCCCTGAAGGGCACCTCCTTAGGGTGGGAGGGTAGTGCTCCCATTCCGCCATCTGTGGCAGGGTTGAGTCCTGACTCTGCCGTGGATCGTGGAACAGAAGCTCCCAGGCACCCCCCCAAGCAGACAACGAAGGCTTCGATAAGCCTGCACACACACCCCAACCTACCTCTCCCAACTCTGAGGATGCGCTGTGTGTGCATGCCTGCTATCCAGTAAGATGGCCACGGGGGCTTCCCGAAGGGGCTCATCTTGGTTGATGGCAGCAGGCGGCACGCTGCGCATGCACCTCATTCACACGACACAACGAGAGACCAGGACGCATGGGTGAGCGTCGCAGGCCCGGGGCAGACTGCTGCCTAAGGGCTCAGTCATGCCTGGTCCTGGCCCTGCTGACTGGCTTCAGCTCTCCAGGGCTTCAGGCCAGAGTTTGCCCCAGCCCTTCCTGGTGATGCTGGGGATCAAACCCAGGACCTTCTGTGTGCAAAGCAGATGCTCTGCCACTGCGCCATGACCCTTCCATGGTCTGACTTTAGTGAGACTAAACTACATTTAGGGATCCTCTGTCAGGACCCTTCCTGTTAGGATCCCACCTCAGGTGCCACCTGCTAGGATCTCGCCTGTGGTCACCAACTTGTCACGGTCCCACCTCAGGGTCCTGGTCTGTAAACAGTTCTCTCGCCGGCTCTAGCAAAGATCTCTCAAGATCTATAAAGAATACAGCCCTGGGTTGCTCTGGATACCTGATGATGTTACACTATCTCTTCACCGCTGCCACCATTGATACTGTTTCCCAACCTTGGTATATGCCCTGCCCACCCTTCTGGTCTGTGTAAACCCAGTCAAGGATCAGGTGTTCTGGTAAACCAAGAAAATATTTATTTATATACACAGGGAATAACAAGATTACTTAAAGGTATTGTCAACAAGCGTGTGGTTTCATAAGTTGCATTACTCTTTATGTTTCTAGTCATCAATAACCTGCCTCACTACCCGACTAATCCAATCCAACCCACAAACCCAACTCCAACCTCCCTCAGAACTCCCACCAACAGACTTCTCTCCACCAGAACTGTCATCCTCTCATTTATACCTTCAGACACTCAAACGCTCAGCCAATCATAATACAACATTCTCCAGCATTCCAGCCCATGTACTCCCCCCTCTCACTCAGTCTCCTTACCACATATACTCTAATAAACCCGCACTTACCATATTTACAGTAATATATATACAGGGACATCACACCCTCCACCACAGACCATTCCTTTTTTGTGTAAAGATCATTTACTTTGTCTGCTCTGAAATAACCAAAATGTTAACGAAACTACCTATAAAGACTTGTGTTCAAATACATTTTCAATGCATATTCCTTCAGGTTTCAACCCACTCATTTCCCTTAATTCAAAACGAAGCAGCACCTCCTATTTGACCATGTAGCTGGTCTTTTGTGTCAAGCGGTGGTGTACGAGAATGGTCTGAATCCTGAAGAAAAGAGCCTTTTATGTCAACAGGATGATTCTGGACCAAAGCTTTAGGTGGGATAAGTGGTTTGGAAACAAGATGAGCCAAACTTTGATTCTTCTGAAGAAAGCTGTGGCTCAGAAAGTGCTCAGCTACTGAAAGCTATGGCCCTATACATGCTTCTTAGAACTGGCTTGCTGGCAGGCAATCCTCTTACTGGCTGTCCAGATGTAGCCCTATCTGGAGAGAACAGTCCTTGCCTCCTTTGCACATGTCCTCCTTGCATCCAGACTGGACTGCTCTAATGTGATCTGCATAGGGCTGCTTTTAAAGACCTTTTGGAAACGTCAGCTGGTACAGAATGCAACTACCAGGATGCTCGTGAGGGGGGAGGGGGGGAGCAACATTTTGAACATATTTTACCACTTCTATGCCAGCTACCCTGACTGCCTATTTGTTTCTGGGCTCATAAGTGCTGTTTCTGACTTTTCAAGCCTTGAACAGTCTGCAGACAGGTTATCTGGACTGCCATACCTATACTAACTTGCCCAGGTTGAGATGAGCCTTGGAGGCCCATCATCATCAAGGACCATCAGATTGGCAGGTACCAAAGATAGAACCTTTTCAGTGGTGGCTCCACATTTCTGAAATTCTTTCCCTAAAGAAGCATGTTTAAGTGGCCTTTAAAAATGTTTGCTGTTTCATTCAGCATTTTAGTGATGTGTTTTATATGCTGGTTGTTACACTGCTGTTTTTATGTGGGTTTTGGATTATTTGGATTGTATTTAAATTATTGTTGTTTAAAATATTTTCAAGCCATTGTGGGAAAGTTTTATTTTCCTTTTTTTTTGTCCTGAAAGGCAGTGTGTGTGTGTTATGTGCCTTCAAGTCTGTTGCGACTTATGGCGACCCTGTGAATCAGCAACCTCCAATAGCATCTGTTATAAACCACCCTGTTCAGTTCTTGTAAGTTCGGGTCCATGGCTTCCTTTATGGAATCAATCCATCTCTTGTTTGGTCTTCCTCTTTTTCTACTCCCTTCTGTTTTTCCCAGCATTATCGCCTTTTCTATTGAATCATGTCTTCTCATTGTGTGTCCAAAGTATGATAACCTCAGTTTCATAATTTTAGCTTCTAGGGATAGTTCTGGTTTAGTTTGTTCTAACACCTAATTATTTGTCTTTTTCGCGGTCCACAGTTTTCCAAGTTATGCTGAAAAGTTATTTCGCCTGTATAAAGCTCATCAACTTGCTATGCCATATAGGTAATCCATTTAGGGGAACCACAGCCAGCAAATTATAAAATACTTTATTTAGTTGCAGGGACTCATACCCGACCGTTTAATATGTTCCCATGGTTGAAAGATAAATTTTGGTGGTCATTTTTACATGAGCCATTTTACCACACCAGTTAAAAGGTTGATTGGACCAAGCAGCTAAATCTTCCTTTAGAGTTCAGTAGTACCATAATTCTTCTGGTATAGTTGAGATGCAGGAGTGAATATGTTAATGCATAGGTAGCTCAATGGCTTCACAGTCTATTGAAAAGCAAATTGTAGTTGCAAACATCTCTGTGTCTCAATCTGCGTAGTGACATTCAATATTTCTGACTTGGAATGATTTATTTTGAGGCCAGAGATTGCACCGTATTGATTAAGTCCAAGCACAACTGCTGGCAATGATCTCTCAAGATGAGATAAATAGGAAGCATAAAGTACAATTTTGCAGGGTGTATTTTTAGCTGGTTGTCATCTCTAATGGTCAAATCAACGTCTGTTGTTCAGGTACATAGAATCAGTAACAAGAGAAAAGTTCTAATGATACCCTTATATGAAAGAAATATTGGTAGTGTTTGCCAATTGATAATTGAGACTGGATATAGAAAAATCATACTAAAACCTCAACATTATTTTCCACATATTAAGCTACAACAGCCTCCACCAACCTTCTAGAAAGTTTGAATTACAATTCTCATCAGCCCTAGTCAGCATGTGCTGGGGCTGATGGGAGTACTAGTCCAAAACATCTGGAGGGCACCAAGTTGGTGGAGGCTGTGCTACAGTGCTCAGCTCTGCTGAATGTCTTGTCAGCATCTGTTGACAGGAATGAAAAAGAGAACTAAGTTTTGTTTTACTGAATAAATGATGGACCGAGTCCTTCTGACAGAGTCTATCTGCTGCTGATAAGCCCACCTTGAATCGTTGTGCACATACTGATCTACGTATGTATTAAGGCAATTTGCAAGGATTGTAATAAATATTTTTCCATCTTGATTTATCAAAGCAATAGACTTCTAAATGGGGTTCTAGACCTAGGATATGATTAAGAAGTATGATGACTTTGGAGAGAGACCAAGGGCTCTTCCAGACCTGTGGTTTTTTGTGGGTTTATCTGGCAATATGTCATTGACATAATGGTAGTGCATTAGTGGTGGATTTATACTGGGCTTTCCACACACCATTCCACTTTATTAGTGGTTCTGCTTCTCCAATGTTATTGCTTTATTGCTATCTGGAGGGACACCCCTGCACTATAGTGCAACAGAAGTGGGACAAAAAATAAACCGGAAGATATGGCGCAAGAAAAGTTACAGTATTTCAGCAGGAAGTCATGGGACATGCACTGACTGGAAATGAAGCAGTATGTCCATCCCAAAATCTTTGCAGGCAGAAACAGTATTTAAAGTGGAATTGCATCTAACTCCCCCCCAATGCCATTATGAGGACAAATAATCGTAAATGCACAATAAAAGGATGTCTGGAGGGGCCCCAAGATAGATGGGTGCTGTGCCTGTTTTCAGGATCTCATTAAAAACAGTAGTATGCTTTGGGACCAGTTTGGCAGCTTTCAGAAGGTGCTAAGGTAAGACTTGGTATCCAAAGGATCTCTTCTCCTGCCCTTTGTGAACATTCCTTGGAGAGTGAAATATTCCAAAGTTCTCCGGTAACTCTGTTCACCCAGAGCAGCCAGTGGCTCTCCATGATGTGGAAGAATGATAAAGTCTAGAGATGGGCATTTAGTTAATACAGTAACTGAAACAAAATTAGTCCATTTCATTTAACTTGAACTAACGGAAACTAGGACAGAATGCAAACCCAATTTAGTTTTGGTATTGCCTCACCACTCCCTGCCATGAGACGGAGATGCAAAACCGAGGTGGCAATTTAAGTCAGAAGGGAGCGGGAGAGGAAGAAATATGACTGAGGGCACCCCTGTGGCCAGCCAGCATTGCACATGCATCAGGCAGCCTTGCGAGTGACACACAGAGAGAAACCCTCATAGAATGTACCACAGCTAGGCAGTACCCAGACACAGACATGGGGAGGGGGAAGGACGTTGTGACTGTTATCAGTATAAGGGGCTGCTGTCTTATGCTGGTTGAGTCTGTGGGTTGCATCCAGTTAGGTTTTACCCGGAGCATAGAAGACCCACTGAAAGTACTATTCTGGCAAATACTGGACACAATCCTGTATTTCCCTCTCTTTGCACACTGCTGCCCATTTCAGCCTGCGAGAGACGGGGGTGACCGCTGTACCCCCCTACACCTCAGTGAGTGCTGCCCTTGGTGATAAGAGATACTGTGCTTCTGCAAATGCCCAACTCAATGAGAATGAGACTGCCCATATGCCTACCTCACTGAGAGAGGAGGGAGGATTGCGCTTATTGGTCATTATGACCTCATGGTGATGAGAGAGTGGTCACTGCAGCCTCCTGCTGAAAGATCCATGTGCCTTTCCACAGCTGTCAGGCGTGGTTGAAGACACTTGCTGCTTGAAGTGGAGCCCAAATGTGGTGTCTCTGCCCCCACCTCCCAAATTAGGGACAGCACTTTAAAAAGCCTTGTCCCAGCCTTCAGCTGTCCCCCTGTCATGGTGCTGCCTGTAGCAGGTTGTGTCACATTTGCTTCATGGCAGAGCTGGCCCTGAGAACTGAAGGAGACAGACACACTGTCCCTGTGCCCCATCCACATTACGGACAGCTTTCATGCAAAAGGTGCCCTTTGCATCCAAGACCAGAAAGTTTTGGTGTTGTTTTTAAAACTTAAATGCAAGTTTCCTACCTCTGCAGGAAGGCAAGCAGCAGTGTCCATCAATAATGGCTAGGGCACTGGTCTTCCACAGGTGAGTCAAGACCCACTACCAAACATGGCTTCATCTAAGGTGGGTGGCAACAGCAGTAAATACATAGTAAGAAAATTAAGAAATTGTTTTCTTATTAATAATAATTATCAATAGGAAATATTATGTTTCTGATTCTTAGTAACACTCATATACTGTTTGCTGCTTTAAAATGTTTACTGTTGTTAAAATAAATAATAAAAAAAGAAATGGGGTCCCCAAATGCATTTTTAAAAGTTCTGGGTCTGGCTGAAGATGACCGGTCTAGGGCACTGGATGATTGCCATCTAGCTTGTGTTGTGCATTCCAAAACAATATATGAACCAAAACACAGCCATCCTTCAAAATTCACATTTCCCCAAATTTTACAATGCTGTTCTCCAGCCAAGTAGATGTATATTTGGAAGAAAAAATCTATATACTAGGGTAACATGTGCATAACAATGCATATATTAGCACAAATAAAGTACAAAATAGTGCTGAATTGGGGAAAATTGCTTTTCAAAAATGTGTGTATTAGGGAAAATTGCATACAAACATGTAGACGTTTGCACTAAAATGCTGATTAAACTGATTTGCAAACTAATGTGGAGAGCTGACCTTAAAATTGGAAATACTAGAAACCGAAATGGTCAGATTTCTCCATCCCTAGTTTCCTGGCTCTGACTCAGTGACCTCCTAAAGACCTGCACTGATAGCAGCAAAAGCTTAAGATTTCAAAGGTAAACCTTCTACCCCCGAAGATCTGTTATTTTTCAGCTTTTTAATTGTCATGTGACCCTCCACCAGCGTAATTTTGTTCAGCATTTTGCTGGTGTTGCGCATGGCTCTGTAATGGCAATTCAGAACTTAATTCTGTGTAACTGTCATGGGTCAAGTTGAGGCATAGGCAGTTGTGTTGTGTGCAGCAAAAGTTTTGTTAATGTTGTCTGGCTCTGTGGTTGGCTGGCTGGCTTGACTGTTGTCTAATGAAATAGAAGCCACAAGTGTAGCCTGTTGTTGCTTATGCAGTCGACATGCCAATATTCTCTTTTTATTTTAGAGGAGCAACTTCACTCAAGTCAGTGGAAGATCAGGTTTTGTTTTAGGGCTGTGTTTGGCTTTTGTAACTGAACTTTTTTTATTATGAAAAGGGGAGGCTGGGGAATGGAAGGTGAAACTTTCTCCAAAAGAACTACTCTGATCATTTCCCACATTAGTCCACTCATGTTGGTTTTGGTGTGAAACCCACATACCCCCCCCCCCCCAGGAGAGTTCTTCATGCAGGTTACATGATCCTGCCCTAACTCTGAATGGATGAGCATTTTCACACCATTTTGCTACCACAGAAACAGGGAGGTGCCCCCAGTGAAGCAAAATCTATTGCCGCTTAAAGATCTAAACAACTTAGGCCAAAATATCTGAAGGACCATGCTCTATCCCTACCAACCTCCTTGGGTGTTAAGATCTGCAGTGGGGACTCTCTTGGTCACTGCACCACCCTCAGAGAGGGCTTTCTCTGTTGCAGCCCCTCAGTTGTGGAACACCCTCCCCACAGAGGCGTGCTTATCATCTTCCTCGTATAACTTTCAGCCATATTCTGAAGATGGCCCTCCATACCCTAGCCTTTGACAGTTCAGATGCTTTGTTTTGAGATTCAGCTTCTTTCATTGAATCTATACTGATCTGTTTTGGTTGGAATGTTTTTGCTATTTTACTTGTTTTTATAATTCTAACAGTTCTTCTGTTTTTAAATTGTTGTAACCTGCTGTGGGAACTTATGGACAAGTGTGGGTAGGAAATCTGACTTATGAGCATGTGTGTATGTATGTGTGTTTATGTGTATATTCCCAGGGCTTTTTTGTGACCGTTCTCACTGGTACAGAGAATCATCACCTCTTTTCTTGCTGCCCAAGGCAATTTTGTGCTGGCACCCATGGTACTTTTATCAATGTATGAGTACTGGGACCTCTCTCTTTTTTTTTTTACCAAAAAAAATCCCTCCTCATCTTAGCTCCAGGCCTTCTTTGTCCATCTTTGTGCCAGATTTCTGTAATAAGTGCACAGAACCTGCTAGGATTTAATCGATGATCAGCTTTACCTCTTAGCAATGGAGTCCTCTTGTCTGGATCATTCTCTTATTTTATCATTTTATCCAGTCCATTTCTGACTTCAGGACCTGTTCAGAACTCACAATTTAATCTAGAGTAGATAAAAATTAGAAACTAGAGCTGGATGTTGTCACCTCTCTGGCCAGATGGTATTAGCCAGGATGGGTAAGGGCTCAACAGATAGCCAGTAGGCCATACCTCTCCAACCATCTTGTGAGCAACCTTTGGCCACAGTGACTGAAATCTGTCCATGCAGAAGCAAGTAGGTGAGGTAAAGGGAATTTCTGGTACTTGTATCAACTATATAACTATACTCACTCAGTGGAGATTTTTTCAACCAACCTTGGACTCCCTATAGGACATCCAGTGCTGGTTAGAAGCAGATGACACCTACAACACACCTTGACCAACAAATAGCTTTAAAAGCTATTTCATAGCTTCTATCTCCACTGTCGAAGGCAGTATGCCTCTGAATACCAATTGGAAGGAATCGCAAGTGGGGAGAGTGGTGTTGCACTCATATCCTGCTGCTTGCTAACTTCTCACAGGCTTCTGATTAGCCACTATGGGAACAAGGTGCTGGACTAGATGGGCCACTGGCCTGATCCAGCAGGGCTCTTCTTATGTTCCTAAATTGGAGAATCTTATATCACCTGAAAGTCGGACTTCATTCTGAAGAAACATGCCCTTCACCTGCAGGGTAAAGCTTGCTAATTTGGCATTCTATTGAGTTTTTAGTATCATAGACTAGGAGAGTTGGAAGGTGCCGATAAGGCCATCAGGTCCAGCCCCCTGCTCAATATAGGAATCCAACTTAAAGCACACCCTTAATTTCTGCCTCTGTTACTATAAAGGCTGCCTGTTTTCTCTTTTGTGCTTCTTCTCTACCTGTCAAGGAACTTGTGAGTTTTGCCTAAGGATGGAGGCAGACTTGGATAACAACAGGTTTTTGTAATTCCAGAGATGGATAATTGGTCATTGTTATGCTTCTTGTTCCCAGCAGGCCTTGGCGCAACCTGATAGCTGTGTAGCACCTAAAAGAGCCTCATTTGAATGTCTGCTGCTACCTCCTCTCACATTCAGCCTCAGGACTCTTTCCAGACTCATATCTTTACTATCAGCCGGGTTTTTTGTCTCTCCCCACCCCTTCCGCTTTGTTTACCATCTAGTCTGATGACTAGTTCCGGAGAACTCAAAAGTTTACATGCTATTTTGTGATGTTTTGTGTTTTACAGTCCTGGTAAGATGCAGCAGTGTGTTAGGATCCCTTCCAGAGTTCCAAGTCTACTCGACTTTGCAGAGGAGGCTTGGTGAGACTCTTCCTCCTTTGGTGGAGGAGACCCATGTCTCCTCTCATCATGCGGGTTCCAATGAGGCTCAATAGCTCAGTTCTAATTACTCTAACATGCTTTATATATCCCTTTCCCTCCACACTGGGTCTTTCTAGCATCCAGGGTTGTGCAGTTAATTCACACATAGTCCTCTATTTATCAAGTCCCACCTTAAATCTACCTCATTGAGGCTTCCTCTGCTGTCTCTGAGGTTGTTGTGGTTAGGGATAGAAAGATCTGTCAATTTCACTTTTCTCAGTTTCTCATTTTTCCAAGCTTAAATGCAGTTGTCCACATTTCTGCAGCAATTTACAACTTTAAAAAAAAGAAAATCCTCATGACAATTCTTCAGCATTTTAGTGTGAATTTTTCCTAATAAACATTTTTGCATGTAGTTTTGACTAATGTACATGTTTTTGCAAACAATTTCCACCAATATATTCATGTCTCCCGAATACATGGGCTCCTACTTGGAGAAAGGGCGGGATATAAATCTAATAAATAAATAAAATATCTGTACACACTTTCTCCTTTTGTATGCAGTGTTGTAAACCTTGCTTGGTTGGAGAACAACATCACAAAATTCAGATAAGTGCAAATTTCAAAGGATGCCTGTGTTTCGGTTCTCCTGTTGTTTCAGAAAATGCAAATTTGACAGATTTGGCTTGAAATGAGAACTGAATTGTATTTCTCCCCCATCCCTAGCTGTGGTGCTGTTAGCTTCCAAACTTCTTTTCCCAGTGCTGCTGCTGCTGCTGCTGTCTCTGCTGCTGGCATCCCCTCTTTCCCCATCCCAGCCCCCTTCTTATATCCAATAGAGAACTGGATCAGCATCTTCAGGCTATTCTGGAAGCCACGCCTCACCCTCTTTAGCAATTCTGGGTCAAAGGGGGGGCAGTTTGAGCTGCTACCAGCTACCTCTCCACATTTTGGTTGGTCTAATGAAAGTATTCCCTTAATACAGGTTTTAGAAAATAACTTTAATGTTGTTTGTGGGTTCTAGAAAGATAGGAAAATACACCCCCCAAAAAACGTTATTTTCTTATCTGAACTCTTTTGTTCCCTACAATTTCCTTAGATGTTTCTCTTCAACAGGAAGCCCCTCAAACATACATTCACTGTAGCCAAAATTTCATAGTGACTCCACTTGCCACTGAATGACAGTAAGAAATCTCTTCGGGAGATGGGGGAAAGTCTCCTGATTAGCATTAGTCTTCACAGCCCATCACCTGGCAAATGCTTTTTCTTGGCCAGTGAAACTTGGCATCTTAATTCAGTTTTCATGATTTGAGTCAGGAGCGGCCCAAAGGGAAGCATTGGAGGTTAAATGGCTGGTTTTCCAAAATGGCTCTTGGGAATCAAGTTGCCAAGTGTCAAATGAAAGTTGCCACTGTTTTATTCTTGTAGCTTTACAATGAATAATATCTCCAGATGGCTTTGCAAATTCACTGCAGAGTCTTTCATAACAGTGAGGGTGAGGTGAAGAGAAATTTTCCCACCGTATTTCACCATGTTTCTATATTTTGGTTAGGACTGTTGACCAACTTAAAGAGTCTTCAGTTGATTAATCAATTAATTCATTGAATAAGCTTAGATACACTTGCATCGTACTAACAACCTTAATAGAGATGGCTTTTTTGCTGTTATTAAAAGAAGTGTAAGGCAACATAAATAAAAGTAACCACTTGTTGTTTGGAAAGAGGATCTTTATTTCTTTGAATTATTACTATACTGCTTTATATTTTTTTAAAAAAATCTCAAAAGCGGTTTAGAGCGGATCTTAAAGCATCAAATGGAACATTATGAAGTATCAAAATAACACAGTACAAGTGAAGGTCAAGTACAAAATACACATTTAAAGCAGCCTGATTAATAGGAAAACAAAATGCTCCCTGAAACATAAAAAATAGTACAAAAATAGAAGAAAACTCTAGGTATACAGCATCATTAGCAACTAAGCAAAATAGCTGAGATGGAAGCTGCATCCACACTCCCCCCAACACCTCAGTAACATCCCCCAAATGCATCCTTAGCAATCTTCTACATACAAAACTGACTCTCAGCATTCCCACCAACCATATAGATAACACAGCTCATCCTGTGAACTATTTGTCACTAAACAAGTGTCTGGTAGGGATGGAACAATCTGTCAATTTCATTTCTCTCAATTTCTCATTTTTCCAGTCTTAAATTTGGTCCTCAACATTTCTGCAGAAATTCACTTAAAAAAAATCCTTACAAAAAATATTCAGCATTTTAGTGCAAATTTCTCCTAACATGGACATTTTTGTATGCAAAAATGTTTTGACTAATGTACACATTTTTGCAAGCATTTTTGCCTAATATAATGTATCTTTGTGTGTTATTTTCACCAATATATTCATTTTTATGTCCCCTAATATATGCATTTTGTCAACACTGTTTGATTGGAGAACTGTATTGCAAAATTCAGATAAGTACAAATTTTGAAGGATGGCTGTGATTCGAACTGAATTGAATTTCTCCCCCATCCCTAATGTTTGGTTTACAAAAAAAATCCCTGGAAGCATTAAGCATAATTTATAAGCAGCTCATTCACCTACCTCCATCTAGGACAATACAGTATCATACAAATAGCAACATAACCACTCCTTCCCCATCTCCCATCCAGGTAAGGCCTTACTCTATATTGGTTCAGTCTCTCATATTGAGTAGTATTTTCTCCACACACAGAGTAGTATTAAGCAGCTTTGAAACACACACACACAAATTAAAACCCGGACTCTTGCAGCAAAACCACAATTATGGCAACCCCGAAGGGAAGACCCAAAGGGACAATCACCTTTTGGGTTGACCCTCCAGTGGTGTCCTGATGCACTGCATGGGCCCTCTTTTCTAGTCTAAGGGCTGGGGGGCAAGTCAATTAGCTGCACTCTCTGGAATCTGCAACAATGTCCTGGTGGCAGGGCAACTGGGAACAGGGTGGGCAGACAGAATGGTCTTTTGCCTATCCTGGGATCCCTTACCAGCAGAAATAGGCAAAAAGCAAAGCAGCATCTTCTCTGAGGTGAATCCGCAGTAGTTCTATTATCTAGTCTTTTCATTCCCTGTTAGAGTAGCTTGCCACTTTCTGAGACACAAAACCCCAATGATAACCCCTCCTCCTTTCCCCCTTAATATTGAAGGTTCTAACACATCTCCCATTTATTTCTAGGGCACTGGCATAGAACATCTACTGGACTTTGCCCCATGGGTCAATTCTGATTTGCCTTTTCTGTCACTTGTAAATGGCACTCAAAGTTGACTACACAAGGCAGCTGCCTGTAGCACCTTACCTTGTAAGGGCTGTCTCAGCTAGAGGATACACTTCAGATGTGGAAAGTGCAGGTGACCTCGTGGTACAAAATACAACTCTGATTTTTAAGGGGGCTCATTGTTGTTATAAGCTTAAGCTACTTCGATGGTCCTAGTTTCCTCTGGGGCATCCTGGGAGCTGCAGTATTTTGAATGGCCTAGGATCCCTTTTACATAGCACTCTTTCTGTTCTGTGCAGAACTAGAGGATCCATACCTGTCTGGAGATCCCAGATCATGTCTGAAGGGCATATGAGGCAGCCATCTTGCTGAGAACTAAGCAGGTCTGGCTCAGGTCAGTGCCTGGATGTGAGACCAGCTGGGAACTCCCATTTACACAACTATCAGTTCTATGAAGAAAGAAAGCGGGGATTATAAATCTACATAATAAATAAATACATAATTTAATTAAAACATGTTTCAATATGAAGCTATGGCCCTTAAAGGCTTATGAGTTTGACTTTTAATCACACCAGTATGAGGCTGCAGGTGGGGAGAGAGTCAGCTGGCCTCATTCGGATATTTACGTAATAAAGTCAAGATTTGATAGCAAAATCATTTCAGCTCATTCTCTGTACAATGGGCTTCTGTTGGCAGCTCTTTGTTAAATGAAAACAGCGATGAAGCATGCCAATCTTAATTAAATTTACAGCACAAGGGTTCTTCGGTAAAATAACACACGGAGAATGCTGAGCCTTTATGAAATAACCCATGGACACAGCTTGTGTCCTGCAAGTGTAAATATATCCCTACTTGCCATTGCAAAGTCTCCCTCCTACAGTCTGAGACTGGTCCACATGTTTGATGGAGGAACTCCCAGATCCTTCCATTACCATCTCATATGTGGCTTGGTCTGTTTTGTGCTAGTGTGCGGCTTGCCATTGTTCTGAAGTGCTGTTATGGGTGGATCAGTGTCTATATCAGATGGACGTGTGCCCCAGAGGACCGTTAACTTAGCCAGGATTTTGAGTTGATGGCACCACACTGTAGGGATGTTGGAGAATTCTGAGGAAAACAGCAGCAGAAATTGCCAGTGTTTCCTTATTTGTTCCATGTTTGAGACAGACTTTTATCCAGCAAATACGATGTTCACTGTTGGTTTTGCTTTTAGTCCACAAATGATACGTAATTGATTACAGGGTTCTCTCGCTCGCTTGCATTGCTTTTCCTTTGCACCGAAATGAAGGGGTTGAATAACATAATGGCAGTGTAATTCATGTAATTTACATAATCAACCATGTAAGTTAAGTAATTTTTGCCACAGTGGATAGCGAGATGAATAGTTTTGGGCAAAAGATGAACTGCAGTGGAATGGAAACAGTGCTGCATGAGACAGAGACAGAGTGGAACAAAAGTGATTCCTTCTTACATCCCTGCTGCACAGCAAATCCCAGAGAGAAACCTCAGTCAGTCTTGTTTCAGCATGGGTTAGAACAGAATAGCCCTATCAACAGAGGGAATAACTCTTCCTGGCAAAACTCACTGACATTCAGTCCAATTCAGAAAATGGGGAGTGATCAGCTGGCTAACTCTTCCCTTCCTGCAGTCATCATGGTACTTGAGCAGTTTGCCTTTGTGCCTAGCTAGGTGTGTTTTCATCTTGTGGCTGAGTAGGAATTTGGAGCTGTATCTCCCTGGCCCTGGTCCAACACATTTACCTCCTAAACCATGCTAGTTCTTTGGATGCAAATTGCAAAAGAGCTCAAAGAGCACTCCAAAGCTGCAATTCAGGATGGCAGAGTAGGAGACAGACAGTTCCGACCGCTTGAGCACAAGCCACCAGGATGTTGTCCTGCACAAAGCCTATGGAAATGAATGGGAACTTATTAATGATGGGTAACTTCCCATTACTTTGATTGCACTGGATCCATAGAACATGTCCATGGGTCAGAATTGTCTGTCCCCTATCTGCCCCTGGAAGTGGGTGCCTCACTTTGCCTTACGGCCAGGCCAGTTCTAGTGCTGTGCCCAAATATTTCTTCAGTGTGTGCTATTTCACCATTCTCTCAATAGTTAATAAGAAAACAAACTCCATTTGAAAATAATCAAAGGGGAGAGGAAGAAAAGATGAAATTTCATGGTTAAGGCGGGCATCTAGTTGTGTTTACTTTTGGGATCGATCAGCTTTTGTGCACGGCCTTTCTTTCATTCTGCAAATCACCTCCCAGGTTGCCTATTTTATTTATTGGATTTCTTAGTCGCCCATCTGGCTGGCTAGCCAGTCACTCTGGGCAATGTACAAAACAAGCAAAATTGCACAAAATGACACATCAATACAATAACATTAAAATCTAAAAGCAATGATGTTAAAATCTAGCCCACCCCAAAGGCCTGCCTGAAGAGCCAGGTCTTCACGGCCCGGTGGAAACTCATTGTAGAGGGGGCCTGGCGGAGATCATTTGGAACCGTGTAGAGATTTAAAGGTCAAAACAAACACCTTGAATTGGGCCCGGTAAGCAACTGGTAACCAGTGCAGCTCTTTTAGCACTGGAGTGATATGATCTCGCCGGCGGCTGCCTTTAATCAGGCACGCCGCCATGTTCTGTACCAGTTGCAGCTCCCGGACCGTTTTCAAGGGTAGCCCCACATAGAGCGCATTACAGTAGTCTAGGCGAGAGGAGACCAGGGCATGTACCACCAATGGGAGCAGATGATTGGGAAGGTAGAGGCGTAGCCTCTGTATCAGATGGAGTTGATACAGCGCTGCCCGGCTCACAGCCGAAACTTGAGCTTCCATGGATAGTTGGGAGTCAAGAATGACCCCGAGGCTACAGACCTGGTCTTTTAGGGGCAATTGTACCCCGTTGAGCACCAGGTCCAAATCCCCCAACCTTCCCTTGTCTCCCACAAACAGTACCTCGGTTTTGTCAGGGTTCAGCTTCAGCTTATTCCTTCCCATCCAGCCACTCACCGATTCCAGGCACTTGGATAGGGTTTCTACAGCCAACCTCGGTGAAGATTTAAATGAGAGATAGAGTTGCATGTCATCCGCTTATTGGTGACACTGCAGCCCAAATCTCCTGATGATAGTCCCCAGCGGCTTTATATAGATGTTAAATAGCATCGGGGAGAGGATGGAGCCCTGCGGCATCCCACAGGTGAGAGGCCAAGGGTCCGAAACCTCATCCCCCAGTGCTACTCTTTGGTACCTATCAGAGAGGAAGGTACAGAACCACTGCAAAACAGTGCCCCCTATGCCTAACCCCTCCAATCTGTCCAAAAGGATACCGTGGTCAATGGTATCAAAGGCCGCTGAGAGATCCAGGAGGATGAGGAAGGTGCATTCTACATTCTGCAGCCTTCCTGGGTGCCCACACTTCCTGAAAACCCCATGATGACCTCAGCTGGGCTTTCCTGTAAGTGTGAGAAGTTGGGGAGGCTGTCTACCAAGCTCTTGACAGCTGGTTCATTATTGTTTTTAGGTGTAGTCTTTTAAACAAGTCAGTAAATAAATATCTTTTAAAGGTAAAAGGAAGGACTTCCCTTAAATAAAACCTGGGAGTGCACCAATTTTACATGCTCCGTGGCTTCTCATGTTTCAGCTGAAGCCCAAGCAAACACAGTAGAGGCAGTATGCTTTTCAATACTAGTTGCTGGAAATCTCAGGAGGTGCTCTTGTGCTCAGGTCCTGTTTGTGGGCTTCCCATAGGCATCTGGTTGATCACTCTGAGAACAGGATGCTGGACTGTATGGGTCATTGGCCTGATCTTATGTTTTTGTGAAGACATTATGAGGGCTCCTCCCATACAGCTTTTTCAGATCCAGAAGCATGGGCAACTGGGAAGGCTGCAAAATGCAGGTGAAATGTTTAATGGAAAGATGCCCCCCCAAGAATCCCACACACACTATACTTGGCTATCTCACAACAATAAGGTACGCCCAACTCTGTACCCACCAAAATCCTAAAGAAATTCTAAATCACTTTGGAAATGAGGCAGAAAAACAAAAGTCTCTTTCGTGGGGGAAGAAAACTTTTTAGAAATTGGAGAACAGATTTCAGTACAGCACTAGACGATTCTGCATTGAGAGCTCCCCTTCATTGCTCCAGTACGAGACTGCTGCACATGGATAAAGCAAAATGTGATTAATATGGTAACTGAGTGAACTTTAGCTGGCCTACCAGATACGAGAGAAGCACCTTTCTGATAAAGAACTCTTAAGGACATAACACCAGTCAGGGAGAAAACTGTCAATCCCGATGAAAACATAAAAAAGAATAACCCACAGTTCTATATATTTGACCTACACCATGACCTGTTTCACAACTTTCGTAATAAAGTAGGAAGACAGAAACTCAATGCTTTATCACTACAGCCTTAGGGATGGCTCTTTTTGAGGGGTTCACAGAGGTGACGGTTTGTTTAGATTTGCAGCCTGTTCCACACCAAAGCCACACACACACACACACACACACACAGAAAGAGAGAGAGAGAGAGGGAGCTCATCCAAACGGAGCGGGATAATCCATGTTTTTCATATCCGCTTTGTCATCAGACAGTCCCCACTCACCTGCTTGTTCGCTCTTTCCCGATGTAAAAAAAACAGCTTTTTTTCACGCCCGCACACGCAGCAAGAGGACCCCCACATTCTTTTCGCTTTTTCCCAGCTCTGCCTCCAACACAACCCACTACCAGCCAATTGGTGCACAAAATCTGACATGTGCTCCTCTGCCCATTCACCCACAATCAGCAACCCGCATGAGCTTGAATGTAAGAGTGTGAAAGTTTGAATTTCCTGTCAGTAATGGAGTTCCTTGCTGCTCGCCACTCTTGTATTTTTGATATTACGCAAAAACAAATATGTGTTTTTGCTGAGCTTTTCTACAGTGCAGAGCTCGGCTGCGGCTCCCAGCTCCTCCCCAGGAATGCTGCCCCCGAGGGAAGCAAGCAGCACCCCCCCCGCGGGTGGCTGCTCATGGCTCGGGCACGGAATGCAGGCAAAGAGCCCTGCGCACTGCTGTGCAAAGCCTGAGAAATCCAGGCAATTCTGCGAGGTATTGGGGGGGGTTAGAGAGAGAATGGGGCAAGCCATCGTCATGTCGACTTTGCCTGGGGTTAACGTGCTGATTTTTAAAAGGGATTTTTTAAAACAAAAAAAAATCTCCCCTCTAAAATTGACAAGAAAGCAGGGAACAGGCTTGTCAGTTTCATGCGAGGGTGGCTCAAAGCATCCCTGCAGATGATGAGGGCGCCCTAGTTACACAACTCGCTCCCCCCACCCATAAATCCATATTAAAATTTGCAGAAAAGAGCCCCGCGCGCTGCCGTGCAAAGCTGCACTGAAGTGGCCAGCACAGGCTTTGCAGTGTTCCCACTGATAAAAGAAACGTGCAAACCACTTATATGCCAATAATACCTGTATTTCTGTTAGTTTGTATTTGCAATATTTCGCAAAATCAACTGTATGCGTTTCCACCTTTACGCATATTAACATTTCTGGAGATACACATGGCTGGCAATTCCACTTATTTCTCCAGAAACGCAGCTAAACCCTGCTATACGGACCTTCACTTAACTACACAAATCAGCTGAGAGGCGTGGCAGCGCAGCAGCAGAGGCTTTAGCGCATGGGGGTGGAAATAGACGCGATTGCGCCACCACAAATCAGCTGGGAGGCGCGATCAGCTGAGAGGCGCAGCAGCGCGGCAGCAGAGGCTTTAGCACGGGGCTTTGAGGCTCCGCATGAAGGAGAAGTAAAAAAGTTTTAAAAGTCAGTGCTTCACTTTAAGGACATTTTCGGTTTATGTACTCGCTCTGGTCCCATTGAGTACGTTAGTGTGAGGTATTCCTGTGCCAATATTTCCTGTATCTGCGCAGTAGAAGTTGCAGAGCCCCCCCCAACACTGGACCATTGCTCTGATTGGTTCCCTTTTCCCAGGCTTTCCCCGGACATTCACGCACATGCGCAAAAGTGGAAATACGTGATTGGCTGGGAATGAGGGAAGGAAACGCCAAAGAACCGCCCACAGCTGTAAAGTCCACGGTATTGCATCTGAGCGGCTGAAGGCACAGCAGATTATTCCCGATTTAAAAAAGCAAATTGCATTTTTCGCGGTTATGCCAAAGCGGATTTAACTGCGTGAAAATGCGCAAAAGCGCACAAGGTCATCTGGACGACCAAAAAATAATGAGAACACAAAGTGATCATGTCACACATTATACAGTCGTCTGGATGAGCCGAGAGAGAGAGAGAGAGAGAGAGAGATCATTTAATTAAAGACAGCTTAGAAGAGTTAAAGTGCAAGAGATGCTTTCTACCACCGGTAACATTCCTTCTATTGGACTAATTTTGACCATCAAAATGCCAAGCAACAGGGGGGGGGAATGGATCTTGCAATGCTTCTTAAAAATGCTCAGATTTTAGTAAGTTGCAAGTTTGGAATGTGCTTGCCTTGGACCAGGATCTGGTATCTGTGGAGGTAGCATACTGAGGCTGCAACTCAATCAGGTAACCCCAAGGAGCAATCCGGCAGCTCCACTGCACCCTGTAAAGTCTCAGGCTCAGAACGTGCTCTCCTGCCTGAGCAGCTTGCCTTCCTGTGGGAGGACCTTCACTGCTCCCACATGGTGACTTACATAGCTTGATCTTCTGCCCACTTTGGACTACATTGCCTGCTTCTGCCTTCTTATGATCTTCCATTGCTGCTTTCAGAATTTGACTCCAGCCTACCCTCAACCATGTTAGTTGCCTCTGGCTCTATTGGAACATAAGAACATAAGAAGAGCCTGCTGGATCAGGCCAATTACCCATCTAGTCCAGCATCCTGTTCTCAGAGTGGCCAACCAGATACCTATGGGAAGCCAGAGGGTTCCCTCCAGACTGTGAAACCTGATTGTTGGGGGTCTGATCCCCAATGGACCCTGGTGGTGGCAGGAGAAAAAGTGTCACCAAGACTCACCATCCTAATGGTGCATAGATAGGAAATTGAAGAGGTTGCTCTTGGAGATCAAGATAGAACCTAAGCAAGGTTGTGTGAATTCCTCAATTCCATGTAAGTGGCAAACAGAAAGAAAGAACAGAGGGGTAGTATGTAGGTACCAGCTGCAGAACTTTATTAGAAGCCTGGCTTTCTAAAAAATCAAAGCAAGTTGCTAGCCCTTATGCCTGGGGAGATATTCTTGGTAATTGCAAATCTTGCTGAAGTCTGAGAAGCCATCAGGTTGGCTTGATGAGATTTTCAGTAAGAATGGAGCTGTGCTTCAGTGCCCTCCCGCTATAATTTCCAAGAGAGCATGAGACTTCTCAGTGGTTGAGAGTGGTAGAGGTGGGGGAGCACCATCAAGGATGTCCCAGAAAAGCCAGGGTTGGGTAAAGCCATGAAAAGATTTGTGGGGGATGAGAAGCCTGTGTATTGAGTTATGACAGCTGTGATATTGTATGCTGTGTTCAGAAAGACACAGTATCTGTCAAAGCATCCATATCAATTTGGTATGGAGCTAACATTTTTTCTATTCCATTTTTTCTACTGCCACGAAACCTGCAGATCGGCATCGATCCAGTCTTTGCTGAATTAAGCTTCAGTCAGCATTCACACATCTGGTGTTTTGTTTTGTTCTGTTCTTTTCTGTACAGGTCAGAAGGGAAGCAAATAGGGGGTAGGGCACCTCACTTCAGACAGCGATGCTGCGGCTTCATATCTACAAACTGGATGAGGATGGGGAACAGGATAGAACCCTGTGTAACTCCCCAGGAAAGGTGCCAGGAAGATGCAGTCATGCCTTCCTAGGCTGGAAATAGGTGTTGGTTTCTGAAAGAAAACAGTCTGAAAGAGCCATTTGCTTCCCATAATGAACACACATTCATTTCTGTTGTCCGAACATCACCTCTGGTCAAACAGATTTACTTAACTTTTTGAAACAATACAAAACCCTGCCGCACCTGCCGTGTCAGAGGTAACACTGGGATTATGTGTAACATCACAGATAACAGCTCTCTGGAAAGGTTATCATCTCTCTTCGGCTGTAGCTTTTATTGTGAGGATGAAGATGGCGGCGGTGGGAGGGGAGAGGATTGAGGAGAAGCAAGAGCTTCTCAAAAAAGCTGGGTTTTCAGGGAGAGATGTGGAAAGATGAGGAGGAGATAGCTGGCACTGGATAGGGTGTTCCTGGATGGGATTCCAGCCATAAGGCAGAGCAAGGAAGAGCAGATGAAGTTGTTTTAAGACAGCAGGAGATCTGTGAGTTGTAGGAGCAAAGTTGATGGGCAATGATATATTGAGAGTCAAGTGCAGAAACCTAAAACAGAGAAGTGTTCCCCATCCTGGTGCCCTCCAGATGTTATTGGACTGCAACTTCCATCAGCCCTGACCATTGGCGATGCTGGCTGGGGCTGATGGGAGTTGAAAGCTGTGGACACATAACATTTAAAGCACATTATTTCCCCAGAGAATCCCAGTAACTGTAGTTTACTCCTCACAGAGCTACAATTCTCAGCACCCTTAACAAACTACAGCCCCCAGGATGCTCTGGAGGACATAAGGCAGCCATTGTCCAAACCATCTGGGGGGCACCAGCTTGGGGAAGTTGGAATAGAGTTAGCCAATGGAGACCTTTGACCATAGGATGGGGGAATTAATGGAGCAAGCAAAATTCTGAAAACAAGGAGTTGCTGGGAGGAAAAGAATGTGTTTGAGTTGAAACACATACCAGCCATTGTATTGTGAGGTCTGTATCACAAGGACTGTCTTAACTACTAAGCACTCATATCAATCAGGTAAGCAATTGTCTAGAGTATGGATGAGAGCAATTCTTGCTGTTTTCTTGCCCGCAGATTCCTTTCAGGGTTGGCGCAAAGTGACCAAAAGAGGAGAATCTGCTCTATTTATATAAATCTCACTAAATAGCATTGTGTCTCTAAATGTTTTTAAAGTTTTTTTGCTCCTGGGCCAACAGCAGCAATAACTGTCAAACGCACTATAAAAATGCTGTATTTTTCCAGCATTTTGGCACTCCTTGATCTGTAGCGCTTGGTGTTCGCTGACAGCCCTCAGGGCTAATGTCTCTCTTCTTCTTTGTTTAAAATGTAACAAGTTTTTTTTCTTTTCTTTTTAAAAAACCTATCTGAACAAGAAAGAATAAAGGCTGGAAAACTGTAACGCTGCCAGCATACCAAGGTGCAAAATATGCCAGCTTTCTATATACACACAGCTCAGCCTCCTTTATCCAAATTGACAGCCAGACTTCAAAAGCATTCAGATGGGGATTTGGATGAACAAGAATGTTATTTATGTGGGGCAGACTTCCAATTAAGCCCACAATAATAATATTATCATTTATTACATTTATATTCCACCTTTCCTCCGAGGAACTCAAGGTGGTATACATGGTTCTCCTCCCGCTCCATTTTATCTTCACAGCAACCCTGTGAGGTAGGTTAGGCTAAGAGGCTGTGACTGACCCCAGGCCACCCAGCAAGCTTCATGACCGAGTGGAGATTTGAACCCTGATCTCCCAGGTCATAGTCTGACACTCTAACCACTACATTACATACAAAAGCTACTGATTTGTTCAGTTTAGGAAGTTTAAAAGTCTGTTGATTTTATTGTTATTTTTTAAAAAATGAACATTTAATACTATGTAAACCACTCAGAGGCTGTTTTGATCAAATGGTATATAAATCTTGTTAAATAAATAAAAAATAAAAGTTGTAGTCCAGCAAAGAGGGCTCCATGGTGCCTTCAGGAGCAATATGAATTTAAAGTACATGCATAAATAAACATCAACAGCATCAAAGGAAAAAATCCTGACTGGCAGATCCATAAAACACCAAAATCTACACTAGCTCTCAGTGCCTAGTTTGTAAATGCATTTAGAATGATACATTGCATGTCCATTTTGTTTCCTGGAGTCAGGTCACATCACTTATAGTTATGGTGTTACCCATGATTACCTAATGGGCTATCAAAGATAAACCAGTCTGAAAGAGCATTAATTTGTGATGTCTAACCATCAACGTGCATAGGGAGGGGGAAGGGAGAGAGAAAGAGAAGGGAGAAACAAACATACGAACGTTGGATTGTTTGGAGGGTGTTTTAGCCCCAACCCTCCAGGCCAGGGCTCAGAAAGACATGGCTGACGTGTCAGTTGGAGGGCGGGTGACAGCTTGTGATCAGGGCTCGCCTGTTTAGCTCCATTGATCCCCAGCACTGACAGCAGACCAGATGGGTTTGCAGGGAGAACTGTTAGAGGCAGGGACGGGGGATTCAGTTTGCACTGAAAGGTGAACTTACCTAATTTGCACTTTCTGAAACAAGATGTGAAACGAAGCACGGTCACCCTTCCAAAGTCACACTTGTCTGAGTTTTGCAATGCAGTTCTCTAACCAGGTAGCATGTACAAAAATGCATATACAGCAGGGCCCCGCTTTACGGCGCTTCGCTATACAGCGATTCACTAACACAGCGGTCTCAATTAGACACAATTAGACTAAAGCCCCACTCATGCGCGCTTGTTCCGCTTTTACGGCGGTTTTCGGGCATCACGCGCCATTCTATTCAATGAGTTCCGCTTTACAGAAGTTTTTGCTTTACAGCGGGGGTCCGGAACGTAACCCACTGTCTGAGTGGGGCCCTACTGTACTAAAGTGCGCATATAAATGCACATATTATTGAAAATAACATGCAAAAATGTGCTACGTGAGGGGAAATTGCTTGGCAAAAACGTGTACACTGGACAAAATTGCATGCCAAAAGGTTTATCATAGGAGAAAGTCACACAAAAATGCTGACAAATTTTCATGAGAACTTTTTTTTTTAATGGCAAACTGATGTGGAAATGTGGGGAACAAAACTTAAGATTGTGGGGAAACTGAAATAAACAAATTTGCCCACCTTTACTTACAGGCAAATACAATGGCTGCTGATCCTGATAACAAAGTGAGGTTCAGTCGTCCCTAGGCTTGGCCTATCCACTCTCTCTCAGTAATTGAGGGTGGCCCACTGTAGGTTTCTGAAAACAGCGGTGTAAAAATCCTCCACAAAAGGTAAGGGGTATTTACCCCCCCAGCCCCTTTACAATTTAAGGATTACGTCCCGCCTCGGGTCTCCTGACCAGAGTCTCTCTCCATTCTAGCCAGCTTCCCTTGCTGCCTTAGAGCTTTCCATCCCCTCCATGGTGGCTCGTGGCTCCATGTCGGTGGGGCAGTGGAATCCACTCTGGGTTTTAATCTGAACTGTCAAGGAGCTGTCCTTGAACCTGCCTCAGTTCTGCTCCCTACATCTCTCCTTTGTTCCACTGCTTCCTGCCTCTTTTTCCCACTGAAGGTGTTTAAGAACATAAGAACATAAGAAGAGCCTGCTGGATCAGGCCAGTGGCCCATCTAGTCCAGCATCCTGTTCTCACAGTGGCCAACCAGGTGCCTGGGGGAAGCCCGCAAGCAGGACCCGAGTGCAAGAACACTCTCCCCTCCTGAGGCTTCCGACAACTGGTTTTCAGAAGCATGCTGCCTCTGACTAGGGTGGCAGAGCACAGCCATCACGGCTAGTAGCCATTGATTGCCCTGTCCTCCATGAATTTGTCTAATCTTCTTTTAAAGCCGTCCAAGCTGGTGGCCATTACTGCATCTTGTGGGAGCAAATTCCATAGTTTAACTATGCGCTGAGTAAAGAAGTACTTCCTTTTGTCTGTCCTGAATCTTCCAACATTCAGCTTCTTTGAATGTCCACGAGTTCTAGTATTATGAGAGAGGGAGAAGAACTTTTCTCTATCCACTTTCTCAATGCTATGCATAATTTTATACACTTCTATCATGTCTCCTCTGACCCGCCTTTTCTCTAAACTAAAAAGCCCCAAATGCTGCAACCTTTCCTCGTAAGGGAGTCGCTCCATCCCCTTGATCATTCCCTTGCCTGTTGGGTGAGCTGAGTGGGCCCTCTATTTGACGAACTCCCAATCATATAGCATAAGAACATAAGAAGAGCCTACTGGATCAGGCCGATGGCCCACCTAGTCCAGCATCCTGTTCTCACAGTGGTCAGCTAGATGCCCGTGGGAAGCCCGCAAGCAGGACCTAAGCACAAGAGCACTCTTCCCTTCTGCAGTTTTCATCGAATGGTATTCGGAAACATACTGCTTGGACCATGGAAAGAGAGCTTAGCCATCATTGCTAGTAGCCACTGATAGCCTTATCCTCTATGAATTAGCCCAATCCTTTTAAGATATCCAGTAAAGCAGTAAAGCATTCTCCGTTTCCAGTATCTACACTGTGCAAGCTGAATTTCTCCCCTTCAAAAAAATAGGGATGGATCCGAATGATGCACTAACGTGCACACGTGCAGCATGCTATGGCACTGGTCCTTTTTCATGTTGATTTTCTTGCCCAATTAGACACACCATTAAATTGCAAGACCTAAAGGACAATACATTCAAAGAGCAGTAAGTAAATGGATAGGCATTGCTGCGCTCCTCTGAGTGCATGTAAATGGACCCTGCCGAGAATAAACACATCTCACCTACCAAGTTGCTAATAACCTTTCAAGGTGTCAAAATGAAGTTTTTGCAGCAGAATGTGATTTCACCTGTTTATGTGGTTACTTCATTTTGCATTCCCAGCAACACCAGAAAGGGTGTTCTTGCAGGATCCACCCATAACATAGAAAATGGATGGGCCTGTTCAAATGCTATTTCTTTCTCTTTTTTTCCTGAAAAAAAATGTTTCTTTAACTTTTTAACAGAGCTATCATAAAAATAAACGAAACATGCTAATTATCAAGTTCTTCTATAATTATATCACAACATGTATCCAAGTCCGTTGAGCATGTCAACTATATGAACCTTCCAAAACAGATGGAAGGGTCATTGTAGCTCAGTGGTGGAGCATCTGTCTTGCATGTGGACGGTCCCAGGTTTCATCCCCGACATCTCTAGGTAGGAACGGGAGAGAATTCTGCCTGAACCCATGGAGAGATGCTGCCAGTCAGTGTAGGCAATACTGAGCTAGATGGACCAATGGTCTGACTAAGTAATAGGCAGCTTCCCATGTTCCTACAAGCATGGCTTGTGGAACAGACACTCATATCGAATGAAAAGCATCCATGTGTCCATGCAGTGATCCTGGGCTATTATCTCGTTGCTAAACCTGTTGAGTGAGTTTCTCATGCAATGCATTCTGCCAAATCCTAGTCATCCACCTCTTAACATAAAGCCCTCCTGTGATTTCCTATGCTGGGCTAGCTCCATATGAACTGTGGCTAGCAAGAAGGTGACCAGGGCTTTATGCAGAACTTGATGCGTCCAGAGAGGTTTGCCAACACAGGCTCCAGAACCAGCATCTGGACAGTGATTTCCAAGACTTCCCCCCAAATCATCTCTCTGCACATTTTGACACCTTTGTGAATCAGTGAACCCGCATCCCCTCCAACATTTAGGTGTGATGGTTCCATTGATTTGGTGGATCTTAGCTGGTATGATATGCCACCAATATATATTACTTTAAGAGTGGATTCTCATTGTTGGGCAGATATAGTACACAATGGCTGTGGTGACCAAACTGTTTCCCATTCACCACCTGAGATTGATATCTACAGGTCTGCTTCTATTTTCAGCTCCACTGTGCCACAAAACATAGCAGTTACAGTCTGGTATATAAAGTGTTGAAGGTTTCACTTCAATCAGTGCATTGTCTCACTGTGTGCTCAGAATCCATTGACCATTAGGGGCAATGGATATCGTTAGGTGAAAGGGCCCCTGCTTGAATTCTCTCCTTGTTACTTTCCTCAAGTTTAAGCATGCCTCTGATTGGTTAGACTAATATTCTCAGGGCTATCATCACTTCCAGCTCCTCCTCTGCAGAATTATCTCTCTTCCTACCTTTTGAATTCAGCTAGTGTAGATGATTGAACTTACAAGATCTGAACAGGGTGGTTTATAACAGATGCTATTGGAGGTTGCTGATTCATAGGGTCGCCATAAGTTGTAATCGACTTGAAGGCATATAACAACAACAAAGTGTAGATGATTAGGCTTTTCTGTCCACGTGTACTTTCTTAATAAATGAGTTTATTTTGTTTAAGATAAACACCATTCTCTTTCATATTTTTTTATATCTCCAATGAACACTGCTGCATAAAGCAACTCTCTTCATAAAGGATAGCAGTCCTTTTACCATGCAGAAGAACTGGGCACATGAATTTTCAAATTGGGTTGAAGTACCAAACACACAATCATTTCAATGGAGCTTGCTGGACTATTCAGTATGACACAAATCCATTTTTGTTTCCTGGTGCTTTAACCCTGAACTTCTTAAATATGTGTGGGGTGGGCGGGCAGTGTGTGTGTGTGTAAAAATGGCAGATGTCAGCTGATTTTTTAAATATGAAAATTGTTAAAATTTTGCAGCATCCTACTTTTGTTGAAGTCTCTGCGTTCTTCTTGCCCCTGTTTCTGATCATCTCATTTTGAGTTCGTCCAATCGGATTTGGTTGCCTCTCTTTTGACCTCAGGCAAGTAATGCCCTGGGATTAAAAAAAAAATCAACTCCATCAGGGCTTTTCCAAAATGGATCTCAGAAAGGGGTAATGACAGATAGCAAGGAGCACTTCCTGCAGATGAAAGCAAACGTAAGTAAATATTTAATCAGCCTCAATTAAGAAATGGCTTCATTTAGGTTAACTGAGTAAGCGGCACTCTTTCTGGGAAAACTAAAAGACACTACCCGCAAGCTGTTTTCATAGATCGGAACTTCATTTATAAGAAATTTTTGTTGGTTAATTGAATGACAAATAATCAATTGATTAATTAGCTGAGTACATATACTTTAAGTATGCATATGAGTAAAAACAATATTTCTTTCATTGCTTTTAGATGATGCATGCACATGTTTCAGCAAGCCAAATACTATCTTAAAAAGGATATTTCATGCTGTGTGTGAGAAAGAGGGATGCATCTTCTAAGGTGGCACCTTTCATCTGTGGTTTTTGGAAGTATTTACATTAAATTTTGTATGTCTATTTACGTTAACTGTGTTAGTTTAAATTAAAACACACAGAATAAAAACCTATTAATCAATTCATATATCTTATTAGTTGACTAAATATTGCAGCCCTAGTAGGGATGGGATCTGATGGCCACTGCTGGTTTGAAAGCATTCCTTCAAACTAACAGTATCGATTTGAGTTTGTTCTTTGTTCTGCTTTTACCAATCTGTTTTTTCCCCTCGTGAAAAATATTTATATTAATACTGAAACGTTGAAAGGAAATACCAATATTTTGAAAGGAAAGATCAATAAATGAAAGGAAATATCAATACAATTATTGTTCTTAATATCAATATTTTAGAGGCAGATTTAAAAAAAAATGTTTCTGAAAATAATTGCAGAAAATCACTACATAAAAATCCAATCTGCAACGACAGAGAATAAGCAAATTAATGGAAAATTTGGTACCAAATCAGAATTGGCAGAATTCTAGCACATACCTAAGCCCTAATAACTTGCATTCTGGAATAGCAGCCATGTATTCTGGGAAGCAAGAGATCATATATTGATGCTCTACAGTTACAACGGAAAGTGCAATGCTGTATCCCCCTGATTAGCCTCAATAGATAGCTGTTGGGCTGAGTTTGGTTTCCTGGGTCAAAAACTGTTCAGGCCTAGATGGTTGAAAAAGCTTCTTCTGTTTCATTCCACTGTGTTGGGCTGCTCGTAAAGGCACAGAGCAGGAATAGTAAAAAAAACAAAGTTGGCAATTCTATACTACCACAAGAGTTGGTTTTGCCGCACCCCAAATCCAGCACATACCCATAGTAAGTTCCACATGTGCTGGGCTTGCTCAGAACAGGTCTGTGCAGCCTGGTGTGTTGCTTAGTCCCAAATCCTTCTAAGGTATGCGAAAACCTCCGTCTGTTTTGCAATGTTGTCCAAAGGGAGAAATTCCTTTCACCCAAACTGTTACCTCATATCCTCCAGCAGGTCAATCTTCTTATCGCTCCTGTTATGTGCCAAAGCTGCATTGACTTGTCGTAAAATGGTCCAGACTGGTTCAAAATCCACCCAGAAATATTTAACTCACTGCCCGACACAGTAAATTGCATATGGATGCTGATACTGATAATGGTCCTGTAGTAGAAGAGGGGACTGAAGATGGGAGATACCATTTTGCCTCATAGTGTGGGGAAATACCCCACATTAGAAAAATTCTCTGTAAGTTGTAAATTAACACAGCAGGAGGACGGCTGGGCTAGAATGAGCCAACAGTGAGAAGTGGCTGCAAAAAAGGCAAATGCTATTTTAGGCTTCATTGACAGAAATATAGTTTCCAAATCACATGAAGTACTAGTTCCCCTCTATTCAGCACTGGTTAGGTCTCATCTTGAGTACTGCTGCCAGTTCTGGACACTGCACTTTAAGAAAGATGCAGACAAACTGGAACAGGTTCAGAGGAGGGCAACGAGGATGATCAGGGGACTGGAAACAAAGCCCTCTGAGGAGAGACTGAAAGAACTGGGCTTGTTCAGCCTTAAGAATAAATGACTGAGGGGAGATATGATATCACTCTTCAAGTACTTGAAAGGTTGTCACACAGAGGAGGCCCAGGACCTCTTCTTTATCATCCCAGAGCGCAGGTCATGGAATAATGGCTCAAGTTAACAGGAAGCCAGATTTTGGCTGAACATCAGAAAAAACTTCCTAATTGTTATAGTGGTATGACAATGGAACCAATTACCTAGGGAGGTGGTGGGCTCCACAACACTGGAGGAATTCAAGAGGCAGCTGGACAGGCATCTGTCAGGTATGCTTTAACTTGGATTCCAGCATTGAGCAGGGGGTTGGACTTGATGGCCTTATAGGCCCCTTCCAACTGTACTATTCTATGATTCTATGAATCTAACTGGGAGAAAGGTTCTCGGTCAGGCATCTTCCTTCTGGGGTAATGCTCTATATATAATAGGGCTGTTTTGGCTTTTTAAACATAAAAATATGACCCCACATCTGCAGTCTGAAGGGGCTTCATCCACTCCACCACTTCAGAACTCTACATGTCATTCCGCTGCATGGGTACACCCAGCCTCAGTAAACCTTAACAAAAACTCTTTTCAGGCAGATCTGAATTATAGCTGCCATAGTACAGATCAATGGCTGAGGGACAGTGGCATGCATAAGCCTACCCAAAGAGTAGCTTTGGCCAAAGCTCACAACTCTCAACCACCATAGCCCTGTGCAAAATCATCATTCTGCATATTGCTGTATTATGTGGGACAGCCTTCCCCAACTCAAACTGATGCCCTCCAGATGTTTTGGACCACAACTCTCATCATCCCTGACCATTGGCCATGCTATCTGGGGCCAATGGGTGTTCTGGTACAAAACACCTAGATGGTACCAGGTTGGGGAAAGCTGGTGTGGTATGTGGCAGGTCACAATCACATGTTGGCCCTGCCTCCTGGCTATACCTGACCTCCAGCGTCAGAGGTGGCCTACAAGCATGTACAGCTGGCGGGGGACCAGTGACCTGTAAGAAAAGTCCTTTAGAGTTAGACACGACAAAGGGATGGGGCCAATGCAGGTGGAAGCAATCCTGACTTCTATCCACACATGTTCATTCTATGGCCACATTTGCACCTTATATTTAAAGCAGTATCCTATCACTTTAACTGATCATGGCTTCCCCCAAAGAATCCTGGGGACTAGTTTGTGAAGAGTGCTGAGAGTTGTCAGAAAACGCCTGTTCCCCACACAGAGCTATAATTCTCAGAGTGGTTTAACAATCAATCCCTCTTCCCAGGGAAACACAGATACATGTTGAGCAAGGCTACTAAATGATAAAAATGATAAAGGGGGGAAACATTTGGGGTCACAGAATTTAACGTTTCTCGGTGCAGATTTTGGATTGCCCAGGTGGGTGCAGAAATTTTATTTTAAGTGTGGAATACACATGCCCCAGGCCCTATCCTTGACTTCAGTGTCTTTCAGAGCTATTCTCCACAGTCATAAGAAGGGTAAAGCTCTGATGAAGTTGGTTGCGTTCGAAAGTCACTCCAAACCATGCTTCAGCATGATGTGGACAAACTGCAGTAAGTCTCAGGCTTGCAAACTCCCTCCTCCTTTCTCTCGTGTGGCCATGAGGAGTTCAGAAACTTTCATTTCTGCTTTTACTTAGCCTCTGTTTTTTGTGTCATTCAGACCAACAAACTGTGGCTAACATTAACCAGGGTTGGTTTCAAACAAATGAACTTCAAATCATATTTACTGAAGTTGGTTTGTTTAAACTATTTATACAGCCACGAGAGTTGCTGTATACTATAGCCAGCATGGATTTTTCACATTCCGCAATGTTAAATTGAAAATACCCTCTCATGCCATTCTGATACTTCCCATAAGCTCATTTCAGAACAAAACCTCACAAAATTTATGGTCCTGAACTCAGAAATGCTTGCTTAACAACTCTCTCAATTTTCATGGCAATAAACAAAACAGTCAGAAAGAATCGAGAGTTCAAAGTCTAAAGAGAGAAGGGGAAAACCCAGACCCCTTTTGGACTTTTTTCTCTGAGAGTTCTCATAATCTGTTGAAATTCATTAAAAATCAGCCATGTTCACAGAGGACCTGTAATCCTGTTACTGACCTTGCCCCATACTCTGACCATCATCTTCTGCAGTTTAAAAGTTTTTTAAAAATGCCTGGCTGATTTTTAATTAATTTAATAATTTTTACATTGAACTGAATGATAATGTCGGGCATACTCAGTAAGAACCAAATGTTAGTGTTCTAAAAGCCAAACTCACAGCTTCTGGGCTTGCCTAATCAGGGGGCCACACCCACACCAGACTTTGATTTCACATGAGACAGTCATGGCTTCCCCCAAAGAATCCTGGGATGTGTAGTTTGTGAAGGGTGCTGAGAGGAAACTCCTATTCCACTGACAGAGCTCCAGTGGCCAGACTTGTTTAACAATCAGCCACTTTGATTGAAGGTCTGTGAGGGGAACAGGGCGTCTCCTAGCAACTCTCAGCAGCCTTCACTAACTACACTTCCCAGGATTCTTTGAGAGAAGCCATGACTATCTAAAGTGAAATAAAGGCCTGGTGTGGATGTGGCCAGGGACAGCTTTGGTTTAAATTTGGGTAGGAGACTCCATGTGCCTGCAGTAGAATAAAAAGGTGGGGGAAACGCTGAAAAGAATGATACTGTTCACAATGTTTTCCTTTTGGAAAAGAGCTTCCCCTCTGCCCAGTGCCCACCCACCCAATCTCCTCCCCTCCCCCGGGTCAGTGTTGGACTAGGACCTGGGAGACCAGGGTTCGAATCCCCACACAGCCATGAAGCTGACTGGCTGACCTTGGGCCAGTCATTGCCTCTCAGCCTCAGAGGAAGGCAATGGTAAAACCACCACTGAATACTGTTTGCCATGAAAACCCTATTCATAGGGTTGCCATAAGTCAGGATCGACTTGAAGGCAGTCCATTTCCATTTTCAAACATGATTGCACAGAAATAAATCCCATTGAACTCAAAAAGTATGCAACTGATCAAACCCACCCTCCCTTCTCATCCCTCCTACCCCTCCCTCTTGCCCCCTCCAATCCCCTCCTTCCCCCTCCTCTCCCCCTCCCCATGTTCAGTTTTACCTATCTTAAGCATGATTGCATGGGAGTAAATAGCACTGAACTCAATAAGCATGCAAATAATCAAAACTGCCCTCCCCTGCCCCTTCCTTTGCCCCCCTCCTCCAATCCCCTCTTTTCCCCTCCCCCTCCTTCTACTCCCCTCTCCCCTCCCTTTCTCCTTCCCTCTCCTCTCCCCTCCCCCTGCTCCTCCCCCATGGTCAGTTTTACCTATCCTAACCATGATTACATAGGAGTAAATCCCATTGAAATCAATAAGCATGCAAATGATCAGACCTGGCTTTCCCCTCCTCTCCCTTCCTCCTCCCATCCCCTCTTCTTCCTCCTTCCCTGCCAACTCCAACAGTCCCTCCTTCCCCCCTGGTCAGTTTTACCTATTCTAAGCATGATTGCACGGGAGTAAATCCCACTGAACTAAAAAAATATGTAAATGATCAAACCTGTCCTTCTCCTTCCTTCCCCCTCCTTTCTGCTCCCATCCCCTCCTCCTCTCTGCCCTTCCTCCCCTCCCCATCCCCTGTGGCCAGTTTCACCTATCCTAAGCATGATTGCAGGGGAGTAAATCCCACTAAACTCAATAAGCATTGAAATGATCAACCCATTCTCGGCAAGCTTGCACAGGATCCCATTTCTCACTTCCCAGATTAAAAAGCAGAGAAATTCACTAATAGACAAAAAAATCCTTGCGGTTTAAGAACATACCTATAGCCCACAGATATTTCCATCGAACTTTAAAAAGCAGGGAAATTGGGCAGCTATAGTGAATGCATCAAGGGAGCAGGAGACCTGACCTCCTCTCTGAGATACTGGACTGCCCTACAAGTTTGTCAAAATGCAAACACAATTTGGGTTGGTCTTTCACAGTCCAATCCACTTCCTGTGTAGCTTGGAAGAATTTGGTAACATGTGCCTCTGAGGATATGGTGAGTGGTGGCAACACCTGCAATCAGCCCAAATAACAGAAAGAAGACATGTGCTGTGCTGATCTTGTTTTAGCAGGGAGGAAGCAACATTATTAAGACAGTTGACACAGTTGAGATAGTCACTTTAAATATGTCTCATTTCCTTTGCAATTTTAGTGAAGTTTCCTATAGGAAATCATTTTCTTTTGCTTCTTTTTCTGTGAATATGTGAAGTACTAGCTAGTTTTCTGTTTTGGGACATGCATTTATAAAAACATTTCTATGCGGTCTCTCAATTCTTAAAAAAGTGTGAGAGAGTATTCAGACATGCAATCTCCCACTTATAGTCTGATGCTGTAGAGCCCGGAGCTGTACCACGTTGTTATTCTGAATGCTTAGATGAGCTGACAAAGGTTCTAAATGATGGATCCATGGTATTCTTTCTAGAAAGGGGGAAAAAAGATAGTTGCCCTTAGGTATACAGTTGCAGCAGTGTTGGTGGGTGTGTGGATCTCAAAAGCTGCAGCAGAGTGACTTTGAGAAATTGTGAAGCATAATTTGTAAAAACAAGGCAGGGTTTACAGCTCAGATAAGGACCCTGTCTTAACCCCAGTTTTGCAACAGTCGGTGATTCATTCTTTCAGCCTCCTGATATTTATCCTTCAACAACCAGGCACCAGTCAGAACAGGACAAGAGCACCTCCTTTCCAAGGATAGCTGGGAGTGTTTATTCCTGCATCCACTTCCACCCACCAAAGGTGGACTTAGTCCAGTATTCTGTTTCCAAAAGGGGTCAGCCTCTGGGAAACCCACAACCGAGGCTTTAAGGCAACAGCCACCCTTGTTTGCATTTGATATTTTTTGCCTCTGAATATGGAGATTTCACTTCAGTATCATGGCTTGTACCTCCAAGAATTTGTCAAATCCCTTTGAGCCATCTAAGGAAGAGGCTGTCTCAACGATTTGCTGTGTTCCATAAGTTCATTATGAGTTTAGCACATATGTGCTTTCTTCGGGCACTCTCTTCTAACCTGCTGCTAACCAACTTTAGAGGGTGATCCTAAGAATTTTGAGAGATGGGCAACATTTTTACTGCTTCTACCCTGTGCACCATTTATAATTTTATAAACCTGGATCATGTCAGCCATCCTTCCTCTCCTTCCCCCTCACCAAACTACAAAGCCTCAGATGCTCCAGCTTTTCCTTATAGGAAAAGCTTTTTGTTCCTTTGATAATTTTGAAAAGCACATAAAAGGCAAAGGTTAGTCCATAAGAAAAAAATCCCCCAAAATTCACAGTTGGGAAATAGCTTTACCAAAATGTCACAAAACTGGCAAACTTTTGAGTTCTGTGGAACACTTCACCAGGCAAGATGATGAAGAGTTCTGGAGAACTCAGAAGCTTGCGACTAGTTTGTGATGTTTTGGTTGGTCCTGAAAAACCTTTTGCCCAACTGGGGATTTTGCAGTTGATAATTTTGTATGTATGTTTTCTAGCTGCACCATGTCCTTTTGTTTTTGAGATGGGGAGATTGACCAAACATTAGTATTTACCAACATGGTACCTGTGGGTGCGAAGATCCTCCGTGGCACAGAGTGGTAGGCGGTGGTAACTCAGCCAAAGCTCTGCTCACGGCCGGAGTTCGATTCCAACGAAAGGAGGACGTTGAATTTCCGGTAAAAGGTGTCGAGGTCCACTCAGCCTTCCATCCATCCGTGGTCGGTATAATGAGTACCTGGCATATGCTGGGGGGTAAAAAAAGGCCGGGGACGGAACTGGCAATCCCATCCCATATATATGGTCTGCCTAGTAAACGTCACAAGACGTCACCCTAAGAGTCGGAAACGACTCGCACTACAAGTGTGGGGACACCTTTAACTTTTACCTGTGGGTGCAGTGGCACCCTTGAGATCTTCCCCTTACATCCAAAAAGCCTCTGAGCCCCCCTCCCACTTACTGCCTCTTTGATCATGAGGTGGTGAGAGTGGTTATCTTTTTCTCCCTTGAAAAGTACGCAGAGCTGAAGGAGGAAGTTGGAAGAGTGACACTCTTCTCCACTTTCTCTTTCAGCTCTATGTGTTTTTCAAGGCTCAGATTAATTCTACTGGATCTGACTTTTACCCAGATCCCTTGGAAAAGCAAAGTATGTCTCTTTGTGCATACTCTCTTTCTGTCTCTCTGGGAGAAGAGAAGAGAAATGACCAGAGGGGGTGGCAAGTGTGACGCCTGCAACTTCTAAGACCTCCTCTCTCCCTTTTTATTTATTTATTTATTTTTTTATTTATACCCCGCCCTTCCTTCCAGCAGGAGCCCAGGGTGGCAAACAGAAACACTAAAAACACTTTAAAACATCATAAAAAGACCTTAAAATACATTAAAAACAAAACAACATTAAAAACATTAAAACAAACTTTTAAAACATCTTTAAAAAAGGGTTAAAGATATTAAAAGACATATTAAAAGCAATTCTGACACAGATGCAGACTGGGATAGGTCTCAACTTAAAAGGCTTATTGAAAGAGGAAAGTCTTCAAAAGGCGCCGAAAAGATAGCAGAGATGGTGCCTGCCTAATATTCAAAGGGAGGGAATTCCGCAGGGTAGGTGCCGCCACACTAAAGATCCGTTTCCTATATTGTACAGAACAAACCTCCTGTTAAGATGGTATCTGCAGGAGGCCCTCACCTGCATATTGCAGTGATTGGCTGGGTATATAAGGGTAAGATGGTCTTTCAGGTATCCTGGTCCCGAGCTGTATTGGATTGTTTGTTTACTAAAACTCATTGCATGCTGTTTGCACTGGAGGTCAGTATGTTATGTTGTAACTCTGACATGTTCTACGTGGTATGAGGACAAGCTCATATCCAACCAACACACTGCTGTGAATTTGACAGAATTTCTCCTGAATTGTGATATTAGCACCTGAGCGTAGGGCACTATCCTTAAAAGTTCACTTGAAAATACTAAAATGGGAGCCGTTGTCTGAAGCCCTTCCAGAAAAAACAGCATCTGGGTCTTGAGCCTTTGTTTTCTTTACTTATACATTCCCACTGCTTAATTTCACATCCTACTGCTAGCAATCCCTTGCCTTCCATTTATGGCTGCAACGTACATCTGTTTTATGGGCCAGTTTTGCATAAGAAAAGGGAGCCTGGGCAGTTAAATCTCCAGGACTTGGGGGCAATGATTTGGGGTTTTCAAATGCAAATAGACACTGTTGGGTAAAACTCCACAAGAATTTTGCTCATTGTTAGACTATAATCTCCCCAGCCCCAGGGTGTTTTTCAGTCATTTTTTATTGAAGCTGGTGGCACAACTCTAGAGCAAGTGGCTGGAGAGAGGCCCAGAGCTCAGCAGTCTAGCACATACTTGGCATTCAGAAAGTTACATTAATGGCATTTCAAAGAATCTCTAAGAATAAGGCTGGAAATGACCTGAGAGATCTTGGAGAACTGATGCTAGTGAGAGTAGTCAAGACTGGGTTGAATGACCCAATGGCTTCATTATATATCAGACATTTTGATTTCCTTAAGCCTGTATATTAATTTGCTCCTAATTCTGTGCACACTGTTTAAGCAAAAAATACATTAGGAAAGATGGCAAAAGTCTTGTGACGCCTAACAATTTTTTGGCCCTCTAAAATATTGCTGAACTACACCTCTCATCAACCCATGCTGGCTGGGGCTGATACAAGCTGGAGTCCACTAGCATCTGGAGACCCAGAGGTTCCCCACCCCTGGACTAGAGTCTGATGAAGTGGACTTTAGTCCATAACAGCTTGGGTCATATATTTGTTGGTACTTAAGGCTCTGTTATTTTTGCTGCCACCCAGACTAACAGGGCTACCCCTCCGAAAATTGTTACATTTGTAAAGAGCCACTTTGTTTGTACTGGGGGGAAAAGGGTCTTCTTAGAGCCTTGTGGGTGTCCGTATGACTCCAGAGGAGTGAGTTCACCCTCGTAGGGTTTAAACCAGCCTTGTTTTTAAGCACTAGTCTGGTAGCCATAGGTGACAAGCAACTGCATGTAGGCGAGTGAATAAGCTTGCAGAAGAGAGATGAAACCCTCTGTCCTACCTCTGTGCCCAGCACAGAAAACTAATTGGGCTGCCAGAGGAAGGAAGACCCTTCTGTATCCAAGAGAGAAGTGCAACAGGCTGCTGCAGGTGTCCTTCCTCAAGGGAAGGGCCATATCTCAGTGGTAGAACGTCTGCTTTGCATGCAGAAAGTCCCAGATTCAAACCCCAGCAGGTAGGGTTGGCTGTGCTCTGCCACCCTAGTCACAGGCAGTATGCTTCTGAAAACCAGTTGCCAGAAGCCTCAGGAGGGGAGAGTGTTCTTGCACTCGTGTCCTGCTTGCGGGCTTCCCCCATTCGCCTGGTTGGCCACTGTGAGAACAGGATGCTGGACTAGATGGGCCACTGGCCTGATCCAGCAGGCTCTTCTTATGTTCTTGTGTATGCCCCTTCCTTGAAACCCTGGAGAGCTGCAACCAGTCATTGTTGATAATATTGTGCCAGATAGACCAATGGCCTGACTAGTATAGGAACTTTCTATGTTCCTATGATACGCCTCTGGAAACCCCAAGCAGGCCTGTAATGTTTCTGGGCTTGTTTTACGGAAGGATGAGACATTCAACTCAGTTTATGTTTCAAGCCAAATCTATCAGATTTGCACTTTCTGAAACAATATCAGAACCAAAACACAGCCCTCCTTCGAAATTCACATTTATTTGAATTTTGCAATAGAGTTCGCCAACCAAACATTGTTTACAAAAATACGTGTGTTAAAGGCAAGTGTGCATAAAAGCTACTATATAAGTGAAAATAACACACAAAAACAGATTATATGATGAGAAACTGCTTGCAAAAATGTGTACACCAGTCAAAACTGTCTACAAAAACTGTTCATTAGGAGAAAATTGCACTACAAGGCTGGAGATTTTTTTAAAAAAATTGAAAATTGCTGCAGAAATGTGGAGAACTGAATTTAAGAGAGGAAAATGAGAAACTAGGGGAACTGAAATTGGCAGATCTTTCCATTTCTAGCTTGTTTACAAAGCTGTTGTAATCTGCATCAATGCTCACCAGGGCTCAGCTGATGGGATATGCTTAATGGAGAATACTGTGTCTCTGGACATGTGCAGAGTGCTTTCCCTTTTCCACTGAGCAATTTTATTCTGCCAGCTCACAGCTTCACTTGGGACTCATAGATGATACTTTTATTTCCACCAGCATTGCTGCTCTTGCTTTCTGCCACATGCAAGTAAAACATGAATTTAAAAATAGGAACGTGCAGAAAACAGTGAGGAAGCTTTGCAGATTCCCAGGATATTCTGCAGCAGACCTTAAAGTCACCAAGGAAAATGTTTCAATGAGAGACTCCAGCATGAAGCCACTAACGTAGAATTCATTAGTCACTGAGGAATTTGGACTCTGCAAACTCTGGGAATGGCTAGCCCACTTCAGAAAGTCATCCTCTTTCTTCATGTGTTTATTTACACTATTGATCTTGCTATGCCTAGTCATCATCAGTGGTTGCCAGTCAGCAGTGAGTCATACCCAAGCTGATTCAATATTGCAGTCATTTAATTCTGTACTCATTTGCAATCTGCATAGTCTGGTGACACCAGGGGTCAACTAATGTTGGTGTGCCTTGCTGGCCAATCAGGAAGTTGTTGCTGCCAGGACTGCCCACCCTAAAGGCAGAGTCTTGCACCTATGACACACGGCGTGAGGGTAGAGGGAAATCAATTCCTCCTGCTCTGAGCTGGAGAATAAGAAGTGTGCTCTTAGCACACTGCAAAACATTGCTGTGTGGAGCATTCCCCAATTTTGTGGCGAAGCAGCCACTGGGTTCACGTCACATGCAGATAGAATATTACATGTAGTTAAGCCCTGACAACCAGTAGGCTGGGGCATTAAAAGAGAATATCTCTGATTATCTCCAAAAACCACACACAAAGAAACATATTTGGAATAAAAGTAGCAGTCATTCAAAGAACTCCCTCCTAGATCAAGTTGAGATAGTGATGGAATATGAGCGCAGTCTGTGAAGGATGTTGTCACCTCCACAAACTCAGAGTGGATCAATGAGCACCCTTTAACATGGGATTTGGTGAACCTAGTTCTTTACTGATGGGAGAAGGAAGGCTCCCCTTGCAGCAAGTTCCCTCCCCTCATCTTTGGAATTTCACATCCTCTTTATAGGAGGTCTGTACCACCAGGGGTATTGACTCACAGTTTCAAAACTATCCCATTATAGCCTTGCAACAGCCCTGCAAGGTAAGCTAGGTTGAGAAAAACCTGACTTCCCAGAGGCCTCAGAAAAAGTTTTATTGCTGAGCAGGGATTTGAACACATGCCTTCCTTATCCAAGTTTCTGGTGTTGACTAGACTGTATGGGACTCATGCACAGAACAACGTCTGTGCATGTGCCAAGTTACGTTCTGAACTGAATCACACATAAGAATGGGGAGGACCAGAGTGGTTCCTCCTGAAACTTGTGACTGAGTTTGCCTTGCACCTCCCACCCATTCAGGTACTTATTTTGGGAGCTGCCTGGCGAGAGGCTGGAGTGGGTCCACCCAAAGCCAGTGCCTGAGTCACACGAGCATGCTGCTGTCGCTTGATGACATCCTGTGGAATGTGCAAACAGCCTCTGCTGCCGAACACTGTACCCAGAGGCAAGATGAGGCGATATGGAAATTCCCTCTGTGGCACTCTTTAAGTCAGCATGGAGTAATGAGCATGATTACATGTGTGAGGTTGCCCTCAGGGCCAGATTTAAAAAGGGTAGGGGCAGCCACATTTATTTGTTTATAGGCATCATTTACATCCCTCGTCTTCAGCATAAATAAATGTTCACAGGACAGCTCACAAAGTAGTAAAAAGCAAAGAGAAGTACTTAAAAAAAGTATACAAACTAAAACTAGCATCTGTTTCTGGGGTGGAGAACCTCAGGCCCAGTGGCCAAATGCAGCCTTCTACCACCCCTCCTCTTCCCTGCAGGCCACACCCTTCACCCATCTGGCTTCACATTAGGGACGGGGGAGAAATTGGATTCAGAAAGACTGCCTCCTTCCCTACAGACCCACTTGGCTGTTTAGATCAGCAGAGGGGGGCCTTCTTGGTAGTGCTACCACCCTCGGAAGTTTGGGTGGTGCTGGCCTACGAGAGGGCATTCTCTGTGGCGGCCCCTAAGTTTTGAAATTCCTTCCCCACTGAGGTGTGTCTGGCAACTTTCCTGTACAGTTTAGGGTTGCCAGGTCAGAAGCATCCTAAACCCTGAGATTTCAGGGGCAGGCCCTAGTGATATCATGGGGTGGGCTCTAGTGATATCACAGGGGTGATACTATTAAGCATGATACATTAAGCATCAACCACAGTTGCTTGGAGAATACAATGCAAACAAAAACATTTCTTTGATGGAAGTTAAGATAGAAATCTTAGCTAAAAGATGGAGCCTGGGTAGGGAACACTTAATTTCGCCTACTTGCTTCTGTCAAGAAAGGTTTAAGTGCTCCCAGGCCAGGCCAGTCACCAGAAGGCCACTGTAGGAAGAAAGGAGCCTAGTGTTATGGAGATGTTAGATGGGAGCACTCAGAACTAAAGATGGATGCCCCTGAAGGCTGCAATTCTTAATACACTTATTAAGGGACTAAGCCCCACAGAACTCAATAGGATTTACTTCTGAGGAGATATAGTTTGGATTGTGCTGTTGGTAAACCTTGACTAGGAATCCTCTGCAAAGATATCCATATCCAAGCAGGGTTGGCAACCCCCTGCCTGGAATGCCCTGCCCCTACCTTTTAACATGGCTGCTCTAAACATCTTTACAGATTTGACCCTTCACTTCAGAAGGAGGTCTGAGAAATGAGTAAGAATAAGAAGATTCTCTAATCTTTTCTGTCTACGTTGTGGGCTGCTATAAACTCACTTTCACAGCCAACCCAATTCCAATGAGTAATGATTGACAGAGAGAAAACACACATGGTTTGGTCTACCTTCACAGGCTGCAGTTTGGGAACGACAACAACTGCAGCCACACTTCCCAGTATGTGAACTCTCTTTTACCACGACTGGGCAAGAAACAAACCGACATGCAACCAATAAGGTGAATCATCAGTGGGTTTAAGGGGGTTGAGCTGAGCATATGGAACCACTGTTGTTCTATAGAAGTAAGAGAGTGAGGCTGAAGGTAAATGAAAGGCAAATAGAAAAAGAAAAACAAAAGTCAGTGATGATTTCCTATATGCAATGCCATACCAACCACAACAAGATTCCTATGCGTAAGACAGAAAACTCAGCATCCCACACCCAGTAAGTGTTCCTAACCAAAACTATAAAAATCCTGGCAGCCAGTCAGCCAAGGTCACAGAAATCTCCAAGCAGCACAACCTGACTCAGGGGCTACAGTTAGTGCAGAATGCTGTGGCACGATTGCTGACATGAATGAAACCGTCACCACATAATAAGTCTGCTCTGAAATCCGCACTGGTTGCTGATTTGCTACCAGGCCAAGTTCAAAGTGTGATTTCCATGTTACGGGTGCCACATAGTACTTGTTCTGCTCTTGTAAGAAACCAGTCCTTTACTGTGACAGCACCTATGGTTTGGAGCTCCCTGCCTATTGACATTAGGCAGACACCTTCATTGTACTCTTTTCAGCACCTGCTAAAAACATTTTTGTTTAGGCAAGCCTACGCAGGCACATAGAAGCTATTGTGTTTTTTATCTGTTTTAACTCATTAAATTGTTATTTATTATTTTGAATGTTTTAAAATACCTGTCTTTTAACTGTTTTTACCAATAATTTTATTGTTTTAATTCTTTCTGTAAACTGCTTTGAGATTTTTTACAATAAAGTGGTATATAAATATTGTAAATAAAATACATAAATAAATTTTGGAGTGACTGTGGTCCTTGGGTCTCTTTCCACTTTTAGGAACAAAGGAATCTGCCTTATAACAGCTCAGGCGATTTGATACCATCTAGCTCAGCGCTGATGACATGGACTAGCATTGGCTCCCCAGGATTCCAGGCAATAGTCTTCTCTAGAAATTGAATTTTGGACCTTTGCATGCAAAGCATATGCCCTACTGCTGAGCTACAACCCTTCCCCTGTTTAAAAAAGTACCTTTTAAAATTGTTCTTTTCAATTCACTGATGAATGCACATCATACCTAGGGCAGATCCACACCATTCATTTAAAGAACATTCAACACACATTTGAAGCACATAAAGCACACCACAGAATCATGGGAACTGTAGTTTGTTAAGGGTGGTAGGAACTATAACTGTGAGGGGGAAACTACACTTCCCAGAATTCTTTAGGGGAAGTCATGAACTTTAAATGCGAGTTGGATGTGCTTTAAATGTTTTGTGTGGATCTACTTAAACTTTGCCTGCATGTAAAAAAATGTAATTAATTCTTTAAAATGGAAATGAGCTATACATTTTACTGGGTGACCATTGGCTACTCACCATCTCTCAGCTTAATCTGCCCCTCAGGATGAGAACAGAGGTGAACCATGACCACCCCAAGGAAGAAGGGCACACTTAAAATATAAAGGAAATAATAATTTACAACCACAGTGTGAAATCAGATACTTATCGGGACGTAGTATGAAGAAATATTTATATAAGCATGACTTTCAAAGATGTTTATTATTTGCACAACCTGTAAAGATATTAATAGTGCAATCCTATGTTTGTTTACTCAGAAACAAGTCCCAATGTATACAATGGGGCTTATTTAAACAGGGAAGTGTGCACAGAACTGCAACTTCAAGTGATAAGGAACTTCACTCACCCAACCCAAAATTCAGAATCATGCCACTTTAAGCTGTTTTGCAACTGTTTATACTTGTTTTATGGTTATTGGATTTTAAAGGGATTTATTTCTAATTATGAGCTGCCATGGTTTCCAGTCTGCAATCCAGCCTCACAGTGTTATTGGAACAAGTCCATATATACAAACACACTAGAGATGTAAAAATACATACACCCTATATAATAGTTTATTGTCAAAACCAGTTGGTCATTGCAGAACACTTAAAAAAATCAGTATTAGTTTCCTACAAAATAAAAGCACTGATATCAATGTAAGCTCTGCCTAATTGCTTTAAAAATAGGATTAGAGGGGGGAGAGAAAAATTTACAACACAAACACAATTCTTTGCTGTGTTCACTCAAAAGTCCCATTAATTTACAGCACAATCCTAACCGTGTCTACTCAAAAGTAAGTCCTATTGAATTCAATGGGGTTTACTCCAGGTATGTGGGATTAACATTGCAGCTTTATTCCCAGAAAAGCGAGTATTGGATTAAAGCTTCCTATTGGGAAGGTTTTCAAAACACTGCCCTCTTCAACAGCCCAGGAAAATTTAAACTTGTTTGACTCCTGCACACAATAGAGAAAAAGACTGAAAGATTACTTACCCAGTTTATGAGATTTTCAGATAAGCAGGAAAAAACAGCAGTTTTCTGGCCTTGCAATGGGTTCTAGCTATTGCCTGTAAATCAACAAATTCCTTATCAATCACAACCCTGGCTTCCCTTATTGGCTACAAACCTGAATGGGTGGGGTTAGAGCAGCCAGCTATGAGCTCATTTAATTAGAAGTAGTGGGGGGAAGGCTGGCATTTTGGTGTATATCTTGTGAACCAGACTACCTAGAAAAAAGTTTTTTGGGTTTTTTTTTAATGAAAGCTGAGAGTCTGAAGAATAATCTGACTCATCCAGAGGCCTGGAGATGACCCCAAAAGATCTGGAGTCTCCAGGCAAAAACTGGAGACCTGGCAACCCTAGTACAGTTTTAGGTGAATGCTGAAGATACACTGCTTTACTTTAGCCTTTGACACCTCAGACATGTATTTTGAAGACCCACCCTACTGTTTTTTTAGGTTGTTTTTAAATTGTTTTTAAAGCTGTATTTAAAATTGTTGTACCCTGCTATGGGACTTTTGGGTAAGAAATTTTTATGACGATGATTCAGTTCACATTTCAATCCAAAACTATCACATTCACACTCCAACTAACCAGTGTTTCCAAAAATGCATATATGAGGGGAAAGTGTGCATAAAAATATATTAGTGAAAATAACATTCAAAGATGCATTATTATTAGGAGAAACTGTTTTCAGAAATGTGTACGTCCATCAAAACTGCAAAGAAAAATGTGTTTGTTAGGAGAAATTACTACTAAACTGCTGAAGAAATTTCATGAAGATTTTTTTTTAAAAAAAATCACAAATTCCTGCGGAGCTGAATGTGAGTGGAAAAATGAGAAACGGAGCGAACAGAAATGGACTGATTCTTCCATCCATGCTTCACACTGTCCTTGTGTGTTTTGCCTGGCTGGAATGTGTCCTTGAACTCTGATAATGCTTCTTGCTTGCCTGGATGGAGGATAGGGAGGGGTGTGTGTGTGTGTGTGTGTGTGTTTGTTAGCCTTCTGTACAAAGGTAAATTTTACATTCATTTCTCCACCCACCTTTGCCTTCGGCCCCACCCACCGCTGGCATGTGGCCCCCAGAAGGTTGCTTAGAAGAGAATGCAGCCCTCAGACTGATAAAGATTCCTTACCCCTGGTCTGTTCAAACTAGGGATGGGGGTCACTGCCTAGTTCCTATCCGGATGTATTCCAAAAGCCTGTTGTTCCATCCCGATCCTCCCTTTTTGGTTTGGCACTTGCCGATTCGATCCGCTGTTGTTGTTGTTGGTTTGGTTGCAAAAAAAAATGTGTAATTTTTAATGTAAATGCCTGTGTAAATGATCACGGTGTTCCATGTGCTTTATTTTTTCCTATTTATCACACCTACACATTGTTATGAATAAATCAACTTGGAGGAAATGTCAAAGATAATGACGTCAAATGGGGGGGGGTGTTAAAAAAAACTGTGCCTATTATAGCCACAGCCCACCGCAAGAAGTCAGTGCTGGTCTGAAAAGATAGCGGACTGTCAAATTCAGTCGGAATCTGGTACTAAGTCTGATTTAGCAGATATTTCCCCCCATCCTTAGTTCAAACATACATGCATAATCTATACATGAAAAGATACATGTGGGTGAGGGGAGCTTAACTCCCCTCCTTCCCTCCCACACTCAGTTACCCCATGCACTTTTCTCCAAGGTGAGCTCTGATATCAGAAGTGAACTAGGCTGGGATAAAAATTTCTGAAATAACAGAGCATAGGGAGGTAAGGCAAAGGAGGGTGAGGATTCAGTTCCCCTCACCCCTACGTTCCTTTTGATGTTAACATTAAACACACACACACACAATGAATGGGGTAGACTTGTTAACAACAAATATAGCTGCCTCACCCACTACTCGTTTGGCCCCCAGTGTGAAGAAGCATCAGCGCAGAATTGCTTCAGAGCCTCCTTTGTACTCCTTAACATCGATTACTGGCAGTCATGGAACAGAAAGGTCCTTCCCCTTGTGGTATGGAAAGGAAAGCATAGGCACCATTTTACCAATAAATATAAAATGTATATAATAAATTGTATATAGGCTTTAACAGAAAGACGGTTGGATAAATTTGTCAAGTGGAATTAGACTACTGTTAAGAATTACTTTCAGGACATTTCAGCTCCTACCTCAAGCCTTCATCAGCTAAGGTAAAATGAGTTGAAATGTTCTGGAAATAATTGCTAGCAGCGCTGAAGAGATAAGATTATAACTTCACCTGACAGGGCTAATCTCCATGGATGCCTCCATTTACCAGCCTTTAATCCTTCCTCAGATGAAAGGAGAGAAGACATCTATGATCCCAGGCAGGAGTACAACTGATAGAGAAGGCTCCTGGCTCTCCTGAAACATCCTGAGGGAAAGTCTGGCCCAGATTTTGGATGTCTTTGTCAGTTTTGTCAAAAAAAACAGATTTTGTAGCAAACGTCCTGTTCAAGAACTGCTTTGCATTCAGAACAGTTATACTACGTTAACATGTTGAGATCTGTAGGCTGGGAGAATGGGATTGCCATATTCCCTTCCAGGGGGCACCTGCTTTTGCCACTACCTAAGGCAGAAAACAGAGAACTCCTCAACTAGAAAGGCTCACCTGCCTCTCGTGGGGCAGGTTGTGGCTCCATAAGCGTGCGGAAGTTCCCCTTGAGACTTGACAGTTTCTGCTTCTAAAATCTGAACAGCTTCCTTAGCATGACCCTTTAGGCCCTAAAGTGTAGAGATTCCAGAGCTACAAGAATGGGGAATTTCCTCCTGTGCGACAGCCTATATAGGTGGTTGGTTGGCTACATTTTTATACAGGAAACCTCAAACTGAGCCCTACTCCAGAGTGGAATTTTTTTTTCAGGTGTGATCTGCAACTTGTCATTTTTTGTGTGAGGGTTTATTCAGTGACATGTCATTGACACAACAGTAGTGCTTAAGTGGTGGATTTATACTGGACCATCCACACATCATTTTGCTTTATTACTTATTCTGCTATGCTTTCCCAATGTTACCTCATTATTGCTGTCCAGAGGTGGTCACTCTTGCACTATAGTGCAATAAAAGCAGGGGGGGGGGAATAAACTGGAATGTTGCAGTATAAAAAGTTGCAGGATTTCAGCAGGAAGTTATAGGACATGCAGTGATTGGAAACGAAACAGGACATCTGCCCAGAAAGTTTTGCAGATGCAAACAATATTGGAAGAGGGATTGCATATAACCTCCCTGACACCATCATGAGCACAAATAACCATGAATGCATAAGAAAAAGGATGTCAAGAGAGGCCTTGAGGCATGGAGTCACTGTCTGCAGAGGCTGTGGAATGATAGGCTGAGGCTTGCCTGAAATAGTAAGATATAATCAAGTCAGATCAGCAAGGCCTGATTGGTGCCCAGGAACATAGGAACACAGGAAGCAGCCTTATACTGAGTCAGGCTATTGGCAGGGCCGGATTAAGCTGAGGAGGGCCCCTAGGCTGATTGGTGTTTGGGGGGCCCTTCTCCTCTTAGGCAGATCCACGGAAACAGCCGCAGGAGGGATTGCAGGACAGGAGCTTCTGAGCTGCCCGCCGTCCCATCCTGTCTCATCCCACCCCCCCCGCTTCACCTACCTTTCTGCTTTTTTTGTGGCTGCACGCACTGCGCGTGCAGGTTTGCCATCAAACAAGATGGCTGCCAAGGTTTCCCTAAGGGGCTGAAGCCTCTGCCGCCATCTTGGCTGATGACAGCAATGCGCGAGTGTAGCATGCATGCATGCCATCAACCAAGATGGCGGCAGAGGCTTCAGCCCCTTAGGGAAACCTCGGCCGCCATCTTGATTGATGGCAAACCACAAAAAACAGCGGAGAAAAAGGTAAGTGAAGCGGGGGGATGGCGGGCGGTTCGGAAGCTCTTGCACGGGCCCCCAAGAGCTCCGGGCCCCTAGGCTTCAGCCTACTAAGCCTCATGGATAATCCAGCCCTGGCTATTGGTCCATCTAGCGCAGCATTGCTTGCACTGACTGGCAGTGGCTCTCCACGATTTCAAGCAGGAGCTTTTCCAGCCTGACCTGGAGATGCCACAGATTGAACCTGGGACTTTCTGCATGCAAAGCAAACGTTCGACAATTAAGCCATGGTCCTTCCCTCTCAATTTACTGCAGGAGAGACGTAAAAGATAAAAGGACAGACCACTCTTGTTGTCATTTACAGTTCCCAGTTAAAACCACTCAACATTATCATCAATGACCAATAGCAGGGATTCTCAAACTGTGGTCCATGGACCACCAGTGGTCTACGAGCTTCAATCAGGTGGTCTGCATTGTGTCTGTGGATTTGTGGTGGAAGATGGGACATGACACATACAATGCATTAAATTATCATATTGATTTTAATTGTATCTTAATTGCTTCTATTATTTTTATATTGTATTGTATTGTATTACAGTTTGGATTCTATGGAACAGATAAAAGACAGTACATACAAAATAGAAATCAATAAAAATACAATGAAAAGTCATACAGCCTCTAGCACAGTGCATTACTACTACTGCAACGGGCAGGAAAATAATTAAGTGGCTGGCCAAGACCTTCAGAAATTTTAAAGTGGTCTGTGGGGAAAAAGGTTTGGAAACCATGGATCTGTAGCCCGTCCTGGTCAATGACACCTCCCTTTCACAGACCTTGGGTGGCAGACAACCCCCTCAACTTAAAACAGCTACTTCCCAGCAACAACAGGCCACACAACAGGTACCAGACCCTCTGGCAGTTCTAGGTGCCCACTCTGTTCCCATATCTACTCTACCATCACTAATATAGCACTAATAATTCATCCACCACATCAGGAGTTCATCCACCTGCTCATCTTTCAATGTGATATATGCTGCCATCTGCCAACAGTGGACTTCTGCATTCTACACACAAGGCAGTCTCTATGCTAGCCTTTTCCAACCCAACACTGGATTCCCAGACGTTGATGGACTTTAACTCCCATTAGCCCCAGCCATCATGGCCAATGGTCAGGAATTATGGGAACTGTAGTCCAGCAACATCTGGGGACCCAAAGGTTAAGAAAGGCTGCTCTATGCAAAAGAATAAATGGGGGGAAATCTGACATCAGAAATGGCAATATAGAAAAGCCAGTGGGGAGGATATTTCAGCCTCCCAGGGCACTCAGTAACTGGCCTTAGATGGCCAGACTTGAACAAAGGCACTTCAAAGGAAGATAGCAATGTGAAGCTATTGAATTACAATACATCAAGAGGTTCAGTGGTATCCCTTGTGGGATGAATCAACACAATGGATTTTTATATAACTACATGTGTTTATTGGCTTACCAATGCCAGAATGTCTGTGTTCTCAGCTGCTGATTTTTATGAATGGCTACTGTCCAAGAAGGATCTGCCCGAAGATGATCCCCCAGAAACCCAGGAACAGCCCAGAACAATACCCAAGGAGCTGGGACCCTTGGGGGAGAGTGGCAGGTATCCCTCTCCACAGAAGGAGAGCTCAGCCTTTGAAACAGAGGCAGAACAACCCCCAAGTCCCCACGACAGATGATGCCTTCAGAGGCAAACCAAGACCCTTACAGTCAGCAGGAATGCTCAGTTGCAGAGGAGGACTCCTCATGAGTAAAGAGCTACTCAGGAATAGGGCCCTCCTTATGAAGAGGATTTTCTGCAGAAACCCCAAGGGTTCAGGGTGGGGTTCTGGCAGCTCTGCCTTAAAAGCCTCAATGAGAGGCTGGGAGAGCTGCTGGAACAATGTTTTGCTACCAGCTTTGTAGCTTGTTCCTGATCTTGCCCTTTGGCTTGCCTTACCTCTTGCCTGAGCCCAGGTTGGAACTTTTGCGTGCCTGGAATTAGACCTTGGATTGGCCTTGGATGTTGCTGCTGCCTGTGCCTGCAATAGTGTTGGTTATCGGGAAGGTCCCTGCAACCTGGAACCCAGCTAGGACAGGACACTCATTGAGTATATATGTACCTGGAACTCAGGATAACTTTTCCTGCATCTGTGGAAGTGTACTGTAGTATATGAAAGCTTGTGCCAGAATAACTCTTATAAGGTGCCACAAAACTCTTGCTTGTTTTTAATAATGATGTTGATACTTGAACAATCTGCTGTATAACATACTGGGCCAGAACCTCAACAGTTGAAAATTTTACGATCAAAATAATCTGAAACATGTCTGTGGAATAAAGAATGGAAAAAATTAAAAAGAGAGAGAGAAATCTATGCCTACTAGGCATTAAAAAAGCGAGTCCCATCCTGTGCTATTAAAATGCTAACTAGCTAAGGTTTTGTGAAAGTGAGAGACAGGCCAACTTAAAAGACAGAATCCTAGCAATGCCAAATATCCATTAAGATTAAGGGCTGCATTAAAATGAAATATGAAAAGTGCACATCAGGTTAATGAAATTATGCAGCAGCTACTCTCCTTAATGAAACACCCTACCTGCCTCCCATCAATCAAAGACCACCCTTGTGCACCTCCGTGTCCTGAAAGCAGTTGCCTCTCTCTCTAGTTGCACAGATGATGGAGCAAAGGGAAACCACTGAAGAAATATATTGAGATGGAAACTTAAGCTAGGCAGACAAAATCAGCTATCAGTCAAGAGGCAAGTGTGGAATGGCAAATGAGTAGATTAAAAGAAACAAACAAACCAGTAATTATTCCAGAAGGGCACCTGAGAATATATTTTCCCTGGGAATGGTTCAGCTCAGACTGACTATGTGGACTGAGTGCTTTTCTGAGGTTCAAGTGCTTTCTGTAGTTATCATTTGCTTGCTGAGAATCACATACATCAGACACCACCTTTGGGAAAAACTTTTCAGAGACTCTGGGGTTTGAAATAGAGGGCCCATCCATATGACTGTATAATCTGTAATGTTATAGCTTTGTGTCCTCATTAATTCACCATTGTCCATATGACATTGCAGCTAGTACGGATTTTTGCATTCACAAATCTGCAGTAGAAATACTATTGAAGAACTGATAAGCTTTCCTAATCCGATAATCAATCACATTAACGTCCGTGTGCTTGGACGCAATGCCACGGACTTTCCTGCAATAGGCGGTCCACAGGAGTTCCTCCATCATACGCCAAGCCCTTTGTCTCCTGCCCACCCAATAGTACATCCACAAACCTGCGCGTGCGTGCGAATAAAAAAAAAGGATATACATTTCTGTGCTCTTCCAAAAAAGCATGTGAAAAGCAAATGACCGTTACGGACCAATCACTAAACAGGGGTGGACTTAGGGGAGTGGCCAATGCTAAAACAATTTAGACCAAAAAAAAGTGCCCACATGTATGGATGCTTGATAATTGGGTTTCACAATAATCCTACCACAAACAGAACATGTATGGATCTTGAGGCCACCAACCGAATATGGAAAAAGTGGATTTTGCAGTTAGGTATGGATGGGCCCAGAGTCTAATGCTAGAGTTTAGCCTAGTGGACTATTGTGGAGTACAGCTGTGTAGGTCTCAGAACCTCCTTTGGGCACAGAAGAAAACAAGAGGCTGGGGCAGTGCAGACAGTCTGAAGTTGGTGGATTGTTCAAACTAGAATACAATTATTCGTAACCTACCCTTTTGGTTTGGCTTAGAAAACTCAACATGTCTGTACTGTGCGGGTTGCACTTCAGTCAGACTGTTGCCTAGGGTGACCAGTTATCCACTGCCAAAAAGAAAAGAAAAGAGGATTTGCTTCACAAGAAAGAGGACAAAAGAGGGGACAATTTGCATAAAATTTGCATGCAGTCATTTATATGTATAGGTGCAAATTTAGAAATAATTCCTATAATTTAAATAGAAATACAGTTCATCTCACCATAGTAGGGTAGTTGCCAGGTCACTTGTAACCTCGTGCCTGCTGAACCAGGTGCTGCCAACTATCGATGGGCAACTTCAAGGCTCCTGTTCTCTGACTGGACAGTACTCAAGTAGAGGACAGCTTCAAACAGAGGCCTGTCATCATCGAAAATGAAGGCCTGTCCTCTGTAAAGTAGGACCCATGGCTATTCTACTACTTGGAATGTGTACCCTCCAGATCTCTACAAAGAGGTATTGAATTTTGTTAGCTGGATAATTTATACAAGTTTTCATAATGTGTACATGTGCCTTAGAAGCATAATTATGCCGTAACATGTATTCCAGCTTTTTATTACTATTTTTGCAAAATAAATCCTGGCTTTTGCTAATCATGGGATTAGATTAAGCACAGGGAAAGAGCTAAGAAGAGGACTGAAGATCCACCCTCAGCCACTGGCAATCTTATCCAGCTACTTCTCTGGCTTCTGAGATTTCACCAGGCATTGCACAAATACTTCTCTGCATATCATTCTATTCATAAGAGCTAGGGCTCATCTACATGGAAGCATTTCTTTGTAGCAAATACTCCACTTTTACCTTCGCTATTGATTTGCACCATCCACAGTTCTTGCTCAATGGTAGCTGCCAATCGTTTCCCCCCCTATTCATACAAGTAGGCATTCTTTTGGGAAGGATTAGTCTCACTGTTTCCTTGTGGCTCTGTCCTCTTATTATACATTTCCACTCCCTCTAGTTACTAGGTGACCAAGCATGCTCAGTCTGTTCTACCATCTGCAGTAGGTTCCTTTAAAAAAAAACCCGAAAGTGCGAATATTTGTTGCTTGTTAGCCTACAGGAAACAAAATGAAAGAAGGGAGGAGGAGATAATGGGCATGGAGAGGGGAAACAATTGACACACCTGCCTAAAAGCATCAAAACAAAGTGTCTGCAACTACTAGAGAAACAGAGTGGAGACTTTTTCCCCCTCCACTTTTCATATTATCAGAGGATTGGGTTAGTACAGATTTACAGGGGGGAAATTTCATGATAGCTTCTATTTGCTGGTAATGTCATGTGAACTATGCAAATTTAAAGGAGATGTGGGTAGCATCAAACACATAGTAAACCACTGTGTAGATGAGCCCCTAGACACTTTTTTTGTGTATTTTTTCCCAGAGGTTCTCAGGAAATTGAATTCTTCAGCTAATTTTATTGTCTGCACTTTTTCTGCAACCTTGCAGAATCTAAGTTTCCACATAGGCCTGAACAAGGAGTCATTGTTTGGAAGTGGCTGGGCCTGGCACTGGCTCCTGGCAAGAGCCCCCACCCCTTTTAAAACTTTTTGTAAAAACCTTTGTAATTGCAAGGTGCAGTGCCAGTGGGACCCCAGCCACTTGCCATCTTAATTTGCCCAGAAGTAAATTTGTGTCATGAGTCTGTGTCAGGATCCCACCTGATCCAAATCCTGGGGAGACATTATATGAAGATATAAGAAGGGCCCTTCTGGATCAGACCAAAGGCCCATCTAGTCCAGCATCCTGTTCTCACAGCAGCCAACCAGATGCTTAAGATCCTCACAGAGAACTCCAGTATAAACGAGGACCTGGAGGAATCCACTAGTCGTTCCGAGGTAGCTTGAAGTGCCCCATCTCATAGACGTCTTGCCTGGGCCCCTGATAACCTCTCTGACCACATCCCAAGCCCTTCCCTGGTCCTCGCCCTTTGCCCCCTGGACCTCAAGAACAAATGCAGTAGTGGACCCAGTCGGAAGCCCAAAATCACTGGAGAAGGGTGCATTTGGCAGCCAGAAGGCTCTATCACCAGGGGTCTCCTTGGGAAGGAAGGGTCTCTTTAGAAGGAGGAAAGAGATACAGTTCTTGCCATGACCCAACAGATGACTGGAAAGAGAAGGTGCAGACAGTGAGAATATTAGTCTCTGAGTGAAAGAGAAGGTTGCAGTGCTTATTTGTAACTTCTCAAGCTGCTCCAGTCTAAGGGAGAACATTTTAGAGCTGTCACTGTGCATCCTTCATCCAAAATTTATGCCAGCTTTGCAAATTAAGAACATAAGAAAAGCATGTTGGTTCAGGCCAGTGGCCCATCTAGTCCAGCATCCTATTCTCACAGTGGCCAACCACCTGCAAATACGAAGCCAGCAAGCAGGACTCTCCCCTCCTGCGGCATCTAGCAACTGGCATTCAGAAGCATACCGTGAATTAAAAGCGTAGATTCTGGCCAGTTAAATACCATTAGGCTTGCTCCTCCATTTGTGCATCTGTCTACCTTTTAAAAAATATTTGCACATGCACATTTATCCATGTGTCCATCCCACAAACCCCACAAATCACAAACATTAAAAAAAAGTTACATTGCTCTGACAATAGCCCTATAAGGCGAGTTGATGAGGACATGAGTGCTAGCCAATTCACATATCCCACAGCCAGCTTTTCCCCAGCCCAACTGACCACACTGGGAAATTGCATATTTTTTAAAGGCCCTCCACAAGAGAGAGAAAAAGGCATGTTTGTGCTGAACCGCCTGCACTGCTCTTAAAAGTTACATCTGTTTTCATAAATTGGCCAGATCTCCTGTTTTGCCTAAAGTCTGAATGGATGATGAAAGACTTAAACAGACCACTGGAAAATAACACTTCACACTTTGGAAACTCTGCATTTACAAAGTCAAAGAAGACAAGACTAGGATTTGCTTTAAACTCTTTGAGTGGGTGGAACTGTCTGCCACCACCATACACAACCGTATATAATACGATTACATGGCTGCTGGATTAACAGCATAATTGTCCTTTTTTATTTTGCCGCTTTATAATTGTGCCCTTTAACAATCTAGGCTGTCATAGGAATGAAAACGATTAATTCTTCTCTTTTACCTAAGAAAGTAACCTTCAGAATCTGATCTAAAAATAAATTATTTCTAGAAAGAATTCCTGAATCTGCAGAGAAATGAATGCAAACTACGCTGTGCTTAATTTTGAAAAAGGAGGCTCTATCTGTTAGGTATTGGGAGTGCTGCCTTTTGCCCTGGAAGACCTTACCAAATGCTGGGAATGGTAGCAGAGAGAAAAAGACACAGTAAGAAGCTGACTGATCCTGAGTCAGAGCAATGGCTTTATTCTATCTTTTGCCCATCATGGGATTAGATGAAGGAGCACAGTATTGTCCATATTCATCAGGGTTTCAGAGCGGGGTCATTCCTAGCCCTTCCTGGAGATGTCAAGACTGAACCTTGGAACTTTTGCATGCAAAGCAGATGCTCTACCATTGAACTACAGCTCTACCATTGAACTACAGCCCTTCCCTACTCTGCTCGTGTTCAAAGCGACCAGTAGCATAGTGGCAAATTCAGAAGTGCAGGGTCCCTTCATGACAGTCACGGCCACTCCCCCCACTGCCCTTTTTTTGGCTGCTGGTTTGAGAATAAGATCCTTGTTAATGCCTTCTCCCACGACAACCAATGTCCCTAGGAGCCAATAAGCATCAAAGGGTCTTCTCAGTGGCTGACTCGCCTCCTTTCACTCTGATTGGCTCCAATCAGCAGGAAACAACAAGGAAACATGTTAGAAGACCCTTCTCAGCAACTAACACATCCCCCTTTCATGCTGATTGGCTTGTAGGGTACTAGAGACATAGGGACCCTGCTCGGATCCTGCTCCCAAAAAAGTAAGGGGACTAAGGCCCCCTGAGACCCTGGACAACTACACCCCTGAAAGTGACTCTTTTATTTATATTAGCCCAGATGTTCCATGGTTAAACCTTGGCATCAAAACCAGGTCTCAGAACTGACACCTAAGACATGTTGGTATACACAGTACTAAGCAGAAGCAGCTAGTAGTATGGGAGAAGATTCCGATATTTGGAATTGTCATGACATGAATTACTTACTAGTCTTTCATATAGATTATCTCAGTGATCCTTACAATCACCTTGTAAGGTAAATATTATTCACAGATTGCAGATGAGATTGCAGATGAGAGTTACAGGTAGGGTACCCCAGGGATGTACTAGAATCTGCCCAGTTTGGATTTGATACTGGATTTTCCATTAATTTGCTTATTTGCTATAGTTGTGGATTGGATTTTTTATGTAGTGATTTTCCGTGGGTATTTTGGAAACTTTTTTTTTTAAAAAGTCTAACATATTGATATTAATATTAATATGTTATTGATATCTCCTTTAGTATATTGATATTTCTTTTCAAATATTGATATTTCCTTTCAAAATATCGATGTCTTTTTCCAAAGGGAAAAAATGGATTTGTAAAAGCAGCAGCTTGCAGACAAAAAGTGAAGTCAAATGGATGCCCGCTTCTTACATTGATGGAATGCTATTGAACCAGCACTGGCCAATAGATCCCATCTTTAGGCTACACCCACAAAAGATCCTGTGGCAAAAGAATCCTGGCCTGTACTATTTCACAGAAGAATATTATGTTTGCATTATTCCCCAAGTAATAAACACCCCGTACAGAGAAAAGTAGCCTTCAGCTTGACGTGCTAGTTTCCTACGTAGAGATATCTTTTCCACCCTTTCATAGGGGAGCATTCAAACCCTACAGTCTGAAGTTGTGCAGTCCAGGAATTGGTTTGCCACATAATCTGCTGTTTGTGTAGAAGATCATACCAGAGAGAGGGGGCGCTTGCTTAAAGGCCTCTCCAAACTGGTGGTCCCTGCAGGTATTTTCTGCAACATGCCATTTATGCAATAACAGTGCATTAGTGGTGTATAGCTGAATGTGCACACATCATTCCACTGTATTAGTTGTTCTGTGATGGTTCCCCAATGTTACTGCATTATTGCCATCTGGAGGGGTACGCTTGCACTATAGTGCAACCAAAGCAGGACAAATAAAATAAAATAAACCAAAGCATTAGAGGCATGAAAAGTTGCAGCTTTTTAGTAGAAAACTATAGAGCATGCACTGACTGGAAACGAAGCAGTAAGTTCACCATATACCTTTTGCAGGTGCAAACAGTATTGACAGCATCATGAGCACAAACTGTAATGAATGCACAATAAAAAGGACATCTGGAGGGACCGTAAGTGAGCTCATATCCACTCTGAGATTTAGGCTACAATCCTGTACCCACTCAGCTGGAAGTAAGCCCAATTTCACTTAATGGGACTTATTTCTGCGTAGACATATACAGGATTCACAGGTAAATCAGGAATTTCCAAGATAATGCTTGTCATGGTTGGTGGGTTTATTAAGTACAGAGACTTAGGAATAAGGAAAAAAAACTTTTCAAAGAAAGGAGGTGTGCCACATTTGCAATAACTCTACTGTGTTAAATTTTGTGAGATTCTGTAATTCCTGGTTGAGGCTGATGGGAGTTGTAGTCCAAAACATTTAGAAGGTACCAGATTGGTGAAGGTTTTTAGCTGTTAATAATCCTGGATCTTTCAAGAGGTTTATCTTTCCATGAGGGGATTTGGGGCACCAGCTCCACTTTGAAATCTGTACAGTTCTCTGGTTGTTGGGACACTCCTCTTGCTCTTGTGCTTTAAGAAGAACAGCTGGCTCAGGATAGTCCCATTCTGCCTCTCTTGCTGAAGGCTGACATTGTTCTTCTAATAAGCATAGATCTCAATTATTACAGCAAAATCTGCCTGAACACTATAAGGCCATGATTGTACTTCTCGGAGTCCAAGTGTTATTCCCCACCCCCATAAATGCTCATCAACTGGTTTTAAGTTTTAGCAAAGGAAGTTTCTAAAATTGATTGTCAAAGGATCATTTCTGCTTCAGCAGTGACTTCTGCTCTCCTTATGGGGTCATTGTCATGGTTGTTCCACTGAACATCACCAGTTAATAGACCAGTGAATAGCCTTCATCCTTTCAGTCAAGCCACAATCCAAGGATGTACTTCAGTGGTACATTATTCAAATCTCTTCCACTTGTCTAATGCTTTCTTTACCAGTTTTTCTTACTGTCTGTATGGTCCTTTCATCTCAACCATTTAATTGTGAGTAATATGGATACTTCAAAGCAAGTTGTCTAAACTCAGCCCCATTATCACAGAAGACATTATCATTTTGAAATTAGAATGCCATGCCTTGAAATGATTGACTTTAGCCCAGCTATGACAAATATGCTGCCTTTACCACACAGTGGTCAAATATCTGTAACTACTAAGTGTACTTTTGAATTCCACCTGGGTAAGTCAGGGCTGGGTGTTGCATACAGCCTTGTGCCATGGGGTGGCAGTTTAGTGGCTCTGCCTGCTGTCCTTGCTTGGACTTTCAAGCAGGTGTAACAGTTTCTTACACCGTCAGCAATGTCCAGATTCATATATGACCAACACATCACCTCTTGTTTTTCATCTTCCTTAATTCCTAAGTGGCCCTTGCAGATTATTTGTAGCCTTTTCTTTTAGTACCTCTTTGGGATCATGTTTTTACTGCCTTTGAAAATTATCCTTTCTATACTGAGAGCCAACCTAGATGAGATTACGGAGATCCATGATTAGATCCCCTATCTTTTTTAAAATTTGGGAAATAGCAGTTGGTACGTGGAGGGTGGATCAAGTTTAGGTCTGTGGTGCTAGCAAATGGTGGGTACACCATTTCTTTGTCATACCCACAAGGAAAATACCCTCAAAGCTGCTATTTGCCCTGTTAGGGAAAACATACATGTTCAGGCTGGTGACATGCAAGTTTTCCCCAACAAGGCAAATGTAGTCTTTGTTTCCTGGCTATACTTGAATGGCCATTCCTTTTCCATTCTCAGTGAGCCATCTTTTTTCTGTTTCCACCTTGATTTGTTCCATTATTTTATTTGCTTCAAATTGAGCCTACATAATTCTATATCTGTAGCTCAGAGCTTTTGTACTTTCCAAGCAAGATTTATTGCTCTTCAAAATACATCAGCAGTAAACGTAAATTTACTGGATGTATAACTCACAATCAAATAATATTTTTTGCAGTTTGATTCTCTTTGAATCCTTAAGGTACAGTCATTCAGTGGTTTTCTAAACAATGCTATAAAGGGTTTGTGGTCTGTTTCAGCCAGAACTCTCTGACCATAGGTATGTTGATGAAAGCCTTCACAAGTAAACAAAATTCCCATCTACTCTTTCTCAATATGCAAATCTTGTTTCTGCATCAGTAATTGATTTAGATGAATACCCCACTGGCAGAAATCATGTTTGTGTAGCATTACTGTTCCTATCCTAGACTATGACACATCAGTTGAAATTTTGATGGGCCTATCTGGGGCATAAAACTAATCCTGGCTCTTGAATAAGCTGTTGTCTGACAATATGTCATGATTCCTTCTGTTCCGTATCCTGGCATCAGTCATTTTTATTTTAAGAAAGTTTCCTTAGAGATGTTGCTTTTGTGGATACGTTAATTTTCCTAGGTAATTTAGTATTTCCAGAAAGCACTGAATATCTTTCTTCAATAGGAGCTATGGCAATATTTCACTAGTCTGAACTTTGTCTCTCTGCTTAATTCCATTACCAAATGGAATGGTTTAAGCCCTTAACTGGAGATGATGCCTCCCCCAAATGTCAGCACAGTAATCTCACACACTTTTATCTAAGGTCTGACGACTTTTTTCTGTTCAGTTTTAGATTTGCCACTCTGGCTCCTTCTGACCTCCTGGTGTAGAGGCAAATTCAGAAGTGCAGGGTCTCTTCATGATAGTCACAGCCACACACACCTTATTTTGCTCCTGGGTTGAGAATGAGATCCTTGCTAATGCCTTCTCCCACAACAACAGACATCTCTAGGAGCCAATCAGCATGAAAGGGGGAAGTGTTAGCTACTGAAAAGAGTCTTCTCAGTGGCTGACTCACCTTCTTTCACTCCGATCAGCTCCAATCCACAGGAAAGGACAAGGAAGCATGTTAGAAGACTCTTCTCAGTGACTCCCTTTTCATGCTGATTAGTTTGTAGGATGTTGGAGACATAGAGACCCTGCTGGGACCCTGCTCCCCAAAATATGGGGGGACTAAGCCCCCCCAAGAACCTGGATGACTACACCCCTGCTTCTGATACTTTCTGGAGTCTGCGATCATGCCTCGCCACTGTCTTAAGTCTACTGGCCTTTAATTTACTTGGGGAACTGTTGTGTCTCCCCATGTATAGTTGGGCTCAAGTATGTTCCTTTTCCCGTGCAGTCTTGTCCTGCAATTTCTATTTCCCTAGCACAAGGCTCTGTAAGAAAATTAAGTGTCTCTCTACATCTCACAATAACACTCTTAGCCACTGTACTGCGGACCAGCTCTTGGCGCTTTCCTGAAGTGGCAAGCAGAGCTCTAAGGGAAAGCACTTGTGCTGTGGAAGACCCCCAAACTAATTCTAATTCCCGTACAGCTTCATTCCTCTTCCAGGGGAAGTATGATTCATCGCTGAGACTAAAAGGAGCCACACATGTGAACGATGTATAAGGTCACCTACAGTAATAGATGATATTAGATGTTCTGGGAGCAATAGGAATCCGTCTTCTTATGTAAACCCTTCCTCTAAGTGGTCATATATCTTTTGTAATATAATTGAAGATATATTGCTACTGTAGGAGAAGGAGGCTGCTGAAAATAATGGCGTCTTCAGAAGATTGAAAGTTTAGAAGGCCCCTCAGACATTGCCACTGAGATTAGGAACATGGAGTGTGTTTCTCCTGATGACATCATGTTGGAAATGCAATCAGCATGCAGCCAGGGTAGCTAGACAGGCAGGAATCTGGAGTTTAGCAATCAGTACTAAGAAATCACCATCAAAGTTTTTGTTTTTGTAAAAAAAGAAATTGCTTTGCTTGAATTAAATGATAATAATGGGCAAAGATTCGAAATCAGTATTTATGAACTGTCCTAGAGAGCATTCAAAGAATACCTGTCTGTGTGCTGACGAAGAGCTGTCATCTGTCTTGCAATATTCTCTTCCAGGTCTTCATGTGGAACCACACTGGGAAGGAGGGACATGTCATATCTGGATCCTGTGCAATTGAGACAGAGCTTGTCTTTAAACATTACCTTGAGCTGTTAAGACCAGAAAATTTTTTGGACTCATGGAGTATCATATGACCCTCTCTGGCCTATTGGTGCAAGGAGGCCAGTCTCCTTGTAATTCCCTTCTTTGGACAGAGCTGGGCGATGGCCTAGGGACTGAATCCAATCCTGAACATGCCTCAGGTTACTTTACCAGTTCACACAACAAACCTGAATGATGTGGGTATGGAGACTATATACTCCCTATTTTAGAGGAGTATCTGATTTTCTGTTTCAGATATAACAAGCTGATTGAATTTGTAAACCATACACGAGGTTTTGGAATATTGGTAGCTAGGCTTCATTGCAGCAACACAAAGGCATGAGGGCGAATTAAAATAAGCCACCTACTATATGGATATAAATGTCTCATATCTCCACAGATCTACAGTCCATTTCCACTCAGACAGAGGCTCTGAGTCCCAGAGAATTCCTTTCTTGTGTAGAGTTGCTATTTTTAGGCCTTAAAATGCCCTTTCCACTTCAGTGAATACAATGGGGTCACCATACAGCTGGCTTTGATAGTTCACATGGGGGGTGCAGTCATTGCTGCAATACAAAGAAAGGGATGGAGCAAGTCTGTCTCCTTCCCTTTCACTTGTTCCCTGCTGTCATCTAGATATTGTCGTCCTCCAGACATCTGAGACTCTTCCTATGGCTGATTAATTGGAATGCCACCCCTGAGCCATACAAAGAAGTGTTTGGCTCTTCTAAAACAGCCAGAATGAGAATGAGGCCCAGTTAACACAAATATATTTTCAAACTGGCGTACTCATCTAGTCATAGGTTGATCTCAAATAAGGTGCTAAATTCTTTTCATCTGAAAAAATATTTTCAGTCTCTGTTCATTATTTTTTCCTCAATCTTTTTGTTCCACCTTCTGTAGAGGTGTTTATTTCTTTTCCTCTGTGACATGGAAAGACACGTGAGTGAGGAGGCTGCTTGGGACAGTGACGGAGAAATCAACACATGGAGGAAGGGTTGAGCACCTGAGTTCTGCAGCAGATTACACCTTCCATTGTTTTACAGTTGTTTGCTGACCATCTCAGTTATCACCCAGCTCTGTCATTAAATAATATGATTCAGCTTTGTGTACTCCTATGCACTAAGCACTAGCAGGATAATTTTGTTAGTCCTCAGTTGTTTAGAAAGATCTTGTGCATGTAAGATACTACAAAATGAAATAAATTAAAATTAAAAATAAATTCTTTTTAGGTTTATAGCTTAAATGGTGCTAAGGAACTGCCAAAATTTCTGGTTGCATGAAGTAGACTGGGCAGAGTCCTATTCCAGCAAAGAATTCCAATTGCTGTAGAAATTAAGAAGACCACATGTAAAATCAGACATTGTTGCTCTAATTTGTAACCTAGTTCTCACAATGGTAGTAATGCTATGTCTGAACCCTCTAGCTACAAGCTGAATCCACTGGCTACAAGCACATTAGGAGGGATAGATTAGCAGAGGGATAGCCAATGAATTGCCCTCCAGTTGTTGATGGACTACAACTCAGAGCTTGGAAAAGTTACTTTTTTGAACTACAATTCCCATCAGCCCAGCCAGCATGGCCACTGGATTGGGCTGATGGGAGTTCTAGTTCAAAAACGTAACTTTTCCAAGCTCTGCTCTCACCCTTCCTGACTCTTGACTTTGCTGGCTGGGGTTGATGGGAATTGTAGTCTAACATCTGGAGGGCAACACATTGGCTACCCCTGGTTTAGCTGCTCATAGGCACAGGATTTAGCCTGCTAGAGCTACATGGAGGTGCACCACCTTAATGTCACAGTGGGCTGCAGGTAAGGGTTCATATGACTGACTGAGGGGAAGGGCCATCGTTCAGTGGCAGAGCACACACTTTCCATACAAAAAGTCACAGGTACAATCTGTGACATCTTCAGTTAAAATGATCAGGTAGCAAGTTAACAGGCAGGACATGAGAAGGATCAGAATAGCAGGTAGCAGATATCAGGCGATCCTAAAAATGTAACTATTTCAGAACAGAGAAAATCTGTGATGTGGGATTTATTCATAGCCCCATATTCAGTGCAGCAAACACCAGTTCTGTAGATTCTATTGCCTAAAATGTAACAATTGTCCACATACATAATCTTACCCCTGATTACTGAAAATGGTCCATCATCTAAAATAACACGCTCCGAAAAAGCACTTGCAGATGAAATAATAGGTGTTCTTTAGTCTTTTAAATGCCTGACTTTAGAAAGGAATTTACTTTCTGCATTGATTGCTGGTGACTATCTAGCATTCTACCCTATTGTTAATAGGCAATCTTCAGCCGGTTTTTGTAGTGCAAATTCTCACCCGTCAGCATAACAGCATCATTATACCCAGAGGAATCAAGGAGGGAGAAGCTTTTGCTGTGTTGACTGGAACTGGTGCAGCATCCTGGTTAGGGCCAAAAAGTAAGAATGGAAGGATGTTAATTTTGGTTCTCCCAGTTTCTCATTTTTTCCAGTCTTAAATTCAGTTCTCCTCATTTCTGCAGCAATTTGCCATTAAAAAAATCCTCATGAAAATACTTCAGCGTTTTAATGTGAATTCTTCCTAATAAACACATTTTTGTATGCAGTTTTTATTAATGTACACATTTTTGCTAGCAATGTCTTCCAATGTATGCTTTTGTATGTTATTTTCACTAATATAGACATTTTGCCCCTAATACATGCATTTTTGTCAATATTGGTTGGAGAACTGCATCACAAAATTTGGATGAGTGTGCATTTCAAAGGATAGCTATGTTTCGGTTCCCATATTTTTTGAGAAAGTGTGAATTTCGTAGATTCGGCTTTAAATGTGAACAGAATCAAATCCACTCCCACCCCCCACCCTGTCCCTAGCCACGGGTAGGGTTGCCAGGTTCCTGGCCTGAGACTGATCCTGTATCTTTAGGAGAAGAGAAAGTCAGCCAAGTGCAGGTGTTCTTGCAACACTGTAATGAGAAAAACCACAAGGTGGAATTCTCCCTTCCCCCTGCACAACTTTTAAAGATACAGAAGACCTCTTGGTTGCCAGGCCCGGCCTCCAAGAGGTCTTCTGTATCTTTAAAAGTTGTGCAGGGGGGAGGGAGAATTCCACTTTGTCATTTTTCCCATTACTGGGTTGCAAGAAAACCTGCACTTGGCTGACTTTCTCTTCTCCTAAAGATACAGGATCAGTCTCAGGCCAAGAACCTGGCAACCCTATACATCACCAATTTTTAAAAATGTTTTATTTAAATGAAGTACCCAGTTGGCAATAGCCAATCATGTTCTGTTTAAAATATAAACATATATAGCACCTTTGTTCTTAAATTATGTGACAGTCTTTTGATTTGATTTCAAACTGTACAGGCAAAAACGAGTCACCTGATGTAATTGTAATTGTGACAGCAGGTGATTTGATGCCCACCTATCAAACTTGGCCCATGGGTGGGTGTGTGGAGATAAAAGTCTGGCCCACCAGCTATATACAGTTCCCCCACCCTGCGATCCTCCGTGGCGCAGAGTGGTAAGCGGCGGTAACGCAGCCAAAGCTCTGCTCACGGCCGGAGTTCAATTCCAACGAAAGGAGAAAGTCGAATCTCCAGTAAAAGGGGTCAAGGTCCACTCAGCCTTCCATCCATCTGTGGTTGGTAAAATGAGTACCCGGCATATGCTGGGGGGTAAAGAAAGGCCGGGGAAGGAACTGGCAATCCCACCCCATATATATGGTCTGCCTAGTAAACGTTGCAAGATTTCACCCTAACAGTCGGAAACGACTTGCACTATAAGTGCGGGGATACCTTTACCTTTTACCTGACACTGTACCCCAGCCCCAACCTGCCTTCCCAAACACCTCAAACTATTGTTGAAACGCATGCTTATGTGCATAACACAATTCGCAAGGAGTAAAGTTGTTTGTGAAATGTACCCCTCCTGTTCTGCCCAAGCAGCAGTTATATATAAGTAATTCAGTGTAAGCAATGCAAGCAGCCATTCCCACTTAAGCATCCAAATGGCATGGAGCTTTCAGTCCATCTTGGCAAGCTGAGCAATAAAAGCTTTTATTGGTTTGTAGTACTAATTTATTTCAGATTGATTGTTCCATTAAAACATCACTTTCAATATTCTTGCTAGGAAAGCCTCATAAAAACTCATGCACGCACGCCTGCATTCAGGCTGGTCAGGAAGAAGCCTTCAGCTTTGCCAGGTTCTGGGAGAAACGCCTGACGCAGACTCCAGACTACGCATACAGATCAGGCCGGGGCCCTTCGTAAGGTCCTGTTTACACAGCCGCATTTGCCAAAGTGACAGTCCAAATGGCACAAACGTCAGAGCTGGAGCTGCAGTATTGCAAAGTAGGACACCTGACCCTGGCAGCGGGAAGCCAGGGTTTCACAAAAAGCCTGGCTGGGGAGAAAGGACATAAGATGTGGAAGGTAGCTGGGGAAAGCAGCACAGAAGGTTGGGAAGGTTGACAGCTGCCGAGGGAGAAAGGCACCAACACTTGTAGCAGGTAACCTGAACCAATGGGAGGTGACAGACAGAAAAGGCAACCTATTTTTCCTTCGCTGATTCCTTCTACAGTAACTACTTGTTTGTCCTTTCCTTGGGCTTTTGCTCCCTCCCTCTTTCACTAGCAAGAGGGAGCGCTTGTGAGTGCAAGCCTCATGGCTCAACAATGGCCACATGAATGCCTATACTCAGAATGACATCATTTCCCAGTAGTAATTAACCTGAAACTTCTTTATTCTCTCAACCCACAGTCTTACCAGACTATTTGTTTCTGCAGTCTGCTGCAATATATACACCAAACTCCAACACTTTTAAGGCGCCTCTTGGTCCAGCCACGATGTGCATTACCCCCCTCCAACCTGCGCCCAATGAGGGTGTGCCTCTATGATGTCCTGAGTTAGGGCATGCTGGGTGTTCTCTCTGGGTCACATGATCTGCTCTCCTTCTCCCTCCCTATCAGTTAAGGTGCCTTATGATGACCATTGGTTCATTTAGTCCATAGGTCTTCAGCCATTGGACCAGGACCCACAGGTGGATTAATAGCGTTGTATCCAACATAGCACAAGTCGCAGTCCCATCAGCGAAAGGATTTCCACTTGGCAATGGACCTTCCCCCCCTTCCCCTTGTGCGCCACCTGAATCTGTTCTGTGGGCTCCCCCAACTCTCTGGAGCAGATTTGGGGAGGGTGTGGGGTGCATGCGGGAGAAGGAGGGGAAGCACTATGGTGCAAACAGAATCCTTGCGCTGATGGGACTTGTTAGTTGATTACTGCTCAGAATGTACACTATTACTACTATTAAATATAAATCAAATGTGAAAGTGGGTCCCATGTTGCAGACTGCAAGTCAGAGGTGGGTCTTGGGTCTAGCCCAGTTGAAGACTACTGATCTAGCCCACTTTTGTCAACAATGACTGGCAGCAGATCTCCATACAAGATTTTTTCCTGACCCTTCTGGAGATACCAGAGATTGAACCTGGGACCTTTTGCATGCAAAACTTGCGCTCTATCACTCAGCTATGCAAATTCATCAAGATGCATTTTAATTCTTCTGGATCCATCGTTTATCCAGACCCCTTGGAAAAGCAAAAAATGTGTGTGCACATGCATGTGTGTGCATGTGCTTTCTGTCTGCCATGTGTGTGTGACTGACCCAGGAAAGTGGGGAAAGAAGCAACCAGAGGGGATGGTGCCCATGGCTGTCTCTCAAATTCTAAATGTGGTGATGGGCCCCGTGAAGTTGGTGACCGTCATAAGCACAGAACTTATCCTGTCAAAGTTACATGGAGGTCCACCACTTTAATGTCTCAGAGGAAATGCTGGCTTCATGTGCTGCACCGGTGAAAAGGGGCAAAATACATGATTACAGTGCATTAGGAAAAGGGCTGAAAATAGAGCTGAAATATTTACTAAGATTCAGTGTTTGCCAGATTCCTGCATTTTGTCATTCACATTCTGAACACAAAATTACAAATTAATTCACATTTTGAATGGTCATTTACCTCCAGTTTTGAAAGCCAGGTGCTTTGGGTTTGGTGGCTTCTGTTGATTTGCTTTCCTTCTGTTGATTTTGTTTTGATGCCTGCCAAATGTATATCTCATATTAAACCATCGGTGCTGAATACCATTATATGTCTGCTTTCAAAAGCAGTCAGATATCGAAAGAATTATATATCATCAAATACAGACGTGAAGTATCTGGCACACTTTCAAATATTTATAGAAGATCCTGTCCATATTCAAGATCAATATCTAGAGAGAAGGATTTAGAGGGACAGCCCATTCCATTTCACTTCTAAAAAATGGAACACTATAGCACCTTCATTGTCATTGCATCAACTGGAGAGGTTGGCCTTGCAGGCATTTTCTGGGGGTACATGTACTCTCTGCTTGCAGCACTCTATGCCCTCCATTGTGTGGGACTATTGATCTGTTGATGGGGTACTGGAGAAACGATTCTGCTTTGCAGTACAGAGCTGGGCAGATTGTATGACTTCCCCCTGTCAGTGGAAACCAGCAAAACTGGTTGAGAATCACCGTGTCAGATAGCCTGATATATATTCACTGACAAACATAATATTATGGGCACCCTAATTTCTGAGTAGTGAGAATTTCCCACTGCATACTTTGGGTGGGGTTTCCTCAGAATGAAGTCCAGTGGAGGCTGGTTCATTAGGGCGAGTGGGGCAGTGTCCCACCAACGTCAGCCAGCTGCCTCTTGCTTGCCTTCCCACTTGCAACCACTCCAGGGGGTAGTGATAGCTTCCTCCTCCTTTTTAGTCTCAATGTTACCCTTGTAGAACATAGCAGAGAAGAGGATGGAGACAAAAGTGGAGTTAGTTGGCTTTGCCTGTCATTGGCTCTGCCTCTGCCTACTGTTTGGGGGCCCTGCCTTCTGCCCTACCAGTCCCAATGGGCACCAGCCAACACCGGTTCAGACTGAAGTCATTTTTTGTGATCTAAAGTTTATTAACATACATATATAGGTTGAGCATAAGACTCAAGGCATTAACCCTCCAACAGATCCTGTTACCCCATTAGATTTCTGTATGTGTGCGTATACGGCACCAACACCATAGCACTGGAATCTACACAGGGAACAAGTCAAGTCGCTGCGTCTCTTTTCCAGCTCCAGTCCAAAGAGTGCCGGTCTCGTTCGTTCTCTTTCACACATATGCAGCTTGACGACATCACCTCCAGCCAGAGAGTGGGGTGGTGATGGAGAAAGACATGCCCCTTTCTCCTTACCTTCCAGCTTACCTTCAGCTATTAGCTCTCTGTTGTAGGAGTAGCCAATGTGATGCCCTCCAGATGTTGTTGGACTAACTCCCATCGACTCTGATCACTGGCCATGGCTGATGGCTATAGTCCAATCATAACTAGAGGGCATCACATTGGCTACCCCTGTCCTATGGCAACAAATCATCTGCACTGTGCCAGCTCTTTAGTTATGCAAAAGCCAATTTTCACAACAAAAGGCTAGCTGTTTAACAGAACGTGCCAGGCTAGCTACTTAACAGAAGAAACTGATCTGACAAATTTTTTTGCAACCCTTCTCTTCTGCAGATTCAGATCTGACAGCTATAAAATTACAGGGCTGGAAGGAACCCCACGAGGACATCCAGACCAGCCTCAATCCAATAACAATAACTTTGCTTTGCCACTGTGCTGCGGTTGGCCCTTTCATGAATCTTGCACGAGAACTGGATGCTTTGAAGAGCCTCACACAACATGATGTTAATTGCATCATTTGCAATCACATTTTTTCCTTATATAATTACAGGCTGGAGGCGGGAGGGGGGAGAATGTTTCTTGGGAACTCAGAACGCAGGGAGGGGAGGTTTAACCCTTCTCCTGCCATGATCTCAATGAAAATTCCCTAATGTATGCTGCAGTTAGGGTTAGAAAAAAAGATCCCATGAGCACTATTGGGACCTTTTTTCTATAACACTACCAGGCGTGCCTGGGGGGTGGGTCATTACAGTCGTAGCATGAGGAAGTTTAAAGCTCCCCTGCATGCACTAAATGCCCAACAAGCATCACCCTCATTCATGTAATCAGGTAAAAAACACACGATGTGATTGCAAGCAATGCAATATACATCACATGTAGTTAGGCCCTAAGTCTTCAAGCAATGCTATTACGAAATGTAGCTTGCTGCAGCTCCTTGCACCACACTCCACACTCCTAGAAAATGTAGTCCTCCATGCCTCTTTCCCTTTGCTGCTTAGAGAATCCTGCAGAGCTGCCACATGGGGATTAGCCATAGACCACAAAGGGAGACTAACCATCACATTCTCCCATCTGTTGTATTGGCTGTCGTTCCATTTATACGTTGCACAGTTTGCGATTTTTCGCGGGGTGGGGGACACATGTAATGATGACAGCTGAAACACAGATGACACTACTGTGTCAATTGCTTCCACACAGCATTGAGGCCAGAAGGCAGGAACACCCCTGTGCTCTCTTAGTTTCCTGGCCGCTTGTCACAAGGCTCTTGTGGCCTGGATATTGATGGCTGTGATTTTACTTTTAATTCTAAGGGTATGCATGTACTATTTTGCACCTGGCTCCACTTGGTGGACCTTGGGGTTCCAGGACAAAATAACATAGATTCCTTTTCTAGAAGAGCCTGAAAACAAAAGAACTGCAATGACTGTCCATGGTGATCCATGTTGCGGTAGCCTCTCAGTAGGATTACTGCCCTCAAAGATGACCCGGATGCTTCAGGCTGTGCAAAATGTGGCTGCCAGAGTTTTCACTGGTACAGATAGGTTTGCTCATATTGTACCAATCTTAAACGAACTGCATCGATTGCTTATTTGCTTCTGGACCCAGCTCATGGTATTGGTACTCACCTTTGAAGCCTTAAACAACTTGAGGCCCAAATACCTGAAGGAACAACTCTTCCTGTACCAGCCTGCCCTTGTCTTGAAATCAGCTGCTGAGGTTCTCCTCCAAGCGCCTTCATCGGAAGTGCATTATCTATCAACAAAGGAGAGGGTTTTTTCAGTGGTGATGATCCAGTTATGGGACGCCTTCCTGAAAAAGATGCGCCTGGCACCTACACTATACTTTTTTGGGTACCAGGATGAGATTCCTATTTCAATATGTGTAGTGCCGTAGTGCAATCGTAATCATGTCTACTCAGTAAGTCCTACTGAACTCAATGGGGCTTACCCCCATTTGGTTATGATAGTCTATGATTTTTGCTGCTGATTCACATTTTAGTGTTTTATCAAGTTCATCACTCTGGAATCTTATTGGATGAAGGACAGTGTTCAAATGTTTTAAATAAATAAACATGTATCTTGCAGTTAGCTTAATGATAATAAGCAATTTCTGTTTCTCTCATAAATTCCTCTACATCTTTTGTTGCTGTTGTTGTTTTATTTTAATTGACACACACACTGGCCAAGATTGTGCAACCCCTGCTGCTGTTGCCATTGAGACATTCATCCCAGTCTCCAAGCATAACATTTCGCTTTGTATTTCTGTTCCTTAAAAGGCCTGATAACACAGAGCAGGAGCATCACACTCTCTTTGTGTGTGTGTGTGCTTTGCTAAAATAAAAGCGGATCATGCAACACAGAAGGTCAATTGCAACAGCTGTTTACCAAACAAATGACAGGAGATGCCACATGGACCGGAATGCTGAATGAACTGGCAGGGCTAGTATCTGTGCTGTGCACCTGGTGCTTGCTCCCACTGGAGGTGCCAGCGATTTCACAGCGCAGACATCTTTGTAAAATCCAAGTTTGACGCAAGGCCTTGTCTCTTTTAAAAGAAGAACAATCAGAAAGTCATCAAGGCTACAGGTCAGTGTCCCATTCACATGTGGAATTCTTTTTAGCAAATATTTTTTAACAAAGGAATCTTAACCCCTTGATGTGGAATTACAATTAATGAAATATTAATTGATTGTGGCAATTACTAAGGTTTAAGAACCGTGAGACATGATTCCCTTGAGACTCCAACTTACAGAAGCATTAACAGGTCTAATTAATAATGTATAGGCTAAGGAAGGCCTGATTAAACAAAGGTGCAATTATAAATATGTCAGAGGATGCAAGGGAACCAAAGTGCACATTTAATACCATTATATTTTTTATCTCAAAACTTTAAATCATGGGCAATGGCCTTTTTAAAAAAGCATCAATTAATTAATATTTCATACTGTGTGTTATGAAATGGATTCCATGGAGCTGAGCAAACCACTGGCAAGGGAAATTGTGGATTGTACTTCAAGATATCCCTTCACAAGGAACAAGATTTATCAGTGTTCTGGCTGTTTTCTGTCTCGTTGGAGACATTAGCGTGTTGTGCTGCACGTGTTCCCAAGAACTCTTTCATAAATTGTCAGCATCGCCCTGCTGAGCTTGTCAGCTTTTGCTCAGCATTAGGGATGAGGCTCAGCAAAGGCAGTCGCAGCTGAGGTCCAAGGGCAGGCATTGTCATGACAGCTCGCCACAGCCAGCCACTTGCAGGTAGCATCTAGCAGCCGGTGACGTCTGAAAATATGCGTGCGAGGCTTCACACATCTATTCAGCTTTCCTCTCGGTTCCCACAAAAAAGCCTTCATAAAGTCAGCAACAGGAGCTCCCGTCATGGCTGGTAGCAGCAGTGAGTGAAGTCAAGCATTTGCTGAGTCCTGGTACGTCATCAGGAGGCCACTTTTGACCCTGCTTGCATCTTCTCTCCTAGTCTGCCCAAGTGGGCTGTGATCTCCCTGACAGTCTAGCAGCAGGAAGTAAACCCTGTCAGAGCAAGGCTCCTGCTTCATCCTACCACAGAACCTTTAAGTCAGGGGTGGGGAACCTTCGACCCAGAGCCCAAATGCAGCCCTCCAGCCCTCTCTTCTCTGGCCTTCAGAACGCTCCTCAAGCCATATACCTCCTCCCCAGCCTTGTTCTGTGACCTTCTCAACTGCTTCTACTTGCCCAGAACATTCCTTTGGATGGTCATAAAGCCTCTTGCTTGCCTGGATCGAGGATGGAGGAGCAGTGGGCAGCAGGGCAGGGCAGGCAGGGTGGTGTTGCATCAAGCTATCGCTTACCCAGGAGGGGAGGGGCGAGGCATGCATGGGGAGCTCAGTGCAGTGTAGGGATGGGTGAGGATCAGAGCTTGGAAAAGTTACTTTTTTGAACTACAACTCCCATCAGCCCCAGCCAACATGGTCACTGGACTGGGCTGATGGGAGTTGTAGTTCAAAAAAGTAACTTTTCCAAGCTCTGGTGAGGATTTTGATTCCATATGCATTACAGGCCAAGTTTATCAAATCCACACTTTCCAAAACAATATTAGAACCGAAACACAGCCATCCTTCGAAATTCGGCATTATCCGAATTTTGTGATGCAGTTTGCCAACCAAACATTTATCTTGTGGTTTTCCCCATATATGTACTCACATATATACATGTAGGTTTCTCGGTTTGTTTGTATATATATATATATATATATATATGCTTATTGTATTTTATTGTGTTTTATGTATTTTAACTTCCTGTTTTGTCTTGTGTTTTTATTCTGTATAATTTTATTATGTATGTGTGTGATTTTATTGTAAGCCACCCTGAGTGCCCCATTGTGTGGTAGAAGGGCAGGATAGAAATACTTTAAATAAATAAATAAATAAATGTCCAAATGCATAGCAAAAAAAACCCAAACAACTTCCCAAAATATATAGCAGATGATCACAATATCTCCACAGTGCCTGTTCTGGTAGACCATGAAACTCATCCATTTGTCAGCAACATTAATTGTCGCATTCTAGATCTTATGTGAATTGCTTTCATTAATTTATCCATTTCAGCTGCATCCAAGCATTACAAGGGCTATTTCTGGACAGATGGAGGCTGAGAGTTTTCCCCAGTATACAGCCCAAATGGGTTTAGCTGCCATCAGAAAAATCATTGTCAGTGATCTGCATATATTAGAGATACCATCTTTAATCATGTCAGATAGTATCAGCAATGGGTCCAAGCAAAATTGTGATAAACTATTATCAATAATAGTTCCAGTATTTGTTTCCAGTGATTTTGAACTAACTGACAGTCTCACCACATATGAAGTTCAGCCCAAAGGCCAACATTTGAATCTTGTTATGGGATGGGGGGGGCAGAGAAACCCTGTTATCAGTACTGTACTAAACATCAATTGATATTTATCAGTTTATATTATCACCAGTTTATACTGCATGTCCCTTATGGAGAGACTCAGCAACAGTGACTTAATAGAATGACGCAGTATTTTTTAAAAAATATTTGAATACCTTTTCCATTAATTCTTTCCCCCTGAAACTATTTTGTAGTGTGTAAAACTTTGCCAACTTCCCTTTAAGCTCCCTACTTGGGATTAATAAGGAATAATAGTTCGCTTGTTAATTTCTTGAACATGCATGATGGGCCCAATTAAGTTCCTTGTTTGTAGAACAAGGGAGCTGGGATTGGGTGAGAGGCCATCCAAGTGTCTTCAGACTAATGTCTGTTCTAGATAATAGCTGTCCATTTTCTATCATTGTTTCCTTCACCTTTGACAGCTATGCTTTCTTTCCATAGTCAGAGGCAGCATGCTTTTGAATACCCATTGCTGGAAACCATAGGAGGGAAGAGTGCTATTGCACTCAAGTCCTGCTTGTGGGCTTCCCATCGGCATCTGGTTGGCCACTGTGAGAACAGGATGCTGGACTAGATGGGCCACTGGTCTGATCTAGCAGGGATCTTATGTTCTTACATTCTTTCACCAATGCCCACTGTGTATCAATGAACACAGAGAGCTGCTTAGTACCAGGTACTAAGCAGTACTTCCTCCCTTTTCTTCCTTTCTTGGTTAGTCAGGGATAGTGCATTGTGAGTGCAAACCTCATGGCTCTACAGTTGCCAGAAGGTATGTGGCTCTACTAGGCTCCTATTGGGAGGAAGGGCGGGATATAAATCTAATAAATAAATAAGGTATGTCTGCAATCAGAATGACTTTATTTTGCAGTGGTAATAGACCAGATTACCACGGTCTTTGTTTATTTCTGCATTCTGCTGCAATGCATACCAAACTCCAACAGGTCCCTCTAGCTCAGTATGGTCAACACAGACTTGGCAGCAGCTCTCAAAGGTTTCATACTAGAGTTTTTTCCAGCCCCACCTGGAGACTGAACATTTTGTATGCAAAGCATGTGCTCTAGCACTGAGCTATGCCCCTGCCATCCTATCACAGGCTGGTTGGCAGTGTCGTGCCATGTGGATTGTGGCTAAGACTCCCTTTCTAATAACAGGGCTGACCCACGGATTGTCGCTGCCCTCGGCAAATCAAAACGTTGCCACCCCTCTCCTTGGGTGTCCTTCCATATGCTGAGCAGGTTAGCAATAGCATGTGAAATGTTCACAAGCTGAAATGCTGTTTTCTTTTTCAAGAGATCTCAGCCAGCTGATGAGCTGCAAAGCCACCTCTGTGTGCTTCCTCCAAAAGTGCAGATGGAGGCTCTCACTCTTCAAGATATTTTTACAAGCATGGTTGGGGCAGGCCCTCTTGCAATGTTGGCCTCCCAGGGTGTTGCCCCATGTGCTTGGATCAGGAAGTAAGCTCAGAATAACCAACAAGCTAGATGGCAATAACCAAGACATGTGCACCTTGCAGTTTATCAAACATATGTTGGTATTTCTGAATGGCAAGTGCTTGTCATGCTGATGGACAGGGTCTTGCCTTGATCTGTCAGTGTGTGTTCATGTGCCACTTTGCATTGGCATGCCGAGTGATGGATTTTTCTCCCAGGCCTTTTTTCTCCCATGGACCTCACTTGTCCACAGAAAATGAAAGGTTACTATCTGATCAAGACGCTGTCTTGTCACCTGTCCAAAGCAGCCGTCCGAAACTGCTCTTGAAAAATGTCACCCTGTCACTTTGAACGTTTGGGTTGATTCTTCAATACACTAACCAGCCACACGCGCACTCCTCACTCAACACAACTCATTACTTCATGCCATTTTTTTCATTATCAGATACTTTGTTCTCCAGATTAAGGTACTAAAGGCTGCATTAAATTTATAAAACCTCCTGACAAGCGGCCCACAAAGATGAAGTTGAACAAGGGAGAATGATATCCATTGACATGAGCAGAAATATTTTGAAAGTTCAGGATTCCTGCTGGGTTTTCCTGTGAGGATTTAAAAAAAAAAAAAAGATCTTAACAGTAGGACATTATAGAGCTGGAGAGATTAGCATTCTGTATCTTTGTTGATGGAGTGTCTTTAGAAGCCAACATAAATCTGTGCTTGCTGTCGGAGTGCATCATTCTGATTTCATCCTGAGAATATATTTGTTCTTAATACAGAATTATGACCCATAGATTGCTGCCCCTTGTATTTCATGGCTTTTTAGTCCTGCTCTTTACACACCATTTCCCATTCTGTACCTATAAGCAGTGGTGGCTGGTGCCCACTAGACTTGGCAGGTCTGCTATGGGGGTGTGACCAATGAAGTCATGGGGGAGTGGCCAAGTTTTGTTTTTCTCCCCATCCTCCTCCCTTGTAGATATTTAAGCATTGCATTTTTGCATATAGCACCTAACTAAACTGTAAAGTAGAGATGGGGGCAAATTTTGGCATTTTCAGATTTGTTACCAAATTTTGTCAGAATCTGTAAATCCTGTATGTCTTCGGATTGGGTTTGCCTAATGCTTGCGACTGTCAGCGACACCAGCTTTTTTTTTAAAAAAATCCACAGCTAATTTGACATCAATATTAATGTAAACTGCTTAGCTCTGAAGTGCTGCAATGTGTATTCCTTTGAAGTTCTGTCTCAATGAGGTGATAACAATCACCAGTCTTTGGTAAGCACCGCAGTAACCTGAGGCAAGAGGCAGAATTGACAGGCGATGATCTGCCTAACTTAAATTTAAATAGAAAACCCAAGAGACCATTGGTAGAAAGATTGCCAATAGCATTAGCAATTTTGTTTGGTATTACAAGCAGATTGGAAAAAGCAAAAATCAGGGGAAAATGTTACAGATCGGCACCACAAGCCAATTGAGAAAACCAAAACACGGACTGGAACCAAAGAACAAACCCCATCCGTACTGTAACATGTCTTACTTTGCTTCAGAAGGAATTCCTGCTGTCACAGTTGCTTTTCTGATGGAGAAAAAGCTATGTGGCCTCCACCTGTACTGGTTCTTTTCCTAACCTCCTCCTTTGCAAAGAAATAGTGGTCACTTACACTGCAGCTTTAGTAATACTTAGCGCCTTACAGAGCTGTAGTCCCATGCTTGTTCTCATAAATGTACACACAGTGACAACATACTACTCAGCAGTGAACAGAAAATGAGATCTCTGCTCATTCAGTAATGTTCTTTCAATCCTTGTGCTGTTGTTTTTACAAACAAACAAACAAACCACAGATCAAATAGAAGTATAACATGTGTGGAACAAGAAAAAGTGTGTGGCTTTGAGATTTTGGGGGGAAATTGCTTGACATTCTCATTGGGAGGGTTGTGCTCCAGTAGCCCCAATGGACCAGCCCCTAGTGCCTATAAGAACACATCCCTACCAATGTAAGATGTCATCTGATGAATTAGGTGGCAATCCTAAACCCACTTACCTGGGTGTAAGTCCCAATGAATTCCGTTGGACTTACTTCTGAGTAGACACAATTAGGATTGTACTGTTAGGCTCTAATCTACCTAGGTTCATCCGGGAAAGGGGTGCTGTTAGTTGTCCCCTGTGTTACAGAGGCCCATCTGGCCTCAACCAGAAGTTGGGTATTTGGTGTCGCCAGTCCCATGTTGCAGAACACGCTTCTGCCAGAGATCAGTCAAGCATTCTTGCTTTTTTACTTTCAGGTCTCTCTTGAAGACTTTTATATGCGGGCAGGCCTATGCAGCTGTTTAAAATGTTTTTGACTAGCCAAGCCAGTCATTTTAACATTTGTTTTGTATTGCTTTCAAATGTTTTTATGTTGCGGTACACCACACTGATATTTTGTGAGAGGGTGGCATATAAATACTTTAAAAAATAAAATCAAATAAAACAAAACACAGGCTTATGATGCAATAAATGAGGCAGGGACAAATCCAGCTACGTTCTGCTCAGAACAGATTCGTTGAAATTAATGGATCCAAGTTGGCCATGTAAATTAATTCCAATAGGTCTACCCTGGTTATGACTGATGTTGGATACAACCCTTGGTTTTTAAGTTGCCACAGGAGTCTTTGTTGTTTTTACTATAAGAGACTACCTGAGCAATCCTATGGTGTGTGTGAGAGAGAGAGAGACTGTAGTAGAGGAACCATCATTGTCTAAGCCCTGTCAGCTTGCTCCAGGGACCTTTTTTCAGGGGGGTTTGGTCTCCATTTCACATTTTCCACCCATCAGCTCAGAGACTGGCGTAGGCTTTTCGCCCTTCTGTCAGGTAACAATGGCGCTTTGGATCCTGCAATCCACCTCTAAGGATGTGCTAGAATTCCACCCAATTCGAGTTTGGTACTGAATTTTTCATTAATTCGCTTATTCTCTATTGTTGTGGATTGGATTCTCCACAGCTATTTTCAAAAATGGATTTTTTTTTAAAAAAAACCTGTCTCTAAAATATTGATATTAAGAACAATAATGTTATCAATATTTTCTTTCAAAATATTGGTATTCCCTTTCAAATTATTTACTTATTTGTATACTGCATCACATTTCAAAAGGATATTCATGTCAATATTTTTGTGTGGGGGGGGGAATGGAGCAGTACCAACCGTGCTCTTTTAAGAGTGCATGTACTCTTTTTGAGATGGTGCAACAGTATACTCTTACTTTTCACTTATCGAAGCCAAATGTACTCTTTTTGAAATAACAAAATGATGGTAACCCTAGCTAGCAGACAAAGAAGAAGCTTGAATTGATACCAGCCTGTTAGATCAACGAAATGCTTTCAAACTAGCACTAGCCGATAGATCCCATCCCTTTCCACCATCACCCCTTTTGAGCCTACCTCTGGCAACACACTGATGACTGCACCCAGAGGAGCCCCCAGTATGCCCATGGAAAGCGCCACAGCCACAGATGTGTAGTCATCAGTGTGTTGTCAGAAAGCTCCTCTTTGCTGCGGAGTGGCACTGACACCGCATCCTAAAGCATTTCAGCCAGCCTTGGGCTGTCTTTAGGACTGCAGGCTAACATGGTAAGCATCCGCCGTGATCAGCAAGTCACCCACTATGTGAAATTCCTTGACCTAGAATATCTAGTCAGCAAGTTTCCTACCTGCTTCCAGAGGCTGCCTGTTGCATCTCTGTATGAGTCACTGCTGTCGGCTTTGTCCCTTCCGAACATTGTATACTTTTAACCTAATTAATCTGCAGTGGGCTCCCTCCATTATCATCTTAAGACTGAAACAAACTGTAGACAGGGCTCCTACAGCATGCCCTCTTCCAGAAAGAAAGAAAGAGTTCTGTATGAGTCACACGCTTCATTGCAATCATGCTAATATTTTTTTTTATTTTGCTGTCCCTTTGCACAGAACTGTTTCTGTATGCAGTTTGTTGCTGTGATTCCTCCCCCCCCCATTAAATTAAACTGGTGTTTAAAATGCTGAATGCCAGCACTCAGGCTCTAAAGGAGTCCTGTGATTAAAAATGTAAACTAGAATTACTATAGTGAATCAGTTTTATAATACAGGATGGATTTCACAGAAATCCACAGTGATCATACACAATACATTACACTTTACTCATGAATAAGCAAGTAGTATTTGAAAAAGTTTTTCTCCTGTAAAATAGCCTTTCCCCAGGTTTGGTATATAAAGTTGGTTATATGATTTTTGCAGACCCTTTAAGGATGGGTTTTCATATCTCCACCTTACCACCTCCATTTTACTGGCATTTTCTATTTTCCCTTCTACCAAATGTCTGAAAAGCTATCATAATAGTTAAAAATGACAGTTTTTTAAAAGTTCAGAAGAAATTAATAGTATTATTCAGATAAATGAATAATGGATACACTGGATATAAATAAAATATCTGAAGCATCACTTTATGGCTGAAATTATTTTTACAGCCAATTCAAAATGTACAGTTCCACGTGTCCTCTCTTAAGGCAAACTCCAAATACTAGTGCTTAACAGGAGAATTCTATGCATGTCTACTCAGAAGTCAGTCAAGTCTCACGGAGTTCCCTGGGGCTAACTCCCAGCTTAGTGTGTACAGGGCTACAGATTCACTTTCGTGTTGAAATCAGTGAACCCTAAAAGTAATTAGCTTTGGGAAGAACTATTGTGGCAAAGTGTGATCCAAACTCTGGGTGGTATTCAGTGCTAGTCCTATTCAAAATAGACCCATTGAAGTTAAGAGACATGACTAGGACATGTTGGCCAACTTTGCCATTTGGAACAGTTTTGCTTGTTTTATATTAACATTTTTATCTTTTTTATATATAATTGTATATTATATTGTTGTAACCTGCCCTGGGACCTTATGGTGAAGGGTGGGTAAGAAGTCTGTTAGATTAGATAGATAGATAGATAGATAGATAGATAGATAGATAGATAGATAGATAGATAGATAGATAGATAGATAGATAGATAGATAGATAGATAGATAGATAGATAGATAGATAGATAGATAGATAGATAGATAGATAGATAGATAATGGTTTTGAGGAGGGAGCACTTGTGGAGAAGAATTGGCAGGCAAAGAGCTTCATGCCCTCCCCACCCATGCATATCAATTCTAATCTGCCAATATCAGCCTTAACCAGATTCACTTCCTGTTTCACACTCCAGTGTTGTTGTTGTTTTGGTGGGGGCTATAACATTTTCAGGGGGATTTGCAGAGTGGCATCAGCAGGCAGAGAAAGGGTTAAGTTTTCTCTTCTACAAGCACCTTCCCTCCAGCCCTTTGTAAGCATACAAGAGAAACAGTGGTTCCTTCATAGTGTCTAGTCCCAACCTTTGAGACGATTGTGCCTGAATCAATGACAAGGAGTCAAGGGTGCAATTCTGAGCATGGTGATGTCACAGTGCACATCTTGTTTCACTTGACGTTGTTGGAGAGATGCAGGGAGGAGATGTGAGTTGAGTTAGTGGTAGCAACTCATCTTCTATAATGTCGAGTATCTCTGTCCATTAATCTATCTCTGTGTATGTAGGCTTACACAAACCATCCCCCAAATTCCTATAATCTCCATAATTAGTATTTCCATGTAAAACTGTATCTCAATAAGCCTTTTAAGACCTTATCCCAGGGAACTGGTTTTTAAAGACATTTTTAACTGATGTTTTGTTTGTCAAGATGTTTTAAAGATTTTTAAAAAAAAAATTTTTTGTTTTGAAGATGTTTTATAGATGTTTTTAGTGTTTTATCACCTGTTTGCTGCCCTTTTGAGAGGAAGGGCAGGATATAAATTTAATAAATACATACATCTTTTTCTGTATTGACAGGTGTCCTTGACAGGTGTGACTCCCAACAGTGTGTATCAGGCTGTTGTTAGTAATCTAGGCTCCAATTGTATGGTGATGTTTTCTTCTTTCAGCTTGCACTTTATTGTACTGTATAGTGCAAAGATACCATTTGGTGAAAACATCAAGCGTTTTGAATAAATAATTAAAACATTTGATTTTGTAAGAAATTTAGAGTTGTGCACAAATGGCCTCTTGAAATTCTCCACCCTATTTGTGGGCAGAGAAATGGGTGGTGGTGGTGAATTTTTCAAAGGAGAGATGAAATTCTCCAACTCTTTCTCAGAGGTCGAACTCAGCTTTAGCAGCAGCAGGAGCACAACGTCTTCCTTTCCCCCTACATTTTAGTTATCATTGCTGCAAGTACCATCAGTAGCAATTGTGTGGCAGCCTGGCCACCATTTTGTATTCTCCACTACACCCTAGACTTAGTCGTTCTGGGGTGTGTGGGGTAAGGGGTGGGGAATGGCAGCTGGCATCTGCCACAAAAAACTGGCTGAGAATATACAGAGAAAATTCTGCACAGATGTGCTTCATTTCAAGGGGGTGTTTAGAAGAAGGAGGGGAAATCTCAGAAATGTAGGCTCAGCTCTAGTTTGTTCATCCAATAGGTTCTCAAAGCGTTCGCTTTGCTGTACCTTCTCTTTCAGTCACCAGCTCTTTTCTCCTAGAAGCTCAAACATCCACTCTGCCATAAACAGAATGCGGCAGAAACAGCAATTACTATTTTTTAAAAGTTAGATCCAATTAAATCATTGTGCACATGGAATTACTTCTGTGAGCACAATGGAACTTCAACCCCTTCTCCTCTCCCCACGCATCCCTATATCACCCCCAGATCTTCTCTGGAGAGTTGGGGGAACTTCAAGAGCAGATTTAAGTGGCGAACAAGGAGGGGAGAGGAAGGGGAAGTTGTGTTGTACTTAAGATTTAGTTGGATACAAGTTAGACTCCAATACCCTTTCTTTCAGGGGTAGGGAACCTTTTGGACTCCAGGGACCAGATCTTTATCTAGCCCCAGTCTGTGGGCCAATGTTGACAAATTGGGGGGAGGAACTCACCTGTCAATCACATGATGAAACTGAAGGTTGAAAGGGGGAGCATGGGGAGAGCAGCAAAGTCTGCCCCATACTGATCCTTTCAGCTTCCAACATCAGAGGTTGAAAAGATCAGTGCAGGAAGGCTTCAAAGAGCAGCACTGGGAAGGCATGCTCCAAGGCGCAGGCTTGGTTCCAGCAAAGGAGCATTTGGGAGCTCGCTTTAAGCTCCCAATTGTTCCTTTGGAGCCCCAATCCTTACCCACCTCACAACTGAAGTCATGTATGCCATCAGCTGTAGAGCAAGTGGGCCTGGCTTCCCCAAAATGGCCACGCTGGCAAAATGAGGAGGGCTGACGGGCCAAGTTTGGTCCATGGGCTGGAGGTTCCACATCCTGATAGGATATGGTTTTATTGTTCTGACCGCTAACACATCAGCTGAATCGTAGCCCCATATTTGATTAGTGCTGCAATTAGCCCTATTTTAGACAGACAGACAGATAGACAGATAGATTCTATATGTGGATTATATATATGGATATAAAATATATGGATTCTGTACACAGAATCCATTTGAAGCCATTCTCCTTGTGAAAGACATGATATTTCAGTCTGCTGTCTTTCTACACCAGCTGTAAATGTACACAGCCCTGCAGTCAACACAGCTAAAACAACCTTTTATTGTTAACCTTTGCAGGAGGGAAAGTTCAGCTTAAGGCCACACTGAAGACACTTTCTGTTTTTGCAAACTGTATCGACATCCAGCATCCTGGCCGGGCAAGATTGTGGAGAGCAAACGCCAAGAGTTCACAACATCCAAGAGATTAGCTGATTCTCCAGCTGTTTCAGTGGTTCTACTGTGCTTAGATAGTTCATCAGAATCCATTCTGGAAATGCCTATTGTAAAGAGCAGATTGAGATCCATTAGCAGAATAATCATTGCAGGAACACAGGAAAACATATCTGCCACAGCAGGACAACCTTTTCAACGAGGACCATTCTTTTCTTTTTTTTCTTTTTGCTCTGTTCTGTTCCCGAAATCTTGGAGCACATCTACATGGGAGCATTTATTCGTAGGAAATACACTTCTTTTACTTTCATTTTTCATTTGCATCATCTGCAGTTCCTGCTCAACAGTTAGCTGCCAATCACTTTTTTCTTTCCCAAACACTTCTTTGCATATCTTTCTATTCATGAGAGCTAGGGCTGATATGCATGGAAACATTTCTTTGTAGCAAATACACTGCTTTTACCTTCGCTATTGATTTGCATCGTCCACAATTTCTGCTCAATGGCAGCTGCCAATCATTTTTTTCCCTTTCACAGAAGCAGGCATTCCTCTGTGGAAGATTAGCCTTGCTTTTTCCTTGTGGCCCTGCCCTCTAATTATACATTTCCACTCCCTCTGGTTGCTAAGATGACCAAGCATGCTCAGTCTATTCTACAGCTGCAGTAGGTTCCTTTAAGAAAATCTTGGAGTGCAAATATCTGTGTTTTCCCTGGTAGGATACAGCTGCAATACAAGTCTTTGTTTGAGCAGTGTTATGCTTTTGCACACAAGTTAGGGGAAAAAGAAATAAAGGCATCATTTGCAGCTGCATAAAAAAGGCCAGCAGAATGGAGGAGAGCAACCGGAAGTTGTTTGTCAGCCCACAGGAAATAAAATGAATGGAGGAAGAGGGAGTGGGCGTGGAGAGGGGAAAGATTGACATACCCACCTAAAAGCATTGGAGCAAAGTGAGTGAAGATTTTTTTCTTCCCTTTTCATACTATCAGTGGATTGGGTTAGTATGGATTTACAGGGGGGAAACTGCATAATAGCTTCTGTTTGCCAGCAACATCATGTGAACCACGCAGATTTAAAGGAGATGTGAGTAGCACCAAACAGACAGTAAACCACCATGTAGAGCCCTTGGTTGCTTGGAAGAAGGGAGAACTCTCTGAAATTAATTCCATTCAAAAATACAAAATGAAGAGCAATACATTAAAAACAAAATTAGACATGTTAATACATTCACATATCTGTAACACAATGATATTTGCCTTAAACCTTACTCATGATGCCTTAGCAAACACCAATAATAAAGTGGCATCTCCTGTTCATTTTCATAGAGGCATGACTGAAAAGCAGATAGTTACCTTTTGAAAGAGGGACCATTTAGCACCTATTTTCCTCTTGCACCCAGTGTCAGTGGGCAATCAAATAAGTAATGAGGGGAATCCTTAACTTGAGCAGTCCCACAATAACAAGAGACATGAGTTAGACAGAGCCTTAGTCTAAAACTCTGGATAACATTGATTGAAATTGAGCAACAGTGAATTCCCTTCTCAAATTATACTTATTGATTTTGAATAAATAGCCTTCCAAACCTGGTTTGGACTTAAATCGGTTATGCCAGGGAGTGAGCTAAGAGAAAATAAATCTATCTGCACGAATACATCATAGGTTCTAAATTGGCCTCTTGGCCAATTCGTAGTCCTTCTGAAGGAAGACACTCTCTGGAGGTGTATTTTCCCATATATGGTATTTTAAATATACATATCTATGTAGTTTTGGGCTCCATTTCATGCTGCCCATATTGCAGTAGGGTAGTAGCAAATTTAGAAGTGCAGGGTCCCTTCAGGCCATGCCCCCTTGCAGCCTCCCTCCCTCCCCCCTCTCTCTCTCACACACATACACACCACAGATTTGCCAGCACCAATGATCCAGCCCCCCACCTCCATGGAGAAGGAGAAGGCAGGGGAGGAGGGTCCCCCTGACCAAACAATGGAGCGCTGGGAGGAATGCAAATTCCTGAGCCATAATAATGCTGCTGCCACCTCCTTTGGGGAGGGAAGGGAAGAGAGACGTGGAAGGGACAGACATGCGCACCAGCCAGCCAGCAAGTCAGTCCCTTTTTCTTCATCTGTCACCAGAGAAGATTCCCCACCAGGCATGCTCTCTGCCGGCCTCCTCCCTCTCTCATGTGCCAATCCTGTCTTGGTTGCCACCGCCACTTTGGGGTGGAATGTGGGCAGAAACAAGCAACTGAGGGAGTTGCTCCCACAGTCAGATGCACATGCACTTGGCAGCAGCAGCAGGTGGAGACCATGGCAATCGCTTCTCCAGCAGTGCCATACCAAGGAGGAGCAAGAGTAGGCGCCACCCCAGGGGGCAAGAGGAGGCTGGAGGCTGGGGAGAGCCAATATTTGCTTAATGACGACCCCCCGTCTCTTGCCCCATGGCGTAGTGCCTCCTCTTCCTGTTCCTCCTCTGTGGTCTGGCCCTGCTTGGAAAAGCTGTTGCAGAGGCCTCCACTGTATTGTTCAGCCCGGGGGGGGGGCTCCCCCCACCTCCTCTTTCTCTGTGGGGGTGGTGGAGTGGAGGAGGCCGCCTGAATAAAAACTAATGGGACAACATCCTGCTGCATCCTAGCACGAACACACACCTGCTTTTTTTGGTCCTATTTCCAGATTTTTCTAGTAATCATGTTATCCTATTTATTTATTTAATCAATTTATAGCCTGCTTAATATTGAAAAAAAAAAAGATCTCTAAGTGGTTTACAAAGTAAAAACTACAAAATCTACAGCTTAAATGTAATGAAACAAAATGCATATACTGCCAATATCACAATCAAAATTTGGAATCAAAAGAATGGAAAGAGATACATACCAAACATGTCACTCCTGATTACTTGGGGGGGAGAACCCCAAGCACAGTCTATTCACGTGAGCTACGTGATATCAGAGGAGGGAACTCACAGGAAATTGTAGATCAGCTTCTATGAGTGGAGAGACAGAAGATCTGCAGGCTTCCGTCATGTATGTAGACTACATCGGCAGTCACATGTGAAAGAAAAGCAGCTCTTGAATTAGGTATTGGGAAATTTAGATGCAGAAGCAGCTCACCGGATTAGCAGAGCCACTATGCTAGCTTCTCAGCCGGTGGGCCGTTGTTCCTTACCAGGAGGGAGAAGGCCAAGGCTTTAGAGAGGTTGGTGCAATGTAAACACACCGGCAGAGCCCATCTGGTGTTCCTGCAGGTGCAATTGCACCGTGCCCACCTCCCCATCCTCTCTCCACTCTCCTTCCTAAGAACATAAGAAGAGCCTGCTGGATCAGGCCAGTGGCCCATCTAGTCCAGCATCCTGTTCTCACAGTGGCCAACCAGGTGCCTGGGGGAAGCCCGCAAGCAGGACCCGAGTGCAAGAACACTCTCCCCTCCTGAGGCTTCCGGCAACTGGTTTTCAGAAGCATGCTGCCTCTGACTAGGGTGGCAGAGCACAGCCATCACGGCTAGTAGCCATTGATTGCCCTGTCCTCCATGAATTTGTCTAATCTTCTTTTAAAGCCATCCAAGCTGGTGGCCATTACTGCATCTTGTGGGAGCAAATTCCATAATTTAACTATGCGCTGAGTAAAGAAGTACTTCCTTTTGTCTGTCCTGAATCTTCCAACATTCAGCTTCTTTGAATGTCCACGAGTTCTAGTATTATGAGAGAGGGAGAAGAACTTTTCTCTATCCACTTTCTCAATGCCATGCATAATTTTATACACTACTATCATGTCTCCTCTGACCCGCCTTTTCTCTAAACTAAAAAGCCCCAAATGCTGCAAAGTTAGCACAGCATGCCCACCATCATCTCAACATGAAGTCAACATCAGGGACAACCCAGGGGGAACTAAAAATAGTGAGGATGAGGAGATGGAGACACTACTGGGGACTCATCCCCAGAATCCAAAGACAGTAGAAGAGCTGTATCCTTAGGCTGGGAAAAGATGGAAGGAAATGCGGAAGGTTTCCCCCCACTCCCTTTGAGTAGGGCAGCCTGGATCTCTTCCTCCTACAGGTCTTCCTTGGGACATTGCAAGGATCTGTGTTCAGGGACCATGACCTCACCAGCCAAACTTTCTACCATCTTATTTTGCTGCATGTGTAACTCAACTTGCTTCCCAGTCCCTGACAGGCTCATGGCTCAGCAGCACATCGATACTATGAGGAGAGCAATGATTTTTAGTAGTTCCCTCTTATTCTTGGCAACTAAGCGATTATGTTTTCCCCCTTTTTAAAAAGGAGCATGTGAAGCTGACAGAGCAATTGAGAAATCACCACCCTTGTGACCTGGCTGTTAGGGCATGGCCTCACACTCCTTCAGTTAACCAGCCGCAGGCTGAAAATAGATCACTCCTCAGGCAAGAAATACTAAGTAAAAATTGCTGTTACTTCCCAAGTGATAAATCATCAGACTTTGTTTGAAATCTGTTACTTGGGCACAAATTCTACACAGGGCTTAATTTCGTCCTACTTTCTCCTACGTACCTGTTATCTTAGGGTTACCTAAACTGATTTGTATCTTCCTGTTCAAGTAATAAGGGCTGTTGTTTTAAGCACACAGCAGGTGTGGCAAGATGATGACTACTACCCTAAGAACATAAAAAGAGAACATAAGAATATAAGAACATAAGAAGAGCCTGCTGGATCAGGCCAGTGGCCCATCTAGTCCAGCATCCTGTTCTCACAGTGGCCAACCAGGTGCCTGGGGGAAGCCCGCAAGCAGGACCCGAGTGCAAGAACACTCTCCCCTCCTGAGGCTTCCGGCAACTGGTTTTCAGAAGCATACTGCCTCTGACTAGGGTGGCAGAGCATAGCCATCACAGCTAGTAGCCATTGATAGCCCTGTCCTCCATGAATTTGTCTAATCTTCTTTTAAAGCCATCCAAGCTGGTGGCCATTACTGCATCTTGTGGGAGCAAATTCCATAGTTTAACTATGCGCTGAGTAAAGAAGTACTTCCTTTTGTCTGTCCTGAATCTTCCAACATTCAGCTTCTTTGAATGTCCACGAGTTCTAGTATTATGAGAGAGGGAGAAGAACTTTTCTCTATCCACTTTCTCAATGTCATGCATAATTTTATACACTTCTATCATGTCTCCAGAGCCTGCTGGATTGGGCCAAAGGCCCATCTGGTCTTGCATCCTGCTTTCACAGTTGCCAACCAGACACTTATGGAAAGCCCACATGCAAGCACAGCAGCATTCTCCCCTCCTGCAATTTCCAGCAACTGGGATTCAGAAAGATGCTGCCTCCAACAGCGGAGATAGAACATAGCCATCTTGGCTAGCAGCCACTAGTAGCCTTATCCTCCATGAATTGGTCTAATCCTTGGTTAAAGCCAACCTGAGTGAAATGCGCATGTGACTGGTTTGACTTTTCCTCTGTCAGTGCCGAGTCTGAATCTGAAAAGCACCTTGGCTCACCTAGATTGATTCTCTGGATCCATGACTACCTTGAAGACATCTTAACCAATATTGGCTCAGAGAATCCCCAGCAAGGGTCAGTTCAGGGTAACGCTGCCCAACACATAAACAGAAACAGCTCTTGAAGCGAGTCCCGCTGGTTCACCGCAGCCTCTTTCTATGCAGCCCAAGACCATCATTATGGTTATATTGCAAAGCCAACTTGGCTTGTGGTTAGAGTGTTTGTTTGTTTAGAAGTCCAACATATGCAACCATGAGGTGGCTTAAAACCTCTACTTCATTTGGTAGATTGAAGGGGGCAGCAGACTGAGGGGAACAAGTTGCACTCCTCATGGCACCCACTGACCAGCAAAGGATGGAATGATGGAAGTGGCTTCTATGTTCTTCGTGAGAGGATTGTTCCTGCTCTTCCTGCTTGACAGAAATTCTCTTGTGAAGCACAGCATGTGTGTGTGAAGCTTCAGCTTTCTCACTGAAATCTACAAGCTGGAACATTTATCCAGCCAGGGGTGTAGTCGTCCAGGGTTGCGGAGGATCATAGACCTCTTGATTTTTTGGGAGCAGGGTCCCAGCCAGGTCCTTCTGGACAAGCCAGTCAGCATGAAAGGGGAGCATGTTAACCACTGAGAAGACTCCTTGTCCTTTTGTGTTGACTGGAGCCAATCAGAATGAAAGGAGTTGAGTCAGCCACTGAGAAGACTCTTCGCAGAACCTAATACACAGCCTCCCCTTTCATGCTGATTGGTTCCTAGGGACGTCTGTTGTGGTGGGGCGTGGACTCGGAGTCAACATGGAGACAAAGGGAGACAAGGGAAAGTGGAAAAGGAGGTGTGGCTGTGAGGGGGTATGGTGTGACTATCATGAACGAACACTGCACTTCTGACATGCCACTACACTGATGCTTAAATCTGTGACCCTATATGGATGAAGATAGCCTGACTTTGGTTGTCTATGCTCTGGTAACCTTCAGATTAGACTACTGCAATGCATTGTAAATGGGCCTGCCTTTGAAGATGGTTTGGAAACTACAGCTAATATAGAACATGGTGGCTAGGACAAGACATAAACATCTAACACCGGTTCTGGCCTGAGTGTACTGGCTGCCATTTATTTTTAGGCCCAATTCAAAGTGCTCATGTTGACCTTTGAAGCCTTATACAGCTTGGGATCCCAATAAGTAAAGAACTGCCTTTCCCCGTATGAACCTGCCCAGACCCTGAGATCATCATCTGAGGCCCTTTTCTGCATGCCGCCCCCAAGAGTGACAATGAGAGAAGAGGGGAGGGACTGTAGGAGTGCATGCAAAAGTCCCAAGTTCAGTCCTTGGCATCTCAGTTAAAAGGATCAGATAGCAGATGATGGGGAAAAAACTCTTTCTCAGACCCTCAAGAGCAACTGTCAGCCAAAGTAGACAGTACAGGGCTAGAGGAACAAATACCCTGGTCTGGGGTAAGAGTTGTCATTTGTATGTTATTTCCGGGTAAGCACTTTTAGCCAATAACATTTTCATATACAGTATTCAGGAAAGGAAAAAAATACAACAAAATCAATAAACAAACCTATTGCTAGGTCAGAGAACAGATTTTCAAAAGGCCATTGTAGGAAGAAAGGACCCTAGTGTTGTGGAGATGTTAGATGGGAGCATTTGGGAGTAAAGATGGATGCCCCTGAAGGCTGCAGTTCTAAACACACTTACTAAGGGATTAAGCCCCATAGAACTCAACAGGACTTATTTCTGAGTAGATCTGGTTTGGATTGTGCTATTGGTAAAGCTTAACTAGGGATCCTCTGCAAAGACATCCATATCCAAGCAGGGTTGGCAACCCCCTGCCTGGAATGCCCTGCCCTTATCTTTTATGGAACGTATCAACATTACATTACTTGGTGTGAGTGAATTAAAATGGACAGGAATGGGACATTTTCAATCAGGCAACTACAAAATATTTTATGCAGGAAACGAGAAATTAAGAAGAAACAGGGTTGCTTTCATAGTAAGAAGTGATGTAGCAAAAGCAATTAGGAGCTATAACACAAGGTCTGACCGAATGATATCAATGAGATTAAATGGGAAACCTATTAACATAACTATCATCCAAATCTATGCTCCAATGGCAAACACAGAAGAAGAGGAACTGGAAAAATTTTATGCAGAAGTACAACAACCAAAAAAACTGTACACGTGGACATAACCAAATGGTCAATATAGGAATCAAATTGATTATATAATTGGTAGCAGAAGATGGAGAAGTTCCATACTTTCTGTGAAAACAAGACTAGGAACAGACTGTGGTACAGATCATGAACTGGTCGTATCGAAAATCAGAGTAAAGCTAAAGAAGAACAACAAAGCAATCATAATGCCAAAATACAGTTTAAATAACATACCAGAAGAATATAAAGATCAAATAAGGAACAGATTTGAGACTTTAAACGTTGTTGATAGAGAACCAGAAGAACTATGGAGTGAAGACAGAGACATTATCAGTGAAGAATGCAAAAAGACAATACTGGTTAAAAAGAGAGAGAGACCTCAATGGATGACTGAAGAAACTCTTAAAATGGTTAATAAGAGAAGGAAAGCAAAAGCAAAAGGAGACAGAAACACAGTTAGAACCCTAAATGCAACTATACAGCAACTAGTATGTAGGGACAAAGAGAACTATTACAATAGTTATTGTATAGAAATAGATGAGGACAACAAAAAGGGTAGAACAAGAGCCTTATTCGAAAAGATTAGAGAAATTAAGGGGAAATTCAAACCAAGAGTAGGGATGTGGAATAATCAACAGGGGAGCATACTGACTGACCGAGATAAAATAAAAAGAAGATGGAAGCAATACACTGAGGAACTCTATAAAAGAGATGCAAGGATGACAGATTCATTCATGGAGGAACTGTATGATGAAGAACCAGAAATTTTAGAATGCAAGGTGAAAGCTGATCTTAAAATATTTGGAAGAAACAAACCTCCAGGAACAGATGGCATATCAATAGAGTTGCTACAAGCTACTGAGACTGAATCTGTCCAAATTTTGACAAAACTTTGTCAAGAAATATGGAAAACTAAACAATGGCCCACAGACTGGAAGAGTTCAATATACATCCCAATTCCAAAGAAAGGGGATCCCAGGGAATGCTCTAATTATCAAACTATTGCCTTAATATCCCATGCAAGTAAAGTAATGCTCAAGATTCTACAACAAAGGCTCTTACCATATATGGAGCGAGAAATGTCAGCTGTCCAAGCTGAATTTAGAAAAGGAAGAGGTACCAGAGATCATATTGCAAACATACATTGGATAATGGAAAGGACCAAGGAATTTCAGAAGAAAATCACCCTGTGCTTTATAGATTACAGCAAAGCCTTTGATTGTGCAGATCATGAAAAACTATGGAATGCTTTAAAAGAAATGGGGGTGCCACAGCATCTGATTGTCCTGATGCACAACCTATACTCTGGACAAGAGGCTACTGTAAGGACAGAATATGGAGAAACCAATTGGTTCTCCATCAGAAAGGGTGTGAGACGGGTGTATTTTATCACCCTATTTGTTTACTCTATATGCAGAACATATCACACAGAAAGCGGCTTTGGACCAAGGTGAAGGAGGTGTGAAAATTGGAGGGAGAAATATCAATAATTTAAGATATGCAGACGATACCATACTCTTAGCAGAAACCAGTAATGATTTGAAACAAATGTTGATGAATGCTGCTTGACTCTGGCACACAAGAGGAAAAAAATGGAAAGCTATATACTTACCCAATTTATGAGATTTTTCAGATAAACAGGGAAAAGGCCACCATTTTCTGGCATTGCAGTGAGGTAACAGATTTAACAGTTGCGGGGGGCGGTTAACATTTTGGTATATATCTCAGGAACCAGACCACCTAGAAAGTTAATTTAAAAAAAAATTGAAGCTGAGAGTCCAGAGATTAAGGTGAGTCACCTGGAGACCTAGGGAGGACCCCTAAAAGCCGGAGTATCCAGCCAAACACGGGACATCTGGTAACCCTATACTTCTTAGACCTTTGAAACTGCTTATTAAAATTATCACTGTATGTAAAACAGTAAACTGAGGATAGAGGTGATCCTGAGAAATAATCCCATGTGGTTTGAAATACAGGGGTATGGGTGCCCCTGTTTCCTGCTAAGATGCCTGTGATGTTCCTATATTAATGTATATATGGTAAGTGTTGTTGTTTTAGAAGATACATGGTAAGTGGAGTGAAAGAGGAGGGGGAGTGAATGGGCAGTAGAATGCGAGATGATTGGCTGAGTGTTTAAAATGGCTGAATGTATAAAAGGAAGAGTGAGAGTGGAATCGGGGGGGAGAAGAGAAAGAGTGGATTGCTTGGTGGGGTTTGAGAGAGTTGTTTGCCAGGAGAGAGTGGAGAAGGAGGGAGGTGGAGTTCGGATTAGTATTGAGTAAAACCATATGCTTATGTGCCTTAAGAAGAAATCTTGTTAATCTTGTTAGCTTTGTTATCTGTAATAAATACTTAATTTGGTTTACCAAAGGCCTGATCCTTGGCTGGGGTTTCACAGACCAGAAGGGAGGGTAAGGTAATGACCAAGGCTGAAGGGGAACTGTAACAAATGGTGGCAGCGGTGAAGAGAATAACAATACCAGTATTCAGAGTCTCTGGGAATACTAGTATTGGGACGTTACTGGTGGTTGCCTAGCAGGGGGATCTGTTGAGATCTGTGCTAGAGCGGATAGGTAAACCATAAGAGAGTGCGGTCCGGACTGGTGGAGTCCCTGGTGGTGCCTAGAGACAGGCAGTAACCACGAGCAGGTAGGAACCTGACAGGGAGAGCCAGGCAAGGACGCATCACATGTGGTGGCAGTAGCGGTGGGATACGAACAAAGGAGACTATGTCACACGTGGTGTCAGTAGCGGTGGGATACGAACAACAGAGAATCCAGATACAGTGGTGTGGCAAACAGAAATAACAAAACAAGATTTCTTGTGAGAGTGACTGGCAAAGAGTGTGTGGCAAAGAGTGAGTGAACTCAAACACCATGGCTGAATATATAAAAATGAAAAGAGAGGAGCTGGTGGAGAAGTGCATAACATTCAATTTACCTCACGAGGGTAAAGGGGTAGATGAATTGAGGGTAGCTCTTACAGGATTTGCAACTGCCCAGCAAAAACAACCTGTCAGAGAAGAGACCCCAGAAGGATATATAAGCAATCCTGCTTATATAGAGTACTTGAGAGAGAAGTTAAGATGGGAGGCTGAGGAAAAAGACAAGCAGAGGGAGTTGGAAGCTGAGAGATTGAGGAGGGAGGCTGATGAGAAAGAAAAGCAGCGGGTCTTTGAGGCTGAGGAAAAAGATAAACAGCGAGAGTTGGAAGCTGAGAGATTGAGGATGGAAGCTGAGAAGTTGAAGATGGAAACTGAGAGAATGAGAATGGGGTTTGAGGAGAGGGAGAAGCAACGAGCAGTGGATGCCGAATTACAAGTAGAAAAGTTAAAATTTGAAAGAGAGAAGTTTCATTCTGATGAAACAAGAAAGGACAGAGATGGAGCAAAAATAAAAATTACTCCAAAGGACTTTGCTGTCTATGAGCCTGGTCAAGATCCTCAAATTTACCTCAGCACCTTTGAAAAAGCAGCTCAGTTGTGGGGGCTACCTGAAGATAAATACATGCAGTATTTACCAAATCTGATTAAAGGGGAATTGGCTGAGGTATACCAATATTTCCCCTCAGACAGGCCCGTCACCTATGCTGAATTCAAAGAAGCAGTGTTTAAAAGATTCAGACTGGGGCCTGATCATTTTAGAAAGCTTTTCAGAAATTGCCAGATACAGACAGGGAGGTCTTTTGTGGAACTGGGAGCAAAGTTGATGGATATATTTGGAAAGTGGATGAGTAGTGCCAAAGCTCAGTCAGTGGAAGAGGTGAAAAGCCTCATGATACTGGATCAATTATACCATCAGTTACCACCAGAAATAAGGATCCTGGTCAAAGACCGTTCCCCTACATCTGTGCAGGAGGCCGCAGAGATGGCGGATCACTTCGCCTCCAATAGAACTGGCTGGGTGGGGAAAACATCAAGAGAGTTTAAACCCAGACCATATAGTGCTTGCAGAAGGGATGTGGTACCACAGCGAGTGAGTCCTCCATTACAATCTGAAGGGCACAGGACACCCCAGAGTGGATCTGTGTACCCTAAAAGTGAGGAGAAATTATGCTACAAATGTGGTAGACCGGGGCACCTACATTTTCAATGTGAGGTTGCCAACCCCATTAGTAATCCTGCTCAGACAAGGACAGTGAAAACAGAGCCCAAGGCTTTAGAAACAGCGAAAAAGGTTCAGTTCTGCCAGATAAACTGGACAGAAGTAACAGACCTTGATTCAAGTCTGAGAGAGGAAGTGAGTGTACAAGGGGCAAATTATTGGGCATTGCTTGATACTGGTGCCGCTCAGACATTACTGAGGCCAGATTTAATAAAATCTGAGGTAATATTACCTCAGGAAACTGTGACTATCCAAGGAGTCAACCAGAAAGTTTGCCTGTGGCCCTGGTGGATATGACTTGGAGAGGCCGAGAGGGCCGATATAAAGTAGGCATTAATGCCCAGCAACAAGAACCAGTAATACTGGGAAGGGATGTAATGGGCGCCCAAGGAAAGATCTATGTAGTGACCAGACAGCAAATTGGCAGAGAAAAAGAAGCCATATTAAGGGGGGCTGAAACAAACAGGGTGGAATCTGTTAACCAGCCTCAGGTCACCATAGCAACCACTAGCAGGCCTGCTGAAGGAGACAAATTGTATCAAGTGGTCTCTGGGAAAGAAGCAGATCAATTCAGGGAAGAGCTGCATAAAGATATAAGTTTGAAGCAGATAAAGGAACAAGCTCTGACCCAACAGATTCCTTTCACTGACAAACTGAGGAATCAAGTTGTGTGCGAGAATGGGATTTTATATAGACTGTGGATGCCTGCTGAGAGAAAGGGTGAATGTGAACCAGTGAAACAAATGATGGAAGTGGTGAAAGAGAATTTGAGTCATGCACAGGAGAAGCAAAGTTACTGGTATGACAGAACAGCCAGAGAACGTGTGTATGATGTGGGAGATATGGTTATGGCGTTCATACCCAGGAAACATGACAAATTACAGGCTAACTGGGAAGGACCATATACCATCAGAGAAAGGCTTGACACAGTGACATATGTAATCACCACAGACCAATTAAACAAAAGCAAAGTGGTTCATGTAAATATGTTAAAGCCTTACCATACCAGGGATGCAAAGGTGTTGCAAGTTACCTTATTCCCTGAGGGAAGTGGGCCTGGACTTCCAGATTTGGTACAGGAAAGCAAAGACAAAGGAGGGGTAGATCAAGTGGAATGGTCAGAGGAGGTAGAGGAGGAAGTAAAAGAAGAGATTCTGAGAGTTTTGAAAACCTATAGGAATCTCTTTAGCAACAAACCTGGCCGAACCAGTATAGTTATACATTCCATTGATACTGGAGATCATGCCCCAATCAGATATGTTCCGTACCGTGTGAATGGGAAAGTTTTGAATGAGATCAAAAAGGAGGTGGAAGATATGCTGGAATTAGGAGTGATCAGGGAATCCATCAGTCCCTGGGCCTCAAGTATTGTCCTGGTTCCGAAAAAAGATGGAACGACAAGGTTTTGCATTGATTATCGGCTAATCAATAAAATTACTGTCCCAGATGCGTATCCTATGCCTAGGGTAGACGCAATGTTAGAGTTATTGGGGGCAGCAACCATTATCTCTTCACTAGATCTCTGTAAAGGATTTTGGCAAATGGAACTAGATGAGCAATCCAGAGCCAAAACTGCCTTCAGTACACCAGATGGGTTATATGAGTTTGTGACTTTACCCATGGGACTAAGGAACTCACCAAGTTCATTTCAGAGGCTAATCAATACTGTGTTGCGAGGCATGTCAGATTTTGCAGTGGCCTATATCGATGATTTGGCCATTTTTAGCAAGTTGGTGCCTGAGCATGTCCAACACCTGACAACAGTATTGGAGGCCTTAAGAAAAGCAGGCCTCACAATAAAAGCTAAGAAATGCCAGTTTGGACTAATCTATTTGGGACATAAGGTGGGGAGTGGGAAAATCACCTCCTTATGGAGCAAGGTGGAGGCAATACAAGCGTGGCCGATCCCCTTAACCAAAAAACAAGTAAGGGCATTTCTGGGTGTGGCTGGATTTTATAGGAAGTTTGTGAGAAATTTTGGGGAAATAGCAACCCCCTTGCATGAATTAACAGAGAAGAAGTGTTCTGAGCGTGTGGTATGGACGGATGAATGTCAGAAGGCTTTTGATCTACTGAAGCAAGCCTTGTGCCAAGGACCCATATTAATAGCACCAGACTATGAGAAACCATTCATCGTGGCTACAGATGCGTCGGACCTGGTGCTGGGAGTCGTCTTGCTACAGGAGAGAGAAGGCACCAGACATCCAGTGGCGTACCTGAGTCGCAAGCTGACGCCGAGGGAGAAAAACTATTTGTCGGTCCAGAAGGAGTGCCTAGCGGTCGTGTGGGGACTGAACAAGTTGCGCCCATACGTGTGGGGACGAAGATTCACAGTGACTACGGATCATCGGGCCTTGTTATGGTTGCAGACTATGAAAAACCATAACACTATGCTGCAGAGGTGGTCCTGGGCCCTACAGGACTATCAAATGGACTTCCAGTTCATAAAAGGCAAGGACAATGTACTGGCCGATGGACTTTCCAGGCAAGTGGCTGGGACTGCAGTGATGTGACCAGACAGAGGAACAAAGAAAGACATTTTCCCCATAGAGACTTTTATTTGTTAACGCGACGTATAAATCCTGGAACAGGAATAATACTCTGCTGTTGTTTAAGGGGGGGGGGGAAATGTGATGTTCCTATATTAATGTATATATGGTAAGTGTTGTTGTTTTAGAAGATACATGGTAAGTGGAGTGAAAGAGGAGGGGGAGTGAATGGGCAGTAGAATGCGAGATAATTGGCTGAGTGTTTAAAATGGCTGAATGTATAAAAGGAAGAGTGAGAGTGGAATCGGGGGGGAGAAGAGAAAGAGTGGATTGCTTGGTGGGGTTTGAGAGAGTTGTTTGCCAGGAGAGAGTGGAGAAGGAGGGAGGTGGAGTTCGGATTAGTATTGAGTAAAACCATATGCTTATGTGCCTTAAGAAGAAATCTTGTTAATCTTGTTAGCTTTGTTATCTGTAATAAATACTTAATTTGGTTTACCAAAGGCCTGATCCTTGGCTGGGGTTTCACAGACCAGAAGGGAGGGTAAGGTAATGACCAAGGCTGAAGGGGAACTGTAACAAATGGTGGCAGCGGTGAAGAGAATAACAATACCAGTATTCAGAGTCTCTGGGAATACTAGTATTGGGAAGTTACTGGTGGTTGCCTAGCAGGGGGATCTGTTGAGATCTGTGCTAGAGCGGATAGGTAAACCATAAGAGAGTGCGGTCCGGACTGGTGGAGTCCCTGGTGGTGCCTAGAGACAGGCAGTAACCACGAGCAGGTAGGAACCTGACAGGGAGAGCCAGGGAAGGATGCCTCACAATGCCCTTGAATGATACATGTAGGGCTTTCTTCCAAGATGGGTAGTTGTGAGGTTGGTAGCCTCACTGGATGAGAGAAGTGTGTCCTGGATCCAAGGAACCTCACAGGAAACTTTCAGTCTACAGGATAATGTTCTGGTTGTGTCCTGAAGTAAGTAGTCCTCATCACTGCGGCCCTATTTGCAATATACATTTAAAACAGTATTATACCACTTTAAAAGTCATGGCTTCCCCCCAAGGAATCCTGAGAACTAGTCTGCTAAGGGCACTGAGAGGTGTTAGGAGTCCTCCAATTTCCTGCACAGAGCTACAATTCCCAGAGTGGTTTAACTATTAATCCCTCTTCCCAGGAAATTCTTGGAATTGTAGCTTTGTGAGGGGAATAGGGCTCTCCTAACAACTCTTAGCAGCCTTAACAAACTACAGGTCCCAGGATTCTTCAGGGGAAGCCATAACTGTTTAATGATACTGCTTTAAATGTGTAGTGCAGATGGGGGCCTTATACATTGATCAGGCAGAACATTTATCGTTAATAAATACTGGTAGGCGTCATTTTCTGAAGAACTTGGAATTAGAGGGATTAGTGGAAATAGAGGCTGCAATAGTTAAATAGACCCTCCATAGTGAGAGGCAGTGTACCTCTGAATACCAAGTGTTGGGGACAAAGCGCATACAGGGGCTGTTGCCTCCACTTGCAAGCTTCCCAGCAGCATCTGGACTTTCAGCTTTTCTTATAGTTTTATGTGCTCTGCCCATTTTATCTGGTGAAAGAGGAAAGGTGGGACTCAGACCCACAGGCCAAATGAAATCAGTAGAGGATTTAAAAGCAGGCAATGGACTGAATGCAAAGGAGTAAGCCACAGAAATAAAATCCTCTCCCTCCCCCATTCATGACAACCACTCTGAAGCAGGCGAGCAGCTGTGGTTGATCTCACCAGAAAATCCTTCCTTGCTGTTGGAAATGCCACATGCTGGGTCCCTCCAGGATACAGCCACCGTCGGGTACTGTTGGGTGGCGTCGGGGATCTTGCCTGGTCAGGAATGACAGAACTGTGCTAACTCTTCAGCAAGGCTGAAAGGGGGAGAAATAAATAGGAAGCATTTCCCAGTGAAACTGAAGCAGCAAAAGGTCAAAGTTTGCCTTCGGGAGAAACAGCGACGGCACTAGCAGTTAACGTTCTCATCCAGTGCTAACAAAGGGTATATGGTGCAGTAAGTTTCCCCTGTGCTAACTCAATGGGGTGCAGTTGCACACAAACAGGTTTCCTTAGCATGCTGCAGAGAGGCCTCCAACAATTGGCGTTAACAAGGAGGCCTATTCTTACGGAAACAGCATTAAATGCAAAGGTATTGTCTGTAATTGTGAAGGGCCACGGCTGAACAAAGGCTACGGCTCCTATTCCATTTGGGAGTAAGCCCCATTGAACTGATTTACTGCTGCATGGAGATTGCTAGGATTACACCCTTAGGTAAGAGAAAATGGAAGGGAGCACCAAAAAAAGCTCAGGAGAGTGAAGGGGAAATGCCCTTAACAACATACATTACCTCTTTCAAGCATGAGCGTTAGGCCTGCCTCTTCCTCTGTTTTTTCTCCAATCAGGGCTTAGCCACTTGGCAGGGCTATAGCTCAGTGGTTGCTGGGGTTGTTACCTTTGTAAAGATGCAGGTTCATATGCAGGGCTGGCGCCAGAGGGCGGCCAGGTAGGGCCCTGGCTGAGGGCCCCTGAAAGGCCCCTACTTATTGTGGTAGTGCTCCCATTCCGTAAGCAGCAGCTCCTGACCCTGATGCAGATCAAGGAGAGGGAGCTCCCAGGCATCCCTCCCAATACAGACAGGCGGGCTTCAATAAGCCCACACCCCCACCTACCTCTTCTGTTGTTGTGAATGTCGCATGCCCTGTGCGTGCATGCCTGCCATCAACTAAGATGGTGGCAAGGGCTTCCTTGAGACATGCAGGTGGGCGCCGCAGGCCCAGGACAGGCTGGTGCCCAAGGGCCCAGTCATGTCTGGCACCAGTCCTGTTCAAATGCCTGTAACAGCTGTAAGGCAGGAAGGATTAGGTTGCAGCAGCTGCAATAGACCACTGAGCCTCCATGCCAGGAAAACTCTCAGCTGTTGTGTCTGGCTACTAATGCCTCCTTGCTGCATTTCTTTTCATTCAGTGTCACTTGTCCCACTGCACTGATGTGCACTATTGCATCTATACGCACATATACTCATACATATTAAATGCATCTTACAAAAAGGGGGTGAGGGTGAAAGAGTGAAATATATGGGGTAGTGAATGACAAGCTGCACTTGTTAAAATGCCTTCTTCTACACATTTCCATTTAAAATAGTAATTGTATTATTATTAAGAATGTAAATAACAATGTCAGTGTGCAAAATTTGACCGGATGGGGACAACAGAGGAAAGGAAGGAAAGGGGAAGCAGAGGCAAAGAGCGAAAGAATGTGCCATTGCTTCACTATTTAGGCTCGGTTACAGTATCAGTTGCAGTGACTAGGGGGTTGGGTCCCAGGCTTGACAAAAGAGTGTGAGGTTTCGAGGGAGATTCAAAGGAAGTAAGAGAGGAAGCACCACAGGGCTACAGGGAGAGACATGTCCATTTCAATTGATGTGTCAATTTCACTTTTTCTTCATTTTCCAATCTTAAATTGAGTTTGCCACATTACCACATCAGTTTGCCATTTTTTAATGTCCTCATGAAATTCATCAGCATTTTACTGCACATTTCTCCTTGTGCACACATTTTGTGCTGCAGTATTGCCTCGTTGACACATCTTCCCATCAATTTCCCCAAATGTGTGTCTTTTCCCCATAGGATATGCCTTTTTGTACACATCATTGGGTTGGGGAACTGCATCACAGAACGCAGAGAAGTGCAAATTTGGAAGGATGGCTGCCTTTTGGTCTGCATATTGTTTTGGGAAGTGCAAATGAGGCAGATGTGCCTTCAAAAGGGAAGCAAACCGAATCTCCCCCCGCCACCCCTACACTGGTGTTGTGGGAGTCACTTCCAAGCATGAAGGGCAGCAAGCAAGAAAGGGCAGAGTCATTTGTGGGAGCAGGAGATCTCTGGATGGCAGAGGGTGGTGGGGCTGGAAGCCATAGGTACATAGACCTATGGACAAGATACATATGCCAAAGGCAAACAACCCTTTGCTTAAAAGTATGTGTGAGTGAGTGAGTGAGTGAGTGAGTGAGAGAGAGAGAGAGAGAGAGAGAGAGAGAGAGAGAGAGAGAGGCACATTCACCCAATACATTTATTCCACTATTTTTTCACTTCAAACAGTCACTTGCCCCAAAGAATCCTGGGAAGTGTAGTTTGTGAAGGGTGCTGAGACTTATTACAAGACCCCTCTTCCCTTCACAGAGTTACAGTTGCCAAAGTGGTTTAACAGTCAGCCCCTCTTCTTAGAGAACTCTGAGAATTGTAGCTCTGTTAAGGGAAGAGGGGTCTCCTGACAACTCTCAGCACCCTACACAAACTATACTAGCTAGGATTCTTTAGGGGAAGCCGTGGCTGTTTAAAGTGGAATAATGATGGAATAAAGTATGGTGTGAATGTGGCTGATAATGTTGATATATAAGGTACAGGAGCCCTTTTTATATGGTCACCCCAGTCAGCCACCACAAGCAGCTCGTGAGCCACCTTTGTACACCTCTGCCGCAAAACATTCAGAACTGGCAAAGACTACGGTGTCTCACATGTCATACAGGCACTTCTGAACCATGCAAATATTTGCCTACTTGAGTGAACAGAAGCAATACTGTCCAAACAGGGGCTCTCGCCTCCAGGTACAAAACCAGGGCTGGTGCTGTTGCAAACTTTCTGGCAGCCAGCCACTGACACAAGTTGCTCTTTGTGTCCTTTGTGTGCCAAGTTGACAGGCTCCCACATATTCTCAAGGACAAAGAAGAAAGACAATGGCTGCTGCTCCCGGATGCCAGCCAACTGGCCTCTCCGCTGTGGCTTATGCTTCGCAGGGAGTACAGAACCTGTCACTTTAGTTCTGCTGAGATTTCCATCATGCCATTGTCCACACTGCATATTTGGTACACTTACCTGCAAACGCAATTGTGCAATTTTTGCAATGTGAAAATGTTTGATTCTACTGGACTTCTCAGTGGCTTTCAACACCATTGACCCTGATACCCTTCTGGACTGCCTTGCTGGGTTGGGCCTGGAGTAGGAATAGGGGAGGAAGTCAATTCAGTTCATCTTTTAGTGCAGATTTACTTTCCAAAACAGGACACGAACTAAAATGCAGTTATCCTTAGAAAGTCACACTTCTCCAGATTTGGTGATGCAGTGCTCCAACTGCTTTTTGTGCAATGTGCACAGAAATGCATTTGTTAAGGGAAAGCATACATAAACATGTATAAATTAGTGAAAATGACATTCAAACTGGCAACTTATTGGGGGAAAGTGCTTGAAAAAATATTTAGATTAGGTAAATTTCATACAAAAACATCTATAGGAGGAGAAACATGGCACTAAAATGATGATGACGACTTTTTGTGATGAGTTTTTTTAGTATTGCAAACTGATGTGGGAAAATGGTAACCTGAATTTAAGGCTGGTAGAATGAGAAACTGAAATTGACAGTTTCAGTCATCCCTGGAGACACTGTTTTGCGCTGGCTCCATTCCTACTTGCAAGGCAGTTTTCCGAAGGCAGTGCTGGGTGTCTTCTCTTAGTGTGCTCAGCTTTTGGGGAACCACAGAATACCATCTTGTCTCATGTTCTGTTTAACATGAAACTGCTGGGAGACCTTTTTGAGGGATTAGGAGTGTGGCATCATCAGTGTGCAAATGATACTTGACTCTCTCTCTCCCATCAGTTGCCAGTGAGGCAGTTAAAACCCTGAGGCTATGATGGGCTGGATGCGCACTAACGACCTGATAGTCATCTAGACAAGACAAAAGTTCTTTTGGTCAGTAGGAAAGGCAGTCCAGGAATGGCCTCTGAACCTGTTCTCTCTGAAATACAGTAATACGTCAGTTAATGAATCCTCTAGGAACAAAACTCCTTTTAATAAAGGCTTTTTAAAAGGTGAAACTGACCAGCTTTGCCTTGCTATGGATAAACCTTCAAGCCTGTGCTTTTGCTTTAAGGTGAAGCCAATCAGACTGTGTCTGCTTTGCTGTCAATAAACTTATAACCCTGTGCCTTTGCTTTGCTGGGGTGAACTAGGGCTGTCAGGTTCATGGCCTGAGACTGATCCTGTATCTTTAGGAGAAGAGAAAGTCAGCCAAGTGCAGGTGCTCTTGCAACACTGTTATGGGAAAACCCACAAGGCAGAATTCTCCCTTCCCCCTGCACAACTGTTAAAGATACAGAAGACCTCTTTGAGGCTGGGCCTGGCAACCAACAAGTCTTCTGTATCTTTAAAAGTTGTGGAGGGAGAAGGGAGAATTCCACCTTGTGTTTTTTCTCATTACAGTGTTGCAAGAACACCTGCACTTGGCTGACTTTCTCTTCTCCTAAAGATACAGGATCAGTCTTGGGCCATGATCCTGGCAACCCTAGGTGAAACTGGGAAGCCTGTGTGTTTGCTTTGCATTAAAGGGCATTAAAGGGCTGGGGAGAGAAGGATCCAATATCATTCAGAGGAGGAGAAGGGTTGGAGGGTGCCAGGTGGGCACCCTTTAAGGCCCCTGTTGAAGCTGCTCCCACCATCTATGAGCGGGTGTAGGAACCTATCCCTATTCTTTCCATGTTATTCCTACCTCTGGTACCAAAGTTTCTGTTACAGACATAATATCCAGGAATGCATCTACTTTGTTAACTGAGGTCAGTTTGTTAACTTTGTTAACTGAGGTTAACTGTATCAGGTTCACAGTCTGGGAATGCTTCTGGAACCTTGCTTCTTGAGAATCAGATTGTAGCCAGAGGTGCATTTGCATAGCTTTGGCTGGTGCATGCTAACTACAGTCCTTTCTGGAGAAGGCAGATCTGGCCACTGTCACATATGCTTTGGTTACATCTATTGGAATGCACTCTACAGTTTGCAAAGTACAGATGCTTCAGAATGCTACTGCCAGGCTGTTGATAGGGGCCTATTATTTGCAGCAGGCAATTCCAATATTATTCAATCTGCTTTGGCCTCCCGCATATTTCCGAGCCTAATTCAAAGTGCTAGTTGTATGTATGTATGTATTTAGATTTATATCCTGCCCTTTCTCCCAGTAGGAGCCCAGGGTAGCAAACAAAAACACCAAAAACACTCTAAAACAAACTTTAAAATATATTAAAACAAAACATATTTTTTAAAAAAGCTTTAACAACATATTAAAAAGCAATTCAACACAGATGAGACTGGGATAAGGTCTGTGCTTAAAAGGCTTGTTGAAAGAGGAAGGTTACTTGTAAAGACCCATGCAGTTTTGGTCCTGGAGTATCTTCCTGGTACCATATGATTCTACCTACCTGTTAAGATCTTGTGGAGAGGCTTTGATCCGTTTGAGGTGCCACCACGGGAGTACATGAGATGAGACCTTCTCAGTGATGGTGCCTAGGCTCTGGAATTTCCTCTAGCCCCTTCCCTTCAGCCTTCAGGAAGATTGTCAAAACAGATGTGACTCCCAGAATGTCTAGTTTTATGCTGCTATTTTAGTATTTTGGATGATGATAATGACGAGATTCTTAGTATTGTGATTTGTGAGCTGATTTATGGGGCCCGTTGGGGTCAAAAGTGGCATATAAATATGTATATATAAATACATCAGTGCAGGTGCCTGAATCATTGTTATGTATTGCAAGCACATTAGCATGTGCATTTGGTTACAGTTGGTTGGATTGTGCATCCTGTTCCTCATTCAAAAGCACACCAAAACGTTTCTGTACATTGTGTGAGGCTTATTATCCACCGTTTGCCTTAACTGCACAACATGTGCCCTTATGAAAAGCACGGTGCAATGTAGCATCATGTGAATACATTGTTTTAAAAGCTCAACGCTTTTTACATGCAGTCCCCTTTGATCACTAACCTGCTTCCTATTTGGGATACGTCTCTGCCATAGGAAATGTGCAGTTTTCACAATGGGAAGGGGAAACCATGAACACAATCCCAAGCAGAAGGGTTGTCCCCTGCCTCTCTCCAGACACACAGTCAGTGTGCTTCCTTTTCCCTCTTGCTTCTTTGCCTCTGGTCTCCTATCTTGTGCTCAGCCAAAATCTCTTTTGATTAGCAGCACACAAACGCTCTCATTGCAGCTGGCTAATTCCTGTATGTTTGCAGGATTTGCCCTGGTTTGAAGGCAACGCTTGGCAGTTCCTTTCCAGTTCCCTTTTTCAGAGAGATATTTTCAGGCTGCAGCTCACTCCCATGATAGTTTCCTAACTATGTATCTGCATTTATGTGGAAGCTTTTGAATCTGGGGGCTTCTCATTTGGCGTCTGCCTCAAAAGTGTCAGGCGCTCACATCGCAGGAACAGCTGTTTTATACCATCCCTTCCCATATGGACACACTGCGAAGTACTGTGCTGCACATAGGGCTTCCCTTCCAGCTTCCACATTCATCATAATGGGTTTGTTTGCTTATTAATAAAATATTTCTATCGTGACATTTGCAAGGTGGCTCACCAATATCATTGAAACTGCAAAGCCAGTAAATGTCTCCAGAGGATGAGGCAATATTTTAGGTGTAATGGTGCTTGTGATTTAAAACAGTAGTCTTCAAACCTTTCAGCTCTGCAGCCCACCCTGTAGCCCAAACATGCATTTGGGGACTCACTTCACTTTTAACCACAATGTTATAGGATTGGGGGGGTTGGGATTGAAGGTTTCTGTGGATCCCCTCCAAACCTGTAATCCTGTATCTGAAAGTTGGGATCTGCAGTAGAAGAAGCCTGCTCTACTGGTCAGCAGCAGTGTAGTGGCCAATCCAGAAGTGCAGGGTCACTTCATGATGGTGACAGCCACGCCTTCTTCCAAGATTATACAACCTTCTAAGATTACAGAACAATCTGGCCAAGCTTGATGCTGCTTTCTGCTTTTTTATCGCAGCCACCATTTGACTGTGTTTTCTCACTATCAGAGATATTGCATGAATTACTTGAATTCCACCTCTACATGTTTATCTCTTGCAGCTACCCAACTGCTTGATGATGTAGATAGGACACTATCATCAGGATGTACTGTCTCCTCTTCTGCAATTCACACTCTCCACAACTTGGCTTTTAGAAGTAGAAACTAATGGGAACTCCTTTCACTCTGATTGGCTCCAGTCAACAAGCAACAACAAGGAAGCAAGTTAGAAGACTCTTCTCAGTGGCTAACACTCTCCCCTTTCATGCTGATCAGCTCATAGGATGCTGAAGACATAGGGATCTTGCTGGGACCTGGCTCCCAAAAAAGTAAGAGGTCTAAGACCCCCTGAGACCTTGGATGACTACACCCCTACTGGTCAGACTAGTTTCCTTTGTTAAGCTAATGGATTCAGCCAAGTTTGTCAAGTGGCTTCAGTTAACATGTGTAAGGGTTTAGCTAGGACAGCAATGTGTGCCATAGGAACTTTTTCAGGAGCGAGGCTCTCCTCCCCCACACTGACCTGGGTGGAGGCCCTCTCATCCCATAGCAGCCTTCCCCAACCTTTAGGTCCCCAGATGGTGCTGAATTACAGCATTCATCAGCCCCAACCAGCATGGTCAATGGTCAGGAATGATGAGAATTGTAGTCCAGCAACATCTGGGGTTGCAAAGGTTGGGAAATCTGTCCGATAGCGAAAAGGTTGTCTGTGTTTAGAGTCAGTATGAGAAAAAAGCTGGAAGTTGGAAAAGGAGACAGAGAGGCTTGCTTGCTCTCTGTGTATGAATCTCAAGCCATGGCTTTCCGGTGCCTCCTTGGAAGCCTGAGGGCGATACAAGCTCCATTGAACTGTGAATGCTATGATCCCCTCCATCTTATGCTCAGGTTGTATATATGTGTAAATAAAACTATATATCCTAAAGACACCACAGCCCCTACTGACCTTGATTCCAAGGTACCAAACTCTGGGTAAGTGCAGGAAGCCCTGGAAGCCTCACACCATTCGGAGACTGAGGTGTGTGCAACAATATGTTATGTCTGTATGGCAGCAGTGCTGCTATTGCAATCCACTTTAGGGTAGGCTGCAACCCAGTGCTGGGTCCTGACCCACCAGTTGAAGACCAATGATTTACATTTTATATGGCACATATGTATGTATCCCAAAACCTCATTCACACTATTGAGAGACTGAGATATAAGCCTCTATTACTGAATGGACATGACACACATATTATGGAGCTCAGTATATAATCATAATCATAATAACATTTTACCCAAAAAAAGTACAAAAAGACAGGATCCTGCCCCAAGGAGCTTCCAGTCTACATTTTGCTGGTATGGGAAGACACTAGAGAGAGGACAATGGATAAAGGTAAAAAAAAACAGAGTTTGGAGACCAACGGCAGAGGCAAGAACGAGCATAATGCAGTTACTTGATTTCAAGGACGGATGTGTGCATATTATTCATGCAAAGCACTGCACAGAGTCGCAGAGGTAAAAAAAAGTGGTGCACTTCGGGGGTGAGGTGAGGGTGACTCATGTCACCGTACCCAAAGAGATTCAGGAAATGAGAAAAGATGGGGACACAGATGGGCAGATAACGGATGCGGCTTCGTTAATAACAACTATTTCCCCACTAATTACTAAAAGTCATAAAGTCTGTTAAAAATGGAAGCTTACTGCCAGTCCAAAAGAAAAAAAAAACCCACCCCCACCACATTGCTATTCATGGCTTGGAAAGACAAGTTTCTCCCATCTGTTAGCCAAAGCAGCCCTAATTATTGCATTTGTACAGAGTGTACTTTGTCCGCTCTGCGCAGACAAAAGAAGGCATGCTAGCCACACAAATCAGCCTGTGAATGGGCAGCGTAGAGGGACACAGATTTTATTGTGTCTTGCTAATGAATTTAGATTGCATCTGGCAGCACCAAGTGATAGGTACACGGCTGAGCTGCCAAAGGACTTTTTTGTGTGCTCAGAAGAGGTTAGCAAACACGTTTTTATGGATGGGTCAGAGTGGGGAGCGGGGTGGGGAGGTAAGATGCATGATGGGAACAGCAGTAGCCACAGGCAGTTGGGACTCAACAGAATGTAAAGGTTGTTTGGCTCTTTAATGAGGATAGTTGGGATGTTCTCTGCCTGCCCAGGGCTTAGGAAGGCCCATTATTGTGAGAAGGAGGGAGGGTTACCCCTTCAGGCAGTGGTTGGGAACCTTAGGCCTGGGGGCCAAATGAAGCCTCTCTGTCTGGCCCTCGAGACTCTCCCCAGGCCTCATGAGCCTTCATTCATACCCCCAATATTTTTGTCGGGCTAGAATGTGGCCTTGCCCACTGAGGCTGCTTCTTGCTTGCCTGGATGGAGGACAGAGGGGGTATATATATGTGTGTAGGAACTAGCCTACTGTACCCAAGTGAAATTGACATTCATTGCTCTGCCCACTTTTGCCTCTGGCCCCGTCCACCACTGGCATGTGACCCCCAGAAAGTTGCCCAGAGGGGAATGTATCCTTCCGATTGCAAAAAAGGTTGCCCATCCTTGTATTCAGGGTTGCTGGGGAAAGGGTCTGCAATGCATTTCTGCATGTTCATGTTATTTCACTCTAAATAAAAGGCTGTCATTCGTTTAAATGGGAGGAAATAAAGGGGTCCCTCAAAGATGCCATTGAGGTGGGAGCCAAACCAGCTCTGATGACCCAAATGAGAGGTACATTTTGGATTTTGCCCCCTCCCCACTGTCCCAAATTTCATCCCCATTACTTTGTCCCATAGAAGTGAACGGAGCCATTGCAAACTAAGCTAGCTCCGAAGGATAGTTAAAAAGCCTACGAAACCCAGTACAGTGCAATATTTATTTATTTATTTATTTATTTATTTATTTATTTATTTATTTATTTATTTTTAAAACTTATATACCGCCCGACTAGCAATAGCTCTCTGGGCGGTGAACATAGATACAATAAAATACAATATAATACAAAAACATCAGTCTAAAATCAAATTTCACAATCTAAAAACAGCAAAGGCTAAAATCAAATTACAAACATTACAATCATTAACAAAAAATTAAAATGCCTCGGAGTAGAGAAAGGTTTTAACCTGGCGCCGAAAGGATGATAGTGTCGGCGCCAGGCGAACCTCCTCGGGGAGACTATTCCATAGTTCGGGGGCCACCACTGAGAATGCCCTTGATCTTGTCACTGCCCTCCGGGCCTCCCTATGAGTCTGGACCCAGAGGAGGGCCTTCGTAGCAGACCGTAGTGTACGAGCCGGTTCATAGCGGGAGAGGCGTTCCGACAGATATCGAGGTCCCGCGCCGTATAAGGCTTTATAGGTTAATACCAACACTTTGAATTTGGCCCGGAAGCGTATTGGAAGCCAGTGCAAGGGGGCCAAAACAGGTGTTATATGGTCAGACCGCTTCGTTCTTGTTAGCAGTCTGGCCGCCGCATTTTGCACCAGCTGTAGCTTCCGAACCGTCTTCAGAGGTAGCCCTACGTAGAGCGCATTACAGTAATCCAAACGTGAGGTTACCAGAGCATGTACTACTGATGTAAGATCCTCCTTACTCAGGTAGGGACGTAGTTGGGCTACCAATCGAAGTTGGTAGAACGCATTCCGTGCCACAGAGGCTACATGAGCCTCAAGTGACAGGGAAGAGTCTAGAACGACTCCCAGACTACGAACCTGTTCCTTTAGGGGGAGTGTAACCCCATCCAGGACAGGATATGTATCCACCATCTGATTGGAAAAACCATCCACCAACAGCATCTCAGTCTTGTCTGGATTGAGTCTCAGTTTGTTAGTTCTCATCCAGTCCATTGTCGCATCCAGGCAACGGTTCAGCACATTGACCGCCTCACCTGAGGAAGATGAAAAGGAGAAGTAGAGCTGCGGGTCATCAGCGTACTGGTGACAACGCACTCCAAAACTCCTGATGACCGCACCCAACGGCTTCATATAGATGTTAAAAAGCATGGGAGACAAAACCGAACCCTGCGGGACCCCACATTGGAGTACCCACGGTGTCGAGCAATGTTCCCCAAGCACTATCTTCTGGAGACGGCCTGCCAAGTAGGAGCGGAACCACTGCCACGCAGTGCCTCCAACTCCCAACTCCGCAAGCCTCTCCAAAAGGATACCATGGTCGATGGTATCAAAAGCCGCTGAGAGATCAAGGAGAATCAACAGAGTTACACTCCCTCTGTCTCTCTCCCGATATAGATCATCAAACAGGGTGACCAAGGCCATCTCAGTGCCAAAACCGGGCCTGAAACCCGATTGAAATGGATCTAGATAATCAGTTTCATCCAATAGCACCTGGAGCTGGTCAGCAACCACTCGTTCCAAGATCTTGCCGAGATATGGAACATTTGCCACTGGTCTGTAGCTGCTGAAATCCTCTGGGTCCAGGGAAGGCTTTTTCAGGAGTGGTCTCACTGCTGCCTCCTTCAGACAGCCAGGGACCACTCCCTCTCGCAAGGAGGCATTTATCACTTCCCTGGCCCAGCCAACTGTTCCCTCCTTGCCAATATTTCTTGTAGTGGATTATTTCTTGGCTGCCAGTGGCTGGAATAAACCTTAATTGCAGCTCTTTCTCAGACCTTTCCATCTATGCTTTCATGCAAGGCTGGCCCCACCATTAAGCAAAGTGAATAAGGCCCCTCAGACAGCAGGCTTTGGAGGGTGGGGCAGTGGCAACAGCCCCTCTGCTGTTCCCCGTGAGCTAGCCTGCCATGTACTCTCTAAGGTAGCCTGCTGTCCTCAGGTGTGGTGAAGGGTGCAATCCTGCCACTAGGCATGGGAGAGAAATCTTTTTGCTTCACATTTTAATGCAAACATCAAATCTGCATTTCGCAAACCAATGCATGAACCAAAACACAACTCTTCTTTGAAATGTGCACTTCTCCAAATTTTGCAATGAAGTTCTATTGTGCATGTAAATGTGCATATTAGTGAAATATGGACACAACAATGTGCACGTTGGTGAAAATGATGGACAAAGATGGATTCCATTAGGGTGTGTTTTTTGCAAAAAAATAACATACTAGACAAAAACGCATACAAAAATGTTTATAAGGATAAATGCACACAAAAATGTGTTCAAATTTTTATGGAGATTTTTTTTTTTTAAAAATGAAAACATATTTTATTTATTTATTTATTTATCTATCATTACATTTATACCCCACCTTTCCTCTGAGGAGCTCAAGGTGGCATCCAAACATGGTTCTCCTCATCCTGATTTTATCCTCACAACAACCCTGTGAGGTAGGTTAGGCTGAAAGACAGTGACTGGCCGAGTGAGCTTCACGGATGAGTGGGGATTTGAACCCTGGTCTCCCAGGTCCCAATCCATCACTCTAACCACTACACCACACTGGCTGCATACACATATTATAGAAATGGGGCAATGCGAATTTAAGATTGGATAAACAAGAAACAGAAAGAAAGTAAAACTGACAGATTTGTCCATCCCTGCCTGTCACCAGCAGTGAAGTAAGATTCATCTGTTGGGTCAGGTGCTGAATGTGGAAGTGTAGGGGGGAGGACCATGTCTTCTTCACCCCAGACAGCAAAAATCTCCAGGGCCAACCCTGGCTATCAGTGAATGCCTGGATGGAAGAGCAGAGCTGTAGTCACCACCACGGCCACCAGCTCTGCCCCTTCCCCTCTTTGAGTTCGGCAAAGGACTGAAGGGAGAGTCTGTGAGCATACTGTTGTGTCTAGGGTAGGCTCCTCTGCATGAGAAAGAAAATCCCGATTGTGGAGGGCCCCCAACCTGACATTGACACGGAAGGAGAAACCCCCAGCATTTGCTACTCAGTGGTCTGAAGATCTCACTCCCCTTTTTCTGTTTGAACATATATCTTATCATTGTTAATCTCATTTGGATATCTATTAGTGCATATGGACTGCTTATAGTAACACATATGTTTAAGTCAGGATGAGGGTTTTTTTGTTAATGTTTTTTGTTATATTTGCAAAATAAACTGTGTATGTATGCATATATATTGCGTGTGCACGCGCACACACAGATAGGAACCCCAGTTGTTCAGGGCTCCCAACTGCATAGAGGAGCCTATGGCTGTGAACACACTAGTCACCTCCCCTGATGTGTTTGTATTAGCCACACCTGGAGGGGGAATGGGTTGATCTGACCATCAGCGAAATCTCTTTGCAGTGGTTTCTTGTTTTTTTAAAGAACCACGCATTGGAGCATATACCCCCATTTTCAGACCTTTCAGATCTTCACCAAATATTCAGAAGCCAGTAAAGTGGAGATGGCAGGGACATACAGACTGAACACGTTCACTAAACACATGGAAGGAAACATCTGAGCGAGCATCACTGTTGCCCATTTCCGCTGGGTGGGGATGAGGATTGGGCGCAGAGGAAGAGGGCAGTGGGTTGCCATGGTTAGATCTGAATACTTGCCCTTTTACATGGGCTCACCGAAGACATCGTGCCCAAGGACCCACAAAGACTGGAAGTTGCTTAGTTGTTAGAGTGTCAGGCTGGGACCTGGGAGACCAAGGATTCAAATTCCCGCTCAGCTATGAAGCTCACTGGGTGACCTTGGGCCAGTCACTGCCTCTCAACCTAACCTACCTCACAGGTTTGTTCTGAGGATAAAATCAGGATGGGGAGAACCATGCTTGTACACCACCTTGAGCTCCTCGGAAGACAGGTGGGGTATAAATGTAATAAACAAGCAAGCGAACAAACAAAGATCTGAACGCTTGCCCTTTTCCATTATTACAGCTCTTGACTGCAGACAGTCTCAGTATGTGGTCCCCGGCAAAAGAAAGCAATGCTGGAATCAGACAACGGTGGTGTGTGGATGGCATCCTTCATCCGCCAAATGCCAGCAGCAAGATCAAGACCGGGAATGCCAAGAAGTGGAGCCATCACCACCAAGAAAGGAGCTGCAGAAGGGATGGGGAACCTTCTCCAGCCCAAGAGCCAGATTTCCTTCTGGGCAACCTTCTGGGGGCCACATGCCAGTGGTGGATGGGGTCAGCTACAAAAGTGGTAGGAGCAATGAATGTAAATTTTACCTCTCGCTATCCTCCATCCAAGCAAACAAGAGACATTAGCAGAGTCCAAGGACACATTCTAGCCAAGCAAAAACACCCAAGGAATGTGTGAAGCAAGGACTGTGAGGGTTGCAGCCTGGGGATAGAGTGTGTGGATGGGGAGGAGGTGTGGTCTGGAGTCCCAAGGGCCAGATGGAGAGACCTGGAGGGCCACATGTGGCATGAGGTTACACAGCCATGAGCTAGAGACACTTGAGTCTGGCTAGCAAGCCCCAACCAAATGGCTAATTATGGTCAGATTGAGGAATAAAATTCTGAATACAAGAAAAGGTCATCATTCATTGACAAAGCACATGAGGACTGGCTTCATTGTTCAGGCCGCCTGCCGGTCCTTCATTGTTCACATTTAACAGCTGAATGACTCTGCCTAGTCCCACACTGACTTCCATGTCACAGGCCAATTCATACATTACCAGAAGCAGTGTGACCCATTCCTCTAAGACCAGGGCCAGTCACTATCACTCAGCCAAACCTACCTCACAAGGTTGTTGTGAGTATAAAATGAGAGGGGCAATTGGAGGAAGAGCAAGGTCAAAGCAAAATAGCTAAAAATAAGCATGTGGATGCCAGTCGTGATGTAGATTGGGGCCAATGAGAGGGTCTTCCTTTCCCTTCTAGTAGAGTAATAACTTACATATGCACTTAGCCCTTGGTGATGTCATAGAGCAGCCTTCCCCAACTAGTGGGCCACCAGATGTTGTTGGACCACAATTCCCATCATTCCTGACCATTGGCAATGCTGGCTGAGGCTGATGGGAGTTGTGGTCCAACAACATCTGGTGGCCCACTAGTTGGGAAAGGCTGTCATACAGCAATGTTTTTCAAACTGTGTTCCAGGGAACCCTGAAACCCTTTGGAAGCTTATCAGGGGATCCTCAGTGAAGTGATCAGGAACAGCAAGTGACCTTTCCCAGAAAGGTAATGGGCAAACTCCTCCAGGCTCAATTCACATTGGGATTGGCATTTACGTTATGGATAACCTGAAAAACTATTGGGGAGGGGAGTTCTAATTTTGCTCCTAACTGCTAGCAGCTGTGACTCTGGGGTCAGACTCCCCTTCTTCAGGGGATGAGCCCGGGGATTCAACGTGGGAGATCGAATTGCCCTCCGGGCCAGCCCCAGATGTATACACTGATCCAGGTGCACTGAAGCAAGAGGATCTCCTCTGACTAGTGGAACCACGGTCTCCCCCATTCTATTAGAGTCGATGATGGCTAAAGCAAACCGGGACCCTTTATTCGAAGAGGTGTCTCTCGTGGAAGATGGGGTGAGAGCTGTAGCTCCCATGGAAGGCTCAGTCTGAGGATGACTGCTCCTCATCCTCGTTGGGGAAAGGCCACAGCTCAGTGGTTGATCAGCTGCCTTGCATGTAGAAGGCCCCAGCTTCCATACTCGGTATCTCCAGATAGGGCTAGGAGAGAGTCCTGTCTGAAATCCTAGAGAGGCGCTGCAAGTCAGGGTACACAGCACTCAACTGATGGACCAATAGTCTGACTCAACATAAGGCACCTTCCTATGTTAACCTTCCTCCTCTTTTACCTGAAATGACATTGGAGCCCTGCTGTTATGGAGTCTCCAGCCAAAAGCCCAGCTGCTGCGGGTGCTGCTGAAGCCTTGCTTTGTCTCAGTATGTCTGTGGTCATGGCTTAAAACAGAGCACGGGCCCCCTGGGCCACTAAGCCCCCTCTCTACTACCAATCAGAACAGATGTGACCAAGTAGATCTGACTGAACATAAGGCATATTCCGTGCTCCAAAATCCTTTTGCCACATGAACAGCGACTTGCAGGCTTACTCCATTTAATCCATGAAGGACGCGTGGCTTGTCTTTCCATGCAGGGTGGAATAATTGAGTGTCGCCTACCCAGCCTCTGCTTCCAATCACTTTTTCACACATTATGGTTGATAATTGGTTAGCTCTTTCCAGAGCAGGTGTGTCTTAGCATATTAATTGCTTTCATTCACACTTTTAGAAAGGTGTTAATTACCTCAAATGAAGACGGGGCCCTGGTGTTGTTCAATGCCTGCTGTTGGGCAGCTACGAATACAGTAGTCAGGCATCAAGGGTCCCCCTTAGGGACATTTGAAAGAACAGATGGAGAAGCATCATTGTGTGTCCAAGTGGGAAGAGGGAGGGAATTGTCAGTGGTCATTGCGGAGGCAGGGAGCAGTTGCAGCAGCCGGTCCTAGCACTCTGGCCTGCATTGAGCAGACATCACCTTGACACTGAGGCACAGACACGATCTGGCACATGACAGTGTCATACCCACAAGGTGTTACAGGTGGAAACTCTTGTCTGCACATTTTTGTGATTTTTTTTTTAAAGAAAAACTGCTCCAAGGAACCCATTTGCCCAAAAGGAGAAGCTTATGGAGATCTGTCCTGAAACTCTGTAGCTCCTTTCACTCGCTAAATGTCTCTCTTGCCATATGTTTGGGATAGCCCTTTATCTCACTCGAGGCCAAAGAATGAGATTTTGGCTCAGAACTGGGGAAACAAGAATGTCACAGCTGGCTCCTTAGGTCATGTTAGCCCATGAAAAAGCTGTCAAAATCCAAATTAGGGCAATGCCTTTATCAGGCCAACCAAAATGACACAAAACAGCATGCAAGCTTTTGTGTTCTCCAGAACTAGCCAGGTAAGGGGTACACGACTTAGACAGTTGGTGGCTGTGCTGTGTACCTGCCCCTCCTCTAGCCAGATGGATTGTGGTTGTCCTGTTAGCCAGACCTCAGGCCTGTGGGTGCTGCTATTGAATGCCAGGTCAGTTTCAAACAAGATCTCCCTTATTCATGAGTTGATTGTGGATGAGGAAGCCAACCTGGCATGTATTACCGAGACCTGGGTGGATGAACAGGGTGGGGTTGGCCTCACCCAGTTATGCCTACCTGGGTGCTGGATACAGCATCAAGGCAGGCTTGAGGGTCTGGGAAGGGGAGTTGCTGTAGTCTATAGGAATTCCATCTCTCTCTCCAGGCTTCCTATCTACTTGAGTGGGGATGGAGTGTCAGTACTTGGTGTTGGGCAATAGCAACAAATTAGGGATTCTGCTGGTTTTCTGCTCCCCTCACTACCCAACAGTCTCCCTGTCTCAGTTGACAGAGCAGGTCTTGGGAGTGGTGTTGAGGACTCCCAGACAGTTGCTGCGGGGGAATTCAACATCCAGCTCTGGGGTGATTCAGGACTTTATGGCTGGCATGACAACCATGACAACGTGTCACTGGCTCAACGCATGTGGCAAACCACACTCTGGATTTCAAACTGGGCAGGAAGAAGGTGACCTGAGGGTGGGGGCTATTAACATCAATCTCTTGTCATGGTCAGATCACCTGTTGAGATTTAGATTTTTAGCAACTTTTACCCTCTGCACAGGTGGGGGATCTTTTAGGATGGTCCACCCCTGGAGGCTGATGAATCCAATTGGTTTCCAGATGGCTCTGGGGGATTTTTCTGCTAATATGACTGGTGTTCCTGTTGAGGCCCTGGCTGATCTGTGGAATACCCAGATGGCCCAGGCTGTTGACACAATCACTCTTGAGCACCTTCTCCCACTTGATAGAGCTCAGTTGGCTCCTTGGTACACAGCAGAGCATAGGGCAATGAAACAAGCTGGGAGATGGCTTGAACACAAGTAGAGGAAAACTCCAGACAAATGCACCTGAACACTAGTAAGTGCTCATTATCGAGTCTACTCAGTGGCAGTCAAGGCATCGAAGAAGACATACCTTGCTGCTTCCATTGCACCTTCACTGTGTTGGCCAGCAGAGCTTTTCTGGTTTGTGCGGGGCCTTTTACAGTCTGGCCCAAAGGAGGTTGTGGAACCTGTAGTGGCTCACTGTAATTTGTTTGCAACACACTTTGAGGATAAAAATCACTTGCATCTGTTAGAGCAGAGGAATCTCAAGAGGTGTCCAGTCTAATCCCATTGTGTTGGATGAGTTTCAGTTGGTCAGGATCTAGGATGCGGACAAGGTGCTGGGCTTGGTTTGGGCAACCACATGTGCTCTTGACCTGTGCCCTTCATGGCTGATAAAAACTAGCAAAGAAGAGACAACTGGCTGGGCCAGGGGGTGGTCCCCTTCTTCCTGAAAGAAGCAGTGGTAAGACCACTCCTTAAGAAATCCTCCCTGGATCAGGGAAATCTAAATAATTATCAGTCAGTCGCTAATGTTCCATTCCTGGGCAAGCTTCTGGAGTTCATGGTTGGAGGGCAGATCCAGGCTCTTTTGGATGAAACTGATTTTCTAGATCCATTTCAGGCAGGGTTTAGACCCAATTTTGGCACAGAAACTGCCTTGGTACCCCTGCATGATGACCTATATTGGGAGAGAGATAGGGGGAGTGTGTCCCTATTAATCCTCCTTGATCTCTCAGTGGCTTTTGATACCATCAACCATGGTATTCTTCTGGAGTGACTGCCTGAGCTGGGCATGGATGGCACTGCTTTGCAGTGGTTCTGGTCCTACTTGGATGGTCACTTTCAGAGGGTGGTGCTTGGGGAGTATTAGTCAGCCTGTGGAGCTTTCAATGTGGTGTTCCGCAGGGTTTGATTTTATCCCCACATGCTGTTCAATATTTACAGGAAACTGCTGAGTGGGGTTACCTGGAGATTTGGAGTACATTGTCAGCAATATGCTAGACCGATGTCTTGACTCAATAATGGACTGGATGAGAGCCAATAAACTGAAGCTCAGTCCAGACAACACTGATGTACTGTTAGTGGGTGGTTCCCTAGACTGGATGGAGGGGATGTGGCCTGCTCTTGATGGGGTTACACTTCCTCTGAAGGAGCAAGTGTGTAGCTTGGGGGCACTTCTGGATCTATTACTATCGCTTGAGGCTCAAGTGGCTTTGATAGTGAGGAATACCTTCCATAAGTTTCAGCTGGTGGCCCATTTATGACCCTATCTGGACAGGGATAGCCTGACTTCTGTTGTCTATGCTCTGGTAATCTCTAGGCTAGATTACTGCAATGTGTTATACATGGGGCTGCCTTTGTAGACAATTCAGAAACTGCAGCTGGTGCAGAATTCGGCAACCAGATTGCTCATCGGGGCAAGAAGGTCTGAGCACATAACACCAATTCTGGCGCAACTGAACTGGCTACCAATTAATTTCCAGGCTCAATTCAAAGGGTTAGTTTTGACCTATAAAGTCTTATATGAATTCCTCAAGGACCGCCTCTCCCCATTTTAACCACTCCAGACCCTACATTCAGCATCTGAGACCCTTCTTTGCATGCCTCCTCTGAGGGAGGTACGGAGGATGGAGAATGGGCCCAATGGTACCCCCCAAACACTTTACGGAACACTCTCCCCAAAGAGCCACACCTGGCACCATCATTATCTATCTTTAGACACCAGGCAAACATTTCTTCTCTCCCAGGCATTGGGCTCTTATTTTGGAGGGGTTTTGATGTTGTAGGCTCCTTTAGGGGGTGGGCTGTTCCACTGCCTTTTATATTCATGTACTGTGGTTTTAAAGTTTTATTTGTTTTGTATTTTTATATTGGTTTCAATCCTTTCATTGATTGTAAGTCGCTTTGAGTTCTCTTTTGTGAAGAAAAGTGACTGACAAATATATGTATGTATGTATGTACCTCTTCATCAGGCTACATGGTCAGCAAAGCAAGGGAGCAGCTGAAGGTTTCACCTCCTGGAGAACCTGAAAGCTTGCATACTGTTCTGAGACATTTTGGTTGACCTAATAAAGGAATTGCCCAACTGTGGATGAGCTTCTTTGCTCATAGGCCAGCCTACCAAAAGTCTTGCTGTAGCTGCCAAGGGCCAACTAGGATTCCTATCCTTTTTTCTCTGACTCCACTTCTGTGCTTTTAAGAGTAACCAGACACTCAGGCATACAGGTAGCCTAGTTATAAGTGGTGGAAAACACTCCGTCTGTGTACTGGGTAATATCATATCAGCAGGGCCAAAAGAGGTGGAAAGCCTACTTCTGTAAGTCCTACTTGTTGGAAGCAAAGCACCAACACTTTTTAAAAGTAACTGGAACTACCTCGCTGACTCCTTCTGCAGTAACTACTTGTTTGTTTTTCCTCAGACTTTACTTCCTTCCTCTTCCTTTCTAGTCAGTCAATGGCCACATGTATGTCTGTAGTCAGAATGACATTATTTCCCAGTGGTAATAAACTTTGTTTCTTTATTCTTTCAACCAACAGTCTTACCAGACTATTGCTTTCTGTACTCCCTCAAAATATATTCCAAACTCGGAGAATGGCAACAAGGGAGAGGGCCTTCTCAGTGGTGGCCCCCAAATTATGGAATGATTTCTTTGACGAGGTGCGCCTGGCGCCAACACTGTTATCTTTTCGGCGCCAGGTCAAGACTTTACTCTTCTCCCAGGCATTTTAGCACGTGTTTTATATCGTTTTAAAATTTTAAATTGTGTTTTAAATTGTTTTTTAAAAGATGTATTTTAAATTGTATTTGTTTTTAGTTACTGTAAACCGCCCAGAGAGCTTTGGCTATGGGGCAGTATACAAGTATAATAAATAAATAAACAAACAAACTCCAATACTACTCACCCTCACATGAACCATGAGGGCTAGAAAATTCCTCTTTAAACATGAAATATGGGATTCTGAAGAACTTTGTAGATGCATTGAGTATTGTGCTGGAAGTCAACCATCATTGCTCACGGGATGAGCATGCCAACGCAGTACACAAAGAACCCTGTTTATGCATCAACATCCTCATAAACTACACCTGATATAAATCTTTTTGCTATCAGGAAAGATTACTCACAGAATCAGTGTTGTCTCATCTTCCTCAGTAATGATGGTTGGAGCTTATTGTTGGCATTAAATGTAGCCCTTGCTGGCAACATAAAAATGATTCACAGCAGGCGTTGACAGGACAGCGCAAGAGGTTACAACAAAAACATTTCATTTCATTGCTATAGGTCTGGCGTGTGTGGGAAATGAATTCCTTTGGCACATAAAGGGATAAGGAAGAGTCAAAAGGGGGACAAAAAGGAAGAGAGTTACCAACTAAGCTCTTGGGCCTTTTATAGCAGCTTGATCTGCAGAAATCAGCAAGGGACCCTCACAGCATGGAAATAAGAATGATCGTCTGCTATATCTGCAGTTAAAGTTGCTGTTAAAGATCAGAGCTTGGAAAAGTTACTTTTTTGAACTACAACTCCCATCAGCCCTAGGCAACATGGCCACTGGATTAGGCTGATGGGAGCTGTAGTTCAAAAAAGTAACTTTTCCAAGCTCTGTTAAAGATATAGGATCAAGAGCAACTACAAAGTTGGAAACCACATCTGTACTATCCTGTGGCATTGGGGAAAGGTTACAGGCGACACACTCTACAGCATTGAACCTAACCCTCTTAAATTCACACATTTAGGTCAGGAAGACAACATCTTAAAAGAGATTAAGTGACTGACCAGCTACCCTCCAGCCTTTCAAGGCCATATACTGTGCATTCCTTTGGACTTTTGTATTATACTGACGTTACCTTTGACATTGGAGCCCTTAATCATTGTGAGCCAATATGTGTAACAATTCTGTTATTGCATCTTACCAGATGTATAATATGCTTTCTCAGTTTGTTTGTTGATCCTAGTGTTTCACTTGCTTCCTTTCTGTTGCTGTTTTTTTGCTGCACCTTCTACAGGCTAGCACAGCAGAGAGGCCTGGATTAGGTCCATTGCTGGTAGCTAGATTGGCTTAGGTTCCAGAGGATTCTTAACTGGACCAGCTCTACTCATTCCTTGTCCTCTGCCCAACCTAGAAATGCCATGTTTTGGGAGATACTGCTGGGGCCAGCTTCTGCCTGCCCACACTTTCAATGAATGCAAAGGAGACCTCTGTGGTAGTGGAGGTCCCCTGCTAGTCAAGCCCTGCTGGCCAGACAGAGGGACAACTCTGCCACATCCAGACCCCCTCTAGTGCAGTATTTTGGGACTTTAGATTTCTCTGTCAGTTTCTCATTCTTATGGGGATCCAGCAAGCCAGATCGTAATCTCCCCAACTCCTGGTGAACCACATTTGACAGGTAGGCAGCCCTGCCCACCTGCCAATCCCCTGATGCCATAGTGATGTCATATGATGCTGTGTTTTAAAGCCCTGCTTGTTGGGACTTCAAAGCGCAGCATGGGGCTTTCAAACAGTCCTTTGTATACAACCCGTGCTGCTCTGTAAGCCTCTGATTTTCAGAGCTTTAAGGAGCAGCACAGGGATAACAGCCCCTAACAGCCCACACTGCTCTTAGACCTCTGACAACTGGAGGTTTAAAGAGCAGTGCAGGGCTGTTTGGGAAAGGGCTTACAAACAGCCCTGAACTGCTCTGGAAATACCCAGGGAATGGAAACGAATGCCTTCCTCCTTGAGCAAGACATGCTTCCACTGGCCATCAGCTGATGGGTGGGTGAGAGTGCACCTGGCTCAAGCAAAGTAACAATCAGGAACTCAGTTCAACTGCCCTTATCCACTCCACACCTGACATCATGTATGACATCAGGTGAAGGCAGGTAGGTATGGTTTCCCAAAAACGGCCTCATGACCTAAATGGGAAGGCGTAGCAGGCCACGTTTTGTCAGCAGGCTGGAGGTTCCCAACCTCTGTTATAAACTCAGGCTGTGAACACACTAATTGCCAGATCAAAACATTTCTAAAAAGCCACACCTGTAGGGGGAACAGGTTGATCTGCCGATCAGTTGCAAAATCTCTTTGAAACTGATTTTTTTTAAAAAGGCACTCAAGCAGCTCTTAGCAGGTTTTACAGTAAAAAGGGGTGGGGTTTGACTAGCGTAGCATGCTCCCTTTTCAGAAAAGAGAGATGGAGAACTGGCAGAACAGTGAGTGTGTTTCTACCCTCAGACTTGTACCATATCTATTAATCATCCCAATATGATAAAGAAACTAAATTTAATGTCTGTGCATGCACATACACACTATAAAAATTGTGGTGTGAAGTCTGACTTGATTGAGTTAGGATGCCCATTTCCAATTTAGCTTTGATTTTGTCAGTGCTGCTTCAAAGCTCTGGATTTTAAAAAACACAACTTTGATTATTTGTAATGTATTATTGGGGTTGCCTCAAGTGACTTTTCATTATTTCTTTTCCTTCAGAGATTTTAATGCCACTAAAAATTGAGATTTAGGCACTTGCCTACTCTGCCTCTTGGTAAAGCAAGCCTTGACCGTACCATATGATAGAGTGACATTCTGTTTAAAGATGATGGGTTGAGTAAGAACAACCAAGCAGTGAAACAGGTTTCCTCTCCAATGAAAAGAAATGGAATAATAGTTGCCTTTAACAGACACCAGATATTGAGCCATCTGTATTACATATTTACAGTGGAGGACGGAGTAAGATTGTTATATAGAAAAAAGTTCTCTAAGATTACTCTCCACTGAGGGCAATATACAGATGTGTGTGTGTACGCAGAGCAGAATTAAAGGAAGTCATAAAAACAATAAAACTCAGATACATTTGCCAGGTCAGATGGACTTCTAACCAATAACTCTTATAAAACAATGAGCAGATATCCTGAACTCATTCACCTGGGCAATTTGCCAAGAGGATATGAAACCCATTCTGATGAATTCTATAAAATCCTCTAAAAGAAATGATAAAGCAGAAAAATAAATTGCTTTTGCCTATTGTGTTGCAATCATGGCCATATTATTTAAAGTTGAAATGAAAAAGCCAATCTAATAAAGTAGCATCCTTGGTCTAGTTCAGATAATCTACCTGTTGGGAAAGATCTAGGACAATTTGGCATGTGGAGAAACCATTCAGCATTAGATTTGTTACTAATTAATTTAATAACCAGCCCTTCATCATAAGGTCCCAGGCGGGGCAAGTTATAGCAATATAAAAATGGAAGATTAAAACCAATGAAAACAATTTGCAGTCCCACCTTCGGTTTCCCATTGGTTAGCTGCTTCTGTGTATTCTGTAGCATTTCTGTTAAAGTGGATTGAGTTGCTTGGAAGCTGAGGCATGTGGTAATGCAAAACTGCTTCTAAGCCAGTCAGATCAGATAGTTATCTAGATCTGAAGAATCTGCTTCATAAAGTGAAGGGCGGCCATTATATCCCAGTCCCGAGGATGGCAGGGAATGTCAGCATCTCAGGGGAACTCCCCATGGGTCTAGGGATGGGCCTGAACTATGATGATATTAGTTGGGCACTCAGGCGCAAAGATGGGCGAGTACCTTGGATGGGAAGGCAATAGGAGACAGGTAGCCACTTGGACATGGTGAATCAGTGGGTCACAGGAAGAACAAGCTGAGAGACAAAAATGGAGGATCTGGGGGCTTTTCCCCAGGGAAAAGCATTGGATTGGCCTTCTGGTGTAATCTAATTCCCCTGGCCAGGTGTACTGGCACTTGTGCAAATGTCTCAGCTGAAACCACCTGCAGTTCCCTCCTCTGGGCAGCCCCTCTAGTGGTACAGGGAACAGGAAGAGAGTACTGGATCCAAAGGCTCTCAGGTCAAATTCCACAGCACCTTACATCCTAAAGCTGGTCTCCTATCATACATGAGATTGGTGCCACTCATCTGGGGAAGGGACTTAGTTCAGCACTAGAGCATCTGCTTTGCATGCAGAAGGTCCCTGGTTCAGTCCAGTATCTCCAAGTAGGGCTGGGAATGCCCCCTGTCTGAATCCTGGAGAGCTCCTGCCACTCAGTGTTGATCATATTGAGCTAGATAAACCAGTGGCCTGACTCAGTATAAGGCAGCTTCCTATGTTCCACTGGGGACTTTGCCAGCTACATCTCCAAAGTTTTAATCACAGCAACCATCTCTCCTTCCATTAAAAGATTTGCTCTAACAGCACTCCTGAATTTATTATGCTTCTACCCTCTCCATCTGCAATAGCTTAGAGCATTTGAAATACATTCAACAACTAGTCCATCCAAAATTTATAAACACAAGTGAGGAACCTGTAATAACCTGGGGGTTGGAACCTGGGGGGGGGGGAGATCTCGCTCCACCAATGTCCAGTTTAGTGAAAGAATGGAGGGCTCAGTCCCTCAATCCCCAGGTGACTTTGTGGGATTTGTGGCTCTGAAACAACATGCCAAAGGGCCACCAATCTCATTCTCTTCATGCAGTTATTCCCCATGCAGCCACCCATGTGCAGAGCTTGCAAGATTACTATTAAAAAGTAATAAATTACAGTTACAATTACATGGCCCCCAAAAAGTAGTAATTACCGTTACAATTACTTGATCTGAAAGTAACTGATTACTTTTTCTCAAAAGTAATCACTACAATTACATTTCAGCTACTTTTTTAAAAAAAAATGCTTACAAGGTGCTGGCCTTGGCTGTTGCACATCTAAGTAGCCTAAAACATTAAAAATAAACACACATATACAGAGGTAGTAGAATAATTCTTTTTATCCATAAGATAGCAATGGTGGTCTCTCCACTGGTAAGGGAGGTAGAGAGGGAGGCTGAGGCCACTACTCAGATCTTTGCACGTCAAACAAAGTGCAACCCCCCCCCCACTCAGCCAGCCAGCATAATCTCTCTCACTTAACCACCTCCCGGACCCTGCCCTGCCAGCAACTAAGGGACACTCACCCAAGCAAACATTTTCCCCTGAGATGCAAAACAGTTAAAATACTGCAAATGCAGCACAGTAGCCAGAGAGGGTGGTGGAGGCCACTTTGTGTGCCAAGTGCAAACACAGTACTCACACACACACACACACACACACACACACACACACTGTCATCTTTCACCTCCACAGTCCTTTATCTCCATTCTGCTGCTACCTCCTTCTCCTCCTTTATCCATGTTCTTGCCCTCCAGCTCCTTTTTCCCTCCACTCCATTCTTCACCACCACTATTCATTTTTTAAACAATTCTTTTCTCCACCCCATCTCATTCTCCACCTCCTCCATCGTCGCCTCCTACCCACCCACAGAGCATGAGGGAAGAGAGACGCTGCACAGAAGCCCAGTTTGAGGCATATGATTTTCATCCACAAATCAGAGGAGCAGAAGATTTCCCCTGTTCCCTCCCCCCCCAAGTAATGCCCAGAAGTAATGCTGGAAGCATTACAATTACTCCACAAAACTAATAAAATTACTCCTAGTTCTATTACAATCAAAATGTAAAGAAATTACCCACTCGTTCCTCAAAAAAGTAATGAATTACCAGTAATTCGGTACTTGTAATGGATTACTTCCAAGCTCTGCCCTTGTCCATAGTCAGGCTTGCGCCTGCACACCACTGCCAGGAGCATTCTGTGGTGGCAAACTTAGATGATCTTACCAAAATTCATGATTTTGCTGCCAGCTTCAGGGTCACTGGCAAAGTTCCCAGCTAACTATGTGAGGCTACTTGGGAGGAGGGGAAAGTATGTGTAAATACATGCCCAGATCAAGGCTTGGCTAACAGCCAAGAAGGGGGTGGAGCCTTCCGCTCATATATAAGCTCTCAGTCTGAGCTGCTTCACTGCTGAAGCAACATCTTCCTTTGAATCCCAAACCTCAGTACAAAACTTTCCTGACATGGACAAAGAGCTGCTAGTAGGGATCTACCATAGCTCTCTTGCCCAGTGTGTCTGCACTCTAGGGATCCACTATTTTAACAGACATTTATAATGGTCCGACCTTGACAATGGCAAGCAAAACCCTTGTCACAGGATATCATCACTTCCATCTTGTCTGGATTTGGTCTCAGTCTTCCTCCAGCCTGACACAGTCAAACATGTCAAGAATGAAAGCTGCTGATGAGCTTAGATCTACTGAATAAGTAAAAGAGTTGGGTGTCCTCAGCATATCTCACTCAACCCTTCAGACAATCACTATCCACACACAGCTCTGTCCTTCAACAGAGAGGAATGGCAGGAGGGGGGCTGTCACCAGTGCTGCCTTGCACTCCACAGCCTTTGGCAATTGCCTCACGGTGCCTAATAATAGGGCTGGCCCTGTAGCTCCACTGGAGCTACTACTGTCTTATAGACACAGCAGAACCTAATTAAAAAGTGTCCTCATGGCAGTGTAGTTGACCCGTTGACCTCTGCAGAGAGAATAAAATAAGAACAGTTTTGCTTTTAGGCTTACAAAAGAAGACGACAACATTTGCATATGTTTGTTTGCTCTGCAGTGCATCACTTTCTCTGATTACTGTACTCATGCAATCCTTTTGTGGTAAAAGGCAAAGAAGGTCAAGAGGCAGAAACAACCCTAAAGATAATTTGCAGCCTGAGGTGGGGTGGGGATGGGGAGATTGGTGGCTTCCTGCCAGCTTTCTGGCGCCTGTGGTCGGCTGGCTCTCTTTGCAGAATGAGGAGGCATAAGATGACGTGTGGATTTGCTGGAAGGGCTACTGGAGACAGGCAAGACGTTCTACAGTGGATCAGGGAAATGTGAATAACACTGAGATCCCTGTTCTGTTCATCAGAACTCCTTCTCAAGGACTTGAGTTATATTGGTCCTCATCCCCAACTGTTATGAAACTTAGGTACACTGTAATGTTTGGATCCATTCCTTGATCTTTGCCAAGATGTCAGAAATCCCTGATTACAGGGAGCTAATTTCTCTCAGGCATACAGGATTAGCGGCACAAAGGAGGATTCTGGGATGAATCTATGGAGTGCTCAGGCTATAATCATGCAAGGAACCAGACTAGGGAAATTGATTCAGTTTGCATTTCAAACTGAATTTATCAAATTCGCTCTTTCTAAAACAGTATGAGAACTGAAGCACAGCCATTCTTCGAAATTCATGCTTATTCTAATTGTGCAGTGCAGTTCTTCAATCAAACAATGTTTACAAACATGCATATGTTAGGGGAAAGCGTGCATAAACATGAATACATGAGTGAAAATAACCATACAAAAATGCATTATATGACGAGAAATGGCTTACATTAGTCAAAACTGCATACAAAAATGTGTTTATCAGGAGAAATTTGCACTAAAATGCTGGAGAATTTTCATGAGGATTTTTTTTAAAATCCACAAATTGGCTGCAGAAATGTGGACAACTGCATTTAAGATTGGAAAAATTAGAAATTGAGAGAACCGAAACTGACAGATCTTTGCATTCCTAAACCGAACATAGTAAAACTTTGCCTTGAAATCTCAAGACTTGCTGTATGTTATTTCAAAGGATCTCAGTGCACTGGGACACAACCCAGAACAGAGATGGGAAAGCAGTGGCCGTCCAGATGTTGTTGGACTCCACTTCCCATTAGTTCCAGCCAACACTGTCAATTGTGCTGGGAGTGGGAGTCCAGTGACATCTGAAGGGCGACACAGGTCCTCTAACCTACAGTGTAACTACAATTGTTCACTTTTCAGCCTTGTCACCCATGAATAGTAGTGATGAGCTTGATTCAGAACTGGTAACTTCAAACTGAGCTTTCCTCCACTGCAATATTTTTTTTTTTAAAAAAAGCTTTGTTTATTCTAAAAATAATTCAGACCCAGTCTGGAGCATGATGAAGTCCAAATCCCTCCGTCATCCTGCAGGATGGAACCTAGCGGGTTTTGGGTGGATCATGGGATAACTGAGAGTTGACTGGCTTTCCAAACTGGCTATTTGACACCAACTGGTTGCCAACCCTATTCAGATGGACCCTATTCAGATGGCTGGACCATTCCCATTCCAGGATATGTTAAGCTCTGCCTCTAGATTAATCCTCTATTACATGCAATTGCAAGGAGAGATACAAACGGATACCTCCTATGCTACATTTATGCAATACCATTTCCTAAGGCCTGCCTTAAACTTCCTGTAGGATCTGTGCTCAGTTTTAACACTGGTCTGGGCCCAATCCTGCCAGGACCTGTTCTTTCATTTCTAACAATGGTGGTGCTCTGTTTCATACTTTCCTATCCAGCATGAGAGCTAAAGGAGAAAATAAGGAAAAAACTGAACTACTCAGCAAGCCAAATTTTGTGCCAGATCCTTAAAAAAACCAAAAAACGGCAGCACTCCTATATTCTTCTTAAGATCTCCTCCAAGTCAGATAACTGAAACTAGTGCCGACTACAAAATTAGCTTAGAGTCAATTTGCTTTACGGGAAAACCTCCAAAAGAACATGGTTACATATTGACATTGCCTCCCATTTGCAGTTTATAATGCAGTAATTTAGATGGGAATTAAATTACAGGCCAATATAAAGCAGGCTGCCAAATCTAGTAGAGTACTCATTGCAAAATGAAATTTGAAAGACCACACTGGGCCAATGTATATCCAAATATCATCTGATGAGCATGGCAGATTTAGGAAAGCATGAATTAATAATGACAAAATCAAGTGCTTGGGTTTTGATCTTCTTAGTGTTAGGGTCTTCAGCCTCTTGTACTGTTCTATTGGTGATTCACTTCCTATAACACACACACTACTGTTGTTAATTTTTAGCAGTGTGATTGACTGCCTGAACTATATAGCAGGCTTACTTGGCTTCCCCAGGTATGTTCTGTATCAGGGGTCTCAGCCAAAACCTCATTTGGAGCTGGAATGGTGTTGATCTAGTTACAACACAAAGAGTTCTGCTATACGGGCCAGAGACCGATCTAATCCAGCTTCCTGTTCTCACAGTGGCCAACCAGATACCTATGAGCACAAGTAGGATCTGTGCAACAGATTTCTCCCTACTTTCTATTTCCAGCAACTTTTATTTAGGCGTAGAACAGAGTGATTATTGATAGCAGCCATTGAAAGCCTTATCTTCTATAATTTGGTCTAATGCTCTTTTAAAGCCACCCAAAGATGGTGGTCATCACAACCTCTTGTGGGAGAAAATGTCATAGTTTAACTATGCACTGTGTGAACAAGTTCTTTTTTTTTTTTGTCTATCCTGAATCTTCCAACAGTCGGCTTCATTGGGTTGCCCTGAGGTCTAGTGTTATATGAGCGTGAAAAACTTCTCTCTTTCCACTTTCTCGACACCATGCATAATTTGACACACTATCATGTCCCCCCCCCCCAGTTGTGATAGGGGTCCTGGTCCTACTATTTTAGTTGTTCTGAGCTTCATTGTGCAAGGACTCTTGGACTTGCTTTTGGCCTTTTTCTGTTAATTTAATCTGGCCTATTTATGGGTTCATGAATATGCCCTTGACAAATAATGATGAAACTGAAATAAATTCATACACAAAAATGAATCCATACCCCACAAATTATCATCTGTGACAGAAATAATTGTGTGACAGAAACAGAAATAATAATAATAATAATAATAGAACCATAGAACAGTAGAGCTGAAGAGGCCTATAAAGCCAGAGTCCAACCCCCAGCTCAATGCAAGAATACAAGTTACTAAATAATATTTAGTATTCAACATCATTCCCTCTATTTGCAAATATGAGAACTGAGTGCTAATCCTTATGTACCCAAAAATGGCACCATCTACACACAAGAAGGAAATATTAGTAAGTTCATGGGAAAGAGAGATTTTTATTTATTACATTTATACCCCACCTTTCTTTTCATGATAGAAACTCAAAGTGGCTTACATATGGTTCCCAGACAGTCTCCCATCCAGGAACTAACCAGGCCTGACAGCTGGCTTTATGTGTCTTAAGACCATAGCCTGGGGCTACAGGTTTTTCTATTTCCTTCTTTGTCTCAGCATGCCACAGTGTAACCAGAGATCATTTGCACAAGGCACAAGCCTATTGGACCATAGCTAAGTAAAATATCGGTGTGGCTGCCCAGGGTACAACATTTTTGTGTGGGGAGGGATATCGCAGAGTTTGAAGAAGAAAGATGATTTGCATGTTTAATGGGCTCAGAGAAAGTGATTCTGCCCTGTGTTTTCTGCCTTTCCATTTCCATGTTTGACATACAATTTTCACAGTGTCTTAAAGTTGGTATGGTATATGGTATAGAGTCAAAATGCATAATGACAGTTGACCTCAAAGACTGACAGGGAGAAGTAGAGCTGCAGATTTTGAAGCCAAGCTAAGGCTGTACCAAATGTTCTTCCATTCAATTTTCATGTAAAAAAATTGAAACCCCTCCCCGAACTTAATTGAGGGAATTCTCACGTTTCCCCTATTCACCACCATTCTCCCACCTCCCCAATATATGTGGCTGTTTCAACATCACTTTTTTCCTGATTAGGACTTCCGTCTAGACTAATCCCAGCCAATCAGAGATTGTGTGGTGAGCAGGATGACATCATGCTGCTATGTGGCCAATTATATTTGTTTACATGCTGGCATTAATTGATGACAAAATCCATTGTGAGGGTAAAATTCCCTAAATGGCCTTTTTCAAAACCACTGGTGTGGCTTACTTTTCAAAGACAAATAGTGTTAAAGGGAGATAAAGGGTGTGTCTGAGTTGAATGAAATCCACGGATCACACAGCGATCTTTTCAGTCTATATATGAGTTTCCTTACTCGTTTTTCCTTTTGCAAGGCCTTCCCCACAACAGCCTAAGGCAGCCAGCCTGGTAAACTCCAGATGTTTTGGACTACAACTCCCATCATCCCTGACCATTGGCCGTGCTGTCTAGGGCTGCACACATCTGCCTAGCGGCAGCTTCATCTCCACATCTAAACCATGTTGGCAGGGTGGGCGTTTGCTGTTAGTAAGCTTAACTGCATCTCTGAATCAAAGAAGGCGGCCTTGAGATGAAGGGATAAGTGTTAAGGGTAGTGTTGGAAATGGATATAGATTAGGGACTAATTGCATTGTCTAGAAATGTGCATACAATAAACATGCTTCAGACTGAACCCAACATGTTTTGATGATGTTTTCCAGACATGGTTATGCTGCCAAAGCCCTTGGAAATGTCACTGGAAGTATTTCTTTCTTTTGCGTTTGAAGAACTCCTTTGATTATGTTACCAGAGAAAAGTTTACATGAACAAAAATACAATTAGGAGTAACTTCTGTTTTATCTCAGCGTGACGAGTTTATCATAATGTTTGCAATTTGCTGAGTAATGTCTCCCGTTCGTAAGCTCTGGGCTGTTTGCAGCTGATCAAAATATTTTAGAGATTTTACAAAACTGGCACCGCTGTGCTGGCAAAGACACACACGCCACAGTTTATGCAGCGATATAGTATATTGAAGGGCTAAACGTTATAATAAACCCTTTGAGAATACTCTTGCAATAAATCCAGCATTTAAAAGATGGTTTTAGCACAACAAAAAGTCTTCTCAGTGGTGCATTGTTGTAAACAGGGACAACGGGAACTTCCAGACCGTCATACTTTTTGTACAGACTTCCCATTCATTCGGCTGAATGCTGCTTTAGGCTCTTGACTCAATAAGGGTGTGCCTTCATAAGCCATCGCAAAGAAAGCAGCCGCATTGTGAGAAATAGGGCTCTATTTATCTGCCCGGTAGAGCATGGGTAAGGAACTCCCAGCCTGGGTCAGATCCAATACGTGGTGCCTTTGGATCCTCTGCAGCCTCCTCACTGCTGCCCATCCTCATGTGGCAATTAGGCTTAGAAATAAAGGTCCTACTTCTACAAATGATTGTCATGAGGGGATGGTTTTCAAGAGGGGTGGCAGCTGGGAAAGGAGGGTTTAATCCTCTGCACCCTGCATGCTGAGGCCTCCCTCTCCCCCAAAGTTTTTGCACACACACCCCCGCATGGCAATCAGACTTAGAAAAAAGGACTCATTTGTGGGAATGGGACCTTTATTTCTGAGCCTAATTTCTGAGGGTGGGGGGAACTGAGGAGTTCATTCCCCAGGCTGGATCCAAAGACACCCGTAAGCCTTTGAAAAGCATTCAGAAATGGTCCACCACTACAAAATGGAACAAGTCAGGTTTTGACCAGGGTTGACTTTATGGTGCATTTGACTCTCTTAAATCAGTTTTGTTGACTTCTGGTCCATTTCCAGATTTAAATTTCAAGCACTGGTTATTTTCTTTAAAACCCAAAAAAAGTGTGGGATTAGGATTTTTGAAAGACTCCTCTCCTCTTAAGTGATGCCACTTAGATCAGAGAATAAGACCTTTCTAGACATCTCACTACTAACCAAAGTGTGGCTGGCAGGATTGTGCACAATAACCTTCTGCCTTATGGTGCCCAAGCAATGGAAGTCCTTCACTTGGGAGATCCATCCACTTCCCCTCCCTAGTGGCACTTTGTTGCTGGAGGAAGTCTTTTTCTTGTTGTTGCCTGGTATTTGAATGTATTATGCCTGGGTCCCTCTCATCATCATTGATTTTATCTGCTGTTCCCTGCCTATGTTTTATGTTTTGTCCTAATTATGATTGTTCAGCTGTTATTTTTTAAAAAATAGATATTAGCTACCTTGGAAATTTGTATTTGAAACCAAAAGGTGGGATCTACATGTTTTATGGCAGACTCCTATACATGTCTAGAGTGCTGGACTAGGGCCTGGGAGACCAGGGTTCAAATCCCCATTCCACCGTGAAGTTTGCTGGGTGACCTTGGGCCAGTCACAGCCTCTCTGCCTAACTTACTTCACAGGATTGTTGTAAGGACAAAATGGAGAGGGAGGAGAACTATATACGCCACCTTGAGCTCCTTGGAGGAAAGGTGGGATATAAACGCAATAATAATTAAATAAATACATTTCAGCTGCAGTATGTGGACCCCAGCCTCAGCCAACCTGCTGAGCTTTTAAAAAATAATAATAATCAAGAAGGAGCAATGTGGTGGTGGTGGGGATGCTAGACAGTGAAAACATAAGGGTGGAAAGCTTGAGGAGAGGTGTTAGTGCTTTTAGGCTTTGGGATGATCATTAGAATTGATGACTTGGTTAGAGTGCACTTGGGAAATGAGGGTGGAGCAGAAGAGAGATCAGCACATGCACACACACACAAACACACCTGTACCTCCGGCAAGCATCTGCAGGCATGCATGGATTTGGGGCATGTGGGAGGGGGAAGCCCTCAACTGCCACAGCATCTTGGAGAGAGAGTTTGGGGGGGGGATGGATTGTAGGTGGATGCTGGCACACACGCACTTAGCCTCAGAGATGGGGGGGAGCAAGTCCTGAGCTTCCTCACTGCTTCTTGGCTCCGTCAGGGCCAAAGGCAAGATCTGGGCGGCCTTGCAAATAAGAAAGGAGGTGGCAGTGAATCAGGAGCCAAGAAAGGAAGGCAGGCAGGCTGTCAGGAAGGAAGGGGGAAAGCAGCCATTCCTTGCAGCCTTGCTTCTTTTTGCTTCATGAAAAGCCCTCTCCTCTCGTTCTGAGTAAGGGCGTCATCAGCAGTGGCAGTGCGAGGAGACAGGAGTTGGTGATAGTAATCCCCTCTTCTTCCTGGTAGCTCATCCTCCTTTGGCATCTGCCACGTGTTTTATAGACAGATGCCTGTCCTCGGCGTGCCTGAAAGATACTCTGCTGCTTCAGCAAAAGTCCTCCCCTCTCATTTGGAGCAAGGGGGAGGTGTCATCTGCAGCAGCAGTGGGGAGCGGACAGCGTTCAAGGAGTGAAGACTTTTTTTAAAAAAATTAATAAATTAATTTCTTTACCGTTCATGGCCCCCTCTGGATTACTTCGCAGGCCCCTGAGGGTCACAGCCCCAGGTTGGGAACCACTGCTTTAGGGGAACATATCATGTTTACAATAAACATCCTCTCCGGCAGACAATGGCTAAATATAGATTTGAGACATACCATAACTCTCACTTGGTGGACGGTAAAGGATGGAACATTTTTTCCCTGAAATCTCCAGTTGCCCCCGATTCCTTTTCTGAGCAATGTCCTTTGACTGTGTACCCTCAGGAACCCAGTGATACTGCTGACCTTAAACCAATTACATTTTCTCTGACCCCCTTGAGCAAATCTGTAGTCACAGCAGGGACAATTACTGAGCGTCAGTGTCAGAATGCTTTTCTTTGCATGTTGGCTAAAATTCCACTTAATAACTAAAACACAGCAATCATATTGAAGAGGGCAACCTCTGCGTCTTCTTCATCTTCCTATAGCAGCATGGTTAGATTTCAAAGAGGATCATTAATGTCTGTTGAGGTATTAAGAAAAGGGATGAAGCCAGTTACAGCCTGCCATTCAGCGCTATTCAGGTGAGCTTTCTGTTTCCTTGATTGAGAAAACAAAGAGTATGGGTTTTCGTTCTGTTCCTACAGGGTGACTGTAATGGTGAACATTACTACATTTAACGTGGGTTACAAATCAGTGAGGTAGTAGTTGAAGACCGGGACATCTTTTCTGTTTCCTTACTGTCTGAAGGCACATGAACTACCTCCATATTTCACCTCTGGGTGCGCTTTCTCTCATGCAATCTTGGATCTACAGTCTATACAATACATGCTTGTATATGTGCGCACACCCATCCACCCACGGTTCTTTTCTACTAAGCTGATCACTTGAGCTCTGACTATTGTTGAAGCAACATCTGTCCTTCCTGGGAGTTTTCCTTGGTACTGAAGAACTCCATCTCTCCCAGCTGTGAGTGACCTAACACTAGAGAGCCACTGCCAGCTGGTGCAGGCACTACTGAGTTTGATAGGGCAATGGTCTAACTAACTCAGTATAAGCCAGCTTCCTATATTCTGTGTACAAGGGCTCTGGCTTGTGGTCATCCTACCGAAGACTGAATTTAGATAAGAGATACTGAAGGATAACTTTTTGTGTGGTGGTAATGGAAATGGACTGCCTGCAAGTTGATCCTGACTTATGGCAACGCTATGAATAGGGTTTTTGTGGTATGTGGTATTCAGAGGGGGTTTACCATTGCCTTCCTCTGAGGCTGAGAGGCAGTGACTGGCCCAAGGTCACCCAGTGAGCCTCATGGCTGTGTGGGGATTCAAACCCTGGTCTCCCAGGTCGTAGTCCAACACCTTAACCACTATGCCACACTGGCGTGGTGAAGGGAAGCTTTAATAGAAGGTATTTTCAGAGTAATCCAAATCCAGTATCTCCCAGGATGAAAGAGTTTGGATTCAGCATATCCTTGGGCTTTCCTGGCTGAGTCGGCATAAGTCCCTTACCCTTACACACATGCCAGGGCTTTGTTGGTTCCGATGGGGCTCAGGCAGTGGAACTTAAGTCAATGTAAGTCTCAAAAGGTGGGCATTCCAGGGGCATGGTGGGGTGAGGCAAGGAAAGACTTACACCTATTCCAGATCCTGTGTGTGCTGATGCGAGCTAGGGCTCAATCTTCAAAAGTCAGGCCCACACTCACCTGCTGGGTGAATAGGAATAGGAATTTGGAATAGGAAGAACCTTTGGCAGCCTAAGTTATGCTGTCTTCTGATAGTTAGGATTCCTCTCTTTGAGTGGCTGTCAATTAAAAGACAGAAAGTTACAAATGGTTTTCAACAGACAAGAAATAGGGTGCTGGGGAAGATGCTGACAGATTCCTAAGGAGCTGCAAAATACTGGCGCTCTAGAAAGGTAATTTGCAAGGCTACCATTAATTTCTGAAGTTAATGAGGAAGCCAATAGTAACCAAGAGCAGCCTGGGGTCCTGACGGTTAGGTGGAGCAGAGTGTTGTCAATGAATTTCAACACAAGACGAGCAATTCCGTCGACTGAGACCTTTCAATTAAAGAAAGACATTAACTGCATCATGTGAAGGAAATCTTAGGGCCAGTTTGTGCACTTAATATTTTCCTGGAAGGGATTCCCTTTATTGGAAAGAAAGGCTGCAGTTGAAAGGATCGATGGAGAGCAATCTGCCTGTACAAGTAATCAAACCACATCATTCACAGACAATCCTCTAGGGAGGCCTTGTTCTGTGCTTTCACCTTCTGAAGGTAGATTGCGGGTGAACTGGAGCCGTTTTCCAGGGACCTGGTTGACCTGTCCCCCCCCGCCCGAAATTCCCTTTCCAAGGTGGAGTAACCCGTTACGGGAAGTGTGGGAATGTTGCCAAAGATTGCTTTCGATTTTTTGAGTTCTCCCTCTTCGTCCTTAATGTGTGGAAGCACTGTGTGTTGTGATGTCAACGTATTGTGTATTCCTCTGCTCCCGCTGGTGGGAGGGGGGAATTAATGCAGGACTGGGGAAGCACACAGTGATGTTGTGGCACAGTTAAGTCTTCCTAAATATGAAAAAGGAATTTGCTTATCTCCCTTCACCCACCCCCACCCTCCAACGTGTTGGGAACAAAATGCTAGATGCAAAACTTCACTGAAAGTGATAGCTCCATTTCACCTGGATAGTAGAGGTGGGCAAATCTGTCAATTTTGGTTTCTCCTCAGTTCTTAATTTCCCAGTCTTATATTTGGGTCTCCAAATGTCCACATCAGTTATTATTATTTTTTTAAATCCTCATGAAAATTCATTAGCATTTTGTGTGGATTTCTCCTATTATACTCAGTCACTTTTGCCTAATATATACATTTTTACCAAGCAATTTCCCCTCATATAATGCATTTTAATGTTTTCACTATGCATTTTTATGCATACTTTACCCCAGTATATGCATTTTTGTGAGTATTACTTTGCTGAATTTTACCGTGTTGTGAAATTCAGAGAAGTGCACATTTTGAAGGATGGTTGTGTTTCAGTTCCCGTGTTGTTTCAGAAAGTGTAAATTAGGTAGGTTTGCCTACAAGTGCAAATTGAATCAATTTTGTCCCTCACCCCTAGACAGTAATCAAGCCAGTTGCTTTACTATAGCATTCTATTGTATTTCTTAGGTTATTTTTAAAAAATGATTTTTTAAAAAGAAAATGGCAAAAAGGGTATTCCTAAATGCTACGGCATAGAGAAGGAAAACTGATGCAACGTCATTTTCATATACTTCTGTCCTCAGTGAATCCCGTCAAACACATTTGACTTTGAAGTGGACATACTGAAATGCTAGCTGCTGCTGCTGTGTGTCTCTCTGTGTGTGTTTTAATCTTTTCATTGATAACCTTTTCATTGTTTTATGAAAAAGTAAAACCATCACTGCCTGCTCTGAGTCCTTGTAAAAAAAATAGGTTTATATTATGTATAAAGCATAAATAAATAGTCCTATGAGCAGTCACATGAGAAAAGGCTGAAGGTGAGTCCAAGAAAGGTTGTAATTTTGGGGCAGAAAAATGTGGCAAAAGGGAAGGGTGTCTGTGTGCCTGTGGCTCTCACAACCATAGGTAGATTTTAATTAACAGGTAGTAGCCCATATCTGTGGACTGGTTTGAGCTGTGGAGTGGGAGTGGGGTATGTAATTCTAATTATTCAAAGTGTCCTCCAGTGCCTTATTTATGGCTTTTTAATCTAGACTTTGCATCCCTGAATGATTAATTTGCTTATAGTCTTTCCCTATCAGGACTCATCACTGCGCTATCCAAGTACCTGAGCAAAGCTTGATGGATTTATCTCTGCAGCTCCTCCAGGAAGCTATATTACCCTGTTTCAAAGTGCTGTGGTTAAGGTCAGAATGCTTCCACTAGATTGTTTGGATTGCAGGCCTTTCCTCATAGAGAAAGCAAATGCATTTTATTCCTTTGTGAAATACTCCCACATAATGTAGGAAAGTGCATAATGCTATATCCAGTAAAGAACAGTACTGTTGTTGAGTTGATGTCACAGGGATCTGGGTTCAAATCTCAGCTCTGTCATGAAGCTCACTGAGTAATTTTGAGTTAGTCACTCTCAACCTAAATTACACCATGAGGTTATTGTGAAGATAGAAGTGGGATGGGGAACCCACATTTGGTACCTTAAGCTCATTCCAAAGAGGGTGAAACATGAATCAGATAAAGAGAGAACAGCCTTGATTTGGGCAAGTTACTCTTTGCTTTTCTGTTCCAAGTGCTGCTGCTTTTAAAATTGTGGTTAGATGTGTACTCTAGCAAAAGAAAAGCAAGGTGGGAGAAGAATCAATGGATTTAAAAATAGTTTTACACCAGCCTCCCAAAACATTTTCCAATTCTTATTTCAGATGTAGATTATTCAAGCTGAAATATGAAGGATACCTAACTAGTGGACACAACTGAGAAGCCTAGTTGAAGCTGGACACCCTGTCCAGCTGTCAGTGGGGACATGATCCCAGAACGTATCAGATGCCCAACCTTGGCACCATCACAGCTCCTTGCCAATGAAGTTGGCATTGGAGAACCAAGACTGTAGGCCCCTTCTAGAGGTGAAGAACAAGTGTCTTCAGAGCTTGGAGACGGTGTCGCCCCATAGAGGGGTGGCTGGCAGAGCCAAGAAGAAGCCTCAGGGAGACTAGAAGTGGAAAGGAAGTGCATTTTCAGGATCAAGGTGAGGTAGATAAAGAGTAGGGTAAAGGAAAAGGAGCCCAGGAAGTTGCCTTGAGGGGAGATGTCCTCTCTGTCCTATCAAAGCCAGATCCTGGGATCAAGAAGGAAAAGGATTTACCTCTACTTCCAGAAACCTATAAATAATCCAAACCTAATGATCAGTACAACCAAAGTCAATATCATTTGTCCGGGACTCTAGTAGTCGTCAGTTTACCTTCACATTGTTCCGGCCTCAATCCATGTTAGGCTGTGTGTCTATTCAGTCAGCTAAACTCACACCCAATCCACACTTTCATGTAAATAATTCTTCAACTTTATTAACTTGAACAGCAAGCAACTGATAAGTGAAGATGCTCAAATACTTAGCTGCAGGAGGAGGATTAAAAGACGGTTGAATTTGACTAAGGTAAAAGAGATGGTATGGATTAGGTGAACAGATAATGCAAGACCAGGCCCCGAATGCTGCAATTCAGAGTAGCAGACAAGAAGGCCAGAGGAAAGCTTTTTCTCTACTTCTGAGAAGTGGTCTATACAGGATATTCTACATAGGAACAACCAAGCAATGCGTGATGATGGATACTAAAGCTAACAGATCAATGGGGAAATTAGAGCAGATCTAAAATATGGAGACTAGAGTGCAATCCAGGAAATGACACAATGCCCATATGGGGCAGAACAGATATTATATGAGTCTGCAGCTTTTAAAATCAATAAAATGTAAATTTCCTCCCTCTGCAGCTGCTGGCGATGGGCACCTCTCCCCTCTGCCCATTCTTTTTTTCCTGCAGTTTCAGGACCACAATGAGTCTACCTCTCCAAGCTTCCTCCTTGCCTTACTTGCCCTGTTATCTTTCCTAGTCCCCTGTTGCTGTGGTTTTACCCCATTCCTTCAGCCCTTTTGCATGCCCTTCCTCTCTCTTAGATCACAGCAACTCAGCCAATGACAGCCAGGTTAGAACAGCTCAGCCAATGGCAGCAAGAGCCTTTTTAGGTCCAAGCAACTCAGCCAATGACAGCCAGAAGCCACCTGCCCGCTTTGCCTTTTGACAACAGCCTGCAGTGCAGTCAACCACTCAGTGCCAGAGGCTTCATCACCATCACTCCAAATCCAAATCCCTAAATTCAGATCACCCCTCATGAGCAGCCAGGCTTCATAATAATATAAAGCCTATACATTCTAGCAATAAGGGTTTCAGTGCTGTGGAGCACATCACATTCAGCCGCAGCATTATATTCTGATATATACATCGGCATATTACATAAGACAGGAAAATTGTTTGGGGGCCAGAATCCATTGGTCATCCTTGCCTCAAGGCATTGCAATACAGATGTTAAGCAAGGGGGGGCTGTGAACACACTAGTCACCTACAGCAAAGCAGTTCAATTAGCCACAAGTGGAGGGGGAAAAGGTTGATTCTGCTGATCAATTACAAAATCTGTCCGAAATTATTATTTTTTTAAAAAAACAAAACACTCAAGCTGCTCCACCAGGTTTTACAATGAAAAGGGGCAGGGTTTGACTAGTGTCATGTGAATCAGCAGAACAGTGAGTATGTTTCTTTCTACCCAGAGAGAGAGACAGAGAGAGAGAGAGAGAGAGAGAGAGTCATAGATTCAGTTCTCAAGAGCTAGCTACTGGGATTTCCTGAAAAGCCTTCCCAAACCTGTTAAAAATGTTCTTCTCTCCTGTAGCAATGAAGCAGGTTTTACTTGCGTTACTTAATGCATTTGTTTAGGCTATTTGAAATATTATTTGCATGTGTGCATTTATTAAGATTTAGTGCATTGTAACAGACATACAGGTATTAGGAATTCTGCTAGCACTCGACTCTGATATCAAATGCAGCCTCACAATAAAGGAAAATCCATTTGCAAGTACGGTTATTCCCTTGAACAACAGTGCTAACCACTGTCCATATGTCATTTTTCTCCCATTTGAAAAGAACAGAAAAAAAGTTCACTGTAAGTGACCTCTCCCCCAATAAAATCAGGCTGGAGACTAGCTGTAGCTTGTCCAGGGAGGTGAAGGTTGTTCTCAGTCAACAGATTTAACAAGTTTTGCGTATTGCTTCAAGCAACTGCAAAACCGGTTTGGCTAGAGATGACAGTGGGACAAAAACTGATCTGTGTGTACTCTACTCCATGGAAAGCAAGGCTGGCACCAGATTTGAGGGGGCCCTGGCAAGGCACCATCTGCTCCTCCCCACCCCACCTTGATGCCCCCGGAATAGGCTTACTGGTGGCAGAGTGGCGGGTAGTGGAGATGGTACGGTGCCAGTCCTCTATTTTGAAGGGTTGTCAGAGAACAGTCCTCTATCTGAAGGTGTCCTCTATTTGAGGGCTACCCAATCTACGTCTGGTTTAAAGATCAGGAGCCATTAAAAGGGAGAGAGCAGGAGCCTTGAAGTTGCCCATCGACAGGACAGTTAGCAGCACATAGTCAGCAGACTCAGCAGGCACACAAGTCACCTGGTGTCTTCTCCACTTTGGTGAGATGTACGGTATTTCTATTTAAATTAGAGGGATTATTTCTAAATTTGCATCTTTACATACAAATTACCATATGCTCATTTTAGGCAAATTGGTGGTCTTTGTTCTCTTTGGAGGCAATGCATAACTGGCTGCTCTGTAGTTATTTATTACATTTATCTTGCCCTTCCTCCCTAAGGAGGCCGGGACGACAGACACCAAAGTGATCAAACTCAAATAAAAATGAAATTAAATAATCTAAAAACAACTTTTAAAAATCCCAGCACCGAGAAGTACCAGGTAAACCAGCTGCAGCAGCGACCATCTCCAGTTTCCCAGCATGCCTCAGGGCCCCAAAGTAAAGTTTGTTGGGGGCAGGGCCGAGGCACATTGGGGGTAGAATCATTGAATCGTAGAGTAGTAGAGTAGGAAGGGGCCCATTGGTCATTGAGCCCAACCCCCTGCTCAGTGTAGACTGTGCCCTAGCCCAGTGAACTTCACACTGTGAAGTGTTTTAGCTTTGTGCCAGAGTCAGCTTCAGTGTGTCCTCCAGAACCCATGAGCCCTGGCATTTGCCCTACCATGCCATGCTGCACACCCATGCCAGGCCTGATAATGGGAAGCAAAGTCTCTCTCAAACCACTTTCAACTATCTTAAAAATAATGGTTTGTCTCCAGCCTCCATCAATGAACTGTTGTGAATTTCAATGTTCCAAATGATAAATAGGATGTGTGAGGGAAAAAACATTCTGAGGACAGCCGTTTTCAGAAAGCCATTAGCACCGAAGGAATATGGGTCTTTCCAAGCACAGAGTTGGATAGGACTGATTTGACTATGCAAAAGGCATTGTTCCTCACCTTCCACATAATGAAGGAATTCTGGAAGTGTAACAGATATGGACCAGGAGTCTTCAGTTCAAATCTCCCCTCTGCCAGAAATATCCTTGGTGGTTTTAGGGCGGCTAACCCTTTTTTAAGCCTGAGGGCTGCATTCATCCTTGTCCAACCCTCTGAAATCCATGGTGGGTGTGGCCAAAACTGGCCGTGGCTACCTAGGTGGGGTCTTGTGGGGCAGAAAAATTGATTGGGGGAGGCAGATCAAGTTCCTGAAGGGGATTAGCCTCCTCTGCCTTAGGCAGAACACCTATTCTCTTAGCCTAGTCTAGCCTCCTAAGCATTTAAAAAATCATCTCCCCCCAATATCAACTGTCCTAGCCCTTGTGGTCAGCAAGGGAGACCTTGTTAGTGGTGCCATTCCATTGGTGGAGACCATGACAGGGCTTTCTCGGTAGTGGTGACACAGAGTGTCGGGGAATTAGGTCTTACCAATAAACTCAAAGCCACTCCTGTGTGATCAAGCCAGGAGATAATGGAAACGAACAGAAGGATCGTTGCGACCACACCAAGATAAAAGGTTTTAAAAGATGTCCAATTGACACAGCCAGTCACCCATTGCAGGAATGGTAAAATGCAAAATTAGATATGCCCAATAGTGCTGATCTTTCATACTCACACTCACACAAGTAGCTGGTGGCCAACTAGTTTACTGTAGTGAGGAAGAAGAGACTTGAAGAAGCGGAGGGGCTGCGCTCACAGAGTCTCAGGTGGTATAAAATTTCTCAAATCTTCTGGTGAAGCTGGGGTGTCTTTGTAGTCAGATAATGTTTTAATGTTCTTTTGATATCTTCACTGAGCCCTGATATCTCATCCATCAGTCGGTCAGCTGGCACTTGTAGTGATGTCAGTCTCTTGGCACATCTGTGTCCTCAGGACTGCATCTCCTCTTTCTCATACCAGCTTGGTGCCTATCAAGAGCGTTGGTCATGAGACCTCTTTTGGGGTTCTCAGACTTACATTAGACTTATTTTGTTTATGTTTGACATATTCCAGACACCCATAGGCTGTTGTCATCTTGATAACCTTCAGCGCCTCCAAGCCTCCAGTTTCAGCCATAAGCCCTAGAAACTGAAATTCATTCACACCCACATATCCTCTACATGTTATCATAAAATAGACCACTCTGTCATCTGTGGCCTTGGGTAACTAGCTCACTCCGTGGTCCATAGAAGCAATGTAATCAACACTGCGCTTTGTTTTGCAAACAAGATGGAGAAACTTATAAAGATTCCTGGCTTTACCTCAAACACTATATTTCTGACATTTTCAGTACAATGAAACGGCAATGGCGGCGGCGCAGCAGCTGGTGGGAACGGCGTGTGCTGTGAGCTCTTCGACCGCCACCCCGGCGTTTTCACCTACGTGCACAACTACTACCACACAGGCAAGCTGCACTGCCCTGCCGACGTCTGCGGGCTGCTCTTCAAGGAGGAGCTAGCCTTCCAGGGCATCGACAAGACAAACGTGGAGCCCTGTTGCTGGATGACCTACTGGCAGCACCGCGACACCGAGGAGGCACTGGACATCTTTGAGGCACCTGACCTCATCACCAGTGAGCCGCCCCCCGAACCCGACGACAAGGAGCTGGCCACCAAGCACCTGGGCATCAAGGACGTTGGCGCCGTTAGCACCTCTTCCTCCTCCATCGCCAATGGCTCCCCCCTCAACAGCAAGGATGGCCGCTGGAAGAGGCTCCAGTCGCGAATATGGGCACTCTTCAAGGACCCCTACTATTCCTGAGCCGCCAGAGATCCTGATAATCTGATACCCTAAGACGCAGCTTACTTAGTTTGGGTGTAAATCCAGCACTGGCCATCCGCTACCCCATGTCTTACTATCTGAGCAAGACCAGCTCTTCGCCGAATACCTTGGTCTCAAGCAGTACCGAGCCGCCACCGCAACTGCGGAAGAGGGAGGAGGAGAAAAGTTTTCCCTCTGTTCTTGTTGCATTGTTCTTGTTGCATTGTATTTTTACTGTATATTTTTTACTGGTTATTTCGTATGTAATTTTTTTGTAATATGTTTTATAATATTTTGTTCACCACTTTGGGGGCCTTTTGGCCAAAAAGTGGTATATAAATAAACTATAATAATTATAATAATAATACTAAGAGCATTTCTTATATATATTTTAAAGATACAATTATAAATGTGAATGCAATGATAATATTCATTGTAAATACATAGCAGTGCAAAGCATATAGAAATATTCCAATATTTATTTATTTGTTTGTTTATTATTTTATTTGTATCCCACCCTTCCTCCTAGCAGGAGCCAGGGCAGCAGTATCAATAATAAATGGCATGAATATATAAAGGCATAGAGGTGTTCAGGCATTGATACAAATAGGAAGGAGGAAATATATATCAAATATACTTTAATTCATGTCAGTGGTTATGGAATGCCTTCCCTCTTGAGGTGTGCAAGAACAGAAGAGCCTGCTGGATCAGGCCAATGCCCCATCTAGTCCAGCATCCTGATTTCACAGTGGCCAACCAGATGCCTATGGGAAGCTGGACCTGCGCCTAAGAGCACTCACCCCTCCGGTACTTTCCAGCAACTGGTGTCTGAACCCTTCGTTATGAACATTCAGATGGAATTTTAAGACATTCTTGTTCACCCAGATATTTGGTAGTTGAAGGATACTATGTTTTGCCAGCTATGAAAGTGTTAGCTGTGAGAATGTTTTTTTTAACAAATGGTATTGTTTTTACTGTTTTCTTGTATGCCATTCTGGGCACTTTGGGGAGTGAGTGCAGGATAAAAATGTAATGAATGAATAACACTGGCCAACATAACAGGACCATTGTTAAGTATTACTGGATATGCGTAAGGTACTTTGAACCCTTGAAATGTTTACGTAAGTATGAAGCATCATTATTAAGTACTAGCACATAGGTAGAATATAAAATTCCAGATGTCCATCATCTGGCTTACAAGCTGTATTTTGAAGGCCGTCTAAGGGTATGACGGCCAGATCTCAGTGTTAAAAGCCCTTCACCAAAATCAGGATCAGATCAGACGAAGGCATTAATTTTGCATGACCTCTGCCTATCCTAACAACAAAGTGATGTTTTGGGTAACTGGGAGAAAGGTCTGACATACCAGAAACTCAGAGCTTGTTCTGTAAAGTTTGTTTTCTTTAAGTTGAGAATGCACTTTAAAACTTTTATCACCATTTCTCTAGTGTGACTGCAGGTGACGACCTTTTAGATAATGAAAGTAAACCATCAAAACTTCCTTCCTTAACACGCAAATGTTATGGATGTTGCCAAAGTTCATACTTATCTGACTTAGGATGTGAATTTGTCCAGTCTGTATTACTTAGATATGTCTGGGTTAAATATCAAGCGCATTTCTCTCAAAATGTCTTCTCAAGTTTAGAATTGAAACTGAATCTCCCCACCCCAGCCCCTGCTTATTTGGTGCCTTGAACACAGGGCCAGTTCTAAAGGGCGGCCAGGTGGGGCACTGGCCCGAGGGCCCCTGGAGCTACAAGGGGCCCCTCAGCAGCCCTTCCACTCCCCTTCCGCGATCCATGGCACCAGCCACGGATTGCAGGGCAGGAGCTTCCGCCTGCCCACCATTCCCTCGTCCCACCTACCTGTCTCCTGCCTTTTAGCATTGCCCTTAATGAAGATGGCGGCCGCAGTTTCCCTAAGTACTGAAGGCCCTACCATCATCTTATTGATGGCAGAGATGCGCGCGTGTAGCATGCATGTGTGCCATCAACAAAGATGGTGGCGGAGGCTTCATCCCCTTAGGGAAACCACAGCCGCCATCTTGGTTAATGGCAATGGTAAAAGACAGGAGATAGGTAGGTGGGGGGCATGGGGGGCACACATGAGCGCACACACACATACCGGGGCCCAAGGGTCCTGGCATGCCTGGAGCTGGCCCTGCTTGAACACTCCAAAGCATGCATCCCAGGTACAGTGCCAGCCCTGCTATTAGAGTGAAGCAGCTGCCTCAGGCTGCAGATGCTGTGAGTTGGAGAGTGACAATGAGGTGTTAGAGTTGTGCATGCCATGCTGTCAGCCTTGCACCCTCTACGCTAGCCTGGTGCCCTCAGGTGTGGTAGAAGATGCTGTCCCATCATCAGTGTTGAAGTAAGATTCAACTACTGGTTTGTGCATGAAAATGTGTGTGTGCACGCATGCATGCGCACATGCACCAACTTATGCTTCAAGCAACAAAATGTCTTGGGCTAGTCCTGCCCAGGAGGAACTAGAGCCATGGGAAATGTGATTTTTCCAAGATCCTAGAAACTCATATCATAGAGGGTTCCTCATACCTAGGAGACAATGATGAGCATACTCAGCAGCATCCCAAGCATAGGGAGCTCTAGGACATGTCATTTGCAGGGTTTCTGTTGGAATAAGCAAACTTGCATGTTCCCTTGTAAAAAGGGAGATGTTCCCTTTAAGGGATATTTGCGGAATATCTCCATGTACCTGTTTACCATGATGTAACTTCCTAAAGGGTGGGGTTACCTGGCTTCCTCTGTCCTTTCTGAGGGGATTAACATTCCTGCATATTCTCCATTAAGTCTGAGGAGAGAGAAGTATCCACATGCTTCTCTTCCAAGATGACCATTACCATGGACTAAGTCATCTACTTTTTCTATCTAAGCTAGAGCCTATGTTTCCTGAACATATGCAAGGTCGTGAGTAAACATTCTTTATCTTTTTTTTACCTAAGAAGATTGTCTCTGTTCTTATTTGTGTCTGAGGGAAGGGTGGGCTGGTTTTATTCTCATTCTGCTGCTTGCTTTTATTTCTCTGCTAAGAAATAGGACTACGAAACTGTTCCTATTTCATTTTAAAATACCAAACAGTTTCTGACATGTAAACTCAGGTGCCCTGGAAAACTACATCTCTCATTGTCTCAGATGCCTGCTGTTTGAAAGCTTAAGGCACAGAGAGAGAGAGAGAGAGAGAGAGAGAGAGAGAGAGAGTGTAGTGGAAGCCTCTCAGAGAACCTCCAGTGAGATCTCCCCCTCACTACCAGCACCACTTGATAAGAGGCGGTAGAAAATACAAAACAAAAGACAGTGATGCTTTCCTAAATGCAATACCATACCAAACACAACAAGATTCCTATGAGTAAGGCAGACAACTTAGCATCCCACAACCAGTCAGGATTCATAACCGAAAACCAAAACTAAAAAAATCCTTGCAGTCAGTCAGTTAATGCAGAATGCTGGGGCATGATTGCTGACATGAGTGAGATCCTATCAGCACATAATACCTCTGCTCTGAAATCTGCATTGGTTGCTGATTTGCTACCAGGCCAAGTTCAAGCTGTGCTTTCCATGTTATGGGTGACACATAGTACTTGTTCTGCTCTTGTAAGAAATCAGTCCTGTAAAGTGGCAGCATTTTGGATACTCTGTTCATAGGGTTTTCGTGGTAAGAGGTATTCAGAGGTGGTTTACCATTGCCTTCCTTTGACTTTGGACACATACCATACTTTGGACACATAATGAGAAGACATGATTCACTAGAAAAGACAATACAGAAAAACAGAAGGGAGTAGAAAAAGAGGAAGACCAAACAAGAGATGGATTGATTCCATAAAGGAAGCCACAGACCTGAACTTACAAGATCTGAGCAGGGTGGTTCATGACAGATGCTCTTGGAGGTCACTGATTCATAGGGTCGCCATCAGAGCTTGGAAAAGTTACTTTTTTGAACTACAACTCCCATCAGCCCCAGCCAGCAAATGCTGGCTGGGGCTGATGGGAGTTGTAGTTCAAAAAAGTAACTTTTCCAAGCTCTGGTCGCCATAAGTCAAAATTGACTTGAAGGCACATAACAACAACAACGAAGTGGCAACACCTACGCTTTGGAACTCCTTGCCTATTGACATTAGGCAGACGCCTGTTTTCAGCACCTGCTGAAATCATTTTTGTTTAGGCAAGCCTATCCACACATGTAGAAGCTATTGTGTTTTTAAATCTGTTTTTAACTCATTGTTGGTTTTATTAATTTGAATGTTTTTCAGTACATGTCTAACTGTTTTTGCCAATAATTTTATTTTTTTAATTCTTTCTGTAAACCGCTTTGAGATTTTTTTTACAATAAATCAGTATATAACTGTTGTAAATAAAATACATAAATAAATTTTGGAGTCACAGCTTTTAAAATGTTTTTAAAGATGTTTTGTTTTAATATATTTTAAAGTCTGTTTTTATGATTTTTAAAGTGTTTTTAGTGCTTTTGTTTGCTGCCCTGGGCTCCTACTGAGAGGAAGGGTGGGATATAAATCAAATAATAAATAAAAATAAATAAATAAACTTTATTCACCCAACGCAAAATTCAGAATCATGCCACTTTAAGCTGTTTTGCAACTGTTTATACTTGTTTTATGGTTATTGGATTTTAAAGGGATTTATTTCTTATTGTGAGCTGCCTTGTTTTCCAATCACCAACCCTACCTCACAGGGTTGATGGAAAGACTCCATACACAAACATACTTGTAAAAATACACCCCATATAATAGTTTATTGTCAAACCAGTTGGTCATTGCAGAACATTTTTTTAAAAATCGGTATTAGTTTCCTACATAATAAAAATGTGATACCTAGGTAAACCCTGCCTAATTGCTTTAAAATAGGATTGGAGAGGAAGAGAAAGATTTACAACACAAACATAATTCTTTGTTATGTTTACTCAAAAGTCCCATTAATTTAAAGCACAATCCTAACCATGTCTACTCAAAAGTAAATCCTAATGAATTCAATGGGGTTTACTCTGGGTACATGGGATTAGCATTACTTTATTCCCAGAAAAGCAAATGTTGGATTAAATACTTTGATATTGCCAATGTTTTCAAAGCACTGCCCTCTCCAACAGCCCAGGGTCTGACTCTTGCACACAAGAGGAAAAAAACTTTAGGTCATATTATTACTTACTCAAACTGAAGATTTCAAAGTCACCATTTCCTGACGTTGCAATTAAGTGTAGTCACTGCCTGGGTCAACAAATCACAACCCTGGCTTCACTTATTGTTCATCCTCCACTCCCCCACGAGGGCGAGGGAGGGGGAAGACATGAGTTTCAGGTTTCCCAGCTGTCAGAAGGCGCGGAAGACCCAGGAGTTGTTGAGTCTCAGCAAGACCTTGGGAGGGGGAGTGAGGTTGAGTCCGGGCCAGTTCCCACAGATGGCGCAGTCTCCGAAGAGGAGAGAGCGCCGCCCCCAGACAGGTCAGATGAGCCATTGGCAGATGTTTCAGAGCGCGGGTTGACTCCCCCTTTACCAAGCGGCTCTCAGGATGTTTCAAGTGTGTCACCGCCCCATGACCTCGAGCCGGTTGCTAAGGAGACGGTTCTTTCAGACGAGCTGTTGGAAGCACGTCCCCCCATCACCCCGCTCTCGACACCACGAGAAACGGACAGGACAGAGCAGGACTTGTGAAGAAGCCAGAGATTACGATCTAAAACTTTCCCTACTTAAGACTGCAGCTTTCTGGGTTGAGCTGCTGAGTCAACTTTCTTCACACATTGCAGAGCATATCTAGAGTGCAGTTAGGGAATTCTAGTGAGCTAGCTTAGAGGTTTCTATGAAGCGTACCACTTTTGATGTATCCATTACTTTAATAAAACAAGATTTAATTGCACCTGCGTCTCAGCCGCGTGAATCCCTCTCTGAACAGGACACTTATTGGCTACAATCCTGAAACGGCGGGGTTAGAGCCAGAGCTTGGGAAAGTTATTTTTTTGAACTACAACTCCCATCAGCCCAATCCAGTGGCCATCCTGGCTGGGGCTGATGGGAGTTGTTTTAAAAAAGTAACTTTTCCAGCCTCTGCTAGGAGCTGCTATAACAGATCCGTTAAACAGATTTAAGTCGCGGGGGGGGGCTGATGTTTTGGTGTATATCTCGGGAACCAGACCACCTAGAAACTTAATATTTTTTTTAATTGAAGCTGAGAGTCCGGAGATTAAGGTGGGTCAGACAGAGAGCCGGAGGGGACTCCCAGAAACTGGAGTCTCAGGCTGAAAAAAAGGAGATCTGGCAACACTACATGGAACAGTGTGAAGGATGCATCCCAGAAACAGGGCCAGTTCTACCATTAGGCAGAAATTATCACAAGCTGTGTTATAGTCTGCAGGCAGGCCATCACAACCACCCTGAGAAATTAGGAACACAGGAAGATACCTTTTTACTGAGTCAAACCATACTAAATATTAGACAGGTGCAATCTTTGTTATCTTTTTGGCACCTATTAAAGGGCTTCCTCTTTCAACAAGCCATAGTCAGCATCTGTGCTGGAATTGCTTTTTAAGATGTTTTTGAAGTTGTTTTTTTTTAAAGATGTTTTGTTTTAATATGTTTTAAAGTGCTTTTAGTGTTTTTGTTTGCTGCCCTGTGCTCCTTCCTTATCGGAGGAAGGGAGGGATAAAAATTTAATAAACAAACAAACAAACCATCTCGCTCTAAACTAGCTGGCTGCAGCTCTCAGGGTTTCAGACAGGATTTTTTTCCCCCTAGCATTACCTGGAGATGTCAAGAATTGAACCAGGGACCTTCTACATGCAATCACTAAACTACAGCCAATTTTGCTTTGCCACTTGTGCCAGTCTTACCAAAACCCTTCTTCCCTTCCCTCAGAAATTGTTCTCTTTCATTGCATCCAAGAAGTGCCCTTCACATTTCACTGATTAAAGAAGGAAGGAGTGAAGGAAAAGATGAAAAGCCAAGGGTTTTAATTAACAGCGCATGCCATGTCCGTGTGCTTTTCTTTTCCTTCCTTTGCTGTGCTCCAAGACAGTTTGCCACTGCTTGTGATATGGGACTCTCAGCCAGCTTTTCATTTACCTGGGTAATATCTGGTTAGATAATCAGCTTTGCACATTTGCCTAGATGGATGGATGAAGCTGAGCAAGAATCTGAATATCCAGGCTGGTTTTATCCCCTGATTTACTGCATTAGCCTATCTCTCCCAGCAGTTTGAGATTGCTATGCCGATAAGTCTGCTTACAAGACAAAGGCTTTTGCAGAACAGAAAGTTTCATTGCCACTTTATTATATACGATAACACTGGAGTCCTATCACCAGCTGTGAGTGCAAGCCTTGCCCTCATTGAAAGCTATGAGACTTTGAGTTTGACTGGGAAGAGAAGATGAGCTGTGTAATCAAATGGCTTCTCTTGTCAATTGTCACAGAGTACTGGGGAGAACAGCAAATTGTACTCCGCACATTGGCTGGAGAATGGGAGAACTCCCAGAGGCAGAGGGATAAAGGTCAATAGAATTACAGATTTGCAGAGCCCATCTCCAATATAATCATCATTCCCTTTGATTACTGTTTCTATCTCTCCAGTAATACCATGATCCTGGACAGACATGGAGAAACACTGGGTTTGTTAACAGATGGCCAATGATATAAGATCCTTTCCTAATCATTGGGTCCTTGCAGCTCACAAATATCCCTGTGGAGTGAAGCTCTGTCTCTGTTACAACAAAGGAGCCAACCCTTTGCTAGAGGGTCTCAACCAGAGGGCAAATAAATGTTATTTTTACAACACTAAGGCTGGAGGAGGGGGGAATCATTTGAAGAATATCAGCAGCTGAAGTGTTTACTCTTCTGCACATTTTAGCATATACTATCTAGTATTGATAATAGCACATTTCAAGTGTTCAAAGCACTTTGCATGCTGTATTATATTATTCCTTACAGGAGACTTGTAAGGGGAGAGAGGTTGCCAAGATTGTCTCTGCATTGCTGGTGAAAGGGAGTGGCTGAGACTGAAAAAGGGCAGCAAAATAGCTTGAACCAGTATGGTGGGACCAGTTTAGGGACCCTTATAAAGGCCCCCAAGATCCCAAATAATCACAGATGGTATACAACAGATTGGTGCAGAGACGACCACGTATCTCTATATTTCTTCTTTTCTTGTCCCCCATCATCCTACTGCGAACATGACAGTGCCAAACATGTGCGAACATGTGCCAAAATCTGTCTTCCAGTGTCTCAAATGTTTTCTTCCTCTGCAAAAGAAACTTCCATTTTTCTGCCGAATTCACTTGAGAATTTTGGTCGGTGAGGGGTTTTATGTTAACCTTATTTTTGTAAGGCAGCTAAGGATGGTGTGTATGTGTGTGTTTCTTTCCAATGAACATTTCTCCAACACTCTGCAGCCTCCTCGGCTGCTGACGCTTCCTGATCTGAAAAAGCCCCATGGGGGGTTACCTCATGCCATCTTCTCCAGGCCTTCATTGAAGTGTGGGCGCCTGGGAAGGCTGCAGAGTGCAGACCACTGGTGAGATGATTTATAGAATGAACAGACACTCATAAACACCCCTTGGTCCCTCTATATTAAGGCAAATGGGTCAGAAACCCTACACTGCACCCATGAGAATTCCACCAAAACCTCTTTCCTCTTTGATCATTTATGAATGCAATTTCCTTTTTCATCACCACCACCATTGGAGTCATGGTTTAGTTTAGAAGGAAAACCTGGTATTGGATAAACTCACCCAAAACTCTTGGATGCCCTGTTTGGTTGCTGCAAGCTCTAGGGGAGGGAAGGAATTCAGAGGGGAATCTGCCAACTTCTCTGCTTTCAGCAGGACTGTCCATACCTTGCCAGCCTTCTCTTCTGCAAACAATGACAGGAAAAAATCTCCCAGATCTTTGGTAGGGGCAGTGTAACCCTAAAGTTTACCCCTCCCTGTATGCCCATATTTATGTCAAGCTTTTGTTTTGAAACTTATTACACTATTAAAATGGGGGGGAGCAAATCTGAGTATGGCAGAGAACTCTTCGGATAGCGTTCAACTAACATGTCACATTACACAAGGATGACTGCTGGTACAACAGGACTTTCCCCCCTTTCCTCCCCCATGCTCGCCCTCCCCAAATCTGCTCCAGAGGGTTAGGGAAACCCCTAGAATAGATTTAGGGGATGCGCAGGGGGAGGACAGGGGGAGGAAGTCCTGCTGCATTAGGAATAATCCTTACCCAATGGGACCTTGAAGTAGCACTATGTAGGATAACACCCTTTGTTTGGAAATGGGCAACAATGTCCAATTGCTGTTTACATGATTGTTCCATTTTCTCACTAATGCATGCCTCACGTCTTGTTTTTAAGGCAGAGCAAATAACACATACAGCCTGCTGCCAGGCCCCCAAGTTGCTTGCTTGTGACCTTCTACATGAAAATTAATAGCTTCCCCTGTATGATTTCACCTTCGGCAGACCCACACACACACACATACACACACACACACACACATTTTAGTTACTGGTGGCCGTGAACTAAATTGGGAATCCTTACAGGAAGCAAGCCTTAAATCATATTCTGCAATCTTGGAGATATATTACATGTCCCATAGGAAACATTTATCTCATCTCCACTGCATTAATATGTTAATTTTCATTTCTGATGCTGATCGGAAATAGCAGCCTGGCTAAGGCCTTGAAGTTAGTGTTTCACCCAGAGTGATCTTATAAAAGCTTGTGGTCAGGACCGTCAGCAACACTTTGAAATTAATGGGTTTCAGCATGGACTCCCTCGAGGCACTTGGCTATATGACTTGTTGCTGACCAACAAGAATAATCTCTCTGCCACAGTGTTCCCGCTCCTGCTATGCATAAGAAATCACTCTCTGACCCTAACCTAAATAACCCCCTTCCCAGAAAGAAACACACATTTAAATTTGCTTCTTATATATTATACTCATTTGTCCCAAGGGGGATGTTTTCTGCGTGATACCAACATAATCTGCTGAATCTGCACGCGGGCAGTGAAGGCACTTGCATGGAAATTGAAATATTTCACAAATGTTGTTGGGTTCTCTTCTCTCTGCATTGAGAGAAATTATTTCTCTTTAATATGAGGGCATGAGCCTCATTTCGGTTCCATATTTATGAATGATAAGAAAAGCAAAACTCAGCATGGAATGAGGGGGTGGGGAAAAGGCTTTGTGTGTCAAAGTAGTTGAGCTTAAAACAGTGGCTTTATGGGTAAGGGCTGTGGAGGACAAACACATATCCATCAGGCAGGGAGCCAAGCTAGGAAACAAGAAGTCAGATAAGTGAGGATAGGCCATCATAGAGCAGCTCAGTCAATGCCTAAACAATAAGTTGTTGAGATGAGAGCCAGCCCAGCCCACAACCATAAGAACATTGGAAGAACCTGCTGGATCAGGCCAAAAGCCCATCTAGTCCAACATCCTGTCCAACAGGGGCCCACTAGATGCCTATTGGAAGCCCTCAAGCAGGACCTGAGTGCAACAGCACTCTGCTCTCCTGTGGTTTCCAGCAACTGGTAGTCAGAAGCATACTGCCTCTGACAGTGGTGGTAGAACATCTAATCCTCTTTTAAAACCATCCAAGTTGGTGGCCATCACTACATCTTGTGGAAGCAAATTCCATGTACAGTGTGAAAAAAAATACTTTCTTTTGTCTGTCCTAAACCTTCCAACATTCATTTTCATAGGAAGGTCCCATGTTTCAGTATTATGAGTGAGTGAGTGAGTGAGTGTGTGTGTGTGTGTGAGAGAGAGAGAGAGAGAGAGAGAGAGATCTTCCTATCCACTTTCTGCTCACCATGCACCAGAATCTTTATAGAAACAAATGGAGTCCTATTAGTCTCTTATGTCACCTGACCCCTGCTGAGCTGGTAGGTGCAATATCACCCACTGGTGGTACAGAAGACAGGGAAGCCAAGAGCTGCCTCCACAGGGAAGCCCTGAGATACCCTAGCTCCTTACTCTGTGGTCTGTGGATTACAACTAGCCCCTGGTGCACTTTCAAGTGTTTTCTAAAGGTCACTTCATACTTGATGCACAGACAAACCAAGTTAGCCCTCGGGTGTACGCTCACCAAGGAGCTGCAGCCAATCACAACTCCTGACAAATGTTAGCAGCGGCCACATTCACACCACACATTTATTCCACTATTATTTCACTTTAAACAGTAATGGTTCCCCCCAAAGAATCTTGGAAGGGTAGTTTGTGAAGGTTGCTGAGAGTTCTTAGAAAACCCCTATTCCCCTCACAGACCTACAGTTCCCAGAGTGATTTAACAGTCAGTCCCTCTTCCCAGGGAATTCTGGGGATTGTAGCTCTGTGAAGGGAATAGGGGTCTCCTAACAACTCTTCACGAACTACACTTCCCAGTTTTCTTTGGGGAAGCCATAGTGGAATAAATGTATGGCATGAATGTGGTCAGTGTGATGCATGTGTTTTATTACATGGACACTTTCTCCCCAAGGGCTTTTTCACGCGTTATGTTTCGCATACACCTAAAGACATTTTAAGGGAGTACTTGAAGACGTAAACTTTAAAAAAGAAAAAAAACCCTTAGTAGTACACCTAAAATGTGATGTGCAAACTGTCCCACAAACCAGAATGACCATAAAATAAAACACAGATGCTTCCACTGTACCCTGAAGAGGTTAGAAGCTTTTCAGTCCACATTTTAAAATTAAACTGAAAAGAAGCTGGCCTCCCCAGCAGTGTTACGGCAGCAGAAACATCAGTGAATGGTGGCAGGGAATGGGATAAAACCAGACAGTGTTAGATGCCAAAATGGAAAGAGCTGTCCAAGGGATCTGTCCTTTCCGTGGTGATCTGCAAAGAACAGATACACTAGAACAATGGCCCTCAGTAAAACAACATTTAAGAGCCATCAAGTTTGAGTCCCTGTGATTGATTGATGGCTACATTCAACTTCCTATTGCTATGACCAGTCTTACGAGGTGAAGAGGGGGAATGTGACATGCCAGTGTTTGGAGTTTTATTCCTTATGCCCATTTGTCCTTTGTTAACAACACTCTTTTGGAATAAAAAGACGTGATCGCTGCCACAGTAGGGCGCTAGCAAATGAGCACCAGGCTATCAAAGTATTTGAAAACAGATGTTCTTCTGGTCAATCAGATGCCATTTGACAGGGAATGTGGCATGCTGCTTGGCACCATAGATGTCTTGTTTGAGTTTACAGGACTGGGAAATCTTATTCCTGTGTTAGCAACCTTGGAGGAGTGGTAATTTTATCACTGACTCTTCAAGTGACATGTATATGGTTTTTGCAGACACTTGAGAAAGATGAAAGGCTTATGAGACAGCCCAGAATTATGCAAATGAAATATAAATGGGCTGTTTATGATAGGTGTGGATTGGGCTGTCTCACTACAGTTTTTAAGACTGTGAAAGAATTAGAATAGAGCCACTGTAGCTTGTGGTGTACTCATTAGTTTTCTTTTACAACCCTATTGTTCCTGGTGATGTGAGAGTTATACCTCTGGTGATGTTTTTAAGTTGGGTGATTCACATGAAAATCATCGCTTGATCCTGCAGTCAATGATTGATGGACATACAGGTGTGAGAGCTGGCTCAGAACTCACCCTTGCAATGCAAGAACTGTGAGGGCTAGAGAAGATGTTACAATAAAGCAACACCTAGAATTCGCTTCAACTGATTTCAATGTTCAACTAGCTCAAAAAGTTAAATTTTGAACAACCATGTTTAATTAACTGGGCTAATTAAATCATGTTAGTTTATTAATCACCTTCCTCTTAATCCAATAAATTTAGATTAATTTGCATGTTATCAAAACTTCCATATAGGTGTATCTTGTGAGAAGCAAAAGGAAATATGAGGTAATTTGTACCCATAACTTAAAGTTACTACTCCTAACTACTACTAGTTTTCCTAATTATAGTAACACACCAAAACAAACACCTTCAAAAAGTAAATTCTGTGAATCCTTATTTCCCAATTCACCAATTAACAATTTGCCTTCTCCAATTAATCAACAAAAGTTGTTTGGTTGATTAATCTACCAATTAAAGTGAAGAAGGCTTCTAGTCTTGTTAATCAGTCCCTTCTGACTTTGTTTGCAGCATTTGTACTTATCCTCTGAGAGATCACTCTTTGGCTATGTCACCATTTTCTAATGTCACCAAAGGTCTTGTGATTTTAGAGATTTGGAGTAAATTTTCCGCTTAATCATTGAGAATTTTCAGTTCTGATCTCCTTGCTTGCAGAATAAATCACAGAAATTTTAATGCAGGATATGCTCAAAGGCTCAGAAACAGAAATCCAATTTTTTTTAAAAAAAACTTCCAAAGTTCTTAAATTCAGATTTTTTGTTATTTCTGATTGTAAATGGCTAGGTATTTTGGCTTGATTTAAAAAAAATACTAGGGTGACATCCTAAATAAAGGCTTTTTTGCCACATTTGGTGCCATTTGTTCATTTTTCTAATAGGTCAAGTTTTCTTTTTCCCAGGAATAAATGATAATACTGTGTAGCTCCTCCCTTTTGGCTACTGTGCGGATAATGTCATTTAATTTAACCACTAGGTGGCACCGGACTTAATTATACCTGCTAGCTTCCTCAGTGGAGTGTCCTCTAAGCCTACCCTGGGAGCTACATTATTATGTCACTAAGGCCAAATAAAGGAAGTTCAGATTAGCTTGTTCCTAAGATAAAAAAAATATTCAAGGGGGGAGGTCAGCTGAGCAAACCAGGCACAAAAGAGAGGTAGTCATAGGGGGACATTTTGGGACTTTTGTAAGTGACCTCTTTTCATGGGAAAAAAAAGTGGCTGCAAATATTCAACACAGCCCTATTTTTAACATTGCTGGAGACTGTTCCATTCATTGTGCCATATATGTGGGACAATGTGGGTGTCTAAAAGCATGATCCTATGTATCTCTACTCAGTAGGCCCACTGAGTTCAAAAAGATTTACTCCCGGGTAAGTGTGTAAAGGATTGCAGTTCTAGAGTTTATTTCTGAGACCTATTTTGCAGGAATATTCACACACCTGCTAAGCCAATTTCTGAATGCCAACATTATCCTTACTTAACCAGTTCCACAAATCTGCTGGTTTTAGCCCCTCCTGACCTATTATACAAGTTGTCGAGGTGGGGTGGATGGGAGAAAAATCATTCACATCCCTTATAGTTGGTTGTATAGATCTGGGCATTTTAAAGAAACCAATCATCCCAAAGTACATTTTATAGCATCCATTACTGAAATGTGTGACCACTTAACAGGCAGAGTAGGCAATCTTGCTATTTCTCTTGGGAATACTCTGAGATTTTATTACCACCACTGGAAATAAAAGGCTACTCCAGAAAGTTGAAACCGCATCCTTCACTAGAGCTAGCCCGGAGAGCTCTAGGAGCCATTAGCTATCAGGCACCACCAGGCCAAAACCAGCTGGTGACCATTCCCTACTCACTGAGCCCCTGGATGGTGGAGGAATGATCTGCAGGGATTTCAGGTCAGGCAACAGACATTGCAGGCCAGAAAATCCTCCTCAGCTTGAGAGTCAGGTGATTCAGAAGAGCCAATGAATTCACTGCAATGACTATGGTTCCAAGGCCAGCTGGACTCCCTTAGTCTGGACACTTGGTTGCTGAAGGAAACTGCTGAAATGTCCCTGTGCATTACCAGACAATAACTATCTTCCTCTCTGCTGCTTGTAGCAGTGCTGGTGTCAGCATCTGGCAGCCTCGGTCAGTGCTGGGGCCCCATGGGGCCCATTGCTGATGCATGTCCCAAGCCCCCCTTTCCTATCTGCTTATGTTTCTTTCAAACAAACTGTGAGGAAACAAAGATGGCTGCAGGGGAGCTGCCAAAATCAGGGCTCAGTGTCTCCTGTTCCTGCCAAGTCGCAAAAAGTTTAAAATAAAGGGGAAAGGAGGGTGAAAAGCTGTCTGGGCTGCAGAGATGTCTGTGGTGGTTGTGAAAATTTGTTTAAAATAAAAGATGAACAGGTAGGAAATGGCAGCAAGGCAGGAAAAGTGGGGTATGTATGTGGAAAAGCCCCTCTGGCAGGCACTGTGCTGAGAAGGAGCCTCTCCACCCTGCAGTCAGCCCTGCATTGCAGGGCTTATCATGTTGGAGTCTGAAAACACTGGCTCCCTAGGTGCAGCCACATGGAGAAGTGGAGAAGGTTTAGGCAGGACTGGATGAGATGATGATGGGCTTGAGCTAAAGCCTGGCAGGGTTTAATAGGTCAGAGGCAAAGTCAGGGCAGGGTAACTCCTGAGCAAGTAGAGTTTAGAATCTGGCACTCACTGGTTTTTCAGACCAGCCCTGACAACCAAGAGGTCTTTTGTATCTTTAAAAGTTGTGCAGGGGGAAGGGAGAATTCCACCTTGTGGTTTTTTCCATTACAGTGTTGCAAGAACACCTGCACTTGGCTGACTTTCTCTTCTCCTAAAGATACAGGATCAGTCTCAGGGCATGAACCTGGCAACCCTGATCCCCAGTGTGGAAGAAAGTTTCAAATCTGCTAGTTGACCTCTGTACATTGAATTGGGGTGTGGGCATCTTGTCCTTTACCTCTGACAACAAAATGGCTTGGGCTGGACCTCTATATCCTATCTGTCTGATTTCCACCCCAGCTTCCTGATCTTCCAGCCCAGCATCTCCTGCCTTGCCCTCAGCTGTATGAATCATGACCTTTCTTTGATTCTTCCATCATTGCATGCCTCCACCACTTCCGGTCACCAGGTGCCTTCCATCTGCTGAGATCTGGTCTTGCAAAACCAGTTGCATTTCATATTTTAAAAAATTCAAAATCTTCTCTCACCAACATTTTACAATATTGTAGCCCATTCTTCAATAGGTGGCCCACCAAGCCTGCCTGAGCTTCTGACCCTTCACCTACCATCATCATTACATCCGCATAAGACCGCTGCCTGAATGGACACAACAACAAGTTCTTTCTAGTGAATCTTGGCAATAAAAGTGCAGTTTGTGTGATCTCTTCCCCCACTCCCAAAAGTGGAAGGTTTCTAAAATCTTAGGAGAGCATTGGGCCAGGCACTTAAAAAAAGTTGGCTTCTAAAGGAAATGGACTGGGAGTTTTTGCACCAGAAATGAAGGAGTGGATCCAGCTTTAAATCCCCTCTCACAGGAGGACAGAATGAAATAAATATCCATCTTTGATGCAGTGAGGTGAAAACAGACATTCCATTAAATGTGGGAATGCATTTAACATGTCTGTTTTTCTTTAACAATAAGCAGCCCCAGGAAGGTGAGAGCAGGATTGGATCAGGACCACGGCACAGAGGAGGAGAGTGTTTTTTTTTTTACTCTTTGCCAACCACAATCCCACTAAAATGGGGTCTCTCCTTGCTGGTACCAAAGGAAGTTTCTCTCTTGAGGCTAATAGCAGCCTCAAGGGTGGGAAGGATTTGGGGTGGAACTGTGGCAGGGGAAAGATTAAACCCCCTTGAGCCATGTGCTATGGTTCCAACCCCATTTGTAGAAGTAACACAGCAACTATTGTTAAAAGAGGGGAGACAGAAAACACGTTAAATGTATCCAGTTAGTCATTTTAACACCGCATCTGTTTTGGCCCAAAGACTTTCATTTCCTCGTAATATAACACAGCTTTAACGGATGAAAATAGCACGTGCTGTGTAGGGCCAGTCTAGCGGCTGTACTGTGCTTCTTCTGACTATATGTTTAAATGTTTCAAAACATTACATTTGCACTGATGCAGTTCACTTTAAGTATTCAAAGTGCTTCCTCCACGCTTTATCTCAGAGAGCTTTAAAGCAGTCCTTTAAGGTAGGGGGTTGAACCTAAGACACAGGAGCTTTCTAAGGTCTCAGCTATTGGTAATCCATGTTGTTATTTCTTTTTAATGCTCTTCAGCAGCCCAAATGCCAACAAAATTCGATGGGATATAAAAAAGTAGGGAGTGTGAATTTTGGTGGAGAAGCTGTTTCGGATCAGGAAAGAGTTCCAACTCTGGTTGCTGGGCTTGAGTCCTCATTCAGATGCCTGTGAGTTAGTTGAGCTCCTCTTCTGAGGCTGTGTATTGAAAGCACATTTCTGCACCCCCAAACCATCTGGGAACCTTTGTTAAGAGTGCTGGGAATTGTAGCTTTGTGAGGAGTAAACTACAGTTCCCAGGATTCTTGTGGGGGATCCTTGAAATGTGTACACAGCCCAGTCCCTTTCCTAAACAGCTGGTTAGGACGGAGATGAGGCTTTTATGGAAGGAAATCGGGAAAGCCTTGCAAATTATGATGAGGCCATGTGCAGCAACCCCAGTAAAAGGTGGAGAGAGAAAGAAACAGGAGAATGTTTGCTGCCCACGACTGCTTTTCCACATTCCACTTCCCTTCTGTTATTGTCATTGTTAAATTTATATCCCGCCCTTCCTCCCAAAGGGAGCCCAGGATGGCAATGTCAAGGCCTCAGATGTTTCTGAGGTCTCAGATTGGCTTAGACAAATTACCCATCTCTTTCAGGGTTTTTCAGGAAGAAAATTTCCAAGCAACTCCAAGGTGAAATTGGGAGAGTGCACCTGCTTCAACCCTCTCCATGTCTTCCCATGCCCATGTTTTCTCTCTTTCTTCAATCCTTCCATCAGCAGCCACACAACAGTAGGGATGGGGAAGGAATTTGACTCAGTTCACACAATTTGCACTGAATTTCTCTGAATTTTGCAATGCAGTTCTCCAGCCAAGTAATGTATGAAAAATGCATATATTAGCAAAAATATTTTAAAATGCATTTAATTAGGAAAAATTGCTTTACAAATGTGTATATTGGGCAAAAATGCATACAAATTCACTGATGAACTTTTTTAAAAAATTCACAAACTGATGTGGAAATGTGGAGAACTGAATTTAACATTGGAAAAAAATGGGAAATTGACAGATCCACCTATCCTTACAGGATAGTACAAGGAAACAGATAAATAAATGTGAGGAAATAAAGAGGCCTTTTTCAGTTTACATCTGAGTACTTTCAGGTACACTTCTGGTACCAGAGCATCAGGCCTGCCACCAACCTCTGTCACAGCAATCAGCACCTTTCCCAGTGACATCTCCTGCCGCTTAGGCTCTCACAGTGTTACTTTCCATTGCCTAATATATGGCTCTTTTCCATATCTGAAATGGTGAGCCGATTAGACGCACAACATGTGTTAAGACCTTGCAGCATCTAATGCCAGCAACTGACAAGGCATGAGCTGAAATTAATGAGACACATGAGGAAGCCAGGATTTTCACACAAGCTGGTCTTTAAAAATAATAATAATGCAGTCAGAACCTGTTAGTGCTTAATCCACCCATATATTGCAGAATGCCCTAAGAAGCACAGAAGCATGGTGTAGAATTAAATATGCGTCCTCCTAGACTAGTCTCTGACAGGGGGAGGGAGATGTTAGGGTTCTGATCGCAATCAGAGTCTGCCTTACAGCCTCTCTCTCTCTGATCTTCCATATGTAAGTCACTGCAGATCTTGAAAAATACCAAGGCATGCCTGCCTAAGCCTAAGCATTTTGAAAGGTAACTGAGGGCAAGACTGAGCCTCTGCTGAGTACAGGAAATGAAATCTGGTGCCATTCTTGAATGTGTTATAGCTTTGACTATTTACTTATTTATTTTATGCCATGTATGAGTCACTTTCCCCTAAAATATCTCAAAGCAATCTCACAGTAAAAAAACAACAATCAAAATACGTTTGTGGTAAGGCAGCATAGCTTATTTAAAGCAACAATAAACTTACAGTTGGAACTGGTTTCAGATCAGGATGGGCAGGTGAAATGGTAATCAATGACACACACAAAAACAGAGAGAGAGACAGAGCTCCCATCCTACAAAGTTTCTTGCAAAATTCTACCCATCCACCATACTTTTGGGAGGCATCCCCTAAACGGTCAGATACATTGTAAATGCATGCACAAAAGTTCTTTAATGTTATTCCCTTACTCCAGAGTCCTGATGAAACTCTCATTGACTACCGTACGCTATATGCGATGATCAAGCAGTCAGTGGTCGGGTGTCTTCTCTCTAGGGATGGGAGATAAATTCAGTTCCGTTCAAATGTAAAGCCAAATATAACATTTGTTCATTCTGAAACAATATGAGAAGTGAAACACGGACATCCTTCAAAATGCGCACTTATCCAAATTTTGCAGCTCTCCAACCAACCGATGGTTTAAAAAAGGTATATAGCAGGGGAAGGTGTGCATAAAAATAAATATATTAGTGAAAATAATATACAAAAGTGCATTATATTGGAAGAAATTGCTTGCAAAAATGTGTACATTTGTCAAAACTGCATACAAAAATGTGATTAGTAGGAGAAATTTGCACTAAAATGCTGAAGAATTTTCCTTTTAAAAAAAATGCAAACTGCTGCAGAACTGATTAGGAAAATGAGAAGTTGAGATAATTGAAATTGACTGATCTTTCCATCGCTACTTCTCACTTTGGGTCAGTTCTCTTGATTACTTTTTGCAATTGTTTTGTGTAATTTGTCAGCTCTACACTGCATCAGCAGTGCCAGGGGGGGCTGGAAATTCCTGGGTCTTTGGCAGGGAAGCAAAGTCCTTAGCCAGCAGTCAGGTTGTAAATCTGCCAGGCCTATCCAAAGCGTACTTGCCGAGTCAGAAGTCCAGAAGCGAGGTCAGTGGAGGTCCGGGATCAATTGCCAAGGAGGTCAGTCAAAGAGATGCTGCAGGGAAACTAGGTCTACACAAAGCCACGCCTGACATTGCAGTCAGCAACAGGCTGCAGCCAAGGTGTGCCTTATAAAGAGCAGGATGGACAGCAGGTGTGAGCCCTCAGCATTTGGGCCTTAAGGAGACAGGCCTGCCTCTCTTCTGCCTGACCTTCCGCTGTCTACGTTCTGCAGGTGAGGGGGGAGTATCCTGTTCACTGTCTGTGTCTGGCTGCAGGGCCTCTGCTGTCCCTGGGGTGCTCTGCAGCTGAGGGGCAGAAGGAGCTGGATTCTCAGGAGGCTCCTCCGTGTCTCCTGCTGCTCCTGGGTCTGCTGCTGTTACTCCTGAGTCATCCTCATCTGAGGAGTCCTCTGACGGGGCCATGACATAATTGTTGTCTCCTTTCCAGATCTAAAACCTTCTCTCGTGTTCCTAGGTGTGTTTGGGGATTTTTTGGGGGGGGGATTGAATGTTCAAGTACCTCTTTGTTACAGTTGATGCTAGGAACTAAAATTTTGGGGAACAATATAGTGTGCATGCATGTGACACTCTGAGCACATATGTGCCAAAATTATGAGCCGAGAGAGAACTCTTGAAAACCACGTAATGTTTTCCCAAACACTTACTAATGAATAAGCTCATATTTACTGAGTAAACTCCAAACTGAGCCCAGAAGAGTTTGCCAGTCAGTATGCAGAAGTGGGTACCTGACAATGGTTCTTGGCTTAGGAGGGTTTTCTCAGGTACCCTCTTCACAAACCATTGTGCTGGAGGACCTGATTTCCCGTTATGTCATCTCATCTGGCAGCATGTGTACCTGATGCAACTGAACACGAGTCCCACAATATTGGCATTCATGTAAAGACTGCATCATGGACTGCATTGCTCCAGTGTGGCTGGCTGCTGATTATATGTGAAAGACCATCACCACCACCATCACTGGTTTATTTCTAAGCAGGTGAACAGATAAATTCAAAAGAAAATACAATAAAACTACAGAAAAGACAAATACAAAAGTACAGTAGAGTAAATCAATAAAAATATAAAATAGCAACAACCCGGGCACACCATGAATCACACTGTATCCATTCATGAGTTGCATTTGTGCTCTCACTACAAGCGCAGCTGCCATCCACAAAACAATTGCCCATATAATGGGCTGCTCCCTGGAAGCAGCTACCACTGTGGCCAAGATCTACAGTTGCTCTTCAGTGCAGGGCTAGCTGGCTCAAACATCTGGCTCCTCAACAGGCAACAGTTCTCCAGATGCAGGAGCAGGTGCAGTAAAAAAAGGCCTGAGGAGGCTACAGTTGGTATTCACCTCTCAACCAGCAATGGTTCTGTTCCTGCTACCTGCCACCCAATGTAAAACCAACGTAATCTGCCTCAGCATTGGTAGTTCTAGCATGAACACAGCACCCAAATGTATGGGATGATATCACAGAAAAACAGTTCCCATGTGACCGTATGTAAAGGGGTGCCTCAGTTATGGTCCTTTGGTGACGATGGTGCTTTCATTGTTGAGATTATAGTCTGTAGCTCAATATACAGAGCAAATGGCTGCTCATTTGCTACCGGGCCAAGTTCAAGGTTCTAGTTTTGGCGTACAAAGCCCTATACAGCTCAGGACCAGGATACCTGAAAGACCGTCTTACCCCTTATATACCCAGTCGATCACTGTGCTGTGTAGATGAGGGCCTCCTGCGGATACCATCTTATCGGGAGGTTCGTTCTGCACAATATAGGAAGCGGACCTTTAGTGTGGTGGCACCTACCCTGTGGAATTCCCTCCCTTTGAATATTAGGCAGGCACCATCTTTGCTATCTTTTCAGAGCCTTTTGAAGACTTTCCTCTTTCATCAAGCCTTTTAAGTTGAGACCTATCCCAGTCTGCATCTGTGTCAGAATTGTTTGATATGTTTTTAATAATGCTTTAACCCTTTTTTAAAGTTGTTTTTTTAATGTTTTTAATGCTGTTTTGTTTTAATGTATTTTAAGATCTGTTTTTATGATGTTTTAAAGTATTTTAGTGCTTTGTTTGCCGCCCTGGGCTCCTGCTGGGAGGAAGGGCGGGATACAAATTAAATAAATAAATAAATAAATAAATAAATAAAATCAGCCTATAGAGCTTTTAAGTCATGTCCTTCCATTCAGCTGTAAAGCTGAACAACAAACCTAGTCATTTTTAATGAAAATGGTAATAACATCCCAACCAAATAATGCTTAGGTCGTTCAGCTCAAGTATAAATAATTATCGTCCTTATTATGTGGGTGCCTCCCCCCCCCGCCACCCCACTGCCTACATTGCACCTGGGAGCGCTAGCCACAGAGGGATTTAATTAAATCCTCACACCGGATTGACAGATGAATGGAGCAATTGCTGCTTCATGAATGGCTAGCCAGAAGGCCAGGAGCCAAGCCTGATGAATAGAGCTTTTCACTTTGTGACCTGTAGCGCTCCCAGTATTGAGCCTAATGCCGGGTGAGGCCAGGAGGAGGACTCAACTGCTGGGCTTGGAGTAAGCAGATGCAGGGCACTGCCCTGATAACGGAAGGATGACATAATCTGGCAAAAGCGCAGCCATCCAGAAACCCATATGGTCTCCATTGTCCTGCTGAGGTTTATCCTTTTGTGGATGCTGGACAGGAAAGGATTGTCAGATAAAGGACCCGCCTGCTCTGTGTCTGCTGTAACAGATACTTTGGGTGGAAAGTTAATTTGCTGGAGGAAAAGCTCCAAAGGGAAGAAATGATAGATTTTTGTACATGGTGCACACACAGTGCTTATGACCCAGAGCTCCATTATGGATTTTGAAAACAAATGGGCCTGCCAGGGAGGGCCATAGACCACTCCGAAAGGGGTATTATTTCATTCCATGGAGAATAGATCGATTTCTTTGGCTATACATTTTTCTCCTTTGAGGGCGATGCCCAACCCAGCTCTTGCCAAATGAATGGGAGCAAGGCAAGTCTGTTGGTGTGAGATCTGAAAAAGGAGAGCTGTGGGAAAGGGAAGGGAGAACAGCAATACTGCCCCTTACTTATTTATTTTATTTTTATTTATTTATTAAATTTATTAGTCGCCCATCTGGCTGGTTCTCCAGCCACTCTGGGCGACGCACAACATAAAACATACAATTCACATTAAAACCTTAAAATTCCAACAGTAACACTAAAACCTAACCCACCCCAAAGACCTGCCTGAAGAGCCAGATTTTCAAGGTCCAGCGGAAACTCATTATGGAGGGAGCATGGCAGATGTCATTTGGGAAGGAATTCCATAGAGTGGGTGCCATGATTGAAAAAGCTGTCTCCCTAGTTCTCACCAGTCTAGCTGATTTAACTGGTGGGATGGAGAGGAGGTCTTTTGAGGCTGATCTTGTTAAGCGGCAACATTGATGATGCTGGAGGCGCTCCTTCAGATAGACTGGGCCAAAACCATGCAGGGTTTTAAAGGTCAAAACCAACACCTTGAATTGGCCCTGGAAAGCAATTGGTAACCAGTGCAACTCCTTCAGCACTGGAGTAATGTGGTCTCAGCAGCGGCTACCCTTAATCAGGCAAGCTGCCGCATTCTGTACCAGTTGCAGCTTCCGGACCGTTTTCGAGGGTAACCCCACGTAGAGCACATTACAGTAGTCTAGGCGAAAGGAGCAAGTGTGACCTGGAAGCTTTTTCTAAGAGGTCAAACTTTTGTCACATGACCTACTCTGGCCTATTAATGGGTTGTATGCAACATAGCTAAGGCAAATGGTCCATTAGTGCAAGGATTTCTACTTGCGTAAGAGAACATTTTCCCCCTCTCCTGCCCCTGCGTGCCCCTAAATCTGTTCTCAGGTTTTCCCCAACCCTCAGGAACAGATTTGGGGATAGTGTGGGGTTCATGTGGGGGGGGAAGAGAGGGGAGAAATCCTGTTGCACTAGCACAACTATTTAGCTGAATACAGTCCAATGTTCACAGGGCTTCTTTGCTGGTTAGGGACACAGGAAACTCCTGTATTCCAAGTCAGGCCATCGGTTCATCTAGGTTAGTATTAACATCTGTACTCACTGGCAGCAGTTCTCGAGGGTTTCCGGGAGTGTTTCCTAGCCATGCATGGAAATGCCAGGGATTGAAGCTGAGACCTTTTGTGTGCAAGCATGTACTCTACAGCTGAGCCACAGCCCATCATCTTAAAAACATAGGAAGCTGCCTTGTACCTTCAAAAAAGTCACCTTGTACTTTCACCTGGTACCTTCAAAAAGTCAGACCATTTGGTCCATCCAGCTCAGTATTATTGGCAATCACTGACACTGGGTCTCCATGGTTTAAGGTGTGCAGTGTTCCCAACTCTACTGGGAGATGCCAAGGACTGGATCTGGGACCTTTCGTACATAAAGAATAGATTCTCTACTCTTTAGCTGTGAGCTCCGTCCCTTGTCTTGTGGTCACTGCTGGCACTTAGGCTAAATCTCCGCCTGATATTCCTGAGGTTCAAGGTTCAGGGCCAGCTGTGGGCCTGAGTCCTCACACAGTTTTATGACATGAAGGCTCATCTAGATGGCAGTTTTCACAGTTTGATGCTTGGGTAATTAAAATGGGAGCAAAAAGGGACCCTTCTGAAAGAAAGCACCTTTTTTTTGCTTTTTTGTAGTTCAGATTTTGCTGTGGCGATGACATGGCTCTCACAGGTCTCATCCTTGCTGCTACTGCCAACTTTAAGTGAGCCAGGGCAAGTGGGGCGAGACCGAGTCACTGGGGCATGGGTGCCTGGATGGACCAATGTGTACTGACTGTACGACTGCTTTCCTTCAAAAGGCCTGCCTGGAAGCATATTAAATGATGAACAGAGACCTTTCTAGAATGGCTGTTAGATGTTATTTACGACAGAGCTAGTCTTCTCTCCAGATAATTTAATCTCATTCCAGAATACATTTAGGAAGAGATTTCCTCCCATTACAAATTCTAGCCTCAGGGATAGATTTCCCTCAGGACCTCAGCCAGGGAGGAAAGTGTTAAATTCCCTCTCTGTGTCTGCTCTGATCCCCTTAATTATCAGCCCCTAACCCAGCTGATGCAATTGCATTTATTTTAAAAATGCATTAAAAATGTAAAGGTGTATTCAAATTCACATCTAATCCAGCCCTAACAAACAGTTTTTATGCGCATAAATAGCTTGGGTGTGTGAATCAGCCCTGATGAGCACATCACTTCTGCTCCCAGGTTTGCTGGAATCCACTGTGATTCTGCATGCCTCAAATTAAAACCTTCAAATAATAAAGAGATACACATTTACATACCTTAGGCCAGGAAAATATATAGAAACATGTGCCAGCTTTAAGGATGGGGGAGAAATTTGATTCAGTTTGCATTTAAAGCCAAATCTGTAAAATTCACACTTTCTGACATAATATGAGAACCAAAACACAGCCATCCTTCGAAATTTGCACTTATTTGAATTTTTCAATGCAGTTCCCCAACAAAAGGTTTTTGAAAATGCATATGTTAGGGGAAGTGTACACAAACATGAATATATTTGTGAAAATAACATACAAAAATGTTATATGCTGAGAAATTGCTTGCAAAACTGTGTACATTAGTCAAAATTGCCTACAAAAATGTGTTTATTAGCAGAAAGTTGCACTAAAATACTGGAGGATTGGGAAAATAACCAAAATTGACAGATCTTTCCATCTCTAGCCAGCTCACATAGAGGCTCCAAGCACTTGCTCAGTGCATCATGGTTATTTACAAGACCTACTGAATTGTTTCTCCTGTGTGGACCAATAACTGACTGTTTTGAAAAAAAGGATGACCTTGTTACACAGAGATGCTATGCTGGCAAAACTAGTCCATATCAGCCTACCCGGGCCCAGAAATCAGCCAGGAGGTCTCTTCTTACTATCCCACAAATGGATGTACTTTACTATGTGGTGAAATGGAATAGGGTATTCTCGGTAGTGGCTTCCCAGCTGTGGAATTACTTCCCCCTGGAGGAACAGATGGCCACAACGTTGATGGGTTTCCATTTCCTGGTAAAAAACTAACTTGTTCACCCAAGTTTTTGAAGGTTTTGTTTAGATTGTTTGGGGGATTTTTATGTATGGTACTATTGATTATTCTATGATTACAGTTTAAACTATTAATGATCTTAACTGTATTTCACAAATTTAAATGATGGGGGCAGTATTCAACAAAATAGTTGCACACATGCAAAACTTAGCACTTCCCCTTCCTCCCCCTGCATGTGCAATAGCTTGGGATTCAGCATACAGAACAGTCAAGTGGTCCCTCTGTGTCTTTTCCACTCCAGACCAGACTAAAACACACAGGCTACCTCCAGGCCTTCAGAAGAGGGGTGTGTGGTGGGGAGGCCTACCCCCTTCCTGAAAGATCATCACTGGTCATTTGGTCTTATGGCAACACATCTGTTCTTGACCAAGTCTTTAGACATGTTAATGGGGGCTCTTGACAGACTTTGTTATCCTAACAAAGGAACTGGTTTGACCAGTTGGCCGATTTCTTCTGCTTCATGCCCCAACCTTACAGCTACAGAATCACAGGCTTGGAAGAGACCAAATACATTATCCATACCATACAATTAACATCATATTACATATAGTACACCACATTACAATTGCTACAACAGGCAGACAATTTATTAAGTGGTTTGCCAAGACCCTCAACAATTTTCAAGTGGTCCGCTGGGAGGAAAAGTTTGGGAACCGCTGCCCTAAGATATAAGCAGGGCTGCCTGTCAAGTTCTCTTTATTTTTAAAAGTTGCCCCTGAGTCCAGAGCATTCCTCCCCATACAACACAAAGACATTCTCTTACTCCTTTAAATAGCCGGGTGAATGTGTTAAGCAGCAGCTTGAGAATCAAGACTTGGGGTTGTGGATTTTGAGGTTTGGTTGGGAAAAGGTTTGCCATATATACTACTACCCTGGTTCCCTTGTTGGTTGACCTTAGGTCAGTTACTAGTTCTCCCTCTGATCTACTTCACTGGGTTGTTGTGAGAGAAAGGCGAACTAACCTGTGTCTACTGCACTTTGCCCCTTGAAGGAATGGAGGCTCCATATTTGTGGTACTTCCTCCCAAGATATGTATGTTTGGCTCCATCAGTGCTGTGCAGGCATTTAAACAGCCCTTGAAAACCCATTTATTTCAAGTTGTTTTTAGTTAAGATGCTGGGCTGAGCTTTTTAGAGGGTTTTTCTAGGGCTGCTGCTTTCAGCTGCTTGTTTTCCATTGTTGGTTTTAGCTGTTTAATTAATGTAAGCCAGGAAGGGGAACCTTGTTGAGCATTCCTTCATGAGCAATCTTCCTGTGGGTGCATGACAATGGCATGGGGGGCCAGAAGCAAAAATTGATGGGGCCACTGATGATGATGATGACGACTGAATTTATATCCTGCCCTTCCTCCTGAATACGAGTGAAGACGAGATTCTTACCTTTTGTACAGTACAGTAGGGCCCCACTCATATGGCAGGTTACGTTCCAGACCCTCGCTGAGAAGCGAAAAGTGCTGAAAAGCGGAACTCATTGAATAGAATGGCGCACAATGCCTGAAAACTGCTGTAAAAGTGGAACAAGCGCCGTATGAGTGGGGCTTTAGTCTAATTGCGTCTAATTGAGACTGCCGCGTTAGTGAAGCGCCGTCAAGTGAAGCGCCGTAAAGCAGGGCCCTACTGTAGTCTAAAAATTCTATATATGCAAAAGCCAGATCTTTCTACACCAAGATCTCTCCTTTGAGGCAGACAAAAGGCATTATTACAGCACAAGAACAAATCTGAGCCAGGCAACAGCTCTTGGGGATGGTGCAGAGCTGGCCCAGAGAGGGGCTCGTTTTCACAGATTGATTAGGAACATGGGAAGCAAGTTGGCTTACACTGAGTCAGACTCAGTGGTCCATCTAGCTCAGCATTGTCTGCACTGACTGGCAGTGGTTCACCAGGGTGTCAGACAGAGAGCCTCTCCCAGCTACCTGGAGATGCCAGAGACTGAACCTGGGACCTTCTGCATGCAAGGCAGATGCTCTGCCACTGAGCTACGTGCCTTCCCTTCCCCAAATTGTAGATATTTCTAGGCTGTCTTCTAGGGCAAAGCCCTCTCCAGGCAGCTTACATCAGCAATGGAAAACCTCAGGTCTATGGGCCAAATGCGGCCATCCAGGCCTATCTATCTGCCCCCTGGGATTCTCCCCAGGCCATACCCCTCAGCTCAGGATTTGGGATTCATCTGCATCCAGTGGACACTCTTAATGTATATGTTGTATATTCACTAATAGGCAAAAAAAACCCTTGCGGTTTAAGAATGTACCTACAGCCCACAGATATTTCTATCAAACTTAAAAAGCAGGGAAATTGGGCAGCTATAGTGAATGCACCAGGGGGGCAGGAGACCTGACCTCCTCTCTGAGATATTGGACTGCCCTACAAATTTGTCAAAATGCAAACACAATTTGGGTTGGTCTTTCACAGTCCAATCCACTTCCTGTGTAGCTTGGAAGAATTTGGTAACATGAACCTCTGAGCATAAGGTGAGTGGTGGCAACACCTGCAATCAGCCCAACTAACAGAAACAAGACATGTGCTGTGCTGATCTTGTTTCAGCAGGGAGGAAGCAACAATATTAAAACAGTTGATATAGTTCAGATAGTCACTTTAAATATGTTTGATTTACTTTGCAATTTTAGTGAAGTTTCCTATAGTAAATCATTTTTTACTATAAATTTCCCTGCTTTTTAAAGTTTGATAGAAATATCTGTGGGCTATAGGTATGTTCTTAAACTGCAAGGTTTTTTGTCTATTAGTGAATTTCTCTGCTTTTTAATCTGGGAGGTAAGATGGGATCCTGTGCAGGTTTGCTGAGAATGGATTGATCATTTGCATGCTTATTGACTTCAGTGGGATTTACTCCCCTGTAATCATGCTTAGAATAGGTGAAACTGACCACAGGGGATGGGAAGGGGAGGAAGGGCAGAGGCAAGGAGGGGGATGGGAGCAGGCAGTAGTCAGAGGGGCTGACTGTTAAACCACTCTGGCCACTGGAGCTCTGTCAGGTGAATAGGAGTCTCCTCTCAGCACCCTTCACAAACTATACTTCCCAGGATTCTTAGGGGGAAGCCATGACTATCTAAAGTGAAATCAAGGTCTGGTGTTGGTGTGGACCCCTGGTTAGGCAAGCCCAGCAGCTGTGAGTCTGGCTTTTAGAACACTGACAATTGGTTCTTACTAAGCATGCCCAACATTATCATTGAGTTCAAGGTAAAAAAATTTAAATTAATTAAATATCAGCCAGGCCATTTTTAAACCTTTAAACTGCAGAAGATGAAGGTCAGGGTATGGGGCAAGTTCAGTAACAGGATTACAGGTACTCAGTGAACATGACTGATTTTTAATTAATTTCAACAGATTATGAGAACTCTGACAGAAAAAAGTCCAAAAGAGGTCTGGGTTTTTTTCTTTCTTTTTACACTTTGAAATCTTTATTGTCTGACTGTTTTGTGTATCCCCATGAAAATTTAGAGGGTTGTTAGCAAGCGTTTCTGAGTCAGGACTATAAGTTATGTAATGTTTTGTTATGAAATGAGCTTATGGGAAGCATCAGAATGGCATGGGGGGTATTTTCAATTTAACATTGCGGAATGTGAAAAATCCATGCTGGCTATAGTATACAGCCACTCTTGTGGCTGTATAATCTAGGTAATAAAAAGGCAGTTCTGAGACCAAGGAAAAATGCATCTTTCTTTGAATGCCAGAAATTTTTAGTCCATTCTCTCTCAGAGAACTTCCACTGCAGAGTATGCTAATTAAACAAAGGGAGGGATTAAATCATAATGACAAGGTAGAACACAAATGGTCTTTGCTTCAAAGCACTGTAATCAGTCTACCTTGATGATCTCCTTTCAACTTAAAAAGATGCTTTCAAGATCAATGAAGGACCAAAAATAAACCTTTTTCATTTTGCTTCTTTATGCAAATGCTAATAATTTATCTCCAGTTTTTGAAACCAAATAAATTACTGCTGCAATAAGATCTTTATCTCTGAGCACACAATCCATGCCAGAAGTCAGGGATCTGGATAGGAAAGTGATAGAAACAAAATGTTTAATTAAGAAAAACAAATTTCACCTTCGTGCTTGGTGTAGTGATCGTGGGATATCATTCTAAACTTTCCTTAGAGATTCCTCTTGCTGTTTTTTGATTTCCTGAACATTAGATGTTGTGACTTGTGGGGGCCATTACTAGAAGTCTGATCCCAGGTTTCTATGACCTCCATGAGCAGTTGATCCACTCACTGCAGTTGAGGCCCAGTTCTCATACCATTTCAGCCCACAGCTACTCTCAGGGTAATTTCAGTCTGATTCAGCTCTTGTGAAGCCACTCATATAACTGTATCACACACACACACACACACTCACACTCACACTGAAGACTCCCTGATTTTACTTTTGGCACTACCTCCACTGTCAGAGGCAATAACCCTCTGAATATCAGTTGCTGGGAATCGCAGGTGCAGAAAGTGATGTGCTCAGGTCCTGCTTGTGGGCTTCCCATCAACGTCTGGTTGGCCACTGAGAGAACAGGATGCTGGACTCGATGGGCCCTTGGCCTGATCCAGCACTTACTGTGTTACTGCATCACCCAGACACAGTCGCCCTTGAGGAAGGATACAAACAGAGAGAGAGAGAAGTCTGAAGGACATGCCCAAACCCACCAGGTGATGAGGTAGGACAAACAGCCCCAGCAAAGGACAACACCTCAAGGAACACCCTTGAACAGCCTCTGACATCCACCACTCTTAACAGAGAATGGGGGTCTCCTCATCCTTGGCCTTTCGTCCAACTGTTTTTCATGTGTCCACCATATTTCCTTTTGTCTTCTTCCACCAGCATTTGTCCAGGCCTAATCTCCTGGTTCCCACCCCCAGGTGTGTGTGCAATTGCCGAGACACAGTATTCTGCTAGCATCTCCTTGGTCCTAATGCCTGTTGATTTCTCCCAGCTCTCAGAAACACCTTTTCAGCTATCTCCTCTCAACCTCACAGGCACATCATTGCTAGCACTCCTTTTCAGGGGGGCTTGCAAAGCAATCCCAACGCTAAATTTAGCCCATGGAGGTGCAATTGCATAGTATCCTTGCCATTGATTTAAGATGCCTGGAAGCCAGCACAGGTTGACTGAAAGCCACACTCCTGCTTGCTGAAAGGGCTATGTGATTTGGCTTGAACTCTAGACAGAATAGCATGGGAATCTTGGATGACCACTCTTGCCCTGCAATGAAGCCATCCATCGTGGATGGAGACTGCAATATAATTTATCAAACTGGTCTCCTTGAGGAAACGTAAGGGCCATTAGGCAGAAGCAAGACCATCAATTGCTTCTCAGATGGCTCAAGTGCTGTTGACAGCTCTGGCTAGAGCTTGATGCTGCTATTTCCTCTTTTCTGCTTGGCTAACTCAACCATTCATATGAGAGCTTTCTCCAATGCGACCTCAGTGGTATGAGTGCTGCTGGGTTGTGTTTCCTTTCTACACTATTCCATCAGAAGCTCCAGGCCACATGCAAGGAGCCCACAAAACCTCTCCTTAAGGGATGCTTGAGGCTTTTATTTAGCCTTCATTTTAAAGCAAACCAACCTAGTAATACGTGGATCAGTTTTTGCACTTCCCCAAAGTTTGCAACACAGTTCTTGGCTTTTAAAAAAGTATAAAACTGTGGGCTGTGTTCAGTTAAGTTCTACACAGACTAGACCTATTGAAATTAAATGAACTTAAGTTAGTTGTGTCTATTCACTTTAATGGGTCTTCTCTGAGTAAGGCTAGCACTGGATACCACCCTTTGTATTTTAAGATGAAATGCATGTAAAACCGTGGACTGTAAGATAAAATGCATATGTTAGGGTAAAATGCCTACAGAAATGCATATTTTTAAATTAAATGCATACAAAAATAATGTGAATGTCCATGCATTTTTAAAAAAATGCACAGATGGATGTGGAAACAGAAGAGGCCTGGGTAAAAACTGAACACATACAAAGTTGGACCAGAAATAGGTGGAGGCATCCATCCTTATGCTCCTTTCCACATGACTGTTGGTCCAGCTCACAGGAGGTGTGATGCTACCATGGACCTGATGCAAGCTCCTCCCACCTTCCCTGGGGTTCCAAAGTGACTGGTAGTGGTACAGAAGAGAGAGATGCAGCTCCCAGGTCATTGAAGGAGAGGCCCTGGGATGGAAGGAAAGGCCTAGTGTTCATGTTTACTCCTTGCGTCTCCTTCTGTCTCATGAAAAAGAAAAATCCAGCCACATAGTTTGAGATGCTTGCTTCATAAGCATTTTGCAGAACGGCTAAGAATTTATTCATAGGAAAATGTTGATGGAAAATGCATCAGGCAACTTAGATCTCATTTCCCCGAGAGCCCCAGATAGGAGAGTAAATGATTACACGCCTATGCAAAAAGAAAAAGAAACAACCACAAAAAAGTAAATTTGTAATGGGTACAGGAAGGTGAATTTAGCCAAGAGGAAGCTGTATTTATGATGGGCTGGAGGAAAAAATAGACTGCATGAATTGCGGTAATTTATAACTCTGTGATTTATTTTTCTTTTCATTGGCACGTACTGCATGGCGCTGGAACTTACAGGGTAAGAAATAGAGCCAGGAGCATAAAGATGCACAACTATTAAGAAGTGGAGAATACTTAATGTGCAGCAAGAGCATATATTTCTCTGGTGACAAAAGCAGCAAAAATCCTTGGAGCCAACGGTGGAGCTGAGAAACAGCTATTAATCAGGGTGGAGTTAGTCTATTATCTGGAAGAAAAGGACATTATTGGGGAGCTCTTTCCCCATTTCACATCTGAATGAAATGCATGCAGCGTCATAACCTGATCGTTGAAGAGAAAATTGGTCATTCATGCCAACAGGCAGCCTTATACCTGGATTGCTCGCCCTTTGCTTCAGTTGAACATTTTTTGTGGCAGTTTTTTCCCCAGCTGTGGCACGAGGGGAGTTGTGGCATGAGGGGCGGTGTGAATCAGGAAACAGAGCCTCTTTTATAACCTCTTGGGGAAGGGTTAGCTCAGTGGTAAAGCATCTGCCTCGCATGCAGAAAGCCCCCAGTTTTAATCCCAGCATTTCCACCTAGGCCTGGAGCCAGATGGACCAATGGTCTGACTCAATATAAGGCAGCTTCCTCCTATGCTTTTTATTGCCTTCCAGCAATGCCCCACCACTGATTGGACCCAATACCTCCCAGATTCATTGCTACATCATGGAAGGTCCAGACCTACAGGAGAAGAATGGAAAGCGTTCTTTAAAATCCCCATCATCATGTCCAATTAGGCCTCCGGAACAAAACAATATTCATGAAGAGAACACTCTGTTTCTGGCACTGAAATAAATTGAGGCTATCAAGGTATTCCCCACTACCGCCGCCTATTTCACTTTTATGTCTAGGTAATGTGTTACTTGGAAGAAGGTATGACATTCCTTGATATTGCTATTTATAGGCATTTCTTTAGGTATTGGAACCGAAAACATACCTGCTCTGAGGATCATCCTGACCTGCACACAAGCCCCATGTGTTTTTACTTAGAAGTAAGTCCCACTGACTTCAGTGAGGCTTACTGTCAAGTAAGTAGGCATTAACAGAAGTGTAGTTTCCAAATGGCATGAAGTATTCAGCGCTGGTTGGGCCTCATCTTGAGTTCTGCATCCAGTTCTGGTATCCGCACTTCAAGAAGGATGCAGACAAACTGGAACGGGTTCAGAGGAGGGCAACAAGGATGATCAGGGGACTGCAAACAAAGCCCTATGAAGAGAGATTGAAAGAACTGGGCATGTTTATCCTGGAGAAGAGAAGACTGAGGGGAGATATGATAGCACTTTTCAAGTTCATGAAAGGTCACATAGAGGAAGACTTGGATTTTATTTATTTATTTATTTCATTAAACTTATAGACCGCCCCATAGCCGAAGCTCTCTGGGCGGTTCACAAGACAAGAAACATCAAAAATACAATAAACATGTAACAATATAAAACAGATTAAAAGTTTAAAATGTTAAAAAGTTAAAACAATGTCAAACGCATACTAAACATATTAAAAAGCCTGGGTGAAGAGAAAAGTTTTAACCTGGCGCCAAAAAGATAGTAATGTTGGCGCCAGGCGTATCTCCTCTGGGAGATCGTTCCACAGTTCGGGGGCCACCACAGAAAAAGCCCTCTTCCTCGTTGCCACCCTCCGAGCCTCCCTATGAGTAGGAACTCGGAGGAGGGTCTTTGATGATGATCGTAGTGTACGGGCAGGTTCATAACGGGGGAGGCATTCCAACAGGTATTGTGGTCCTGTGCCGTGTAGGGCTTTATAGGTCAAGACCAGCACTTTGAACCGGGCCCGGAAACAAATAGGCAGCCAGTGCAGGCGGGCCAGAATCGGTGTTATATGGTCGAACCGTCTGGTCCCCGTTAGTAGTCTGGCCGCTGCATTCTGCACAAGCTGCAATTTCTGAACCGTCTTCAAAGGCAGCCCCACGTAGAGCGCATTACAGTAATCTAATTTCGAGGTTACCAGCGCATGAACTACTGAAGCGAGGTTCTCTCTGTCTAGATAGGGGCGTAGCTGGGCCACCAGCCGAAGTTGGTAAAAAGCACCCCGTGCCACCGAGGCTACCTGAGCCTCAAGTGACAGGGATGGATCATCGCAGAGTGCAGGACACAGAATAATGGGCTGAAGTTGCAGGAAGCCAGATTTCGACTGAATATCAGGAAAAACTTCCTAATTGTTAGAGCCATACGACAATGGAACCAATTACCTAGAGAGGTAGTGGCTCTCTGACACTGGAGGCATTCAAGAGGCAGCTGGACAGCCATCTGTCAGGAATGCTTTGATTTGGATTCCTGAATTGAGCAGGGGGTTGAACTTGATGGCCTTATAGGCCCCTTCCAACTCTACTATTCTATGATTCTATGGCTTTTGGCCAAAGGATGGAAAATGGACTTAATGGAAATTGGAACAGCAGAAGAGTTGTTTCAAACAAGCAAAACACTGTTGGGGCAGGTCACCTAGGCTATCTAATCTCAAGCAAGAAGACACCTGGCAACAGGTAGTGGTACCAAGGAGCTAGTAAGTGGCAATCTTAAATTGCATAATGATAAGTAGCAAGGTCAGAGATGGAATCAAGCTTCTCAGTACCAGGGACAGCTACAGAGTGGCAAACAGGTTGCTTCCAATAAGTTGCTGAATTCAAGAAGTCTGTATATCTGTTGAGCCCAGGGGTGACGGATCCAGCCTCCTTCCCAAAGAAGGTGGGGGAAGGCATGAGTTTCAGAAGCCTCAGCCGTTAGGGAGCATGGACGATCCAGCTGTTGTTGAGTCTAACCCCAATCTTGGGGAAGAGAGTGAGTCGCCCACCCCGCCAGTAACCATGGCTGGTCCTGCCCCTCAATGGGACAGCACTCAGCCCCCAGCACTCCCACGGGACTGTTGGGGGATGCTCCTGAGAGAGCAGACACTCCTTCACCAAGCAGTATCTTAGAAACACCCGCCGCTTCCCCACCCTCCGCTGTCCCGCTTGCCGATCAGGAACCTGTGCTTTCCGATGAACCCTCGGAGGCTCACCCCACCCTCACCACACTCACGACATCAGGAGAAGCGGAAGGGGGTGTGTGCGACAGAGTGAGAGGTTACGCACCAAGACCTCTCCTATTTGAGGCTACCGTGTCCGGAAGTGGGCGCTGAGTCAACTTTCCTCACAAGTTGCAGAGCATGTCTAGGGTGCAGTTAGGGATTGTAGTGAGTTAGCATAGGGGTTTCTATGAGGCGCACAGCCTTTGATGTATCCATTATTTCAATAAAACAAGAATTGATTGCACCCTCGTCTCCGACTGGTGGTTCTCGCTCTGAACTGGACAATATCATTGTGCAGACCCTTAATACTGTAAAATTATCAACAGTATAAATTTATTAAAGGCACAACACTCTGGCTTATTGCTTTGAACTCTTCCTAACGACCCCTGCTTGGTGATGATCAGATGGTAAGGAACTATGCAGATGTCCATCTTTGTTTTTTTCTTGTTTCAAGTGCTCACCAGAGCAGCATAGAGCCCAACTATAGGGAAGCAGCTCTCACATGACTACTGGTAAGCGTGCTTCAGCGCATAGACTAGAGCTTGGAAACTTGTAGGCCTCCAGAAGCTGTTGGGTTCCAACTCCTGTCAGCCTTAGCTGGCATGCAATGGTCAGAGATTATGAGAGTTGTAGGCCAACAACATCTGGAGGACAACAGACTTTCCACCCCTAGTGCAGAGACAGAGAAGACACACAAAAAAAACATTAGATGTAATTAAGCCTTTGATAATGTATTTACAAATCCCGGAATCATGCAAGATATGGAAATGGAGTAATATTACACTGAGTCTCTGTTTCAGTCAATAACTTGCCTCCTTTTTTGCACTCCAATTTTACTTTAGTAATTATCCATTTGAGGAAAAGATGCTAGTCTTTCAAATATTTGGGAAGGGAAAATCAATATGAATCTAATTATATTTTCTGTATTCTTGCATGTGCCCAGTTTTTGCTGCATGGAAGAGAGCCTTTTTCTCCAAGTAGTTGCAGATTTGAAACTGTGAAGGAGAAGTTCTGCCACTCCTTCTGCTCCTTTGAATTTGTTAGCATTTTTTAAAACTGTATCATTAACCGAAACATTGTTATCAAGACTCCTCATAGTTTCAGTAGAAGTTTTGTAGTGAAAGAAAAAGATGGAGATGGTGAGCAAATTGGCAAGTAGAGACCCAAACAATGATTTCTAGCCATAAATATTGTTAGGATGCAAGCTTCAAGTGGTTTAATCACTAGATTAATCAACTAAAACTCTTGTTCATTCATTACAAAATCCAATAATTCATGGGCAAGACAAAAAGTTATAAAACGTTTATTTCTGAGGATATTTTGACTTTGATATATTGTTGTACCAGAGGAATTGATACTTTTAAGGTTGAATGACAGCATTTGTTTATTAACTTGAAATTTCTTTCACCAAAAAGCATTTATTTTGAGATGACGGTAACATACACATTTATTTAAATTTAATTGATAAATTAGTTAAAACGTCTCAGTAATTAGTACTTCTTGTTGACAATCAATTTGGTAATTTCTGATGTCATCTTGTCTGGGCAGAGAGGTTTGGGGTAAACATAGTGGCAGCAGATTAAGGGGAGGGGATTTCTGTGCATGGCTCATACGCACACTACTAATCTATTATCATTTAGTGGGGATGGGGAAATAATGGTGTCCTTTTAGAACCCTTTGCACCTACATGTAGGGCCACATACCAACTTGGATTGATGGTGCCTGTCTTGTGGTTCTGGTGAGAGAGTACATGAAGAGTAGTAATCAAATTACTCTTTGTTTGTCTAAATTTATTCCTTTCCCCAACCCTTAGGATGATGCAGGTGATACAGATTGTGTTTATCTGTTTCTACAACTTCTTTTCAATATGGTTCTCAGTGCAGGTCTCAGGGCCAAGCCATTCATAACATGGAAGATCTGTGATCTTTATCCCCCAGAGTGATGTGTTGTTGCTTTAAGGCTGGGCTAATGGTAGTTTTGTTGCAGGGGGGAGGGAAGGGGCAATTAAGATGAGGAGAATCATATGGGGAAAAGGTTAAACACCCCTCTTCCTACACCACTGTTCTAATCAGAATCGGAGCCCTTTGGTGATGCTTTAAAAGAAGGGGTGGATAGCCTTTGGCCCTTCAGATGTTGCTGGACTACAACTCCCATCATCCCTGACAATTGGCCATGTTGGCTGCCCCCCGCCGGCAACCAACAGTCTGCATTCTGTGCCCCCTGAGCAGGATCTATTCTAACTGGGCTGCCGGTCTTTTATTGCACTTCCGCAAGCCTTGGGGTTCTCCAGAGCATACTGATACCTCCCTCTTATTTGTGGGTGGGGCTGTTTTTGCTACAGGCACTCAGAAAACGAGTTCATTATTAGTATATTTAAGTGGGATCTGCAAATGTCACAGTGTAAAGTGCTTCTCTTCAGGGTTCCAGCCACTTCTCCAGTCTATGCACACACACCAACAGTCAGAAAGCAGTTTGTAGCCACTGACCATGCCCAGTCCTCACTGGACTGTTTTGGTGTGGGTTTAGGGTATGCTTTTTTGGCCCAGTAGGTTTTTTCCCTAAATACTTCTGCAAACCTTGGTGTCCCTCCAGCTATGCAGATATCCCCCCTCTTGTACACAGATTGTGCCATTTTGGCCACATAAGTGATGCTAAGATCAGAGATAAGCCTCTTCTTGCTTCTTGATAGTAAAGGGCAGCAGCAGAGGCTTATCTCTAATCTTAGCACTGTAGGACTACAGAGCTAGGATCAAAGATAAACCTGTGTCTATTCCCAACTTGAACTTGGAATCACCTGATGTCACATAAAATCAGGTGATTGACAGGTGAGGGGCCTTGCCTATCTGTCAAAAAAGGCCTGTAGTGGGTGGGCCATCTCTGGATCCAGCCCTCTGATTGAGAAAGGTTCCCTGCCCCTGGTAAATATGATAATTTAAGGCTGCTTCCTCCATATAATCAACAGCATGGAGGAAGACTAAGGTAAACCAAGCAATATGGATGAGTAGCCTGCTGCCATCTTCATAACTGTGGCTCAACATTTCCCACAACCCTTATTTTCATCAGTAGTGTAGTTAGGGTTGCCAGGCCTGGACTCCAAGAGGTCTTCTGTATCTTTAAAAGTTGTGCAGGGGGAAGGGAGAATTCCACCTTGTGGTTTTTCCCATTACAGTGTTGCAAGAACACCTGCACTTGACTGACCTTCTCTTCTCCTAAAGATACAGGATCAGTTTCAGGCCATGGACCTGGCAACCCTAAGTGTAGTGGCAAATTCAGAAGTCCAGGATCCCTTCATGATAGTCATGCCATGCCACTTCACAGCCACCCTCCCTCATTCGCTTGCCTACTATCCGTCATCATCTCCATACCCCCACCGTCCTTCCTCTGTACACCTTCTCCCACAATAGCAGATGTCCCAAGGAGCCAATCAGCATGAAAGGGGAGCTAGTAGGAAGAATCTTCTCAGTGGCTGACTCACTTCCTTTCACTCTGATTGGCTCCAATCAGCAGGAAAGGACAAGGAAGCATGCTAAAAGATTCTTCTCTGTGGCTAACACACTCCCCTGTCATGTTGATTGGGTCATAGGTCACTGGAGACATAGGGACCAGGCTGAGACCCTGCTCCATAAAAGTAAGGAGCCTAAGACCCCCCGAGACCCTAGACAACTACACTGCTGACTTCCGTACAACAAGTAGTCTTTCACATTTCAGACACAGGCCTCTCACTACTGACCTCAACTTCCAACAAGGGATTAACTTTATATTTTTCTTTTGTTGTCTGCCTTTTTCCTTCTCTCTTCCCTGCCTTACCTTTCTCCTTTCTGAAAGAAAAAAAAAACCTTATAAATGTGGCGCTGTTGCAACCTACCTTAGGATGAAGCATAACCCATCACGTGGGGGGGGGGGAGCAATGCCCTACATGAGGAAAAGAAAGGGATTTAGCAATGTCTCCCAGCTTTTCAGACTCCATATGTAAGCCTATGATGCAATCACCCTTCCTGGTGCAATCAGATGCAGTTCAGGACTGGGATAGCAGGAATCATCATGCAGAGAGAAAAATTAAGTCAAAACAAAGGGCTCAAGACTTGAGCTACCACATTCTGACATCCTCTTTCAGGGTGCAGTGGTGTACAAAGCTCTGCTGCTCCTGAGCACATTTTGATACATTACCAGGACAGCAGTTTTCCCTTCCTTGCATGCTCCCTTCCTCTAAAGTAACATTTTGTAAAAAAAAAAAAAATCTCCTTCACCTTTCAGTGCTGAGATCTGCATTTTTCTTGTACCTTAACCAAATCACAGAGGCAAATTCTGAGTTCCAGCATTTTCTCATTTTAATCGGAGAACCTGGGGTGGAATATGTTTGGTTTTTTTTAAAAAAAAAAACTGAAACCAGGTCAAGGAAATTTTTGCATTAGCCATTATGCCACATAACATTGTTAAACCCTCATCTTGAGAAGCAGCCTTAAAAACACTACACAACAAAGATTAAAAACCATTGCTTCTGGATGTACACTCTACAAACACCGTAACAGCAAGGCTAGCTAAAAACAGAAAAGGAAAAAAAGATGAGTTTTCTCTGCTGAATAATATTATTTGCATAGCCAGAGACACTTTTGCCAACAAAAGATGCACCTCTCTGGACAAAAGCATAACAAAGATTATCGTTTACAAGAAAGCAGATCTTCATAGTCTCTATTGTCAGGGCTCTATAAATGTACTGATTCTGTGGAATTGTGGAAAAGACATACAAAATGTTTTATTGGGGACAAAATTTAGCTTCCTAAGAATCTTGGCTTTATTTGCTTTCTTTTTGAAAGCAAGTTTTCAGCCCTTGTGATTGTGAATAAGTGGTTGGGCTTTTTATCACTTGGGAGATACCCTTTTTGATGGGAGATATCCTTTTATGACTACTGAAGTCTGCAGTTAATGCCTGCTGATGTCTCAGAAGCCAGACGGGTGGTTGGTTATTTCCAATGTCTGGTTGCATAGCTGTTTCTCCCTCCCCATGACCAAGAGCTTACATAGAAGCAAAATGAATTTATGCAAAATAAGAGAAATGATCCAAAATTGCTCAGTTCCTACAGTGAATGAAGCTTGCAATTTTGTGTGTGTCTGTGTGTGAGTCTGTGTATGCACGTGCACACGCTGTGGCTCAGTGATAGATAGGGATGAGGGAGAAGATTGATTCAGTTCACATTTAAAGGTGAACCTGCCTAATTCACACTTTCTGCCGTCATTTTGTGCTTTTCCAAAGTTTGCAATGCAGTTCTCCAGTCAAATAATGTGTGTAAAAATGCATAACTGGGGTAAAATTTGCACAGAAGTGCATATATTTGTGAACTGCTTTGCAAAAAAGTATATTATTAGGTTAAATTCCAACTAAAATGCTGATGAGTTTTCATGAGGCTTTTAAAGATCACACATTGATGTGGAAATATGGAGGACTGGACTTAAGATTGGGAAAATGAGAAACTGAGAGAAACGGAAATGGCCAGATTTGCCCATCCCTAGTGGAAGAGCCCCTGCTTTGCCTGCAAAAGATCAGTCCCTGACATCTCCACACAGGGCTTGGAGAGAACCCTGACTGAAACCTGAAAAACATTCTGTTCACCTAACAGGCCGGTATTGATTCGAGTTCATTCTTTGTCTGCTAGTCGCTGCTTTTACCAATCCAATTTTCCCCTCACAAGAAATATTGACGTTAATATCAATATTTTTAAAAGAAATGTTGATAAAAATATGGTTCTTGATATCATTATTTTAGAGGCAGATTTTAGAGGCAGACCTTCCCCATACCCCCTCCCTGACAGGTTGCTGCCGGGCCTTGAAGACCTGGCTATTCAGGCAGGCCTATGGGGTCTCCTGGGGTGGGTCAGTTTTTAATGTTGTTTAGTTTAATGTTGTTTAATTTTAATTATTGTATTTTGGGTTTTATATTGTATTTTATTGTGGCAATGTACGTCGCCTAGAGTGGCCGTTCAGTCGGCCAGATAGGCGACTCACAAATAAAAATTTATTATTATTATTATTATTTTAAAAAATCCATTTTCAAAAATATTTGTGGAATATCGCTATATACAAATCTGATCCACAACTATAGAGAATCAGCGAATTAATAGAAAATTCTGTACCAAATCCAAATTGGGTGGAATTCTAGCATATCCCTCATTCAATACTAATAACCCTTCAAATTATTTGAATATGCAACATACTCTTGGATATGGGTATACATAGACACTCCTATTTGTTACATGGCTGATTATAAAATCACTGTGTGGTGCGTACATCCACATGGAAAAACTGGTCAGGCATAGCGCATCCATCCAATCTGGTGACACCAACTGTACATATTACTAGAAATGTGAGGTAATGAACATATGAAGCTGTCTTATAGTGAGTCAGACCATTAGTCCATCCAGCCCAGAGCTATTTACTATGATTGCTGGAGGACTTTCCCAGCCCTGCTATTTGACATCCTTTCACAAGGCAGAGGCGCAATGTGGGTTGAATCCAGGGTCCTCTGCATGCAATGCAAGCGCTCTGCCACTGAATAAAACCCCTTTCCAGAGATATGGCAAAATTCACCTCACCACATGGCTGGAAACTACAGACCAATCCCCTGTGTCATTACATGTACCGTTCAGTAAGTGCCATTTGAAAAAACCTTCCCCTTACTCCCAGACCACGTGACTGGAGGTGTGGCAGGGGCGGAGCTTCTAACAGTGACATGATGGATGGAGAGGGGACTGCCTGCATGGGATATATGAAGGATGCTGACTTGGATCTAGTTGAGTTGAGCTTTAAACCTAGCTGTGTATGGGCTAATCTGAGAAGCTTTCCCCTTCTAGGAGTGGCTCGCCCAGTGGGCAGAGCTGGAGCTTAATGGGAGGCTGAGGGGCAAGGCAGCAGTGAGGTCAGGATTGCACGGGTGCACCAGCAGGAGTGCTGGATGGGCTTGTCTGGGCACCTGTGCAGCTCCAGCCTCCCAGCCGCCTGGCCCCTCAGTGACACCGCTGTTAGGAGGCTATTTCTGCTGCCTCTCTTTACAGGGCAAGCTGCTTCCTAAAGCTAAGTAGCCTTCTTCTACAATGTCTCTTTGGAGTTGCTGCTTGGGGAGTCCTTAGTGAAGGCCAGGCAAACATTAAAAGGGGTGTTGCTGGGGGGGATGAAGGGGAAAAGAAGTGAATTGTGTGACCTCGCTGAAATTGGCTGAATTTCAGTGGGATTTGGGCTAAAAAGGTTCCACTGTGATGCTCGTCAGGTCCTGCTGAGGAACTAAGCAGCTTTCCCTTCCTGGGGGCTGAATGGTTTCCTCTGGGGTGGAAAAACCGCCATGGAAGTATCTCTTGAGGAAAAAGTCAGGGTTGCAGGGTTATTTATTTATTAATTTGAAATATAACTTGCCTACTGTTTCAGTATTACAGTAAAGTAATGCTCAAGATTCTACAACAAAGGCTCTTACCATATATGGAGTGAGAAATGCCAGACGTCCAAGCTGGATTTAGAAAGGGAAGAGGCACCAGGGATTATATCATAAACATATGTTCGATAATGGAACGGACCAAGGAATTTCATTTTTTTTACAATAATTTTTATTCAAATTTTCATAAAACAAACAAAATAAAATCATAAAACATTCAAAGACAAAAAACAAAACAAAACAAAAATGATTAAACAAAAAAATAAAATGTTGACTTCCCATTTGTCGCAGATCAGTTATAGGTCTACAATATATAACAATCCTGTCTCTTAAATTATATTATAAAATCACTTTCCTCCAGTAGTTATCTTAATTAATCATCAAATCTCATAAACATTACTTTATTCTTTCCACAAAAAGTCAAAGAGAGGTTTCAATTCTTTAAGAAATATATCTATCAATTTTTCTCCAAATAAACATGTCGATTAATCCATCTCGTTAATAATAATAATCATCTTATTGTCATAACCATAGTCCAAATAAACATATCGATTAATCCATCTCATCAAAATCTGTTAGGTCCAATAATTTCAGTAGCCATTATTCCATTATCCATATTAATTCCATCTTCCATCTTCAATAGTCCTGTTAAGTCCAGTAATTTCAGTGTCCAATCTTCCATTATCAGTATTCCATAATAATCTTGCTGTCATAGCCATAGTCATATAATAAGAGTCTGATGGGAATTTCCTCTATCCCAAATATTTTCTTGCCATCGATTCTGAATAAGTTGCTGAAATATTGTTGTAAAGTCATATCTCTGTTCTTCTTTTTTACAAAATGCACTGGCTCATCTCTTGAGAGTTTTTCCATTGTCACATGGCTGCAGTTAATTCCATAGATTTTCTCTATATCAAGCTCCATCACGTCATTCCAGTCCAGAAAATTATCCAAGCCATTGATAACTTTATCTCTAATATCTTCATTAATTTCTTCAGAGATAATGTTAAATTCCAAACAGTAGATTTTATTTCTAATATCCATAAACTCCAGATCTTTTTCCAATTCCACATTTGTTCCAATCTCCAGGGCTTGTATCTTCCCTTTATTTTTTCTTTTCTCATCTCTGATCTCATTCTCCTCTCTCACAGGATCCCCTATTTCTTTAAGCTCCTGCGTCATTTTGCTCAGTTCAATTTTCAGCTCCTTACTGCCCTGTCGCAGGGTTTGTTTCGTTATCTCAATCTCATCCATTATTTTCTGAAACATAATTACTTCCAGATTCTCAGCCACTTTCTTGATTGCCATTTTTAAAACCACGAAAACAAAACAAAACAAAAATAAAGAAGAACCACTTCTTATTTCAGCAACAATTGGGTTAATATTCCAGGCTTGATGACATCACAGTATAAACAGAGCAGCCTGCCTTATCTCTCTATGTTCAAGAATACAAAACAAATTTAGTTCCCAGCATCAAAACAGTTAGTGGCATCGTGAAGAAGCAGATTCGTCAAAATAAAATAGACCAAAAAGAGAATAGTCCCAGACAGTATAATGTTCCAAAGTTCATATTTTTTATTTTTTTCTCCTCGGAATAGAAATCCCTCTTCTGTTTATATCTTTAGAATGCACTTCCAGGACAGCTTTTTGCAATAAAAACAGATATAAGCTGTTAATTTCGTGAATAACAGAGAAGAGTTATAGCTCACCCAGAAGTTCTTTAAAGATGATTCATTTGACAAATCTCTTTTTGCTGCAACAATTTAAACCAAGTAAAAAAAAGAACAGAAAGAAGGGTGCTTGCCTGTTAGTCCGTTTTCTCTTTGAAGAAAAGATAAACGTGTCGCATTAATCAGATAGAGCTTGTTCGGAAGTCCGTCCGGCATTGCTGGCTGGACCTTTTCTCATAAATTAATGAAATCCAGTCCTCCCAACAAAAACAGGCTTTTGAGGTTGATCTCTACGTTTCTCCCTGCCCGGGAGAAATTTCATCAGTCAAAAAAAATGTTCTGACTGATTTATATCTGAATAAGCTTCTTTTGAGGCAGGAGCCCGTCTCAAAAGCAGGCACAAGCGAAGTCACCCTTCCCGGAAGTCCACGGACCAAGGAATTTCAGAAGAAAATCACCCTGTGCCTTATAATTACAGCAAAGCCCTTGACAGTGTAGATCATGAAAAACTATGGAATGCTTTAAAAGCAATGGGGTGCCACAGCATCTGATTGTCCTGATCCGCAACCTATACTCTGCACAAGAGCCTACTGTAAGAACAGAATATGGAGAAACCGATTGGTTCCCCATCGGAAAGGGTGTGAGACAGGGGTGTATTTTATCACCCTATTTGTTTAATCTGTATGCTGAACATATCATACTGAAAGCGGGATTGGACCAAGATGAAGGAGGTGTGAAAATTGGATGGAGAAATATCAATAATTTAAGATATGCAAACGATACCATATTACTAGCAGAAACCAGCAATGATTTGAAACGAATGCTGATGAAAGTTAAAGAGGAAAGCACAAAAGCAGGACTACAGCTTAATGACAAAAAGATTAAAGTAATGACAACAAAAGATTTATGTAACTTTAAAGATGACAACGAGGACTTTGAATTTATCAAGGATTATCAATACCTTGCCAAAGTCATTAACCAAAATGGAGACAATAGTCAAGAAATCAGAAGAAGGCTAGGACTAGGGAGGGCAGCTGTGAGAGAACTAGAAAAGGTCCTCAAATGCAAAGGTGTATCACTGAATACCAAAGTCAGGATCATTCAGACCATGATATTCCCTATCTCTATGTATGGATGTGAAAGTTGGACAGTGAAAAAAGCTGATAAGAGAAAAATCAACTCCTTTGAAATGTGGTGTTGGAGGAGAGCTTTGCACATACCATGGACTGCAAAAAAAAGACAAATAATTGTTGGACTACAACCTGGGAGACCAGGGTTCGAATCCCCACACAGTCATGAAGCGCACTGGGTGACCTTGGGCCAGTCACTGCCTCTCAGCCTCAGAGGAAGGCAATGGTAAACCACCTCTGAATACCGCTTACCATGAAAACCCTATTCATAGGGTTGCCATAAATCGGAATCAACTTGAAGGCAGTACATTTACATTTAGAACAAATTAAACCAGAACTGTCACTAGAAGCTAAAATGATAAAACTGAGGTTATCATACTTCGGACGCATAATGAGAAGACAAGATTCACTAGAAAAGACAATAATGCTGGGAAAACAGGAAGGAGTAGAAAAAGAGGAAGGCCAAACCAGAGACGGATTGATTCCATAAAGGAAGCCACAGTCCTGAATTTACAAGATCTGAACAGGGTGGTCCGTGACAGATGCTCTTGGAGGTCACCGATTCATACGGTCTCCATAAGTCGTAATCAACTTGAAGGCACATAACAACAAACTGTTTCACAAAAAATTAGCTCAATCCTAAATTACATTTTCTTTCAGACTGATGTGTATATTCCAAGTGTGGGCAGAAGCTATCTCTTAACCTGAGTGTTTTGCAGTAGATCAGCATGGGTTTTGACTCCTAATGGTTTGACAATAAGAAGAAAACAGGCTTGCCGCCGCCACCCTCCAGTTTGGCTGCTGCCTATATTGGAGAGAAAACCTGGAGTGGATTTTTGTGTGACAGGATTGTGAACTCAGGACTGGTACTGAATACAAATTCCTGGGCTGCTCCTTAAACTGTTGCTGCTGCTGCTGCTGATATATTTATTACCTACCCTTCACCAGAAGGCCAAGTGAAGGTAGATTAGTTTGAAATATTTTATTTATTAAATTTATATCCTGCCCTTACTCCCAAAGGAGGCCAGGGCAGCAAACACATCAGCTTTAAACCAGTACAGTTAAGAGTATGCTACCCTCTGACCAGGCACTATTTTGCTTGGTGGATCTCAGGAGTCTAGTAAAAACAAGCAAGCAAGCAAATAGAGTCAATCCCACAGAGCTGAAGTCTGCCTGTCCCCTTGCTACGTTCCAGGTTTATTTCAGCATGGTGTTCAGTGTGGCGGTATTCATGGCATTCCCAGGCAGTCTTTCATCAAGGCACCAAGCCGATAGAGTTTCAGAAATGTGGCTGCATCCCGTGCCTTCAAACCCTGCTCTGGAACCATGTCCTAACAGGGGATTTTTAGTGTTCTCATTGTCTTAGACTCCATGCCAAAATGCCTTTAATTTTTTCCACCAGCTTTCATCAGACACAATGATTCTCTTGTTCCCTTTTCTCCTATCTAGGCCGCTTTTCCCACTGGAGGGTTTTCAGTTCGAATTTTGAGAGTGCCTTCTCCCCCTCCCAGCCTGCATCAAACCCTCTGCCTGTGAATAAGCACCATCATAAAACCACCACATGGCAAAGAATGCTTCAAATCTCCACAAAATCCAAATTGTTAAGAAGGTGGTGGGTTTTTTGAGACTTTTTTGGTGGGGGATATTAAAGATTAAAGTTCTCTGATTTCTCACTGTCTTCTGATCCCATTAGCAGAAAGAACATTTCGGTAATTACATAACCCTGCAAGCGTCAGCTCTGTGATTCGTGCACTCTCTCAACAGCAAACTGGCCATTAGGTGCTCTCAAGTTAGAGAATGCTTCGGAATTAGTTTACCTTATTGACAGATGATATAAACCACAGCTTTACCAGTTCTCTGAAGAATTGGGGGAAAGCAGCAAGCATTTCCAGGTATATCTGAGCTGGGTCAGTTTCAAATGATGATTCATACCGGCTGTGGACTAGGAAGGGGTAGGGACAAATCCAGCCTGCTGGGCTCATGCCGTTGAACAGCCTAGTTCAGGAAGCATAATCTGGAAAGGACAACAGGCAAACGCCAGCAACTGAGCCCCAAATGCCAAGTTGCTATTTGTGTCAGAGTTCAGGGGAAACTCAGATATGGGTCCATGAAGAAGAAGGTTGAGGGCAGAGCTGGTGTCAGGGATCAGCATGGGTGGGCATCTGCCTTGGGCTCATACGACAGTAGGGGGACCACTGACATGAGCTCCCGGGATCTGTTCCTCCACTTCACCATTACAATCCGCTTGCTTTTCTGGCTTGGGCAACGGTGGTGGTGAGAAGGAGGTGCAGTACACACCACTGCCTGTTTGCTCATTGGCTGTCTCCTAGCAAGCAAGCAAGTGATGAGCAAATGGAGAAGCAGTATCTAGTGACAGCAGCAATGGAGAGGTAGACTGTAGCTCAGTGGTGGAACATCTGCTTTGCATGCAGAAGGTCCCAGGTTCAGTCACCAGCACCTCCAGATAGGGGTGGGAGGGAGCCCTCTCTGAAATTCTAGAGAGCCACCGCCAGCCAATGTAGGCAGTCTCACTCTGTATAAGGGAGCTTCCTATGTTCCTAGATTTGCTGGGACAGGAGGGGGACATGGATTGTATCTTTCACAAGGTCCCTCGAACCAACTTTGATGGAAGGATAAGTTGAAGGGGAAACTGCAGGGCAAATTGCAGCCTTGTCATGGAGGTGACAGGCAGTCAGCTCCCCGATTTGTTTGACCTTGAGGGAGGGTTGCTCATGAGTAATAGCCCACTAATGAGCAAAGACCTTCTCAGGAGGAAAGCAAGGGAGTAAGGAAGTAAGTGTGACTGTGGGAGCCACATATAAAAGGAACAATGAGGGAAAAAGCAGCTCTTCACGACCAGAAATTGAGTCTTCTAAGAGTGGGAGCTGAGTAGAAAGAGGTTTGAGACTTGCCCTATCATCCTTCTTTTGTTTAGAAACTACAGCTTTCTTTAGTTGAGAAAAAATATGGGGGGGCATGATAGAGATGTATAAAATTATGCATGGTGTGGAGAAACTGGACAGGCCGAAGTTCTTTTTCCTCTCTCATAGTACTAGAACTCAGGGCCATCCAAAGAAACTGAATGTTGGAAGATGGGCTTCCCATTGGCATCTGGTTGGCCACTATGAGAACAGGATGCTGGACTAGGTGGGCCTCTTGCCTATTCAGCAGAGTTGTACTTATGTTCTTAAGATATGTACTTTTCATCATAATGTTTCATCTCTGATTGGAAGGTGTGTAATCGGAGACTGGCATATAATCAAACTAAATGGGGGGGGTGTTGCCACAACAAAATATGACCACTGCTAGATTGTATTTGCTAATGGTATTAAAATGTCATATTATTGGATGAAATATTATTGAAGTATTTATTTGGCTCCTTCAGTTTTTTGCAATTTGACAGGGACTTAGGATGGACCTGCTAAAATGTATCCTTAGGCCAGAGATTTTTTAAAAATTGGAAGACTTTGGGTTCAGCTATATTTTCTCATAGCAAGATTAGAGGAAGAAGGAAACATGAGCATGCCGCTATAGGGAAAGATCTGGTGTTTCTTACAGACAGCAGCACCTGTAGCAGGTTATCATAAACCTGCTTCCTGTCCTCTTCAGCAATCCAAGTGCATTTGACTACCAATCCTTCATTCCTGCCCTCTCTACCCCATCACAAATTTTCTGACTACCCAAACGTATAGTTTCTCAACTCTCCTCTTACTTAACCAGCTTTGTACACTTTTTTTAAAAAAATGTTAGTAAGTTGTCATTATGTTGTAAAAAAAATTAGCATATGCAACTACAGATGGGCGAAACAGTTGCTCATATAAACACAGGCAAGACCTGTGCAGCAATCCATGAATAATGCAGTGACAAGAGGCAACTGTTTATGCTGCCAACTCATGGTGCCTCCATTTTGGTGTCATTTTGTGCCTTCCACGAACTTCATTGTTAAACTTTTCAACGGCAGGTCTGCCAGCAAATGCTCAGATTTGTAACCTTCGTTACCTACACACAGCCACACAGTAACAGCCCGTTGCACCGAGACCACATTCAGTCAGCAACCCCTTAACTTTCTTCTATGACAACGTATTATTTCATTTATAAGAAGGGAAATGCATTTGCTTGCTATTATTTTATTATTACTATTAATAATAATAATGTAATAATGTATTCACCACCTTCTATACAAGTGTCTCGAGGCAATGTACAATAAAAACAGTTTAGAACAACACAAAAAATCAGCAAATATATTTAAAAACAAAAACAGTGCACCCCTGACAGAGGCCCATTCACCCGTCATGAACAAAAATGTCTTCAGTTATTTCTGGAAAGTGCAGATCGTGGGTGCCTGTCATGTCTCAATAGTAACACTACTCCATTGAACAGTCCTGCCAAATTACTATGGAGTGGACTTCTTATATCTTTGAAACTTACAACACTGTGCTCCACAACAGAGCACAGTGACCTGCTAGGGACATATAGAACAGAAAGGACAAATCTGTCATTTTTTGTCCCTCTCAATCTCTTATTTTTCCACTCTTAAGTTCAATTCACCCCATTATGGATCCCCCCTAAAAATCTGCATAAATATCCATATTCATTTTCCTGCTAAAGTATGTGTTTTGAACTTTCTGTAAACCATTTCCCCCTAAGAAAATGCATTTGCAATGTTATTTTCACTAATCTGCAGGTGGTCTGCTGGTTGGAGAACTGCATTGCAAAATTCAGAGAAGTGCAAATTTCAAAGGAGAACTGTGTTTTGATTCAGATGTTGGTTTAGGAAGTGCACATTTAGAAAGTCTGCGTTAAAATCAAACTGAACAAATATCTCCCACATCCCTAAGACAAACAGACAGAAGGATGCATCTGCACAAGCAGGTTTGTTTTTTTTAAAAAAAATCTAATATTTTGTACCAGAAAAATCCCACATTCATTCATTGGTTAAAAGGTTTTTAAAAACCCCATTCATCAGTTAGCTGTTGGGGTGGTGTACAACAGGTAGTGGCAAACTTCATCCGTGTCATGTGAACTTTGTATATAAATGAGAGAATGGAGGAAGGGCTGAAGCTCAGTAGGAGAGCATCTGCCTCACATGCAGAAGGTCGTAGGTTCAATCCCTGGCATCTCCAGGTAGGGTTGGGAGTAACTCCTGCCTGAACTCCTGGAGAGCCGCTGCCAGTCAGTGTAGACAATACTGAGTTAGATGGACCAATGGTCTGACTCACTACAAGGCAACTTCCTATGTTTCTATGTAGATTCATATTTATCCCCCCTCGCTGGATCGTCACCTTGTAGTGGTGAGTGGGCTTGCATGTTCCAATGAACCCTGTGAGCGATGCCATCGGGAGTCATGTACTCCCAGCAGGGTCACCCATGGCAGTAAGGTCAAGGGAGAGGAACCAGACAAAGAATGATCCAAGGATGTCCTCAACAGCAGAACAGGCGAAGGATGACAATGTGCATGTTATAACACTGTGAAGGCGGATGAAGGCTGCAGCAGATAAAAGACTTCCAATCGTCGTGGTATCCATGCCATTGGATCAAAGCCTTTTTCTGTCAAGATTGTGTGTTGATTGTCGTGCGCCAATCTCCCCACATAAAACAATTCACGCACAGCCGTCTTCCAAGCAAAGACCTTATCTTGGAAGACAATCTTACTCGGTCACGAGTGATCGCCAATGCATGAAAACTTATTTATCCATAATATTAATTGACATGACAATTCAAAGTTCTATTAGAATATTATCAGAGAGAAAAATTAAATCAAACTGAAATAGTCATATAACCACTGCGTACAACAAATTTGCTATATGAGAAGTTTTCTGGGTTTGCTGGGCCCTCTAGACCCTGTGGCTCTCATGCACCATGCACACCTTTCACACCCTCTGTGGCAGCCACTGCTAGAATCAGACAATGTATTTAAAGGAAGCTTATGGTGATATGACAAAGCCAACACAGTGTACGCTCATCTCTTTCATGCCACTATTGCCTCTGATCCAAGAGGTATTTGAAACACTACACCAAGGATGAAACCAAACAGTTTGGCAGTAATTACAAACAAAACTTGAGAACTGGGGCCAGACAAGAAGACATGATAAAGTGGATCTACTGTAATTGTCCATTGGCCTTTGAAAAAAAAGTGTTTCCAACAATAATGCTAGTTTTAAGACAGGGGTGACAAACTTGTGGCCCTCCAGAACTTGATGGACTCCAAGTCCCATCAGCCCCAGCCAACATGGGCAATGGTCAGGGATGATAGGAGCGGTAGTCCAACAACATCTGAAGGGTCACCGTTTTCCCACCCCTAGTTTAAATTTGCTTCTTTCTGAAGAAATACAACCCATTCCATGATTGCCAGTAAATATAATCCATCCATCCTTTCATAACTATTTGGTGAGGAGGAAAATGAGATTTCCTGCCTTCCTGGATCATATGTCAGGCCACTAGGGAACTCCTGTACAAGCATAATGTCTGCTCCCATTTTAATCTCTATGTTCTAAGATTTCATCAAGAAAGCTTAATGAAGAGCATCTTAGAAAGTACCAGTACCCATAAGGCTAGAAACCATCCAAGGAAACTGGGCAGAACCTTTTACATCACATGATAATGAGTTTTGTTCAGGCTTTGCTTGGCCTTCAGCCAAGCCTTTTAATTGGCTGAAAGCATGGTACTGGCATATGGAGCACAGTATTGGCTTAAAGAGTGCAACATTTGCTTAAGGCTTCCCAGTGCTTGGAATACAACTATATATATATATGTTACAACATACTGTGCAATTACTATGGCTTTTTACATTTAGGCACATCCCAGGGGAAGCATATTTCACAAAACGGTAGAGACAATATTGATTTCACCAAGCCTCTTGCATTTTCTAAACAGTTGGCCTCCGCCGTGATCAATCCATGAGAAATGACAGAGATTAACATTTGTGTACCCTCTCCATAAACACATCACCTCTCAGTAAAACAAATCCAATAAGCAACACCTCTAAAATAGATCAAATACGAGGGCGGCCTGATAGCTTATGCCTCAGGCCTTCAGTTTATTGTAATACAGTGTCATTGATTCACCTGCACTACTGTCCTTTATAGGAAACATAAAGACTTGAAGGGAAGGGGTGGGGTGGCTGGGCTTGCGCATTCCCCTCAGTTTAATATTTTTATTTAATTGGATTTCTCTAGTTACGCTGGTATAGACATGGAGAACTGAAAACTGCCTCCAAAGCTGTATTGTCCATCCTTTGAATGGATTTTGCCCACCATGTCCCTATCTTTCTTAGCAGAAGATCATGAGAAGGCTCACATTTCACAGAGAACATGCAATGTTACCTTATGCTGAGTCCGACCATTGGTCCATCTACTTCAGGATTATCCACTCTGACTGGTAGTGAGTGGCTTTCCTGGGTTTCAGGCAGAGAATGTTCCCATTCCTCTCTGGAGATGCCAGGGATTGAACTATGGACTTCCTGCATGTAAAGCAGGTGCTCTACCACTAGGAGTCCTCTTGTCAACTTTTAACACCCCTATTCTCACACCAAGGAAAACCATGGCACACACACTTCTGCTCCCAGAACTGTAATGCTGCTGAAGACTCTTCTCTGCATTGATTGGAACCATGTGCTTGCTTCTAAACCTGGGGGTTAGTAAGCTGATCTTAAATAAAAAGGCTAAACATTTAAGTGCACTTGATAGAATACTCAATCCTGTAATGGACCTGGTTGTCCATATTCCAGGTGGTTACCACTGAAACTTTTTAATCAATATTTACTGTCTGAATAGCCTGCTTTGTGGTGGAGGACAGGGGGAATGACTGCAGGGGAAGCCTAGCATCTGTGCCTATTAGGGATGTAAATATATTTTAATCATGAATTTTAAAAAATCATGAGCTCCTTGGAGGAAGGGTGGGATATAAATGTAATCATAATACTGATATTAATAAATGAATAAAATCCCATTCCTTTGTTGTTACAGCAAAACTGAATGGGATTTAAAAGAAGGAAAATGAAATGATTGTCCCCTCATTCATTCTTTCATTTTTCGCTGCTTCGCACTGGAAGTGTTATTTTGCATTGCAGAAATAGGCGAGAACTACAGTTCACCAAAATGTCACACGGAGAGGGAAAGGGAGGGAGCAGAGTGACAGAGTGAAAAGCTGGATTTAGTATAACTAGCAGTTAGGCTGTGTCAGTGCAACTTATTTTATCACCAATGAATGAGAGCACTGGCCCCCTTCAGCTGTTATACTTAAGAGTAAAATAGACACATGCAGGGGGCAGCAGGGTCAAATGTGCTAGCTCCAGTCCCTCCGTTGCCATTCCCATTGTCTTCCAACTCATGGTGGGCAGCTACAGTGGGAAGCCTTCTATACTCAGGGAGGCTGCCTGTACATCTTAGAACCCTGATTTTGCAGGGTTCCAAACTGGGTTATACAGTCGAGGACAGTTGCTCCCCAACTTTTTTTCCACAGACCACTTGAAAACTGCTGATTGTCTTGGCGGACCACTTAATGATGTATCTGCCCGTTGTAGCAATTATAATGAGCTATGCTAGATGCTGTATAATTTTTATTGTCAGTTTTGTTGCTTATATATTGTATTTTATTGTATTACAATTTGACTTCTGCAGAATTCAGATTGTAATACAATAAAATACAACATAAGAAATAAAATAAGCAATAAAATACAATTAAAATAAATATGAGTATTTAATGTGTGGTGGATGTGCCATCTCCCATCTTCAACCACAAATCCACAGACACCGCCGTGGATCACTTGAATGAAACTCATGGACCACTGGTGGTCACGGACCCTGGTCTAGGAGGCTCTCTGCTTCAGAAGATTGCCCTCCACTGCTGGAGGGTGATTGGAATGGCAACAGCGGGTGGAACTAACATGCTTCCCCCACCCCAACTCATGTTTACTTTACCCTTAAATATAACACTCCTTAAAAATAATATCTGAACAGGGATAGCCTGACTTCTGTTGTCTATGCTCTGGTAACCTCTAAGTTAGATTACTGCGATGCACTATACATGGGACTACCTCTGAAGACAGTTCAGAAACTGCAGCTGGTGCAGAATTCAGCAACCAGTCTGCACATGGGGACAAGGCAGTTTGAGCACATAACACCAATTCGGGCACAACTGCACTGGCTACAATTAGTTTCTGGGCTCAATTCAAAGTGCTGGTTTTGACCTATAAAGCTTTATGCGGCTCAGGACCCCAATACCTCAAGGACAGCTTCTCCCTATAAGTACCAACCTGGACCTTGTGCTCAGCATCGGAGGCCCTTCTTTGTATGCCCCCTCTGAAGGAGGTGCAAAGAGCGGCAACATGAGAATGGGTCTTCTTAGTGGTGGCCCCCCATTTGTGGAACACTCTCCCCAGGGAGGTATACCTGGTGCCATCATTATCCACCTTTAGGTGCCAGGCAAAAACATTCCTTCACTCCCAGGCATTTTGTTCTTCACTTTGGAAATGTTTGGAGAGTTCCTGTTGTGTAGCCTTCTTAGCAGGAGAAATGCAGCTGGATCTCTCATTGAAAGTAATGGGAAGGTTATATGGGATGTGCACCCTTTTAGCTGCCTATAAAACAGGGGCCCTTTGCCATATCTATCTGAAATGTGGCAGGTCTGGTGCTTGGGTAAGATGCCATAGAAGATCTGGAAACTACCTGCCATTTGGATGGAAAATGCCAAATGAGAGTTAGAAGCTTGGCTTAGTCTTCCATTGAAATGAAGCAATGAAATAAATAATGAATTAATGACATTCAAACAAATGTAAGATGAAACCTATGAAAAACTAAATAATCCTACCCTCTTGGGCACCCTAGTGCCAATTATCCATGTGCATTAGGCTCAAGGTACTGGGAGACTCAGGAGGAAGCTGATTCTTTAGGAACTCACTACATACTGATGTGAACTAACAACACTTTATAAAAGAATCTTAAGAACACAAAATAGCAATGGTGTTTTACTAGGGAGGTAGCAGTAAATAAGGACCATTCTTGGTAGATAGGATTTTACGAGCTCATACATTCCAAGGTTTCCTATCGCTTGTCAGACACATTTCATGTGTCACCCAATGAAATCTCTTCTGGATCAGTACACAACCTGCATGTCCTTACAAGAGTGGGATGGAAGGGACACTCTTTGAACTCTGGCTGTATTTCAGACAAGATTATTTGAGAAGAGGTGAGATTCTAGCTATATGCATTCATGAAATCTCCCATAGCACCTTCTATAAGACTTGGGGCATTAACCAGAGCAAACAATAATTTTATTCCACTGCATTTCCATTCCATTGCTAATGTTGGCAGCTTTTAATGGCACGGCTTAATTTTTGGCTTTCAAACTTTTTGCTGAGCATTTACATAGTAGGAATTTGTTGCATGTCAGAGGTGTAGGACACAAGTCCTGTGTAAATCAAAATAAAAAGGAAGGTGTAAGTGCTGTGGGGATCCTCATGATTAAATGCACCCTCTAAAACTCAAGCTATTACAATACAATCCCCAGCACTTATGCTGGCAATTTCTCCCTTGGGTGCTTCTTCAGATTTGCATGCATGGAGTGGTTGGATGCCTTCAGGAAATCTAAGCTCCAAAGCCAGAGAGAACAATTTTCTGGCTGATTATAATTTTGATGCATAAATTGCTTTGAAGTACAACAATAATTATAAAAATAATGATAACATTAGTCTCTGGAATTTTGCCAGTAGCAGCTGATCTGTGTAGCATTTTCAGGTGAGTGAATCTAGAGAACTCAATTAATTTCTCAGGCAAAGGATTTTCTTTTCTTTTTCTTTTAAACCATTTATCTGAAAGATTTTCAAGCATTACAGTCAATTTAAAAATAAATGTTGACAATTTAAAAACATACCTTGATTCACAGGTATCTTAAACTAAATAGTTCAATTTTTTAAAAAGCTTAAGTTAATACATTAAAGGAAAAGGATGGTATTGTTTCAAGAAATAGTATACCATTTGAAATTAATGGATAGAAAATGATTTTTTTTTTAAAAAATCCCTTGAATTTTGAGTGCATCAGGCTGCCTGGTTATCAAATTTCAGTTTTCTGGAGGTACCTTTAGCCCTCCTCACATGTTATTCCATGTAAAGGAGCTCGTGCAAATGTTGTGCACAATCTTCTGGCTCTGCCCCCCAACCTCTATGCATTGAGAAAAGGTCTGAAGGGGGAGCCAGCCATATTAATAGAGGCTCCTCTGCACAGTTGGGAGCCCTATGTGAACAGGGCTCCCAATTCCATCCAGGAGCCTCGAACCACAACTACAGTCAGTTCCCCTTCTCAACATGAGTGTCATGACCCTGGGGTCAGACTCCCCTTCTTTGGGGAATGGGGCTGGGGATTCAGAGTATAAGAGGGAATTGCCTTCAGGGCCAGCCCCAGGTGTATCTACTGAACCAGAGGCAGTGGTGTAAGTGGAGCCCATTGTGCCAATTCCTCTCTGATCTGAAGAGGTTGCATCACTCTCCTCTGGCTCACAGGACTCCAGTTCATAAATTCTAGTACAACCACAGTCTCCCCTGTTATGTTTGAGTTGACAATTGCTAAAGCAGACTGGGCCCCTTTAAATGCAGCTAGCAACTGAGATAGAGAGGTGGCTTCTGTTTAAGGCTCAGTTTGATTACTGCTGCTGAAGCAACATCTGAGATCTTATGGAGCTTCCAGCCTGAGCCCAGCATGGAGCTATCCAGGGTACCATTGAAGCCTTGCATCCATATAGCTAAGGACATCACAGCAGAAGATTGGGTGGAAGGGGGAGCGAAGCACTAGGTGCAACATCAGAGGTCAATAGTGAGTCCCCCACTCCTTTTAATCATGTAGAGTCTCTTCATATAGAATAACGTGACGGGGGCTCTTAAGTCCCCTTATATTTAGGGAGATACGTACAATGCCTCTTTTTCAGATTTTCCTAAAAACTGGGGTGCATGAACTACACATTACCATATTTGCAGGGTTTTATGCTTATTGGAAAGTGCCTTAACAATTCATTACCGCCATGAGACACAAGCACCTTTACATAAAATAAATACCAGATTATATTAAACTGATTGTTCAGGTTAAACAACATCACTTTCTGCAAATATGATGCAAGGCAACCAATTGCCAAGTAAGTCATCCAAATGAGTCAGATCCTGTAGGGCTTTCATTTAGTGTGATATTACATCCAAGATGAACAGGTCCAGGATTTTCTCAAATTGTGTTTTTCAAAACACAATGATTCCCCATTTAGTGAGCAGCTGTTGGTTGTATCCAGTAATTCTTTTTTGGGTAATGCAGTCCTCTTGCTCAGAATCATTACATTTTTGGCCCAGACCACCATAAACATATAAATCTTCCTTTATGTCGGCATTTTCTTCACTAAGATATGTGTTAAGTGACCAGGTGTAATGTACCACCTTCTCATTACCTTCTAAATTATCTATGTCAGGGGTTCTCAAATATGGTCAGTGGACCACCAGTGGACCACGAGCTTCATTCAGGTGGTCCATGACATGTCTGCATTAAATATTCATATTGATTTTTAATTGTATTTTTATTGCTTCTTTTATGTCTTTTATCTTGTACGATATTGTATTACAATTTAAATTCTGTGAAATACAAATTGTAGTACAATAAAACAATATAAGCAATGAAAGAAACAATAAAATAATATTAAAATCATACAACATCTAGCACAGTGCATTACAATTGCTACAATAGGCAGAAAAATCATTAAGTTGTCTGCCAAGACAATCAGCAATTTTCAAGTGGTCCATGGGGGGGGGGAATTTGAGAATCACTGATCTATGTAGTATAACATTGAATTCTTTGCGTCTATCTTCACTGTGGAAGATGTAAGACAAATACCCATGGCTCAACTGACTTTTTAAAGAAGGGAATCTGAAGAACCAAAGCAAATAGTGGTGACAAGAGATGAAAGTAACAAATCACCAGGTCTGTATAGTATCCACTTGGGGAGTCCAGAGTTCAAATCCCCACTCTGCAATGAAGTTCACTGGGTGATCTTGGGCCAACCTTTGTCTCTTAGCCTAACCTACCTCACATGATTATGTTAAATATAGAGGAGGAGACCCATGTATACAACCTTGAGCTCCTTGGAGGAAATGTGGGAAATAAATGTAATAAAAATAAATAAATAAACTCAAATGTGAAATTGATGATCTTCTAATAAAAAAGATGCAACTTGACCTATATGCCATAGGAGTGGAATACAGCCAATGTAACACTGTTAAAAATATATATATGATTGGTGGGGGAATCCAGGAAGCTACAGGATATTGTCTCTAATAGTGTTTTCACCAATTTAGATGTTAAGTTAGCTTAACGTGTAAATAGGTGAAAAGTATGACTGAAAATAATTTTATAATATAGAAGAACAAATCTTGCTGGAAAATAATAAACATGGCTTCTGCAAAGATAAGTCATGTCCAACTAACTTTTTCAAGTTCTTTGAGGGTGTTAATAAGCATGCAGCTAGGGGTGATGCAGTGGACTTTCAAGATGTTTTTGACAAAGCCCTCACCAAAGGCTCCTAAGTAAAGTTAGCAGTCATAGGATAAGAGGACCAGGACCCCTAATGGATTGGGAACTGGTTAAAGAACTGGATGTAGAGAGCAGGAATAAATAGACAACCTGTGCAGCGGAGGGATGTAAAAAGTGGCTTTCCCCAAGGACTAAACAGGTCTGTGGCCTCATCCGGCAAGGCTCTTCTTATGTTCTTATTAGCATGCATGTATTAAGGGAATTTAGTAACCATATGTCATCTTTGCCAGGCAACTGTTTTTTGAAGGTGTCATTCTGAAGCTTTTATATAAGTTGGTTCCGTTGTTCCTTAAATGCTCCCGTGTCATATCTACTGCTGTTTTCAAATGCAACCAGTTCTCTAACTGCCTCCCCCCCCTTATTGCTAAAACCAAACAGCTATTTCAGCTGTCAGATAATCCCAAAGGGCACGAGCCACGAGGAAGGTCTCCTGAACAAGCCCCATTGGAATGAATGGGAGTCATGCAAGACCTTGACTTCCATAGGAACCACGGGAACATGCTGAGCGTTTTCTAAGAAATTGTAACGTTGGACTTTTTTCACCAATCCTCTCTTTTGATCTGTTGCTGCAAGCCTCAGTTTTGCTAGTTGCTACATAACCTAATATGATTTGTCAGTTATGAAGGGTGTGTTCATCCAAATGCAACTTTTCCATTTTAAATGCACAAAAGTGACATGTGGGCAATGGCTAGGTCCATGCTTCCATGTATTTGAAAGGGGAAAGATGTGTTTGAAACACATTCATCTTTCATATTTAGAATGGCATACAGGATTTATATATTCAGGACTTCCGGGAAGGGTGACTTAGCCTGTGCCTGCTTTTGAGACGGGCTCCTGCCTCAAAAGAAGCTTATTCAGATATATCAGTCAGTTTTTTCTTTTTTTTTTGACTGATTAAACTTCTCCCGGGTAGGGAGAAACGAAGAGATTAACCTCAAAGCCTATTTTTGTTGGGACGACCAGATCTCATTAATTTATGGGACGAGGTCCAGCCGACGAAGGTGGGACGGATTTTTAACAGCAAGCTCTATCTGATAAAGCGAACGTTCACCTTATCTTCTAAGAGAGAACGCACTAACAGGCAAGCACCCTTCTTTCTATATTTTTCTTTTACTTGACTTAAATTGTTGCTGTTTAAAAGAGATTTGCCAGATTGATCAGTTTTTGACATCTCACTGGGGAGCCATAACTTCTCTCTGCTACGCACTAATTAATAGCTTATCTCTGTTTTTGTTGCAAAAAGCTGTCCTGGATTTGCATTCTAAAGATATACACAGAAGAGGGATTTCTATTCCAGATTTTTATTTTGAAAAATATTATACTGTTTTGAGACTACTCTCTTTTTGGTCTATTTTATTTTGACGAATCTGTTTCTTGACGATTGCCATTAATTGTTTCGATCCTGGGAACTGCATTTTGTTTACTTAACTATTGGAGAGATAAGGCTGTCTGCTCTGTTTATACTGTGATGTCACCAAGTTTGGAGTATTAACCCAATTGTTGCTGAAATAAGAAGTGGTTTTCCTATATTTTTCTTTTAAAATGGCAATTAAGAAAGTGGCTGAAAATCTGGAAATAACTATGTTTCAGAAAATAATGGATGAGATTGAGATAATGAAAATTGAATTGAGTAAAATGAAGCAGGAGATTAAAGATATAAGGGTCCCTGTGAGAGAGGTGACCCTGGAAGGGGTCCCTGTGAGAGAGGAGACCCCAGAGATTGGAACAGGGGTCCCTGTGAGAGAGGTGACCCTGGAGACTGGAATAGGGGTCCCTGTGAGAGAGGAGATCCCGGAGATTGGAACCAACGTGGAACAGGAACAAGATTTGGAGTCTATGGACTTTAGAAATAAAATCTATTGTTTGGAACTCAATGTTATCTCTGAAGAAATGAATGAAGATTCTAGAGATAAAGTTATCAATGGCATGGATAATCTTCTGGACTGGAATGATGTGATGGAGCCCAATATAGAGAAAATCTATGGAATTAACTGCAGCCATGTGACAATGGAAAAACTTTTAAGAGATGACCCAGTGTATTTTGAAAAAAAGAACAGAGATATGATTTTACAGCAGTATTTCAGCAACCTATTCAGAATGGATGGCAAGAAAATATTTGGGATAGAGGTAATCCCCATCAGACTCTTACTATATGACTATGGCTTTGACAGCAAGATTATTATGGAATACTGATAATGGAAGATTGGATATTGAAATTACTGGACTTAACAAGACTACTGAAGATGGAAGATGGAAAATGGAACTAATAGAGATAATAGAACAATGGCTACTGAAATTATTGAACCTAACAGATTCTGATGTGATGGATTAATTGAAATGTTTATTTTGACTATGGTTATGACAATAAGATTATCATAATTAGTAATGAGATGGATTAATCGATATGCTTATCTGGAAAAAAAAAATTGATAGATATATTTCTTAAAGAATTGAAACCTCTCTTTGACTTTTTGTGGAAAGAATAAAGTAATGTTTATGAGATTTGATGATTAAGTAAGATAACTACTGGAGGAAAGTGATTTTATAATATGACTTAAGAGACAGGATTGTTATATATTATAGACTTATAACTGATTTGATCTTTGACAAATGGGAAGTCAATATTTTACTCTTTATTTTTTATTTTTGTTTTTTTTTTCTTTTTTTCTTTTTGTTTAACTATTTTTGATTTTGTTTTTTGTCTTTGAATGTTTTATGATTTTGTCTTGTATGTTTTATGAAAATCTGAATAAAAATTATTGAAAAAAAAAAAAAAAAAGGATTTATATATTCAGATACTCATATCCAATTACAAAATATCACAGGAGGAAAAAATCTGCACTTTCATGTATGCTGATAGAAGGGCAGAGGTCCCTTTTATGTGTATCATGGACACCCATAATATTTCATTCCTGAAGCAAAACCTGCATATTAGGTGTTAAAGGTAAATGTCCCAAACAAGCAGTTACTTTGGAAACATCCACAAAATAAGCCATGCAACAGTGATGTTCAGCAGTGATGGTATTATTGCATTTTTGAATGAGAAGTACAATGCTCAATTAAGCCCATTTGTAGATATTAAAGGAAGATGTGATGTCCCTGTATGTATTTATTACTGTAAATATGGTAAGTGCAGGTTTTGTAGGGTAAATGTGGTAAGTAGAGTGAGTGAGAGGGGGAAGTACATGGGCTAGAATGCTGCAGAATGCTGTATTGTGATTGGCTGAACGTTTGAGTGGCTGAAGGTATAAATGAGAGGATGACAGCTGAGAAAGGCGTTCTGTTGGTTGAGTCGGTTGGTGGTGGGTTGTTGTGGGTTGGAGTTGGTTGTGGGTTGGATTATATTTGGCTGGTATTAAGGCAGATTATATATGACTGGAAACATAAAGAGTGGCACTATATGAAACCATACGCTTGTTAAATATACCTAAAGTAATCTTATTTCCTGGTGTTTATAAATAAATATTTTCTTGGTTTACCAAAAGCCTGATCCTTGGCTGCGGCTTTCACAGACCAGAAGGGAGGGCAGGGTATTTACCAAGGTGGAGAAACAGTATCAAATGGTGGCAGCGGTGAAGAGATAGTGTATCATCAAGTATCCAGGGCAACCCAGGGCTGTATGCTTTATTGGCACAAAGATACAGGGGGGTTGTGGCCTGCAAGTGCACCCAGACACAAAGTAACAATAAGCCAGAAGGAGGCTAAGGCAAAGTCTCAAAGCAATATTGTGAAATAGGGAGTGGTTGGTGGTGCTGCCGAGCAGTGGGATCTTGCGAGTTCTGTTCTAGAGCCGGTGCGAGAACAAATAAAAAACAGGATCCTAACTGGAGGGACCTGACAGGAGGTGGCAGCAGGAGGGATCCTCACAGAAGACCTGCTTGTTACTCTCAATATGGGGAAGTCATCAAACTGCAGTATCATGTCAAGTTCTTCCCTCCTGTCCCTCATAAAATTTAGGCAAACTTGCCCATGTTGTGATGTCATCACTACACACATTTTTCTGCCCCTACCAGCAAAAGCCAATGATGGTAGAAAGGTGAAAGAAAGGTATGCCTTGATGGCATTATAACCATAGGAAGCTACCTTACAGTGGATCAGACATTGGTCCATCTAGCTAATAAATAATAATAATAGTTCAGTATTGTTTACTGTGATTGGCAATGGCTCTTCAGACAGGGGACATTCTCAGCCCTACCTGGAGATGCCAGGGATTGAACCCTGCATACAAAACAGATGATCTACCATTCAGTGATGGCCCTTCCCCAACATGGAATTGGGAGCCAATAATTATGACAAAGGGAAATTAAGCATTTCCATGGAGACTGAGCAGGATCATATATTAGTTGGTCTGAAATGAGCCAAAATCTATTTGAAGTGGCCACAGAGAGAACCTGTTTTTCAAGAAGTACCCAAGAAAATGCAAAAAGAGCCCACCAGGCTCCTGTACATCATCATCACTTACACAAACCTAATGATATGGTCATCACTTGGAGCACTGCAGCGAAGGTGCTGTTCATCACTTCACACAGGAGTTGTCACTGTAAGTAATATAAAGGGAAGCTCTCAGCAGGAGGGCAAAAGGCGGTTGTGACCTGAAATCATAAGGAGAAAGAGTCACTTTAACAAATGTTGTTTTCGCTTGATGGTTGGGGGAGGGAGGTGTTCATAGAATCATAGAATCATATGACTGCCCCCACAGCATTCTGTCCAGACTGGCTCATGGAAAACAGAAGGAAAGATAAGTAAGTAAGAAAGAAGTAAGAGTCATTTTCCTGCTGATGTGTAGGAGCCTCCACAGATGCCTGGGTATCCTGAGCACACAGCAAGGAAATAACAGTGTCACTTTTCATGTTGTTTTGGGAGACATGCTCATAGGTCAATTATAATTGAAAACTCCCTGGAAAAGATGGCATAGCATATTAATTGGAGTTAATAACCTTTCTTGGGAGAGTCTTAATTTCAGGCGGCCACCAGCCCAGATTACCACTATCCCACCTTTCTGCAGGTAAGTGGCTGGAAATGCTAGTAGAAAACTCTAAATCGTTACATTACACTGTGTGTGTGTGTGTGTGCACGCGCGCACACATATGCTCTGTCACCATTTTTCTGTTTTGTTTTCTTTTCTGTACTCTGGGAGTTTGACATGGTGTTTTAATTTAGGCCAAACGATGCTATGCAACCTGGTGCGACTCCATATGCTGTTGGACCATAACGCCCATCATCCCTGACCGTTGGCCATACTGACTGGGACTGATGGGAGATGCATCTGGAGGGTACCATGTTGGGTACCCCTGATTTACAAAGTTATGTATGCTTTGGTGAAGAACTGGCTACTTTTTTGGCAAGGCATATGGCATAGCCTCTCCAACTCTTTGGATGGTCCCATTGAGGGATATCACTATGGTAAAGACCAGCCTGATGATGAGGTAGCAACAGCGACTTCTGCACAAGTATTGGATGCAAGAGGAAGTCTGGATGCAATACATGTGCCCTTCCCATCACCACTGCTGCTACCCGAAGAGGAGACTGTACAGACCCAGGGGGCAGAAGTGTAGCTCAAATAGGTAAGGAGAGAGAGAGAAAGAGAGAGAGACCAGGAGATCACAATGCTTTGCCTCCAATGGAATAAAGGCTAAGCTGACCCTGGTATAAATGTGTAACGTGTGACTGGCTAAGACTAGGAAACTGTAGTAGTAGTAGTAGTTAGTTAGTTAGTTAGTTAGGTAGGTAGGTAGGTAGGTTATTAGCACCCTTTCATTGGTCAGAATCCCAGAGCACCATAGATCTGCTAAAAAGTTAAATACAGTGAAACCACACAAACATCAATCAAAACAATAAACATTTACACTTGCAACTGCCAAATTACAGCAATACAGCTGGCCTTGAACCACCTCAAGCACTTCCACAGACTTGAGTGAAGAGATGTGGCTTAAGGCTCTGTCGAAAACTCAGCACTGTGAAGGTTAACTGAGTCTCCCAATGTGGGTGGGCATTCTACAGGCCAGGTGCCACCACCATGAAAGCTCTGCATCACATCACCTGAAATGGGCTTTGCCTGTCCATGGGACCAACAGCAGGACCCTTTCAAAGCTATGCACACACCTTAGTGCGCTGTGCCGGATTGCAAGTGAGATCACCTGGCCATGGGCTGGGAGAGCATTTTCTGCAGATGTCTGAAAGGGACCTAAATGTTAGGCATTGCACATAAGTGAGAATGGCTTCACTCACTGTGTCAGAGAACAGCTTCAACTCAGCCATTAATAGTGGCAACTAACAGCTGCTCCATTATAGAAAACATCTTGCTGACCCGCTCAAAGGTTAGTACGTGGTCTTCAGCCAGCCTCCCGGGTAAAGGGATTTGATTTTAATTCTCATGGTAATTAGCAGTCCATCCTGTCATTTTGCCCTCTTGGCTGCTCATCAGGGATGTAAGACTTTAAAGCCAAATAGATACTAAGCTGCCATCAGAAAAAGAGACTTGTTCAGCCCATTTGCCAATACCGGTTCCAGCCGAGATGTAAGCCGGTTGGAGAGGCCATTACAGTTCAACTAATGATCTCTTGAGCAATCAATAAAACCAGGTGTCATAGCAGCATAAAAATGATCGTCCAAGAACGCAGAGATTCAAAGCTACTATGGGGATTTAGACTCCCAGCACCCATTAAAATGAGTGACAGGAGGGTGTAAAAAAAAATCCCTTGGCAGATTTCAAGATGTCAGGCATCAATTCCAGCAGTTGTGAAAGGGAGGGGGCAGAGGGGAGCACATTTTCTTTATTAAAGCATTGCCTCTTCCTTCAGCTGTCATTGTGAAAGATTAAGCAAAAGATTGTTTATATGGCTTGACATGCTTCATAGCAAACAAAGAAATGGGCTGACCAAATGGTCTTCAGTCCTCAGACTGTTGGGGGTTCTGTAGAACTATATATTCAGTTGCTCACTCCAGGGGTGGGTAGGGAATCTAGGGATGTCTGGGATTCCACTCAATTCAGATTTGGCACTGAATTTTCCATTAATTTGCTATTTCTCTATCATTGGGGATCAGATTTTTATGTTGCGATTTTCTGAGGCTATTTTCAAAAATGAAAATATCAATAATAAGATCAATAATTTTATCAATATTTCAGTAGTGATATTTCCTTTCATTTATCGATATTTCCTCTCTCTCATATATATATATATATATATATGAATGTAATTGTGATTAACCAAACAGAGGTTTTTATTGTATTAACAAAACGTTTCAGCTTCCGCTTTCACCAGCTGCTAACATACAAATGCTGTTACCAAGGTGGCAGTTAGAGAGCTTTGAGGATGGAATGCTCAGAGGGGCTTCATTTGCAGACGCTAAGTAGTGGAGTTCCTCCAGGTTCAAGCCATGTGGTGCCAATGTGTCCAGAGAGTAAATCCAAAAGTTCTCCGTTTTAGTCAATACTGCTGGATCTGCTGGCATCTCTATCGCTGTATCTATATATATATATAGATTACAGATATATATAATCTCCTTTAAAACTATTGATGTTAATATCAATATTTTTTGCAAGGGAAAGAAACCAGGTCTGTGACAGCAGCAGCTAGCGGAGAAGAACCAAGTCGAATCAATACCAGCCTGTTAGGTCAACGGAATGTTTTCTAACTCGGACCAGCCAAGGCTTCCCATGCCTAGGGGTGGGGAATCTTTTTCAGTCCAAGGACCACATCTGGGCAACCTTCCAGTGTTGTGTGAGGCCAACGGCAAAGGTGGGTGGAGCAGCAAGTATAAATTTTTACCTTTGTACAATCGGTGAATTTCTACACATACACACCCCTCTTGATCCTCCATCCGGGTAACTCAAGAAGCATTCTGAGAGTTCAAGGTCACATCCCAGCCAGGCAAAAAACACTCAAGGAGGGTAGGAAGCAGGGCTGGTGAGGGGCCTGGCCTAGCTCCCATCTCCAAAACACCACAACGAGGCTTTTCTTTCAGGAAACAGGGAGTGGTTTATTCAGGCAAGCTCAGTACAGGTTCAGCAAGGGTTTTAGGATACCATGGGTCACAAACCAGAGTCCAAGGGCAGGGCCTAGAGTACTAGACTGGAGGGAGCAGGGAGGAAGATGTCCCGGCGAGTCTCCACACCCTTCCTGCCTAGCTCTAAAAGAGCAAGGTGTGGCAAGCTCACTCCTGGGACTCTTGCCCTGCGTGGGAAAACTGTGCTCTTGGAGGAGAGTGCTTCAGCAAGGAGCCTGCAGCTTCTTGTGCCGATGGAGGTGGCATTGGTACAGTGACCTGCCCCCAGGGTGCCTTCTCCTACTCCTGCTCTGCTGCCCCACCCATCAAGGCAGCAGCTCCCTGAAAGCAAGTGCCTCCAGTGCCCCTTCCCCAACAACCTGAGACCAAGGGACTGGGTCCTCATCCTTCCCCCCCCAGCTGGGTCCCGTTCACTCATCCACTCTGCCTCCTTCTTCCCCTCCTCCTCACCTGTCAAACACTGCCACTCCAGCCCAGACCCTGTCAGGATTGTGGGGCTCATGATGTGGGGAAAGGGTGTATGACTGAGGTGTTTCTGTTTTTGTGGGCTGGGGAGAATCCTAAGGGTCAGAGACGGAGGCCAGGAGGGCAGCACTTGGCCCCCAGCAGCCTGAGGTTCCCCACTCATGCTGTAAAACTATACATTCCATCACTTACTCTTAGGCCCCATGTGCACTACAGACTTAAAGCATTATCATGCCACTTTAAACAGTCATGGCTTCTCCCAAAGAGTCCTGGGAACTCTGGTTTGTTAAGGATGCTGGGAGTTGTTAGGAGGCCCCCTAATCTCCTCACAGAGAGCTACAATTCCCAGAGTTCCCTGGGAAGAGGGATTAATCCTCTTCCTCTCTGAGTATTGTAGCTCTGTGAGAGGAACAAAGGCCTCCTAACTAGGGTTGCCAGGCCCGGCCTCCAAGAGGTCTTCTGTATCTTTAAAAGTTGTGCAGGGGGAAGGGAGAATTCCACCTTGTGGTTTTTCTCATTGTAGTGTTGCAAGAACACCTGCACTCAGCTGACTTTCTCTCCTCCTAAACATACAGGATTAGTCTCAGGTCAGGAACCTGGCAACCCTACTCCTAACAAGTGTCCACACTCTTCACAAACTACATTTGCAAGGATTCTTTGGGAGAAGCCATGACTGCTTGAAGTGGTATGATAGTTCTTTAAATGTACTGTGTAGACTCTTCTTCAGTATAGCACTGTAAAGGAATGTGGCACTTTGCCCCTTCAAATAAAACAAATATCTGTTGAGAGACTTGCATTTTACTGAGAAACATCTCTTGCCTCACTGTAATGGAATTATGTGAGAGAGCCTCTGTGTGGAAAGTGAATATTCTTCCTCCAGTATATGAAATTATTCACAGCTCAGCTGCATGGTTGCTGTTTCCTTATTGCACGCCTGCACTACATGTGACCAACCAAGCCAAACCAAAACCACCAGCCATGACTTGGTGCCTCCCAGGAGCTCTTAAACCCTGCCTGCCTCCCAGTTTGAAATGAACAAATGACGTGTGGAAAGGTCCTTGGCTAAAGGACAGACAAACGTACTCCCGAGAAATTGCTCTAAAAGAAGAGTATTTCAAGATGCTCTCTGACTCCACACCACATTCATTTATTTTTTTGAGACATAAACCATCCTGCTTTCTTAGAGCAAATGTAAACAAAAAGGGAGGCTATCAATCTTCTTAAAAATCCATTAATTTTGGAGTTGCGTCTTGCATAAAACCTTCCAAGAGCACTTTAGCTCTGCTATATTGTTAAGCTAATTTGATGCATCAAGATAAACAAGTAAAGAGATTTTTGCACATTTATGAATCACAGCACAAATTATTTTGCAATCTTGGAGGTTTGAAAAATACTACCAATTCAGGCACTGAACACTTAGAGAATGGGAGATTGTTAGGTTGCTAGAGTTCACTAGATACGTGAAGGAAATCAAGAGGAAGCAGAATGAAAGGACTCTATCTCACATGTATGCACAGTTTTTGAGGGGAGAGAATCACGCAAACCAGGTCTCCATACAACTGTGCATTTGTACAAAGGGCTTGAATCATTACTCACAGAGGGGAAGGCTGCCATTCCCCATCTCTGCCCCCCTAATCGGTTGCAATCTGGAAGAGTGGACAAGGTGGGATTGGGTTAACTCTAGGCAGCCGTGCAGAAGCAATGCTGAGGGATTCTGCTTGATTCATTTTGTGTACATTTGCCAATGTAGTTGTCTAAGTATGATGCCATGATTGGTGAAAGAGTTAAACAACTGCTATGAATTCTGCATTGTGTGAATTGCAGTTCCTGTATTTATTACTGGCTGAACTGCATTGCTTTCTTGGTGTGGTACTGCGGGCTGAGTATAGCATCCTCATCCTGACTAGACTGCATTAAAAGCAAATGATAGCCATCTCACCTGCTGTGCATGGGACTGGGCTTTTGCCAAGACCAGTAGGCAATTGGGGCATCTTCCCATTGGATCGTGCTGCTCATGCTGCAGGCATGGAGAGGATACATTTTATTAACAGAGGAGCCAAGGTCCTACTGTAATTCTTCTATAATTACAGGGTTATGAACTAAATCTCTAAATCGGGAATGAACTTCTGTGCAAGACCCAGTGAGTCAGTGTTGTGCCAGAACCATGGGCAACCATGTCCAAATCCAATCTTGGAGTATATCCTCAGCCCAATGGTCACTGAGGTCAGTTGATGGAGAGCAGGACAAGGGCAGACCCTGAAATGAGGAATACAGAAGATACCGCTCTGTTGACCAGGCAAGTCCAGGTTTGTGGTATTTATACTGGGCCTGGCCAATCTAGAGGACTCATGTTGCCTGCCAGTTTCAAAGGCTGATGTTGCACAGCCCAAAAGGAGACAATCCAAGGTCACTGATTAGCAGTGGCAGCTGGTGGCTCCATGTCTGTGGGGCAATGGAATCCGTTCTGGGTTTTAGTCCAAATGTTCAAGGAGCTGTTCAAGGAGCTGTCCAAGATGCTTCAGATATTTCATCACCTAGGACAGCTCCTTGAAGGTCCCAACTAAAATCCGGAGTGGATGGAGCCACCAGCCACCAACGCTGATTAGCAAACAGTGCATTAGATTGTGAGCACTGCTGTGCTGTTGTACAGTTCCCATCAATTTCAATTTCAATAGGCCTTACAAAGGAAAATGCCTCCTGGATTGTGCCTCTTGAATAATTTCCATCTGTCTCCCTAATGGCACCTCAAATTTGTTAGCAAAAATTGCCTCACTTTGTCTCATAATAGAATCTTTTTCTTCCTGATGTACACAGGAATGTTGGACAGGTGTCCCTTATTCTATTCTATATTCTATTCTATCCCTATTCAAGTACATCACAATTGCATGAAAAAATAGATACTTTCTTCCCCAGCCTACCCAGCCAAATAACTATCAAAGACTGCCAAGCTTTTTATAAAACAGACATATTAGATCCTTTCATAAGCAATACAATAGTAAACCAATCAGTGACATATATTACAAAGTATAATTTAAGAAAAGCAATTCATCATTGAATACAGTAGCGGTTCTATGCACACAACACAGAACCTTTGGCTGTAACATTAGCGGGAAAGTAAATTTAGTCTTGAATCCTGAACAAATACAAAGAATATAACTTGAAACATTTTTTCCCTGAAGTCTTCACTCAGGTCTTTTACTTGCATTATACATTTATGTATCATTTGATGAATCTTCGGTCATTCTTCAGACTGACATATATAACCTAACATCTTTGAGGGCTGCTCTTTCCCCCCTTTCATTTTTGTTCCTTCTTCTCAAGCATCACAGATCCACAGAGTCTACTATAGTATCCCTGTTTGTTAAGAGTTTTGGTCTGGCTACCCTAGATGAAGCCTCCTGTACAGTAGGGCCCCGCATTACGGCGTTCCTCTTTAAGGCGTTCCGCTGATGCGGCGCCTTTCATTTTCAATTTTAAAGGTTTTTTTTCCCCTTTTGCGACGTTTTCGCATCATTTTCGCGCGACACAGCCCATTAAAGTCAATGGGGTTCTGCTTTACGGCGTTTTCTGCTTTATGGAGGGGGTCCGGAACGTAACCCGCTGTATAATCGGTGCCCTACTGTAATATCTTTGGCAAGCAGTCATGAGGACTGAAAGAAGAGGTGCACTGAAACAGTTAGAGCAGTGGTTCTCAAACGTTTTTGGTTTGTGGCGCACTGTAAAACATATAAACATTTTCTGGCGCACTTCGTGTACAAAATTAAAAATATATTAATATATTTTAAACTATGAATAAAAATAAACTATAGAAAACTATTACCCTATACAAATGGGTTCCTTCTCATTTTTAATATATACTTTCATAATATTTGAGGCACACCTAGCCACCTCTTAGGGCGCACCAGTGTGCCTGGGCGCACCGTTTGAGAATCACTGAGTTAGAGATATCTTTTTTAATAGACACAGCGATGTGGATTTTTATTTGTTAAGCATTTTGTGCAAAGTTATATTTCACAGACCTATAACCAAAAATTCACACCCATTTCTGGGAGAAGAGGAAGGCATAAGATGTCTTGTTGGAAAAATAGTTGTCCCCTACAACACTTCTAGAAGTTTAGCCATAGGTGGAGTAACATCAGAAAGACAGAAAATGGAGTTCTGTAAAGTATGAGGGGTGTGCATTGATCCTGTGTGGAGGGCAAATTATGAAGCAAATGTGGGGGCGTCCCCTCACGTCCCCACGTCCCAAGTTGAAGTGTGATGTTAATACTATACTGTTCTATACAGAATAATGTTGTTTTCATATATATCTATATTTCTTGAAGGCCATGGGCTTTGCGAGAAGTGAGGCTGTCCAAAATGTTACCTGCAGAGCACTGAAAAAAACTGAATTGTTTTTTGTTAAACTGCATCAGTGGAGGAGGGTTTTTCTTAAAAGTTAAAAGCTTCATTTAAGGTTTTATTTTAAATTCTGCATGAAAAGCTTTGTTTATGTTTTTAAAAAATCCAGCGCTCTTCAGAACTCCACAGGCAGTGTTTTAGAGAGCCCCATGTTGTAAGGCCTATATAAGAGTCTTGAAGGCCTATATTAGAGGACACAAACAAGGGCAGGAAATGTTTTTTTAAAAAAAAGTACAAGCAAGAATACATTTAATTAGAATACCATTTAATTATTTTAAAGTAAGAAAGAGCAAGAGACAAGCCCCTACTCCCCCACCTCAAAATCATGAAACTAATATGGATTTTGACGTTTTAGTTTGGCTATTCAACGTATTGTCCTAATATAGATTACAGAGGAACATTCCCCCACAAAACCCCCGAACCAATTTGTCTGCAGCTTTTCAGACTTAATCCACTCAGGAGGGGCTCCTCTGCCTATAAATGTCATCCACTTTGCCCCAAAGGAGAAAGTGTTATAGCCTTTTTCAGATTCCCCATTACAGTGAATGGGGAACACAGAGCTTCATGTTATAAACAGTGATTCAGAACCTGAAGCATAGATCAAAGCAGAGAGACCACAGAGCAACTCAGAAACAGGTCAACATTTTTTAAAATGTAATGAAAGAGATTCAAGGTAAATCTTGGGACCTGTGCACACCTTTAGTGCCTGCCCTGGCTCTAGATGCAAACACTGCTGTGAGTGTTAGCTTTTAACTGGCTTTACCCATATAGTGCCATCTCTGTCCGTAAGAATATTTCTCCTTCCTATCCAATACTGTAAAAAAAAAAAAGATGTTCATTTTTAAAATTTCTGAAAAGCATGATTCATTCCATAACAGAACAAAAACATATATTAAAAACCAGCATAACCTTGGGGGTCACTTCCATGCAAAGCTGATACAAACAAATACTTTGATTGAGATTTAATGAGGCAGGCATTACATTTCTAAAACTGTGTATTGAACAGATTGAGTCATATTTGGATGTGGCTGTGCTACCCAAAGCTGTTAATCTTTAATGAGATATTTGGCTTAGAATGGATTTGTTCTAATATGTATATATGGATGCTATCAGCAGAAGGGCTAGGTCTTCCTGTGAAAATAGTTTGGCGTAGCAGATGCTTTTGACTGAATTTCCACAAAATGTCTACTCAAATCAATTTCATTTTTGGAGTCCTTGTTCTACCGGTGCAGCTACCAGAGTCTGAAATGTTTCAGCAGTTACAATATACTTCAGGGGTTATGTGGGCAGCACTGTATGTGGGCACCACTGCATGCCCATCCTGTGCTACATTGCTACATAGTGCAATGACATCATTGTGCCATATCAGTGAAGGATGCCTGTTGATCTGTACCAGGCTGGAACCGCAGACTTGCCAACAGCGAAGGCTGGATGCAAGAGTTAAGGACCACAACCAGCTCCCCATGGAGCAGATGTAGGGTTGCCAGATCTCCGTTTTTTGGCCTGAGACTCCAGTTTCTGGGGGTCCCCTCCGGCTCTCTGGCTGACCCACCTTAATCTCCGGACTCTCAGCTTCAATTAAAAAGAATTAAGTTTCTAGGTGGTCTGGTTCTAGAGATATACACCAAAATGGATGGAGGTGTGTGCGTGCGTGTGCATGTGCATGTGTGTGTTTCTGTAGAAAACTCTGACACTGCTGCTCATCTGACAACTGCTAGATTTTTGGAGATCCTTACAAGTGGATTTGATGGAAATTTGGTTCAGTGAACTTTGGGACCTAGCTCTCATGGGAAAATTAACTAATGTTAGAGAAAGGAGAACGCAAAACCGTTTGGACACATTTCATCCATTTTGGGTTAAATTTATTGCGTATGCAGCTAAGAAAGAACATGGGCAAGGAGCACCTGTAAATCATGGGTATTTATTTTATTTTATTTTATTTTATTTGGTTGCATTTATATACCGCCCTTAGCAAATAGCTCTCAGGGCGGTAAACAGCATAGGGTAAAATACATACATGGCAATAATAAAATCACAAAAACATATATGACATAAAAACAAATACAGTTAAACAGAAAATAAAAATAAAGACTTAGTATACAAGATTAAAAAGCTAAAAAGATTAAAGTGATTAAAATGCCTGGGACCATAAAAAGGTCTTTACCTGGCGCCGAAAAGATAATAGTGTAGGCGCCAGGCGTACCTCTTCGGGGAGGCTATTCCACAACTCGGGGGCCACCACAGAAAAGGCCCTAGATCTAGTAACCACCCTCCGGGCTTCACAATGAGTTGGTACCCGGAGGAGGGCCTTCGATGACGAACGAAGCGAACGGGTAGGTTCATAGTGGGAGAGGTGTTCCACCAGGTATTGCGGTCCCACACCATGTAAGGCTTTATAGGTCATAACCAACACCTTGAATCTCGCCCGGAAGCAAATAGGTAGCCAGTGCAGGTGAGCCAGAACAGGAGTTATATGCGAAGACCGACTGGTCCTCGTCAATAATCTAGCTGCCGCATTCTGCACTAGCTGAAGCTTCCGAACTGTCTTCAAGGGCAGCCCAATGTAGAGTGCATTACAGTAATCCAATCTCGAAGTTACCAGAGCATGGACAACTGAGGCGAGGTCACCGCCATCCAGATAGGGCGTAGTTGGGCTACCAAACGGAGATGGTAGTATAGTGGTAGTATTGTTTATTACGGTCGTCGACCAATAAGAATGAATAAGAACATACAGACTATAAAAGCGGACTTACAATCGGTTAAAATTATTTTCTAAAAGTTAGATAAAATCATTTACTGTGGACATTGACCAAGTAGAATTATGTGTATGTTATGCATAAATTATATATCATGCAAGCAAATTAGAAATAAAAATAAGTTGAAATTATTATCTAACCTGATAAATCAAAGTTATTTACTCAGAGCAATAGACAATTACTTAAAAATTTATACATACATATTATGAAACACATCATGAAACATAGGGTAAAACCAAACATGATACAAAGCATTTAAGTACACTGGGTTAAACCTTTCCTGATGGAAATGCTTATGGCACAGAATTTGGCTACTATCTCTGTAATATGGGTAAATTGGCCATCGAGAAGATATTTGATATAAAAATCCTCAGTTCTACCTGGGAGGTGGATAAGTAGGGGCTTGATCAATGAGCTTCTAATTTCTTGGTAAAAAGAACAGTGGAAAAAAACATGGTTAAGTGTTTCAACCACCTTCGCATTACAAGGGCACAGCCGTTCATTATATGGTGTTTTATTATATCTGCCCAACAATATCGCGTTTGGTAGGCAGTTGAGCCTTGCCCACATGAAAGCCTTCCTATGCTTCGGTAGGGATAAATTAGAAAGATAATGCATTGGGTATTGGGGATTAGAGTTGAATAGGTTTTATTAACAAGGACCAGATGTTGTTGAAGATCTAAATCTTTTACACGTTGTAAGATTTGTACTTTCACTTTTGAAAAACCCAATGTTAGAATTGCAGGAATAGAAAACCCCAAGGAGGTTATTTTGGTAATGAGCATCTCTTTCCAAAAGGAATGAAATCTATCTTGCAAAATATGAGGGGCAATTCCATTAGGATTGAATAATAGATTCAGCCAAGTACTGATCCTCACGGCCCAAATTCATGCTTCTAAAGAGGATAGTCCCGCTTCCATACGTAGGATGAAGCTGGGGACACACGAAGGGACAGCAAAAATAGACCGAAGAAACATATTTTGTACTGCTTCTAATTGGGCAAAGTTTGTGTAGGTTGCAACTTGTGAACCGTAAAGTAACTGGGGAATTATTTTGGCTTTGAAAACTCTAATGGCTGGAATAGGGAGCTGACCACCTTTATTAAAATAAAATAATAATAGGGCTTTCGTCTTTTTTTAGCGTTTAAAATAACTGACTTCATGTGTAAAGCCCAAGAGCCACTTGATTGAAAAATAATGCCAAGACATTTAACTGCTTCAACCTGTTCTATAAGGTGACCATTAATTTTCCAAACATGTTTTATTCTTTTGTTGGTGAAAATCAATATCTTGGTTTTATCGTGTTTGATTGTTAGTGATTCTTCAGAGCAAAAAGTGGCTACCCCAGCCAACAGTCTCCTCAAACCTACCGAAGTTCTTGAGATTAACAGAATGTCATCAGCATAAAGTAGAATAGGTCTTGAAATATCAGCTAATTTAGGGGAGTGTGAAACAACGGAATGGATCTGGTACACTACAGAATTTATATAAATGTTAAACAATAATGGGGCCAAGATGCAACCCTGTTTGACCCCCTTATAGGTGGGAATGGGGTTAGTCAGCTGACCCGAGTGGTTGCAACGAACACGTAAATAGGTATTCTGATATAGGCCCCGTATTAAGGTCAATAGACGTATGTCAATATTGGTAGTAGCTAATTTGGACCAGAGTCTTTCCCTCGAGATTGTATCGAAGGCTGTCTTCAAATCAATGAAGACAGTGAACAAAGCACTCCCAGTTGTTCTTTTTTGTTTATCTACCAAATGCTGAAGTACCAGGGCATGATCCAGCATTGAGCGACCCACTCGAAATCCTGCTTGTTCCAGGGCTAATACTTTGTGCTGTTCAGCCCAATCACTTAGTTTGCCATATAAGTGAGCAGAATATAGTTTGCTGACAATATTCAGCAAACTTATGGGTCTGAAGTTAGAAGGATCGTGCAACGGGCCTTTTTTATGTATTGGGAAAACTATAGCAGTTCCCCAGTCACTGGGTATTACCATTGATTGATCGATATGCGTAAAAAAAGCCGCTAACAAGGGGGCCCACCATTGAACATTCGTTTTAAACGTCTCCGGTGGAATGTTATCAACATCTGGGGCCTTGTTAGTCTTTAATTTAGATAGAAGTTCAAGGATCTCATTGGTAGTAACCGGTTCCCATTGAGGGATATCAGTTGGCAGGTCATTAGAGACTGGTAAAGTTACATTGTTATTATATAATTTATAAAAATAGCTCTCCCACACTCGAGGATGGACATAACAGCCCATGTAGTGGGGTTTTGGCCAGTTCTTTGAGACAATATCCCAAAATAATTTAGGGTTTTTCAGACGCGAGACATATAACAGGCGATGCCAAGATTCATGTTGGTTCAGTTTCTTCTTTTGCTTAAGTAGATGTTTATATAATTTTTTTCGTTACAATATGCTTGGAGCGTTTCAAAATTACGAGACATCTTATAAGCCTTGAATTTAAATATTAAGGATTTTTTCTTTTCTACGCATTCCTTATCAAACCAAGGTTTAGAAGTAAAAGTGCTGCTATGGGATTTATATATAGAATTTGTTGATAATATAGTCTGTAATATCATAGATATTTGATAAAAACAGTGATAAGAAGCTAAAGGCATAGAGGATGCGAGAATCTGATCTCTTAATAAAAGCATATCAGGGTCAAGGAGTCTATCATTTAACTGTTTCTCAAGTGTTGGGATCCATTTTACCCTTCTAGGAAGAAAATCGTAGGCTGATTCTGCAAACGTCTGAGACTCAATAAATAAAGGCGAGTTCCAAACAATGTTCAATTCAATAGGAGAATGGTCACTGTCAGGTCTTTTGATACATTTAAAGAGGGTAATAGAATGGTATAATTCGCGGGAAACAATTCCGATATCGATCACTGAAGTCCCCCTGTTAGATAGGAAGGTAAATTCTCCTTCCATATCACCAATAGTTCTCCCATTGAGTAAAATTAAATTTAGTCTAATTATCATGTTTATTAGGCAAAATCCAGCATGGGTTATGCCTAGATCTTTTGATTGTCTGAGGGGAAAGTCATTGGTATTGTCTATGGAGGGGGGCACCTGGTGAAATTTAGCGAATAAAACCTCGTCTGATGGACCCATTCTGGCATTAAAATCTCCTAGTATAACTAGCATTGCGTCTGGTTAAAGAAAAAATAAATTCAATAAGTATTTTTCTAGCCTAGTTATCATTGTGGAACCCGATATTTTGTCTTTGAAAGGGGGTAGACAGACATTAACCAGAAGTAAAGAACGGAGCGAAGATCTTATAATTACGGCTACTGCAAGTTTGGGTAGTGGGTTAACTGGTAAAATAGAGACCTGTAGGGCTGTTGAGATTAATAAGGAGATGCCACCTTTGGGTCGTCCGCCTTTTGCACTAGGAGTCGCCATCAACTGGTAAGCTGAAAATCCATCTAGGCCAAAATCAGTCGTCATCCATGTTTCTTGGAGAGCTATAATGTGATGTTGTTTTAAAAAGAAAAGGCAGGCAGGATCAGTAGTAACATTTTTCCAACCCGCAATGTTCCAAGAAAGAAACTTCAGATTGGAAATGGGTGGATTCGTTTCTTGTCAGATAGTTTCGGATGGGACCTCGACTGGATACGTGTTGGAGAATATGGCTCGGGAAAGAACCGAAGAACCTGAAGGTGTAAAACAGGAATCGGAAGATTTATGTGCATTCAGATTTTGAGGTATTGTGTTATTAAGATTTGGCGGCAAAATTGGTTCACTAGTCGAAGCAGTGGGTACTATATTTTCAGAATCCGCTATAACATTAGGCGGGTTACTGGGAACCTTCTCATTTTCACGTCTCCGAGCCTTCAAGGCTAAACCTAGGTTGGCTATTTTGACATCAATATCATTCTGATCATTCTCTGGGAGCCTAGAGTAAGTTTCAAGGAGAGCAAGTTCTTCAGGAAGAAATGAGTCAGCAACCGTTGTACCCTTGTAAATAAGAGCTTGAGCGCCGGAAGGTTCCTCAGATGGTCCATAAACCGGGTTTAAATCCAGCAATGAGTTTGGATGGCTAGTAGTTCTAATGGGCTTTGTCAGGATCCTCGATTTTGAAGAAGGAGAATGATTCACATAGTTATTATAATAGTTCATCAAGTTCAACGGCTCAGCTGCATTATCAAAAACCCTCTTAACAGTGAGATTTAGAGGAAATAAAAAGGATTTGAGATCAAAAAGTAGTTTAGCTTTTTCCGATTCATGAAAAGTTATTAAAGCAATAGCTTTGGTATAATTATAAAATAAATATTCGATGTTGGCTATGTCCATAGCATAAAAGGCTCTTGGAGTGAAATCAGACAGCATTTTTATTAAATGAAGTCTCCTTTCCTGTTGTGACACCAAACCTTTAAGTTTCGGATAGTTAAGTATGGCCAGTTTAGATTTGTTCAGAATCAATTTCCAAGGACTTAATTTGATCTTAGGAGAAACATAATAGTTATCATCCTTTTCAGTCGTTAGCCAACTCCTTCGAGGATTTTCAAGAATGGAGGAAGAATAATTAGGGTCTTTAGGATCGCACTCAGTATCTTGTTGAAGCTGAACAACCGGAGGGCTCATGGTGGAGATGGGTATGGTGGAAATTATTTTCTTACGTTTTTTGGATTTCCGTTTTCTTTTTGGCTTAAGCTTGTTTGAAGTAGTTTTAGAAGACTCCAGTATCGTAGATAATTTGCCAAAGTTCATACGGCATTTATTCCGCACCCTCACAGTTTTCTGGTTTTTACTCTTTTTGTTTAGCTTTAGAGGAGGTTTCTTTGTATGCGTCTGCTTAACAGCCGGTGGAGGGGGTTCCAGATGCATGTGATGCTTTCCGTACTCAGGCGACTTGATAATATTAGATACCTCATTATGTTGAACAGAATTAAGTTGACCTGCTAGCTTTACAATAAGAGTTGTAAGAGTTGTCAACAAAGAGTTGGATTCAGCCACAAAATTAGATATTTGATTCATGGACTGAGTCATTGCTTGACACCAGGTATCATGTTTCATGATAATGCTGAGATTTGGAGAAGCTGGGTTTTTGAGGTCTTTATATACTGGCCTACTGGACTGTAGCCAACTATTATCCTTGGCGTAACAGGATGATGATTCAAGAGGTGGCATCGAACTATGATCTGATAAGTTTAATAGATCATCGTCTGCTATTGCTTTGGCCAGTTCATACGCCAAATCAGGTTGAGTCTCACAATGAGTTTGTGGAACCATAGAATGGAACTTAGGTAGAGTCCAATCGTTAGTATCAAAAATGCTCTCCGCTTGGTCAGGAACTTCTGGAGTACTTTGATTAAGCACCAATGAGGGCGTTCTGTCCTCATGTTGAAAATAGCTGGTTATTTTGGACTGTTTTACTCTATTGGGAAGAGTTGTAAAATCATGTGACAGCGGGAGTCCAAGATCCTTATAATTTTTTCTAGTAAAAACCATTGAAAAATTTAAAAAGCTTAAAAAAAAATCAGGTTCCTCAAGTAGCAGATTATAAAACGATTTATAAAAAGTGGTAAGTTAAAAATATCCAAAAAAAGATGAAAGCAATGTATGTCTCTTTAAATACACTAACGTCCTTGAGCTTGCAGTTTGCAACTCCCAAATGAGTAGATGGCTAAATCACAATAAAACATTTGTGGAACATGAAAACAGGGTCAAATAAAATACATTTGTTCCGCAGTTGGAAGCTACTGTTAATTCGATAACAGAGAAATGTTTTACGGGTGTTTAAAGGAGAAAAAACAGATATTGCTTCTTCCGGGTTTGGTAGCTTGTGAATACAGTAAATAAAAAGTTGATAAACCGTCAGACTGGCCAGTTTAGCCAGGAAGATGTTTATGCTGCTTCAAGGACAGTTTGGTGATAAAATTGTAGCTGGAGAAGTAGTTAAATGAGAAAATTGTCAGCAAGGGACGGAGCTACTAAAAAAACCTCACCCGTCATCATTGCATGGCTGACCGGAAGTTCAATCCAAACGGAGATGGTAAAACACATTCCGTGCCACCGAGGCCACTTGAGCCTCAAGAGACAAGGAAGGGTCAAAAAGAACCCCCAAACTACGGACCTGTTCTTTCAGGGGGAGTGTAATCCCATCCAGAACAGGATGCACATCCACCATCTGAGTGGGGAAGGCGTTCACCAACAGTGTCTCAGTCTTGTCTGGACTGAGTCTCAGTTTATTAGCTCTCATCCAGTCCATTATCGCGGTCAGGCAACGGTTCAGCACATCAACAGACTCACCTGAAGAAGATGAAAAGGAGAAATAGAGTTGCGTGTCATCAGCATACTGATGACAATGCACTCCAAAACTCCTGATGACCGCACCCAGAGGCTGCATGTAGATGTTAAAAAGCATGGGGGACAAAACCGACCCCTGAGGGACTCCACAATGGAGAGTCCAGGGTGTCGAGTAATGTTCCCCAAGCACTACCTTCTGGCGACGATCCGCGAAGTAGGAGTGGAACCACTGCCAAGCAGTACCCCCAACTCCCAACTCTGCGAGTCTCCCCAGAAGGATACCATGGTCGATGGTATCAAACGCCGCTGAGAGATCAAGGAGAATAAACAAAGTCACACTCCCCCTGTCCCTCTCCCAACAAAGGTCATCATACAGGGCGACCAAGGCTGTTTCAGTGCCAAAACCGGGCCTAAAACCGGATTGAAATGGATGCAGATAATCGGTTTCATCCAAGAGCACCTGGAGCTGGCTAGCAACCACCCGCTCCAAAACCTTGCCCAAAAAGGGGACATTCGCCACCGGTCTGTAGTTGTTCAAATTATCCGGGTCCAGGGAAGGTTTCTTTAATAGAGGTCTCACTATTGCCTCCTTGAGGCTACTTGGGACTACTCCCTCTCTCAAGGAGGCATTAACCACTTCCCTGGCCCAGCCGGTGGTTCCAGCCCTGCTAGCTTTCACTAGCCAAGATGGGCAAGGGTCCAGAACAGACGTGGTTGCCTGGACCATTCCAAGCAACTTGTCCACTTCCTCGAGCTGCACCAACTGAAACTCATCCAATAATAAAGAACAAGGCCGTGCTCCGGACAATTCACTGGATTCATCTGTCACAACATCAGAGTCTAAGTCCCTACGAATGCAAGCAATCTTGCTTTGAAAGTGCCCAGCAATTTCGTTGCAGCGGGCTTCAGATGTTTCTATAGTATCGGGCGGGCCAGAATGTAAAAGCCCCCGCACAACTTTAAAAAGCTCCGCTGGGCGGCATAAAGATGATCTAATAGAGGCAGCGAAGTAAAGTTTTTTCGCTGTCCTTACCGCTTTCATATACAATTTATTGGTGGCACTTACCAAAGCATGGTTACAATCGTTGGGAGTTCGCCTCCATCTGCACTCCAGCCTCCTCCTCTCTTGCTTCATCACTCTCAGCACTGGGGTATACCATGGAGCTGTATGAGCTCTACATCGGAGGGGGCGCGCAGGAGCGATCGTGTCAACAGCCCGAGTCATCTCCGTATTCCACAGTGCGACCAGGGCCTCGACAGGAGCACCAGTCTTATCAGCCGGAAAATCTCCCAGAGCCCTCTGAAAACCAAGAGGATCCATCAGACTGCAGGAGCGGACCAACCTAATAGGTCCTCCGCCTTTGCGGAGGGGAAGAGCTACTGTAAGCCTAAATCTCAACAAGCGGTGATCTGTCCATGACAATGGGGTAGATGAAAAACATCCCACCTCCAGATCACCATCTCCGTGACCAGTGGCGAAGATCAAATCAAGAGTATGTCCCGACACATGCGTTGGGCCAGTAGAAAATTGAGACAGCCCCATTGTTGTCATGGAGGTAATGAAGTCCTGAGCTGCACCAGATAAGACAGCCTCGGCATGGACATTGAAATCCCCCAGTACCAAAAGTCTAGGGGATCTCAATAGTACCTCCGAGACTATCTCCGTCAGCTCAGCTAAGGAAGCTGTTGGGCAGCAAGGTGGACGGTACACCAACAGTATTCCTAGTCTGTCTCCCTTGCCCAATACAAGGTGGAGACACTCTAGACCAGTCGCCACCTGGACAGGATGCTTAGTGAGAGGAAAAGTACTCCTATAGACCACAGCAACTCCCCCTCCCCGGCCCTCAGATCTACCACAGTGCTGAACCGCATACCCAGGTGGGCAAAGCTGGGAAAGAGCAACTCCTCCCTGATCACCCACCCAGGTCTCGGTTATACACGCCAGGTCGGCACCCTCGTCCAGAATTAAATCATGGACGAGGGAGGTTTTATTATATACCGACCTGGCATTCAAGAGCAGCACTTGGAGATCCGAGAGCTGGCTGATAGGACAACCGGCAATCCTGTGGGTAAGAGGAGAACCGGAACAAGGCACAGACACAACTTGTCTGGGACGAGTTCCCCTTACCTGGCCAGTTCTCCTCCTAACACCATACCTCCCATTACCCGTCACTACATTAATTGGGCCCCCCAAAAGTCCCCCCACAAAGGATGTAATCCTTGCTCCCAGGCACATAGTAAAAATACACAAATACACATACACAAAACAATCATACAAAACATTCACACCACACTAATCCACACACACAATACACACAGAACGACAGCCAACATTAAAATTAATCCTGGGGTGATACTTCTTTTAAAGAACAATTTTTCCTTTTTTTTCTTTTGTGGATGCTGTACTCTCTTGAATTGTTATGGCACTCAGCAAGGGGTCTGGGGTTTCTTTTTCTATATCTTCTGTTTCATTTTCTGGAAATGAATAAAGATGTAGAAGAAGAAGAAGAAGCTGCCGCAGACGCCGACGCCACCTCTGACTTGCATGGCTGAAATGTAGAATATTGTACAAAGGTAAGAAACCCATGACAGCCAGTGTGGTATAGTGGTTAAGGTGTTGGACTATGACCTGGGAGAGCAGGGTTCGAATCCCCACATAGCCATGAAGCTCACTGGGTGACCTTGGGCCAGTCACTGCCTCTCAGCCTCAGAGGAAGGCTGAGTAAACCCCCTCTGAATACCGCTTACCATGAAAACCCTATTCATAGGGTTGCCATAAGTCAGAATCGACTTGAAGGCAGTCCAAGAGACCCATCCCTTACTCCGTCCACTCTTGCTCCTGGCCGAGCCTACTTTTTGCCTTTGGCCACACCCATTTTTGCCTATGAGCCCCACCCACCAATGGCATACTGTCCCTGGAAAGCTGATCATCAGGAAATGTCGTCCTCAGACTGAAAAAGATTCCCCACCCTTGACTTAAAGAGAGAGCTCCTCTGAGAAAGATTGCTGCACTTAGAAGAGGCCATGCCTTCTTTGTCAGTTATTGGCTGTGTGGTGAGGCTGGGGAACCCCCTACCCTGGCTGTAGGTAAGTAGTAGCAGGGTACCCTCCCACACCACGGAGGATTCTGAGGAAGAGTCAGAGGACAAGACAGGACTACCTCATCAGGCTAGGCAGATGTTGGCAGTGCTGGGCCCTGGGGCAGCCCAGCAAGGCTGGTATTTCCAAGGCCCTCTCCAGGTGTGGTTCCTGTCCCCAGCCCTCCCCATCATCTGTGCCATCAAGGCGTGAGTCCAGTGCCCAGACACCTATGCACATGAGTGGCCTCTAACATTCCGGAAGCCTTCGGACACCACAGCAAAAATGAATTCCAGTGGGTTTCTAAGGGCAGAGCTGCACATTGTGAAAATCAAGGGCTTGCCGCTGCCAGCAACAGCTTCCTGCAGAGCTTTTCTCCTCCATAAGCTATCAGAAAATCTACCTTTGTCTTGATGTCACCATGCTGAGTGTTTCCTAGCCCTTGTTAGCAGCAGCCAATGATGTGGAGCAAGGGCCGGGAAATGCACAGTGTGACAAGGACCCACCATGGACTTGAGAGTGACGCACCTGCCACTTTTGGCAGCAGCTCAGGGTTTCTTGTAGTGTGCAATTCATCCCTTGGTACACAGTGGCCAGTTCTGCTATTAGCAGAGCTGCCAATCCACCACCAAGTCCCATTAGCCTCCATAGTGCCTTGGTATCCTTAATATAGATGGATCTACAGTGTGTAAGTTAGTGCACATCCGGATATCCTAATCTGAAACGCTGTCGGGATGACTTTATGCTGACGTCGAGGCTTCAGCTGACGACACTCCTGATTGAATACAATGCATGAAAGTGCCGATTTCCACAGACTTCACCAACCAATGCTGTGAGCTAACATTTAAATGTCACTGACTAATACTCATTACTTCAGCCCCTCCACATACTTCTCTCTGGCCTTCATTCACCTAAGATATCCTTTTGGATTTGCTTTCTGTAGAGCTGAAGAGTTACCCTAAAACATAACGCAAACCTCTTACACTTAACAGTGCGGTTAACTGCTGATCACCATGGTTTGAGCAGATTACTTGATCTTAGAGCTGTTCCTCCTGAGCCAGAGGAATTCCCCATTCAGCTCAATGTAGAGGGCAGTTCCATTGTTTTAATTGCCCAGCTGCCCCCTCCACCAAAGGGAATAGGAAAACTTTTGCAGGTACAGGACAGCCATGTGTACGGTTGAACCCCACAGGTGGCAAGAAATGGTGTGGCTGGGACAAATGTGTACAGACAAAAGGCTAGGATGTGCCACTTACGCAGAAACTTTCACACGCTTTTGGGAACACCTCGACTATCTTCATTGGTCTTATTGAGAATGCATGCTTGCTCTCTCGTCAGCTTGTTTTAAGGAAGCCCTCACACCACCATGATTTAGACAGAAGACTGATAAAAGGTTAAGGAATGAGAAAGGAATACCAAAGAGTCACAAAGAATGCAATCCAAAACACATTTACTTAGGAGAAAGCCCCACGGAAGTCAGTGGGATTAATTTCTGAATAAATGTATGTATGATTGAACTATAATGAGACAGAAAAGGAGGCTGAATAGTACAGTATATTTCTACCAGCTTGCAGCAGGCTTCTACTCATTCTAAGCATGCTGAGAGGTCTATGGCAATGCAGAAGGGCTGGTTTCTTGGGCAACTCTGTGCCACGTCAGAGGCTTAGAGCATGCTTTTCATTGCTCCCTCAACATGTCAGAGGGCTTCAGGCATGTGCAAAGAGCCCTAGCCATTCTAGGCCTCTTTGTGCATGCCCAGGAGAGTTGCCAGGTCTCAGGAATTATACCAGAAATGTTAGGATGTCACTCACCTTTTCAGAATCTGCAGGAGAAGGAGTCAGATCTCAAAGTCAGTGGCCAAATGCAAGGGAGAAGGCTGTGTTTTGCTTGCCTTGAGCATTTATGGTATTAACTCCACACTCCATATACATCAGGCTTCACCACTGAGCTACCAGGCACAGCCAAGCTGTACCCCCCAATCCACCAGGTAATGTTCTTGTCAAATGCTACCAGGCTCTATGGCTACACCACCAGATTTCACCCCAGAGCTCTATCTCATGAAACTCAAGGTTTGAATCTCAGGAGACCTCCAGAGTGATGCAAGGCTCTTCCAGATGACCTATTTACTGAGCACTCCTCCTGATTTTCTTGTACTCTTACAAAAAGCTTAGACTATGTTCGATCTTTGTTGAGAATTTTTATTCTGACTTCTTTGTTCTATTCTATTCTATTCTATTCTATTTATTTATTGCATTTATATACCGCCCCATAGACAAAGCTCTCTGGGCGGTTTACAACAATTAAAAACATTAAAAACAAATATACAGATTTAAAAACATTTAAAAAAGCAATTGATTACATTAATATCCCATCTTTCATCCAAGGAGCTCAAGGTGGCATACATGGTCCTCCTTCCTCTCCATTTTATCCTCTCAACAATGCTGTCAGGTAGGTTACGCTGGGAGACTGACCGGTCCATGGTCACCCAGCAAGCTTTACGGCCGAATGGGGATTTGGACCCCAGAAGACCAGGGTTCTCCAGCACTCTAACCACTACATCACACCTGCTGTGGGACGTTTCTATATCTTCCTGTTAATTATTCATTCATACCACATTTTTGGTCTCTTTCCTCATCACTTTCCTACTGCAAAAAGTCTGGGGTGGTTTTTTTTTCAGGCTGGTTTGTTGCACTAGGGCAACAGCATGCTTTAAACCACTAACTGTGCAAATCCAGATTTCCAGTATGTGCTTAAATCCCTCCTACAGAATAGGCACCAGCAGATTCACTATTAATGCTGGGTTGTGCCTCCACTTTCTGACAAAAACTTTTCAGAGTGGAACCCAATGTTCTCCCTACTCAAGAGAGCTCTTTTCACATTTTGAAAGACAGTAGAGCCTTCGCACATGCAGTCATGCTCACTCGCTGGCACTAACAGGGCTCTGCCACTAAGCTCAGCCTTCTGCTCCTGACGCCGTTCTAAACAACCCATCCGCTTTACACCCTTGTTACACTCTCGCACAGCAGGGCAGAACAGAGGCCCCTCTGTGTGCAGTAGCACTTCCCATCCAGTCTTCTCAATAGCCTGTTTCTCCCTTAGGCACCAGTTTCATTTCCCAAAAATCGTATGCTTCGTGTAAAAGATGGCATCCCCCCCCCAAAAAAAACCCCAGATACTAAGGATGTGTACATACGTAGTCTCTGAAACACATGTGGATCGTTTTTCCTTAGAGCACTTTTGTACATAGTGCTTTGCAATTGTACACACCTTCCCACCACAATGTTATTAAAGCGGCAGCTGCTATCCATGCCATCCGTACACACTGCTGGGCCAGTGTATCAACTAGAGCGTTGGTCTTCTCAACTCCCCTCCCATTGATTAGAGTTTCCATGCCTGCTGAATGCTGCCAGAAATGACATAATGTCTGCTGCAGCTGCACATGTACACTTCCACCAACCTTTTCTTTTTTTCCATGCATCTTTTGAAAGACAAGATATTGGAAAGCAAGGGGCTGGGTGTATTGATAGATTGTTGTACTGATATATAGTTTGTTCCCTGCTTTTCCATCTCTCTAGTGATATGCTCTAATGTATACTAATTGCGGTGGATACTTCTAATCTGTTCTTGAATCTTTTCCTCCCCCCAAATATCAAGAAGATTGAGGATTTCTTGTGTTTTCCATGAAATGCCTCTTCTCTTCCCATTTACCAATATACCATTGTCCTCCATTGCAAAAGCAGCCAACCCTCAGCTTTACCGGAAAAGGTAACTCCCAGGTGATTGGGCATGGAAATGAGCGGGGAGTGGCACAGCCCTTTGATGTCAGAAGATCTGGCCCAACAGGACATCACCTGAGGAAGTGCTCTCTGTGTATATATTCAGGGATCAAATGCTTGAGAAATGCATTTTTGGGACAAAATGGATTATAGTCATTGCTATTAGATCCTTTGGGCTGCTGTCTGTCTAGACGGCTGAAGTCCCTGGTAAGTGCTGCAAGGACTGGGACCCTCTGCCTGGCCCTTGCTCCAGAGAGGAGGCATAAAAGCCCAGCTGCCACCAGCAGGGAGCTCCTTGGGGAGTCCCAAGGGTGAGGGTGCGACCCCCCTTCTATTACTTTTTCTTATTTTTTTAATGTGTTCTCTGTTAAACCAGTCTAGAGGAGACTGGTGGTGGGGAGGGCTGTGATGCCCTTCCCTGGCTCTCCCTGTCAGGTTCCTACCTGCTCGTGGTTACTGCCTGTCACTAGGCACCACCAGGGACTCCACCAGTCCGGACTGTCCTTTTTTATGGTTTCTCTCCCCGCTCTAGCATAGACCTCACCAGATCCCCCTGCTAGGCAGCACCACCAGTCACGTCCTATAACCCGTATTCCCAGAGACTCTGCCTGAGTCTCTCTATCAGGTTACCTCTGTGACTGCGTGCTTAAGCTGTCCCAATCCCTTTGTATCAATGCAGATAATCCTGGTTTGCTCTGAATACTTGTGGTGTTATTCTCTTCACCGCTGCCACCATTTGTTACCCTTCAGCCTTGGTATTTATCTTACCCTCCCTTCTGGTCTGTGGAACCCCAGCCAAGGATCAGGCCTTTGGTAAACCAAATATATTTATTAAATAACAGAGATAACAAGATTGCTTTATAAAGGCACTTAAGCATATGGTTTCATCTATTCCTGAGGTACTGGTCTTAGTATTAATCCGAACTCCACACTCTCCTCACATCCACCAACTCTCCACCCAATCTCCTCTCAAAAACCCACCAAAACAACCCACTCACGTTCACCGTCCACCCAGATTTAACTGTCATCCTTCCATTTATACCCTCAGCCATTCTAAACACTCAGCCAATCATCCAGCATTCTACTGCCCATTCACTCCCCCTCCTCTTTCATTCCACTTACCATGTATCTCCTATACAAACAGCACTTACCATATATACACTAATACATGAACATCACATTTCCCCCCCCTTAAAATAACGGCAGAGTATTATTCCTGTTCCAAGATTCATACGCCGCGTTAACAAATAAAACAAGTCTCTCTGGGGAAAATGTCTTTCTTTGTTCCTCCGTCTGGTCACGTCACTGCAGTCCCAGCCACCTGCCTTGACAGTCCATCGGCCAATACATTGTCCTTGCCTTTGATGAACTGGAAGTCCACTTGATAGTCTTGTAGGGCCCAGGACCACCTCTGCAACATAGTATTACGGTTTTTCATAGTCTGTAACCATAACAAGGCCCGATGATCCGTTGTTACCGTGAATCCTCGTCCCCACACGTATGGGCGCAACTTATTCAGTCCCCACACGACCGCTAGGCACTCCTTTTGGACCGACGAATAGTTTTTCTCACTCGGCGTCAGCTTGCGACTCAGATACGCCACTGGATGTCTGGTGCCTTCTCTCTCCTGCAGCAAGACGACTCCCAGCGCGAGGTCTGATGCATCTGTAGCCACGATGAATGGTTGCTCATAGTCTGGTGCTATTAATATGGGTCCTTGGCACAAGGCTTGCTTCAGCAGATCAAAAGCCTTCTGACATTCATCCGTCCATACCACACGCTCAGAACACTTTTTCTTTGTCAATTCATGCAAGGGGGTTGCGATTTCCCCAAAATTTTTCAAAAACTTCCTATAAAAACCAGCCACACCTAGAAATGCCCTAACTTGCTTTTTGGTTAAGGGGATAGGCCACGCTTGTATTGCCTCCACCTTGCTCCATAAGGGGGTGATTTTCCCACTCCCCACCTTATGTCCTAAATAGACCACCTCCTTCAACCCAAACTGGCATTTCTTCCCTTTTATTGTGAGGCCTGCCTTTCTTAATGCCTCTAATACTGTTGTCAGGTGTTGGACATGCTCAGGCACCGACTTGCTAAAAATGGCCACGTCATCAATATAGGCCACTGCAAAATCTGCCATGCCTCGCAACACAGTATTGATTAGCCTCTGAAACGAACCTGGTGAGTTCCTTAGTCCCATGGGTAAGGTCACAAACTCATATAACCCATCTGGTGTACTGAAGGCAGTTTTGGCTCTGGATTGCTTGTCTAGTTCCATTTCCAAAATCCTTTACAGAGGTCTAACGTAGAGATAATGGTTGCTGCCCCCAATAACTCTAACATTGCGTCTACCCTGGGCATAGGATACGCATCTGGGACCATAATTTTATTGATTAGCCAATAATCAATGCAAAATCTTGTCGTTCCATCTTTTTTCGGAACCAGGACAATACTTGAGGCCCAGGGACTGATAGATTCCCTGATCACTCCTAATTCCAGCATATCTTCGACCTCCTTTTTGATCTCACTCAAAACTTTCCCATTCACATGGTACGGCATAGATCTGATTGGGGCATGATCTCCAGTATCAATGGAATGTTTCGCTATACTGGTTCGGCCAGGTTTATTGCTAAAGAGATCCCCATAGTTTTTCAACACTTTCAGAATCTCTTCTCTTACTTCCTCCTGCACCTCCTCTGACCATTCCAATTGATCTACCCCTCCTTTGTCTTTGCTTTCCTGTACCAAATCTGGAAGTTCAGGCCCACTTCCCTCAGGGAATAAGGTAACTTGCAACACCTTTGCATCCCTGGTATGGTAAGGCTTTAACATATTTACATGAACCACTTTGCTTTTGTTTAATTGGTCTGTGGTGATTACATATGTCACTGTGTCAAGCCTTTCTCTTATGGTATATGGTCCTTCCCAGCTAGCTTGTAATTTGTCATGTTTCCTGGGTATGAACGCCATAACCATATCTCCCACATCATACACACGTTCCCTGGCTGTTCTGTCATACCAGTAACTTTGCTTCTCCTGTGCTTGACTCAAATTCTCTTTCACTACTTCCATCATAGATGTTAATTTATTGCGGAATTCCAATACAAAATCTACTACAGATGTTTTGTACTCTCCCAGGGTTCCTTCCCATGAATTTTTTAACAGTTCCAAAGGTCCCCTCACTTTTCTAGTGAACATCAGTTCAAAGGGTGAGAAACCTGTTGACTCTTGAGGGACTTCTCTGTATGCAAATAAGAAGCATCCCAAACGTTCATCCCAGTCTTGTGGGTGATCTTGAACATAGCTTCTTATCATGCCCTTCAAAACGCCATTGAATCTCTCTGTTAGCCCATTGGTGGCGGGATGGTAAGTAGTGGTCTTTAGATGTTTTAGACCACAACATTTCCACATACATTGCATCACTTCTGCCATGAATACACTGCCTTGATCCGTCAGCACTTCATGAGGGAAACCCAGCCTCATAAAGATTTTTAATAAAGCCTCTGCCACTACAGGGGCTTCTACAGATCTTAGTGCTTCTGCATCTGGGTACCTGGTGGCAAAATCCACCACCACCACTAGATATTTCTTGCCATGCCTTGTGGGTTTGGAAAAAGGGCCCACCAAATCTATTCCCACTCTATAAAAGGGTTGTCCAATTATAGGAAGGGGCTTTAAGGGTGCCTTAGTCTTTACTCCACTTTTTCCCACCTTTTGGCATATACCACAAGATAGACAATATTGTTTTACATCTTTGGAGATGTTTGACCAATAATAGTGCGCAGCCAATCTCCTCTTGGTCTTTTTTATTCCCAGATGTCCTGCACATGGGACATGGTGGGCTACCTCTAGCAATCTGATTCTGTATTTGCTAGGTACTATCAATTGCTTCACTGGTTCACATTCATTCTTTCTCTCAGCAGGCATCCACAGTCTATATAAAATCCCATTCTCACACACAACTTGATTCCTCAGTTTGTCAGTGAAAGGAATCTGTTGGGTCAGGGCTTGCTCCTTTATTTGCTTCAAACTGGTATCCTTATCCAGTTCTTCTCTGAAATGCTCTGTCTCTTCCCCAGAGACCATTTGATACAGTTTGTCTCCTTCAGCAGGCCTGCCAAGGTGTGACCTGAGGCTCGCAAACAGATTCCACCCTGTTTCCTTCAGCCCCCCTTAACATGGCTTCTGTTTCTCTTCCAAGTTGCTGTCTGGTCACCACATATATTTTCCCTTGTGCCCCCATAACATCTCTTCCCAGTATCACTGGTTCTTGTTGTTGGGCATTAATACCTACTTTATATTTGCCCTCTCGGCCTCTCTACTCCATTTTCACTAGGGCCATAGGCAAGCTTTCTGGTCTACCCCTCACTCCTTGAATAGTCACCGTTTCCTGAGGTAATATTTCCTCAGATTTTATTAAATCTGGCCTCAGTAATGTCTGAGCGGCACCAGTATCAAGCAATGCCCAATAATTTGCCCCTTGTACACTCACTTCCTCTCTCAGACTTGAATCAAGGTCTGTTACTTCTGTCCAGTTTATCTGGCAGAACTGAACCTTTTTCATGGTTAGATCTTTTGGTTCTATTTTTACTGCCCTTGCCGGAGCAGGATTACTAATGGGGTTGGCAACCTCACATTGAAAACGTAGGTGCCCCGGTCTACCACATTTATAGCATAATTTCTCCTCTGTTTTAGGGTACACAGATCCACTCTGGGGTGTCCTGTGCCCTTCAGATTTTACTGGAGGACTCACTCGCTGTGGTACCACATCTTTTCTGCCGCCACTATATGGTCTGGGTTTAAAATCTCTTGATGTTTTCCCCACCCAGCCAGTTCTATTGGAGGCAAAGTGATCCGCCATCTCTGCGGCCTCCTGCACCAATGTAGGGGAACGGTCTTTGACCAGGATCCTTATTTCTGGTGGTAACTGATGGCATAATTGATCCAGTATCATGAGGCTTTTCACCTCTTCCACTGACTGAGCTTTGGCACTACTCATCCACTTTCCAAATATATCCATCAGCTTTGCTCCCAGTTCAACAAAAGACCTCCCTGCTTGGATCTGACAGTTTCAGAATAATTTTCTAAAATAGTCAGGTCCCAGTCTGAATCTTTTGTAGACTGCCTCTTTAAACTCAGCATAGGTGACGGGCCTGTCTGAGGGGAAATATTGGTATACCTCTGCCAATTCCCCTTTGATCAGGTTTGATAAATACTGCATGTATTTATCTTCAGGTAGCCCCCACAACTGAACTGCCTTTTCAAAGGTTGTGAGATAAATTTGAGGATCTTGACCAGGCTCATACACAGCAAAGTCCTTTGGAGTAATTTTTATTTTTGCTCCATCTCTGTCTTTCCTTGTCTCCTCAGAGTGAAATTTCTCTCTATCTAATTTTAATCTTTCCCCTTGTATCTCAGCATCCACTCTCATTCTCTCAGTTTCCATCCTCAATCTCTCAGTTTCCATCCTCAACTTCTCAGTTTCTAACTCTCACTGTTTATCTTTCCCATCAGCTTCCATCCTCAATCTCTCAGCTTCCATCCTCAACTTCTCAGTTTCTAACTCTCGCTGTTTGTCTTTTTCCTCAGCCTCCCATCTTAACTTCTCTCTCAAATACTCTATATAAGCGGGATTGCTTAAGTATCCTTCTGGGGTCTCTTCCCTGACAGGTTGTTTTTGCTGGGCAGTTGCAAATCCTATAAGTGCTACCCTCAATTCATCTACCCCTTTACCCTCGTGAGGTAAATTGAATGTTATGCACTTCTCCACCAGCTCCTCTCTTTTCATTTTTATATATTCAGCCATGGTGTTTGAGTTCACTCACTCTTTGCCACACACTCTTTGCCAGTCACTCTCACAAGTAATCTTGTTTTGTTATTTCTGTTTGCCCCACCACTGTTAGGGATTCTCTAGTATTCGTACCACCGCTACAGCCAACACCTGTGACGTAGTCTCCTTTGTTCGTATCCCACCGCTACTGCCACCACATGTGACGCCCTTCCCTGGCTCTCCCTGTCAGGTTCCTACCTGCTCGGGGTTACTGCCTGTCACTAGGCACCACCAGGGACTCCACCAGTCCGGACTGTCCTTTTTTATGGTTTCTCTCCCCGCTCTAGCATAGACCTCACCAGATCCCCCTGCTAGGCAGCACCACCAGTCACGTCCTATAACCCGTATTCCCAGAGACTCTGCCTGAGTCTCTCTATCAGGTTACCTCTGTGACTGCGTGCTTAAACTGTCCCAATCCCTTTGTATCAATGCAGATAATCCTGGTTTGCTCTGAATACTTGTGGTGTTATTCTCTTCACCGCTGCCACCATTTGTTACCCTTCAGCCTTGGTATTTATCTTACCCTCCCTTCTGGTCTGTGGAACCCCAGCCAAGGATCAGGCCTTTGGTAAACCAAATATATTTATTAAATAACAGAGATAACAAGATTACTTTATAAAGGCACTTAAGCATATGGTTTCATCTATTCCTGAGGTACTGGTCTTAGTATTAATCCGAACTCCACACTCTCCTCACATCCACCAACTCTCCACCCAATCTCCTCTCAAAAACCCACCAAAACAACCCACTCACGTTCACCGTCCACCCAGATTTAACTGTCATCCTTCCATTTATACCCTCAGCCATTCTAAACACTCAGCCAATCATCCAGCATTCTACTGCCCATTCACTCCCCCCTCCTCTTTCATTCCACTTACCATGTATCTCCTATACAAATAGCACTTACCATATATACACTAATACATGAACATCACAAGGGCGTGTGGTGCATGTGTAGTTCCTGCATAGGGTGGGAGCCTGTGCAGTGAACTGAATGAGAGGAGAAAGTCTCCAGATGCCTTCAGAATGAGAATCTGTAACTGGCAGAAGGCTGGCCCTCCCTGGGTGTGAGACAGGAGGGGGAGTAGATGGGCCCTGTGTGAAAAGGTTTGAATTGGTGTGACTGTTCCCAATCCTCGCAGAGGCCTACTGGGATAATTCACTCTGGCGGGCTTTGTTGGTGGGCTCGCGTTGGGCCCATATTATGTGTTTAGTTGGAGTCTTAGTACGGAGGAACATGGGTGATGCCACCCCAATTTCAGTGATTACGGGCAGAGGGAAATATATCCATGGGGAGGTGGTGAATTACCCGAGAAGGTGAAGGCAAGGCTATCTGTGCCTTGTTCCTCGCTGCCACTACTCTCATGGATTAGTTCCTCATTGCTCATCTGCTGTGCCGACTGGCCTGTGTGTGTTGTTGTTTAATGCCATAATAAGACCACTTACATCCATGACTTGATTGTGGATGAAGGTGCCAATTTGGTGTGCATTACCAAGACCTGGGTGGGTAAGCTTGGAGGAGTTGATCTGACCCAATTTTGCCCACCTGGATCCTCGGTACAGCACCAGCACAGGCTGCAGGGATGGGGGGGTAGGAGTTGCTGTGGTCTACAGAACTTCCATCTCTGTCACCAGGAAACCACTCTGTCTTGGAGCTGGCTGTGAGGGCCTGCACCTGGTGTTGGGCCGAGGAAACAGTAAACTAGGGTTGCTGCTGGTGTACCATCCACTCTGCTGTCTGGCAGCTTCTCTGAGCGAGCTGGTGGAGGTCATCTCGGCTGTGGCGTTGGAGGAGCCCAGAACGATAGTGCTGGGTGATTTCAATGTCATGCTGAGTCTGCCTCTAGTGTTCCGGCTTGGGACTTCATGGCCTCCATGATGACCATGGGGCTGTCTCAAGTTGTTATTGGCCCAACACATAGGGCAGGGCACACCCTCGACTTGGTTTTTGCTCCAGATGGAGGAAGGGGTGGTCTGGAGATGGGGGAGTGGATGTCACCCTATTGTCATGGTCAGATCACTTTCTGGTGAAGTGTAGAGTTATGGCTCCAATCCTTCCCTGCAGGGGTGGTGGACAGATTAAGATGGTCTGCCCCCGGAGCCTAATGGAATCCACTGGATCCCTAAATGCCCTAGGGGAGTTCCCAGTAGATAGAGCAGGTGACCCTGTTGAAGCCCTTGTTACGCTGTGGAACAGCAAGGTGCATCAGACTCTCCACACGGTTGCCCCCGGCACTGTGGAGCCCGGCTTGCACCTTGGTACACCAGGGCAAAGAAACAGGCTGGACGACGGCTAGAGCGCAAGTGGCGAAAGACGTGCTGTGAGGCTGATCGGGCACCAGTAAAACATCATAACTGTCCCTACTGTGTGGTGGTGAAGGCAGCGAAGAAGGCCCACTTCTCTGCCTCCATCGCATCCTCAAGTATCCATCCAGTGGAGCTTTTCCATATTGTCAGGGGCCTGTTGACATCAACTCCAGATGGAGTCTTACACCCTTTGGAAGCCCACTGTGAATTGTTGGCAAGGCACTTTGAGTTTAAAGTTGCTCGCCTCCGTAGCAATCTTGATGCCTCATCCACATCTACTGTAGTCCCCAATGAGGTGTCCAGTGCAATGTCTGCTGCAACTTCTTCGGAACGGTTTCAGTTGATGTGGCCTGATGACGTGGACAAGGTGCTTGCGATGATACGGCCAGCAACGTGTCCTCTTGACCCTTGCCCTTCTTGGCTTATTAAAGCTTGCCGAGGGGGTCTGACCAAGTGGATCCAGGGTGTGGTCAATGCATCATTGAGAGAGGGAGTGGTTCCAGCCACCTTGAAAGAGACGGTGATTTGACCACTCCTGAAAAAGCCCACCCTGGACCCATTGGTTTGTGACAACTACCGACCGGTTGCAAATACCCCCTTCTTAGGGAAGGTGACTGAGAGGGTTGTGACGCAGCAACTGCAAGTACTCTTGGATGAAACAGATTACCTTGACCCATCCCAGTCTGGGTTCAGGCCTGGTTAGGGACTGAATTGGCCTTGGTCGCCCTGATGGATGACCTTTATCGGGAGAAGGACGGGTAGTGCGACCCTGTTATTCTTACTTGATCTTTCAGCGGCTTTTGATACCATTGATCATGGTATCCTTCTGGGCCGACTTGGTGGGCTGGGTATTAGAGGCACTGTTTTACAGTGGTTCCGATCCTATCTTCAAGGTCGCTTTCAGAGAATAGCATTGGGTGATTGTCTTTCGGCCCCCTGGCAGCTGTGCTCTGGGGTGCCGCAGGGTACCATCTTGTCCCCCATGCTGTTTAACATCTATATGAAGCCCTTGGGAGCAGTCATCAGGAGATTTGGGGCGAGATATCAGGAGTATGCTGATGATACCCAGCTCTATTTCTCCATAACATCTGACTCGGGAGAGGCCGTGCAAGCCCTGGACTGCTGCCTGGACTTGGTGGTGGGCTGGATGAGAGCCAATAAACTGAGTCTGAATCCTAGCAAGACAGAGGCGCTGTGGGTTGGTGGTTCCCAAGTTCAGATAATTGGTCAGTTGCCTGCTTTGGACAGGGTCATACTCCCTCTGAAAGAGCAGGTGCATAGTCTGGGGGTGCTCCTGAATCCATCTTTGTCACTAGGGCCCAGGTGACCTCAGTGGCTAGGAGTGCCTTTTACCAGCTTCGGCTGGTGAGACAGCTGCAGTCGTTTCTGGACTGGGATAGCCTGACCACTGTTGTCCACGCACTGGTAACCTCCAGGCTGGATTACTGTAATGCGCTCTATGTGGGGCTGCCCTTGAGGTTGGTCCGAAAGCTGCAGCTGGTGCAAAATGCAGTGGCGAGACTGCTCACTGGGGCAGGGTATCACCAACAAGTCACCCCACTGCTGAAAGAATTGCACTGGCTACCCATTTGCTACCGGGCCAAGTTCAAGGTTCTAGTTTTGGTGTACAAAGCCCTATGCAGCTTGGGACCAGGATACCTGAAAGACCGTCTTACCCCTTATATACCCAGTCGATCACTGCGCTCTGCAGGTGAGGGCCTCCTGCAGATACCATCCAATCAGGAAGTTCTTTCTGCACAATATAGGAAATGGACCTTTAGTGTGGTGGCACCTACCCTGTGGAATTCCCTCCCTTTGAATATTAGGCAGGTGCCATCTCTGCTATCTTTTCGGTGTCTTTTGGAGACTTTCCTCTTTCAACAAGCCTTTTAGGTTGAGACCTATCCCAGTCTGCGTCTGCGTTAGAATGGCTTAATGTGTTTTTTAATAATGTTTTTAACCCTTTTAAAAACTATTTAAGTGTTTTTAACGCTGTTTTGTTTTAATGTATTTTAAGATCTGTTTTTATGATGTTTTCAAGTGTTTTTAGCGCTTTGTTTGCCGCCCTGGGCTCCTGCTGGGAGGAAGGGTGGGATATAAATCAAATGATAAATAAATAAATAAATCCAGCAAAAAGCACTTTCGGTCAATTAAAAATGTAGGATAAGGACGACATGGGGACAATGTTGTGTGCACAGCACCCCAAAAATGTGCCTGCATCCTGCACTGAATGCACATTAACACACAACTTGTACGCAGCCTAAGGTGGAGGTGACTCACTGAAGAGGCAGAGAGAGGATGTGTTTGTCTTGGCAGTCGCTCCATAGCACTCAGCAATGATGATGTTGTTATAGCAGCCGGCGGAATGCAGAAGGAACAGTGCCACCGCCAGCTCTCATCTATACTCACAAACAAAACAGCTCTCTTTCAGCTTGTTTTGCCAGCGTCTGCCTGCGACCACAATAATCTCATCTGAACCATTCTGGGAGAGAATGTATTGCTGCCAGTGGCAAGGCCAATTCCAGAGCATGCTGTCATTTCACCTGCTTTTGTTATGCAAATGGATAAGCTTTATGAATCCCCATGCCATGCCCTCTAGAAATGGGGCACTGAGGCCTTTCTTTATCTAAATAGGGTTCATTTTTAAAAGCAAGTTTGGCTATTTGCCTTTGGGAGCTGCTGCAGCAAAAACAACTGAGAAAAACACATGATTCTTTTGTATGTTCACAATCACTTAGCTCCATTTGGATCTAAAGGAACTAAGTGGGTGTGAACGTACAAAAGAATCATACATTTTTCTCTGCCATTTTTGCTGCAGAAACCTCAAGGCTGAAGAGGCAAACTGCATTTGAAAACTAAACTTAGTTAGATTTTTTTGTAAAAAAAAGAAAGATATTTTTAGGATGTATGGAATGGGAATCCATAAAGCTCATCTGTTTATTCCACAAAAGCAAGTGAAATGGCAGCCACCCCCTGCTTTAGATTTAGTGGCTAACCTGTGACCATTCATAAGTTTTGGACTCTTAGCTCCCATCAACCCCAGCCAGCATAGCCAATGTTGAGGAATGATAGGAACATCTGGAGGGCCACAGATTAGCCATCTGTGTGCTAAAACTACCCTGTGATATTAGTAGCCAGCAGTCTTAAAAACATAGTGTTTTCACTAGGCGGAAAGTTTCAATTAGTAGATAAATCAACAAAAGCTTTTGTTGATTGATTTGCCTGGAGATCATTTTAATCACAGCAGTGGCGGTTGGTGGCTCCATGTCAGTGGGACAGTGGAATCTACTCTGTGTTTTAGTCTGAACTTTCAAGGAGTTGTCCAAGGTGTTGAACCCTATTCCCAAAATAGGTTCAGCACCTTGGATAGCTCCTCGAAGAACTGTGAAATCAATGGGCATGCAAATTGAAAGCAGACTTTTTTTTATGCTAGTAAGGTTCTTTAGTAGGGAATTGGGGGGACTCTTAACGAGGCCTTTCTTTTTCACAACAAACTCCAGATGAAGGCTTCCATCGTGCCCAGCAATGTGATTTTCTCCCCCAACACATTTTTTTGTTTTATTTTGTTTTGAGTTTTGTTTGTTTTGCTTAACATCCAGAATAAGAGTTCTGGTGAACCTGAAAGCTCATGCTCTTTGTGATTTTGGGCTGGTGCTAATAAAGATGTTGTTTTACTATCAGTGTATGGGATTGTCAGAGGTGAGCATGGCAGGGCACAGAGCACAAGCATCGAGGTGGCACATCCCCAGCTGCAGTTTAAAAAGGTGGAGAAATTCTTCTCAGTTTGCATTGTATTTCAAACCCACCAAATTCACACTTTCCAGAACAGTATGTGAACAAAAGTGTAACAATCCTTCAAAATCTGTGCTTCTCCAACTTTTGTGATGCAGTACTCCAATCAAATCATATTCACAAAAATGTGTACATTAAGCAAAAAGTGTGCATAAAAATGTATATATTAGCCGAAATGACAGGCAAAAGTGCAGACGATTACGGAAATCTGCTAGCAAAATGTGTTTATTAGGCAAAATTGTGTATCAAAATGTGTACATTCAGAGAAATATGCATTAATGCTAATGGGTTTCTATGACTTCTTTTAAAAAATTGCAAAATGATGCAGAAATGTGGAGAATTCAATATAAGATTGGAAAATGAAAAACTGAGAGAAACCAAACTTTACAGATTCATCCATGACATTAATGAACCAGCCTTCCTTATAGGGGTGTTGTTTTGACTACTAAGATAGTATATATGAAGGACTTAGTTTGAACGCTTAGCTATATAAATGCGAACTGGTAGTATTATATTCAGGGCTCTTTTATTAGAACTAGCTGCATGCTTCATCCCTCTTATTTAATATTTCCTTCAAGTGTTACCGTTTCTAAGATCAGTCCTTTACAAAGGAAAACACACAACCCTTTGCTCTTGTGCTTCATTCAGAAATGTAAAACATGCCATGCTGAAGAGGTGTATTTAGACAGACCCATATGATTGTATTTGACCTTGGTCCCTTTTTCATCATGAATGCGTCTGAGCCCAGGATGAATTCACAAGCAACTGAGCAGAAAATCTGATGTGCGCAGGAGCATTAATTTTCTGTGCATACCAGATCAGCATTGCTCCTAAACAATGAGCTTCTCAATCTAATTTAGAAGAGGCGCTGCTCCTGAAGAAAAGACAGGTACCACCTATCAGATGGAAACTCAAAGTGAAAGCCATAAATTAGAACCACACGAAAACACCTGCTGCAGTTGGAAGATTATTCAGACTTTTAATTGTCAGTCCCCTCTCATTCACAAGGCAACAGATGAAGAGCAATTTATCTTTCAGCACGAGAGATGTTAAATCCAGGACAAACAGGAGGGATGCTGGCCTATTGGATGCACTCAACTGAGGACAGGCATTGGTTACATGAAAACGATGCACAGTAACGAGAGAGCCAATGAGAGGCTGGTGCAGATATTCAGATGAGTACTGGGAGGTGTGCATAGGGGCCTGTTTTAAACCACCACTATGCAGGAGTGATCAGCACAAGGGAGCTGCCCTCCCAACAGTGGCATCATTGTCACAGGGTGGGGTTGGGTGTCATTCCTGCCAGTGCACCCAGAGTCCTCACTTCACTGCTGCTCCACCCCACCACATCCTGGTAAGCGGCAACAACATCTCTGCCAGTAGGGCAACTCTGTGGCACTGCAACAAGGCACCGGCTGCTCTACTGCTATGGATCACAATGTTCCCAGTGAGTAATGTTTTGTGAAACTCGTGATTTAAAAAAAACTGTTACACTGCAGCCACCTCAGGAGGCACAGGAAAGGGGGAGGCATGAGTTTCAGGCACCTCCGCAGCCAGAAGAAGCAGAGTTGGAGATTGTTGTGTCTGAGCAGGAGCAAACAGGAGGGGGCAGCCTGCTCTTCAGCCAGTTCCCATGAGTAATGCCCTTCCCGAGGAGCCGAGCGCGCCGCCCCCAGTTGATGCAGAGGACGAGTGGGGGGAAGTTTCGGAGTCAGTGCCAGCTCCTCCTTTTCCAAGCAGTTCCCAGGAAGATTCCAGTGCAGCACCACCCTCTGACCTCGAGCCTGTTGCTCGCGAGCAGGTGTCTTCTGATGAGCAGTTGGATGCCGTACTACCAATGTGTTTTTTTTCATCAAGTCTGAAATGTTTCAAGATGTATGGGAATGGTTCTGTGTTATCAGCTATGCTGGCCTGAGAGAGCAGACATTCAAGGCCGGACAGGTTGTCATGGTAACGGGAGATAACAGCTGGGAAAGTTGTGACAGCATGCTGTTAGTTCTTTCTTCTTCTGTGTGTCTTTGAAGCAAGCAGTTCTACCTAGTTCTATCTTGAAGGGGGGTGAAACTCTACATGTATCTGCTTTAAATGCCTTAGGCCATAATGTCTTAGTAAAGACTTTAAAACTTTCTCAAGCCTCTGTGATGCTTCTTTACCATCTTACATCCAACACAATGTGTTGTTTCACGCAAGAACCGCCAAACATCAACAGGGTAATGGGCCCAGATCCAAAGCGCGTTACACAGGAGTAAGTGGCTGGTCTGAACGGCAGACGGAAATCCAGAGGGCAGCTTGATTGATTGTGCCAGACAGAGGTGAGCAAAGATGGCTGTACACTTGTCTGGAGGCTTGCCAATGGAACGACTTAATGAAAAGAATTATGGCAGTTGGAAGCCAAGGATGCGTGCTTTCCTAATAAAAGAGGATTTATGGGAAGCTATTGAAGGTACACCCCCTGCACTCCTTACAGCAGCCTGGACACGGAACGATGAGAGGGCGCAAGCTTTTATTACTCTGGCTCTATCAGACTCTCAACTGCTACACGTGAGAGATGTTACAAACGCCAAACAGATGTGGGATGTGTTGGAGGCCCTTCATGTGCAACAGACTGCGGGATCTAGATTGTGTTTGGCACGGAAGCTGTACCAGATGCGCTTCACGGGTGAGTGCGAAATGAGTGAGCATCTCACGGAATTCAGACGCTTGTTTGCAGAGCTGACGGACCGAGCCGTCGAACACAGTGAACTTCAGAAGACCTATTTGATCCTGGCTTCACTCGATGGGAGTTGGAATAATTTTGTTATGGGGATTGAAGCCATGCCCGATGGGGGGCTCAATGTTGCGTTTATTGAAGAAAAGTTGAGCCAGGAATGGCAGCGGAGACAAGAGGAGAAGAAAAGTGCCGTGCTGAGGGAGGCAGTCGGAAGCAAGCAGGATTACAAGCAGGAGCAGCAGCGGCTAAAGGCTTGTTATATTTGCGGGGCTCGTGGGCATCTCCAGAAAGACTGTGCAGTCAAGCGAAACTCCAGGGACGGAGGCTGGAAGATGCATAGCGGCAGTGTGAACTTTGTTTGTAAACAGAAGTCTCAAGATTTAGGACCTGTTGACTGGATTCTTGACAGCGGTGCGAGCCATATATTAATTACAGACAGGAGTTTGTTTTATTCGTCTACAGATGAGCAGGACTTTGTTCAACTAGCGGATGGATCGCGGAAAAATGTGGAGGCTCGAGGACTGGTGAGATTTGATAAGCTTGGAATACTGTCAGATTGTTTGTTTGTACCAGAACTGTCTCATAACATGTTGTCTGTGAGAAAACTGACCGGTTGTGGGTTTTCAGTGTTGTTTGACAGAGACAAATGTTATGTAATGAGGGGAGATTAAGTGTGCTTGCAGGGAAGCCTGAATGATTCCCAGTTTGTAATAAAGAGCAGTCAAGCAGGGTGTGCTGTGTTAAACGCTGAGGCACAGACACATCAAGGCTGCGTCCATGAATGGCATCAGAGGCTGGGGCATGCAAACTTTGACACGATAAAGAAAACCCCAATGCATAGTGAAAACATGCGTTTGAAAGACTGTGGGCAGTTAATGATGGATTGTGATGCTTGCCATAAAGCGAAAATGACAATTGCACCCATAAACCGGGAGGCTGAAAGGACCACATCAGCTCCCTATGAACTCATTCATGTTGATTTATCAGGGCCAATAAACACTTCACGAGGAGGTGCGAGGTTCTTTATGGTAGTGGTAGATGATTTTTCGAGATACACTCATCTTTATTTGCTCAAGCATAAAAGTGAAGCTGAGCAGAAGCTGAAACTGTTCATTAAGAGAATCGAAACTCAACATGGCATCACGGTGGGGGCTATACGCTCAGACCAGGGGGAGGAATTCATGAGTAAAGCATTGCATGAAGTGCTGGCAAGTAAGAAAATAGCACTTAAACCTTCTAACGGAACTGCTGAGAGAAAAAACAGGGTGCTTCAGGAAGCAATGAGAGCCATGTTAATGGATTCCAGTTTAGGGAATTCTTTCTGGGCAGAGGCAATTATGTATGCGAATTACATTCACAACAGGGTGTTACACAGTGCACTTGGAATGTCACCTTATGAGAAACTCACTGGGAGAAAGCCAAAAGTGCAACACATTCAGAAATTTGGAGCTAGATGCTGGATCCACATTCCACAGGGAAAAAGAAGGGGCAAACTTGCACCCAGAGCACAACAGGGATATGTTCTGGGGTTTCAGAATGCATATTTCAGAGTTTGGATTCCAGAAACACAGCAATTAATTCTGAGCAGAAGCATTAAAGTTGCAGAAAAGCCTTGGGATCAAAGGCAAACAGTCTTTCTTACAGGGTCAGCTGACACACAAGCACAAACACAAGCACAAACATTTAAACCAAACCTTGACATAAAAGTGGAAGGCACACAAATTCCACTTAGGGATGCATTAAATGAACTCATTTGTGGGAAACGAAGACCAAAGAAATGCAAGGCTGAGGAAATGGAATGTCCTACGCAGGCTGTACCAAGCACCAGCTCAAATGGGGGGGCTGAGAGAGCAGAAGCTCTAGTGCCTTTGAGACGTTCTCAGAGATCTAACATTGGCAAACCGCCTGATAGATTCACGGTAGGATTAATAACCAGCCCTGGAATGCATAAGGAGGTTGAAATGGATCCTGAGACATTGTATCTGACTTGTGTTCAGCCAAAGTTTGATTGAATAAAGTTCTAGCTAAATGTACAGAGATGTTCTGAGCTGTACTGAAATGTAAACTGAATCTGTATGATGCAATGTATTGAAATGTATTACCTTTGTATTGTAGAAATGTTGTAATGGATTTACAGACATGATGAAAGGGGAGAATGTTGGCTTACTAGGCCGTACTACCAATGTGTTTTTTTTATCAAGTCTGAAATGTTTTAAGATGTATGGGAATGGTTCTGTGTTATCAGCTATGCTGGCCTGAGAGAGCAGACATTCAAGGCCGGACAGGTTGTCATGGTAACGGGAGATAACAGCTGGGAAAGTTGTGACAGCATGCTGTTAGTTCTTTCTTCTTCTGTGTGTCTTTGAAGCAAGCAGTTCTACCTAGTTCTATCTTGAAGGGGGGTGAAACTCTACATGTATCTGCTTTAAATGCCTTAGGCCATAATGTCTTAGTAAAGACTCTTAAAACTTTCTCAAGCCTCTGTGATGCTTCTTTACCATCTTACATCCAATGTAATGTGTTGTTTCACGCAAGAACCGCCAAACATCAACAGGGTAATGGGCCCAGATCCAAAGCACGTTACACAGGAGTAAGTGGCTGGTCTGAACGGCAGACGGAAATCCAGAGGGCAGCTTGATTGATTGTGCCTTGCGCTATTTGCTTCAAACCTCTGGGGGGGCGAGGACACCGCCCCATACCTCCCAGGCTATGCTAGGACTTCCAAGGACCCCAAGATAAATTATGGTGGAATATGTTTATACCGATTCCTTGCTAGACACAGCCTAATAATGTTGAACGGTCATAAGCAGATAGATTCATGTGCGGAATTTACCTACATCTCTGGCCTCAGGTGCAGTGTCATCGATTATGCCTTGATCTCGCATTCCCTGTTCAGGTTTATTTTGGACTTTTCTGTCGGCTCCAGACAGGATAGTGATCACCTTCCCCTTACCTTTTCCTTTTATCTACCAGAACACGGTCACTTGCTCCTTACCCATAAACCAATGGCAAATCTAATCCACCCTACCCATAAAAGGACATTTTGGACTCCCACAGTAGCCTCTAATGTGGCCTTATTTCTCACTTCCCCCTCTGCCCTGTCCTTACAGAGGGAGATCATGCATGCTTCTGATTCATATTTAGCGTCAATAGTGTATAACTCCTTAATTACCAAACTTAAAGCCTCTATTATCCCACCATCTTCTTCCTTTAGGGCTCCTCCTACCACTGGTTTCCCAGATGGTTTGATAAGGACTGTCTTGATGCTAAGAAACAGCTGAGACGGCTATACCATCAATATCGACACCAAAATTTAACTACCCTCCCCCCTGAGTATTTTATTATCAAAAAATACTACAAGCATATGATAGTCATCAAAAAAAGGCAGGTGATGCATGAAGATTGGGAAGCCTTAATTCAAGCTTCCAGATCAAATAATTCGAAGTGTTTTTGGGAGCTGATTTCTGGTTCTATGAGCCCACTAAATCCGGCCCCTTGCCACATTTCCCCATACCTCTGGGAGAAATATTTTTCTGCAAACAACGAGACTGTAAATGCTGTTTCCTTTATTGATAATTTAACAAATCTTCCCACTTGGCCACCTGTAACCCAAAAAGAAATTATTGATTTGATTGCTAGTTTGAAATCCGGCAAAGCTCCTGGACCTGATAATATACTTTCTGAAATGTTGAAGGCGCACCAAGCTTGGTGGGCCCCTCTTCTAGCAAATTTCTTTACTCTGATCAATAATTCTGGATGCTTCTCTGAGTCTTGGCTTGAATCCATAGTTATCCCTATATTTAAAAAAGGGAACAAAGAGGACCCAGCAAATTACCGCCCAATTAGCCTCCTTTCCATTATTGGCAAACTATATGCCTGCTACTTAAAAGAGAGACTCTCATCTTGGTTGGAGGAGGATAATATCCTTGGGAGGGAGCAGGCAGCTTTCCGGAAAGGTAGGTCTGGGATAGAACACTGTGTGATTTTAAATCACTTAGCTGAAAAATACAAGAACCGCTGGGGTAACGGCCTGTTTGTTGCCTTTGTCGACTTGAAATCGGCTTTTGATTCCATCCCTAGGGAGATACTATGGGCGAAACTCGCAAAATCTACGATCGACAAGAGACTCCTCTTCTTAATTAGCCGTCTGCACCACCACACATCCTTTCGGGTTAGATGTAGTCGTGAAGGTCATCTCACAAACCCCATTACTACAACAAAAGGAGTTAGACAAGGCTGCATACTAGCCCCACTTTTATTTAATTTTTTCATGAATGATCTGTCCCTTTATTGTCAATCCCCGGACTTTCACCCCCCTAAGTTAGCAAACCTGCATTGTCCCTTGTTATTGTATGCAGATGACGCTGTTCTCCTTTCTGTTTCTAAAGTAGGACTCAAACGCCTAACTAAAGCTTTTATGAGTTTCTGTCATGATAACAAACTATCTATAAACTTTTCCAAAACTAAGATCTTAGCTTTTGCCAAGCACTCTCCTGCTCACGCATGGACAATTAATACCCATAAAATAGAACAGGTTTCTCATTTCAAATACCTTGGTATACTTTTTCATTCCTCTCTGTCCTGGAATCCCCATATCCGAGGGGCTATTTCTACTGCTCGCAACTCAGCCAGTGGTATTCGAAGGTTCTTCTTCACTAAAGGAGGACAATACATTCCGGCAGCCCTAAAGGTTTTTAGATCCAAAACTATTTCTCAACTTCTCTACGGGGTACCTTTATGGATTGGCGCCTTCAACTCTTCTGCGGAGGCAGTTCTCTCCTTGTTTCTCAGACAAATTTTTGGCGTTCCCAGGTGCGTTCCTGCGGCGGTCCTTAGGTTAGAATCTGGCCTAGTCTCACTTGAGTCCCAAGCGTGGTTGGCCGCCCTAAATTTCTGGTTTAAAATGTCTTATGAAAAATCTACTGGCTATCTCCCTTTACTCTGGGAAGACTCTTTTACCTCGAAATGGGCCCGTACGTTTACAAATTACCTTGCAAGTATTGGCCTCTCAATTGAACATCTGATGTCCCTCGCTCCAGAGACAGTTAAACATTCTATCCGGACTCGTATTAACGATATGGACTTCCAACGCTCCATAACTGCAGCCACCTCGACCTGCTCTCCTATTCACTTTGGTCTGAGCTTTGTGCCTATGCTCAGTGCCCCTTATCTGGAAACTCTTACGATCCCCAAATATCATCTAGCCTTTACAAAGGCTAGATTTAACTGTCTTATCTCTGCCTTACTTGAAGGGAGATTTAAACGTATCCCATATGCAAACCGATTATGCCTTTGTGGTGTCAGCGCCATAGAAACTCTCTCTCATGTCATCTTTGAGTGCGCCCTATATGACGATATTCGCTCCAAATTCATAACCCCCATCATAAATAAATACCCCTACAAACCGCTTAACTGTTTACTTTTACATCTTTTGTCAGCAGCTAATAAGGATACTATCTTGTCAGTTGCTAAATATATTTTCGCGGCTCAATCAATTCAGAAGGCATCTATCCCTTCAGAAGCTTCCGCCACCCTACTGTAACTGTTTTCCTTGTTGTTTTATTGTTTTACTGTTTTAACATGACTGCAACTTTGTAACCTTTTATTATAAATGTATGTAGTTTTATTTATAAATGTCTTTTGGTCTATGACTGTATCAATAAAGATTGATTGATTGATTGATTGATTGATTGATTGATTGATTGATTGATTGATTGATTGTGCCAGACAGAGGTGAGCAAAGATGGCTGTACACTTGTCTGGAGGCTTGCCGATGGAACGACTTAATGAAAAGAATTATGGCAGTTGGAAGCCAAGGATGCGTGCTTTCCTAATAAAAGAGGATTTATGGGAAGCTATTGAAGGTACACCCCCTGCACTCCTTACAGCAGCCTGGACACGGAACGATGAGAGGGCGCAAGCTTTTATTACTCTGGCTCTATCAGACTCTCAACTGCTACACGTGAGAGATGTTACAAACGCCAAACAGATGTGGGATGTGTTGGAGGCCCTTCATGTGCAACAGACTGCGGGATCTAGATTGTGTTTGGCACGGAAGCTGTACCAGATGCGCTTCACGGGTGAGTGCGAAATGAGTGAGCATCTCACGGAATTCAGACGCTTGTTTGCAGAGCTGACGGACCGAGCCGTCGAACACAGTGAGCTTCAGAAGACCTATTTGATCCTGGCTTCACTCGATGGGAGTTGGAATAATTTTGTTATGGGAACTGAAGCCATGCCCGATGGGGGGCTCAATGTTGCGTTTATTGAAGAAAAGTTGAGCCAGGAATGGCAGCGGAGACAAGAGGAGAAGAAAAGTGCCGTGCTGAGGGAGGCAGTCGGAAGCAAGCAGGATTACAAGCAGGAGCAGCAGCGGCTAAAGGCTTGTTATATTTGCGGGGCTCGTGGGCATCTCCAGAAAGACTGTGCAGTCTAGCGAAACTCCAGGGACGGAGGCTGGAAGATGCATAGCGGCAGTGTGAACTTTGTTTGTAAACAGAAGTCTCAAGATTTAGGACCTGTTGACTGGATTCTTGACAGCGGTGCGAGCCATATATTAATTACAGACAGGAGTTTGTTTTATTCGTCTACAGATGAGCAGGACTTTGTTCAACTAGCGGATGGATCGCGGAAAAATGTGGAGGCTCGAGGACTGGTGAGATTTGATAAGCTTGGAATACTGTCAGATTGTTTGTTTGTACCAGAACTGTCTCATAACATGTTGTCTGTGAGAAAACTGACCGGTTGTGGGTTTTCAGTGTTTTGACAGAGACAAATGTTATGTAATGAGGGGAGATTAAGTGTGCTTGCAGGGAAGCCTGAATGATTCCCAGTTTGTAATAAAGAGCAGTCAAGCAGGGTGTGCTGTGTTAAACGCTGAGGCACAGACACATCAAGGCTGCGTCCATGAATGGCATCAGAGGCTGGGGCATGCAAACTTTGACACGATAAAGAAAACCCCAATGCATAGTGAAAACATGCGTTTGAAAGACTGTGGGCAGTTAATGATGGATTGTGATGCTTGCCATAAAGCGAAAATGACAATTGCACCCATAAACCGGGAGGCTGAAAGGACCACATCAGCTCCCTATGAACTCATTCATGTTGATTTATCAGGGCCAATAAACACTTCACGAGGAGGTGCGAGGTTCTTTATGGTAGTGGTAGATGATTTTTCGAGATACACTCATCTTTATTTGCTCAAGCGTAAAAGTGAAGCTGAGCAGAAGCTGAAACTGTTCATTAAGAGAATCGAAACTCAACATGGCATCACGGTGGGGGCTATACGCTCAGACCAGGGGGAGGAATTCATGAGTAAAGCATTGCATGAAGTGCTGGCAAGTAAGAAAATAGCACTTAAACCTTCTAACGGAACTGCTGAGAGAAAAAACAGGGTGCTTCAGGAAGCAATGAGAGCCATGTTAATGGATTCCAGTTTAGGGAATTCTTTCTGGACAGAGGCAATTATGTATGCGAATTACATTCACAACAGGGTGTTACACAGTGCACTTGGAATGTCACCTTATGAGAAACTCACTGGGAGAAAGCCAAAAGTGCAACACATTCAGAAATTTGGAGCTAGATGCTGGATCCACATTCCACAGGGAAAAAGAAGGGGCAAACTTGCACCCAGAGCACAACAGGGATATGTTCTGGGGTTTCAGAATGCATATTTCAGAGTTTGGATTCCAGAAACACAGCAATTAATTCTGAGCAGAAGCATTAAAGTTGCAGAAAAGCCTTGTGATCAATGGCAAACAGTCATTCTTACAGGGTCAGCTGACACACAAGCACAAACACAAGCACAAACATTTAAACCAAACCTTGACATAAAAGTGGAAGGCACACAAATTCCACTTAGGGATGCATTAAATGAACTCATTTGTGGGAAACGAAGATCAAAGAAACGCAAGGCTGAGGAAATGGAATGTCCTACGCAGGCTGTACCAAGCACCAGCTCAAATGGGGGGGCTGAGAGAGCAGAAGCTCTAGTGCCTTTGAGACGTTCTCAGAGATCTAACATTGGCAAACCGCCTGATAGATTCACGGTAGGATTAATAACCAGCCCTGGAATGCATAAGGAGGTTGAAATGGATCCTGAGACATTGTATCTGACTTGTGTTCAGCCAAAGTTTGATTGAATAAAGTTCTAGCTAAATGTACAGAGATGTTCTGAGCTGTACTGAAATGTAAACTGAATCTGTATGATGCAATGTATTGAAATGTATTACCTTTGTATTGTAGAAATGTTGTAATGGATTTACAGACATGATGAAAGGGGAGAATGTTGGCTTACTAGGCCGTACTACCAATGTGTTTTTTTTATCAAGTCTGAAATGTTTCAAGATGTATGGGAATGGTTCTGTGTTATCAGCTATGCTGGCCTGAGAGAGCAGACATTCAAGGCCGGACAGGTTGTCATGGTAACGGGAGATAACAGCTGGGAAAGTTGTGACAGCATGCTGTTAGTTCTTTCTTCTTCTGTGTGTCTTTGAAGCAAGCAGTTCTACCTAGTTCTATCTTGAAGGGGGGTGAAACTCTACATGTATCTGCTTTAAATGCCTTAGGCCATAATGTCTTAGTAAAGACTCTTAAAACTTTCTCAAGCCTCTGTGATGCTTCTTTACCATCTTACATCCAACGTAACATGTTGTTTCATGCAAGAACAGCCAAACATCAACAGCATCCCCTGTCTCCTCGTTCCTGCCGGCGCGAGAAACGGACAGGGCAAAGACAGGAATTACGAAGGAGTCAGAGATTACGTTCAAAAACATTTCCTATATAAGCCTGCCGCCCGCAGTGGGGGGTCATTGAGTCAACTTCCTTCACACACTGCAGAGCATGTCTAGAGTTTAGTTAGGGATTTCAGTGAGTTAGCGTAGGGTTTCCTATGAAGCGCAATGCCTTTGATGTATCCATTACTCTAATAAAATGAGATTTACTCACACACACACTCCAGCCTCATTCTTTCGGCTCTGGACAGGACAAAAGCCCTCTACTTTGCAAGCCAGGACATCTGCAGGTCAGGAATTTAACCCTGACTCCAACCCTCTGACACTTTGCAAGCCCATCTCTCTGTGTGGTGGGGAGCAACATACTGAGGAGAAGAAAAAGAAGCCCCATGGAGACTTTGGAGCAAATACAGAGTCCAATGACTACTTTTCCTGCTTATGATTTCATGGAATGCTGGACTCTAGGTGACAGCTCTTGGCATCAGTGTCGCTGTATTAAAAAAATCATTGGTAACCAAGGGACAGTCATTTCTCTTTAAATCAAATTATGCAGTTTGGGTTAGTTTGGTCCTGGTTAGGCCTACAGATGCAGTAACTATGGCATAAAGGAGGCAGGGCAGAGCAGCAACCATTATGAACAAAATGACTGAAATATGCCAGGTTTATTTCATTTCTGGGCAAAAGCTGCTTGCGCTTCTGTATCCCTTATAATTCTGGAGCTAGCAGAATGAAAAACCTTGGTGTTCTGATGAGAGAGGCAGCAAACAACTATGAAGTCAAAACAGTGACAGAATGCTATGTTTTGGCATATTGGCAAGCTTGTATGACGGGCACTATGTGGAAAATCACTGAAGAAACAAGAGTCCATTTTTTATTTTATCCCATTTCTTTGGAACACCTGAGCAGAACCATCTATAAACCACGCACAATGAACCTGCTTTTTGCACAAACCAATTTTCTTCCTTCTGATCAGGTACTGGACAAACATGTGTGTGTGGGGGGGTACCTTCTAAAGTTAAAGTATAAGGTAATAATGACTCTTTATTCTTTTCTGGATCTCCTGATTAGCAATATGATTCAAGGAAGAAATGAAAACTTGGCTAAGGAGTAGTAATCTCAGGACCAGTGAATTCCTGCTATAAGAGAACTTCCATTTGTTGAATAATAACACAATCCACCCCTCTCCATTGAATGCCTTCACTAAGGCCTAGTTCCAGAAGCAGCTGGCCAGATGGGGCAGAAGATCCCAAGAAGTGGCTTGCTGTTGCTTGCTGGGAAAGAGAGGGGAGGGGCAAGGAGGTTGGTATAGTGTAAATGCACCGACAAAACCAATCCAGCTCACCTGCTGGTGTGTTTGCACTGTGCCGACCTTCCCAATGACTTGCTCCTCCCCTTACCTCTTCCAGTAAGCAACAGCGACCCACCTCCCCCAGGAAGCTACCATAGAAGATCCAACCCATTCAGCGAGCCAATCCAGCTATATGTACCTATAGCTGGGCTGTAAAACTTCAGGCTGCAGTTGGGGTTTCATATGATAAAATCCTCTTCTGTGAAAAAAAGATTCCTACACATTAAAAAGATAATAAACGCATGTCAGGTAGAAGGATATATATAGTTTTTAATTTATTTTTTTCCATTTCTGTCCCATCCCTCCTCAGGTCTTGATCTGGAGAAACACTTTATTAATTTAGGTCATGCATATACTGCTCCATATGTCACAGCAATCTCTGAGCAGTTTGCAACATGATAAAAACATCGCCAAAAATGTATTTTAAAAAAATATTTTTAAAGCAGCACAAAGCAGTTACATAAGATATCCTCTCAAAGCATCAGTATAAACTAAAATGACAAACATATGGGAACTGTAATAATGACCAGCGGATCCAAAATGCAACAGGGATAAGCAGCCCCATCCACCAAGTATACAAGCCCGAATGGGCAGGTAGCAGCAACAGCAATCTTTCTGTGGCCGTCTCCCTAACTTAATCCCACACTACAAAAAGTGGAGCAAAAGTGTGAGCTTAATAGTGAGGCAGCCTATCCTATCCCCTGGCAAAATCACACAGATAGTACACAATGATGGCAATCTGTTTTATCATATGGCCCCTGCCATGCAGTTCTGACGTGGTACAGCTCAGGCATGGAAGACTCGCAACACATCCTCTTTAAGGATGGTATCTGAAGAACTAAGTCAAATAGGGGTGACAAAAAATGAAGTACTGAGGCAGAGGTAAATAACCTGATGTCCTTTTGATGTTGTAGACTTAGCTCCCATCATCCTTCGCCATGCTGGCGGTGGCTGGTGGGAGTTGTAGTCCAAAACATCTGGAGGACACCACACTGGCTACCCCTGTACTAGGGCTAATAGGCAAATCACTGGCTGACAATTCACTGGGTGTGATCTTCCAACAAAAATAAGAAGGCTTTCACCAATAGTGACCTTACTAGAGGATTGGAAGGTCACCAGAGAGAGAGAGAGAGAGAGAGCCACTGTACCCATATTCAGCTGCATTCCTCAAAAAGAGAGAATATGTTATGTCTGCCTCAGATAGAGAGAAAAAAGAATTCTATCCACATGCTGATGCTGCCTCCTTGAAGGAAAGAGTCAGGCCATTGTGACCTCCTGATGATGTTGCCTGTCTGAAGGGAGAGAGACTGGCCTTTGTGACCTCCTCATCATGCTACCTGGCTGAAGGGAGGGAGACTGGCCTTTATGACTTCCTGATGATGGTACCTTCAAGTGAGATAATCCAGGCAGGGAAGACTCTCAAAATCTGAGCACTACTTCAGTTAATATTCCAGCATGAGGCCTATATACTCAAAGCAACATCAACTTGCCAGTTGAACTTAAAGAGATAGCATATCCATCAATCACTGGTAGGAGAAATTTTATTTTTTATTCTGCTCTCTCTTTAGACAAATGTGCAAGGAAAAACACTGACATTCTAAAACAGCCTTCACGTTTCTGTACTGGGCAAACCTTCACATTCTCACACAGGGAAAAATCCTTATTTCCCCCATTAGCCATTAACATTCCAATCAAAGTTAAAGCAAACCATGATTGCTCCTTCACGCACTCACGTGATGCTCTGTGATTGAATTCTGCCTTATTTTAGGATGAGATCTGTACTCATTGGCAAGAGCCATATTTCACTCACCACCATCACCACCACCACCCAGATAAAAATTGTCCAAGAATCTCCAAGTTAGTTGATTTTTGTACAAATGTGATGTGAATGGGGATTTGTCTTCTCCCTAATGGCCAGTCCAGTTCACTCTGACACTTTCTCTAATTTAACTAATGCAGCCTGTAATTAGGGGGTAGACAGAAAACAAGATGTATCATTTTCAATCAATACAATGTTACGCAGGCTGTAATTGAACTCAAGCTTCCTCCTGAATCTTAGAATTCCCCCTTCAGTCAGAATTTTTTTGTTTGTGGTTGTAGTCTTATGATAATCAGTCACATTTCTGATTGATAAATTATATGCAGTGCCCTGGAAAAATAAAAATGGCACATGTTTGGATTCTGTTCTACAGGACTGATCGTTAAATTTAAATTGAATGAGAATTAGAGGAGCAATTTGCACTAATTGCAGAGATATCTGCATTCATTAATTGATTCATCTCCATTGTACAGAAATATGGACCAGAATGTATTTTTGAATCTGCTAAGGGCTGTGTGTTTTTTCTGAACAGATATCAATGGATTTTTACTACGTGTCCTAGAAAAAATTATAACTAGTTGAAAGCTTATAGTTTTATATTTTTAGTTCTTTGTCAATTCCAAAATGTGTGTTTGCAATGTCTTACTCACTGACACCTTGCAGTCATCTATGCAATTGTTGCACATCCTCAGAGTAGATGATTTGTCCTGCCAGAATAATTGTAATGTGCACTTTTCAATATGTGGAAGGAGGTGAAGAACAGCAAATGGCTCGAGATTGAAATTAAATCCTGTTACACATCCAAGCCTGTCTGCCTTAGATGAGTCCATTTAAGCTCCATGCAATTTGATACAGGGCACTGAAATCAGTATCTGAATATCCTTAGCTTTCCTTTGGTAAAATATCAGATTATTATTGTTGATGGTTACTTATAATTTAAAGCATCTAAATCCACTAGGCACTGAACAAAATAAAAAAGAAACTAAGCCATGGCCATAATCTTACACTCTTATCTTTGATATGTGCTCTCATCTTTGATGATATATGAGGAAGGAAAGGGAAAGGTGGTCCACTGGGAAAAGCCAGACAGAAATGATGCACTTGGATGTGGTAATAGAGAAGCATTAAATGTCAGGTGGAAGGGCATGCCAGTGGTAAGGAATTTCAAGAGAAAGGGCCATACATGGGAAACACAAAGAATCTTCTTAGAGGCTGGCTGGCACCACATTGCATTGATCATAGTCAGAAACAGCCATCTGAAAGCCAGGTTCCAACCACTAGGAACTCTGAAAGCTCTCTGGAGACCAGAGGCAAAAGCTGGGGGGCACGAATTTTGGCAAACACCAAAGAAGCGGGAGCCACTGGCCCCCTTTGGTAGCCAATTTCCCTGTTCCTCCCTGTCTCAACCTCTCAGGGCAAGTTATACATCCTTTCAATCCATTAAGTGGACCTAGGTGTGGGACCCTCTCACGTAGTGAGCCGCCTGAGTGGACTATGTGAGAGAGTGGGATATTACTATGGAGCCAGGCTCATTTGGCCTTCTTTCTTCTTCTTCTTCTTGTAACTATATGGGTATTCATCTGGGCGTGCAAGCACCCAGTGACATAATCACTACCAATAATAGTCAATTTATTTATATGCTGCATTTTCCACAAATACTCTGTGCTCAAATAAACAGTCCAAATACTGTAGCGTAACAACCATACATAATAAAAAGAACAATCGCTGCAACACTAAAGAATTAACATAATATACATCAAAATGTAAATGGGCATAAAGCTCAACAATAAAGCTCAAGCAAAAATACCCGAAAGCAACCCCCAAAGCTGATATAACAACCTCTTCATTCCCTCTGTGCCTTCTGCCTCAGTCCAAAAGGCAAGGAAGTCTTCTGGAAGCAGCTCCCTTACGAAGACTGCCAGGGCTGGAAGCAGGGACAAGGCAGGTGCAAAACAGCCATCCCAAGATGGCCAACACAGAGTCTCTCTCCCCTCACCCAAGCAGCCTCTCCCAGAAGCAGAACTCATAGAACCCCACCGTTTACTACAGAGCTGATGAAGTAAGTGGAAAGACAACCAGAGCAACGGCAGAGGAAAGCTCACGATGAGACAAAGTCCATTTTAGCGCCCAGCACCATGGGAGTAGTGATGACAGCAAAGAAATCTTACTTTCTTTCCTGCCACCTCTGCATCTGCTAAGTGTCGGCATATTTAGTTTGATGGTTTCTGCTTTAATTGTTTGTTTGACTTTGATTTTGATTTGTTACTAGCAGGTCTGATTTCTTTTGAAGGTAGACAACTGTAAGCAATTTAACTAATTTATGCAGGCCACAGAATTCAGTCTTATGGGTTCTACATTGTTTCTTACTAGAACCCCAGAGATCCACCAACTGGAGCCAGATGCAAAATGGTGGCTCAGGGGGCAAAACCAACTACCTACTGTACTAGGATGACTTGCGTATACAAGTACAAATCTACATCTGAGTCACTTATAGTTTAGTAGCATAACGGAGGGATAAAGGTGGAAACCTTTTTGCTTTTGCTAATTGGGAGTTGGGAAGCCTTGCCCATCTACTGCAAATTACCCAGTGTCATCTGCTATTAGATCCCGAGCTACCTTCTGCCCATTCCTGGTCATCTTGCTGCAGAATGCTGATGTATTGATTTATATGCCTAAGGCCCAAAGTTCAGTCTGTACCCTCTCTACTTCAGAGGGTCTCAGATAGCAGAGCTGGGGTGGCAGTAGGACTTCTGTCTGAGATTCTGGGTTGCCACTTTCGGACAGAGCAAAAAGCTCTGGAGTTGATAGATCAATGATCTGACCAAATCCCTTAACAGCTTCAGAAGTAAAAGTCAACTTTCTTCAATTCAGGATCCCCATTATTTCCCTTAGGCCAGGGATGGGGAGCCTGTGTGACCCTAGATGTTTTTGGATTCCACCTCCCATTAACCCCAGCCAGGCTGGCCAATGATCAGGGATGCTAGGAGTTGAAGTTCAACAACATCTGGAGGACCACACATTCCCCATGCAGGCCTTAGGCTCTAAATGTACACAAATGTAGGATATCCATTTGAGGCTTAGAATTCAACAACCTGGGAGTCTCAGGGTCAAACTAGATGATTTGTGTCAATTTTCGTTGCAGCACACGGGAAGGGGGTATTTAACTGTTTCTTCCCTGGCCGCACCCCTGATGAAATTTGACCTTCCAGACTGCTTTTCACCCCAGGGAGATAGCACCCATTGGTGCTCATGGGAGCTTGTGGGGGGAGGGAGCTAATAGCAGTGTGGGAGTGGTTTTCATCAGGATTGTGGCTAGGGAGGGAAGGGGCAGACCTCCCCTCCTAAATGGTGTGATCCTGATTAAAATCAGCCCCTACGACTTGCTATTACCTTTTAAATATCTGATATGCCTCCCATTGATACATTGAAACTGTGTACACAGGACATTTTATTCTAGAATCAATGAAGACTGAGTTCTTGGGAGGGGGGTTGCCTAGTGCACACACAATCTAGATCAATTGCATATTTTTTGCCCCTGAAAAGTGTTTCTTGACAAACTGGTTTCATTCTAAAAATAAAAGCTCATTGCAGATTGATTCTGCCTTCAGCAATGTAGGGTGTATCCACACCTGCTGAAGGACATTGTAGGTGGCCATAACAAAGGGGAGGGTTTTGAAACACATAATCTAATCAAGGGGAGGGTTTTCAAACACGTATCAAGTAGCCACCTCCACTCATGTGAACGGAAGGATCTACTATCAATCCAGACTGAATTCAGCATGTTGAGGACAAGCATGAACGACTCTGTATTAAGAAAACTACATTTTTTGCAGCAAATAGGTGAGAACACATACTTCTTGGCACATCAACTTTGGCCCTAGTTTGGCTTGCTTTCTTGTAAAAAAGGTGTCTCTTATGGATGTGAAGACAGGCTTGCAAGTCCATGGGCAGTGTCAAGTGAAATCTCATGTCATGGAAGACTTAGGGGACACACTAGTCTGGAGTTTTATTGTCACTCTTAGATAACAATAGAACAGCAACAGGAAACCCTTGAATCCATCCAGAAACAACTAAGCTCAATGCAATCTTGGGAGGGGACCATATAATGACACTGTCCACATATCACAGAAGCCAGAGGGGTGACTGAACCACATCACCAATGGTTAGAGTTGGGATTGGGTGCCCTGCATAACTCCTTGCCCATGAGTATCAGAAGCTAAATAACAATACGAAAGAAAAATATGCAAATATGCTTGATTTGCATAAATTATACAGGTCACAGAATCTAGATTTGGGGGGTTCCTAGTAGCAAATTTGGATTACCTTGTCACAAGGCCCCAGGAATTCTGTAGGGCCCTCACCAGCCCAACCTGGCTGCATTGCCTTCTCTACTGGGCCCCAGGTGGCCATTTTAGCTATGGGTAGGTGACAGTGCCACTTTTGAATGAGAAAAGAAGAAAAAATACTGCATGGTCACATTGGGTGTGGGTGTTTTGTGGGGGGCATCAGCTGAAGCCTGGTACCAGTCCTGCAAGCCAGCTTCCTACCCAAGGTCTTCAGATATCATGGCACTGACTAACCCCTCAGTTTGGCTCTCCAGTTGGTTCCTGAGCTCATCTATTGCAATCTGTGCTCAGCATAAAGGTACCAGTTGTTTCACATACACCTACAAAGTGCTGCATTCTATGTTCAGTGGCAAACCCCTGAAGGCTTTCTGCACTTATGTGGAATCTGCAGCATGTACATGGCCTTACTTGAAGAGAATAGCCAAGGGACACCTGAAAAGATTTGCTTCTTACATATATAAAGCTGCCCTGGCCTGAGTCAGGTCACTGACCTATCAAGCCCAGAACTTCCTGCTCCAACTGGCCGGATTTCAAGCAAAAGCGTTTCTAGCCCTGTTATCAATTTTCCTATCAGAAGTTCTTTGCTACCCATATATTTACTTGGATAAAGGCCGATGACAGGGGTCTTCATCATCGGGTAGCTGCCAAAGCCCCAGCACACTGGGAAGGGTCCATTGCTATCGCTACCACTGCCCTCTTTCTTTGGGTGGTGATTAGGGATGGGGGAGAAATTCAGTTTCACTGGCATTTTAATGGGAGCATACGTAATTTGCACTTCCCAAACCAATACGTGAAATGCAGGCTCTCCTTTGCAATTCACATTTCTGAGTATCGTTTAATGCAATTCTCCAACCAAAACATGTGTACAAAAATCTGTATATTAGGGGAAGGTGTGCATAAAAGCACACATATTAGTGAAAAGTGCTTGCAAAAAATGGATATGTTCGGCAAAACAGCATGCAATAAAATGTATATCAGGAGAAGTGCACGTAAAATGCTGACGGATTCTCATGATGATCTTTTTTTCAATAATTAAAAATATGGCAAACTGATGCGGAAATGTGGCACACTCAAGACTGGGAAAATCAGAAACCAAAATAGAAATATTCAACCATCTCTAGTGGTGTTAAGATTCTCCCAGCCCCATGATGTAAGTACATGTGTGTAAAAAGCTTTATGTGAGAGTTCAGGAGCTCATTTCTCTTTCCTCCTTGAGATCTAGGTAGGGCCTCTTTCATAGTGCAGGCCTTGGGGCTCAGCTCTTCAGGAATCAGTCTTATGCTTGGAAGTAACAAGGGAGCCTGTTGCTGAAGTCTCTGTGTTGCCTGGAGAGGTGCAACTGTAAGCTGGGCAGGTAAATTCACCTTCCCCAAGGGTTGCTATAAGGCCTGCCCCTTTTTGACCCTGCTTCATACAGTTGGTTGTGGGGGCAGCAGCTTCAGCTTCTATTTCTCCTCCAAATCAAGGAAAGGGGCAAGTGGTGCTTTCTGTCTTTGTCTCTCAATACCTGTGACAACGGTTCCTTGGAATGGGCCTTTCCAGCATACTGGGGCCTTGACAACTACCTCATGATGACAAGCCCTGTCATCGGCCTTTATCCAGATGAATACAAAGCCTGTTTTGTCTTGGTGCTGTACCATCCTGTTGCCTGAAGTAGCGCAGTTAGGTAATTTTAGACTCTAAACGGCATGGGGTGTGTGTGGTGGGTGTCTTTTTAGATGATGATGTGTTTAACTTCCTTCTAAATCTTGTGTTTAGGGGTTCTTTGGTGGATCTGTTGAGTGGGGCCCTGGACATCTGATGGCACCACTGTGTGGTGCAGAAGCAACAATGACTCTTCTCCCCTTCCTTATCCAGAGGAACAGCACAGTGTTAGCATGCTAGGTGACGGTAGCCAAAGGGGCATCTTGCCCAGGGCTCCCCAAACCAGGACTGGCCCTTCTGTCAGACATTACTTTTAAAAAAAAAATCATATGAAGTACTAGTTCCCCTCTATTTGGCAATAGTTAGGCCTCATCTTGAGTACTGCGTCTAGTTCTGGACACCGTACTTTGAGAAGGATGCAGACAAACTGGAACAGGCTCAGACAAGGGCAACAAGGATGATCAGGGGACTGGAAACAGCATAACTAGGCATGACTACTCAAAACTAAGACATTGTTGCAGCAATTAGCACACAGCCCTAACCCCCTTAAGTAGGTTCGGGGCAGGCTCTTCTTGCGTGAGCAAGGCATCATAGAATGGGAATGTGTGCATGAGCGCAAACGCTCCTCCTAGTCAGAAAAGTGAGGGCTAGCTGAGCCTGCCAGCACATCTGTCTGCGTGTCTGGGGCAACAGCTGCCAGGTCACCTCATGAAGATCCTCCTCCTCCAGAGGAGGTATGCACAGCAGCAGTGGCTTAAGTGATGAGGGGGGTGGCAGGGAGGAGAAGGGGGTGAGCTCCTGGTCAGTCAGCATTCCGCTGTTGTAACTGGAGCTAAGGGGGAGGAGCCTTCTGCTTCAGCACCTCCTTGTTATAACCCCCTGGTCCCATTCCGTATCCTCTTCTTCTTCTTCTTGATCACTCTATGAATGCGTCACAGGGCTCATGACAGAAACCAGTAGGGCTGCCTGCGATGTGGAAATATGTTGGGGCCTAGAACACTGTTCTTCATTGACTAAGTGGGCTGATGTTGATGGAAGTTGTAGTCCAATAACATCTGGGGACTCAAGGTTGAAGAACAGTGGCCTAGAAGACTGACATGGCCTTACTCTTCCTCTGCTGCAGAGGCGGGGGACCTTAGTTCTGGGGGCCAACTGCTGCCCTCCAAACCTCTCTGTCTGGTCCTGAGGACTGTCCCCTCACCACACCTGCTCTCCAGGCAACACCCCCTCACTGGCCCTGTTTTGCACCCTTCTTGTGTGTTTTTGCCCGGCTGGAATGTGTCCTTGAACTCTGATAACGCCTCTCGCTTGCCTAGATGGAAGATAGAGAGGGTGTTTGTGCGTGTGTGTAAAAACTAGCCTACTGTAGAAAGCAGTGGAGATTGGTGGCTCCGATGTCAGTGGGGCAGTGAATCTGCTCCGGCTTTTAGTCCAAACTTTCATGAAACTTTCCAAGGTGCTGAACCTATTTTGGGAACAGATTTTAGCACCTAGGACAGCTTCTTGAAACCAGGAACAGATTCACTGCCCCACTGACACTGGAGCCACCAATCTCCACTGATACAAAGGTAAAAAGTTCTATCTGTTGCTCCATCTACTTTTGTCTCTGGCCCTGCCCAGTGTGCCCACCACTGACATGTGGCCCCCTGTAAGGTTGCCCAGAAGAAAATGCAGCCCTTGGGTTGGAAAAGGTTCCTTACCCCTGCTGTACTGTGTCTCGAGTACCTTAGGACCCAGGAACATCAGCCGATGTATCCCAAGGCTCTCAGTTCCTATCCTGGTAGGTCCTACCACTAATCCAGTATTTAATATAAATGGCATCATTCAGTTTATTGGGTTTATACAGTACTCTACCCTATTCTGATTTGAGCAGTACGGATGCCATGAGCAGACTTGTTTTTCCTTATCTGCAAATATACCACTTCAGCCAAGCAATGGTTAAACTGCTTAACCAGAAGTTTCTTCTTGTTAAGGTCAAAATAATAAGATTCATATGTAGTTGCTGTCATCTGAGACTTTCGAAGTACTTTATAAATATTCATGTATGAAAAAAACTGTGGTTGTGCGCAAACAACCATCACTCACAATAACTGCAGCGTTTGGAGTTATTAATCCTCTCCCTCTCCCCTTTCTCTTCCCTTTCCACAGGTTTGATGCGGAAGCAAATCCATCTCCTAATATACATGCAGACTCACCAAAAAGAACAGCCTCAAATATATGCACGCACCTCGCTAGGTGTCTTTCATTTATATACATGCAGCTGATTACATGTGCTGGGCAGACAGAAATTTATTTGATTTTCTGCTTGGTAAATTCAATTGTAACTGTAGCTGGATTTCCCCCCCCCATCCTTTGTTTCTTTTTTTCTGCTGATTAGGCATTCATTTAAGATATATATATATTTGTGGTTTTTATGAGTTCTGGCCACAATGATGTAATCTGAGATTAACTATATCATCACCAAAGATGTCCTTTGACTTGTTTTAGCTTCAGTTTTGTGTCAGAAGATCCTGGGGTCGTGATTTGAAGCCACAACGTATATCCAGAACAGAGGAAGAGGCAGAACCTGGCAATATTTATAAGATTAGGATAAGGAGAACTTTAGTTAAACAGAGTTTCAAAAAAAGATGCTTTTGATAACCAAGATTTAAATCTGGGGTGGGGAAACCCATGGCCCTCCAGATGTGTCTGGACTCTCAACTCCAATCATCCCTGACCATTCACCATGATGGTTGTGGCTGGTGGAAGTTCAATAACATACTGGAGGGCCACAGGTTCCCCATCCCTGATTTTGATGATGATTTTGTGATGAATGCCATTTAAATCTGAATCTAAAAAATCTCATAGGCTAAATTAGAATTCATCCAGAGGGGAGTGCTATTGCCCTGTAGCCTGAATTGAGGTTACCAATGGCTGGATTCCTGTGTTATCAGCAACTCTGTTGTAAATTACCACTGTTAATTATGTAATCTGTACTTTCTGACCTCACTGTTTACAATCCTGCCCCCCTAAAAAACACCTTGTGTGTATACTTGCAACTCATGATAATACTTCATGCATCTGATGAAGTGGACTGTAGTCCACAAAAGCTTATGTCCTAATAATGCTGTTAGTCTTTAAGGTACCACAAGACTCCTTGTTGTACTTATTTATTTTTATTTATTTATTATTTGATTTATATCCTGCCCTTCCTCCCAGCAGGAGCCCACTTCAACACTCACTCACTCCATCTCTTTCCCTCTCTGTCTCTCTGAATTGTGGCTCTTTTGATATTTCTGTAAAATGAGATGTTTAAGGTTGCAGTTGTAGCTGATCATGATAATCCCCTCAGACTCCCTCTTCAGCCCCCCTCTTCCCCTGGTTCCACTGTCTTTTTCTTAGGGTTTCAGTTTCCTCTCTCCCCATCAGGCACATCTGTCTGGTCCTCTTCTCCATTCCTGAGGAGAACGATGCTCCAGTTTTCCTTTCCTGCCCCCCCCCGCTTCTTTTGGCATTTTTCTAATTATTCCTTCCTTTTCTTCTCTCCATCATTCCTTACAAGATGTCCCTTTGCCCTTCCTGCTCCTTCATCTACTTTTCTGTCAGGCTCCTGTTCCTTGCCATGCTACCTGCTCTGCTCCCTTGTTTCAGGAACCCTGACTACAAACTCCCCTCTGCTGCTCTCCCTTTCTGTGATGTCAGAACAGCTGAGCCAATGACAAAGGGTCTTTAGAGCTATGTCTGGCTCCTACACCACAGGAAACCTTACAGGAACTGTGTGTGTGTGTGTGTGTGTGTGTGTGTGTGTGTGTGTGTGTGTGTGTGTGTGTGTGTGTGTGTGTGTGTGTGTGTGTGTGTGTGTGTGTGTGTGTGTGTGTGTGTGTGTGTGTGTGTGTGTGAGAGAGAGAGAGAGAGAGAGAGAGAGAGAGAGAGAGAGAGAGAGAGAGAGAGAGAGAGAGAGAGAGCAGCTATGGTCCATTTTCACTTAAAGCTCTCAGCCACAGCCATCATTATCTCAATTGAGGATAGATTCCATATCATTGGCTCACCTTCAAATAAAATCTTAACCCAAATGAATATATTAAGATGGGAGGATCATGATATCATTTTGCATTTCACATTCTTTGGTTTATGTCTTATTTAATCTGTTCCTGGGCTCAAGTGAATCATAATCAGTAACATTTTAATCCATTTATATATGCAAATTTTGAAATACCTTTTCATTCAGTCAAATAAGTGGATCTCCTCCAAATAGACCCATTTTATGAAATTCTGGTACGTAAATTTTCAGCCAACAATTTGTTGCCCTTAGTTCACCTTGAGGCTCCACACTTACAGTTCAGCAGTTGCACATAAAACTCCAACTGGACCAGCACACCACTCTTGAAGAGACAGCAATTTCATTCACAATTTTGTTATCAGTTTGTTTCTTCTAATAAAATGAGGACTTCATTTCACCCGTTTTTTCCCTACATATTAAACCAGATGAAACCTTTGTTCTTGCTATGCCTTGAACTAGGGATGGGATCCATTGGCCGGTGCTGCTTGAAAAGCATTCTGTTGACCTAACAGGCGGTGTCAATTTGAGCGAACAAACAATGAACTATCTGCTGCTTTTACTGGTCCATTTTTTCTCCCAAAAAATATTGATGTTAACACTGATATTTTGAAAGCAAATATTGATAAAGGAAAAGAAAGTGCCTTTGCCACCTCCTCCACCACTGTGACTAAGACTGGTCAGTTTTCACATTAGCAAGCAGAGACTGGCTGTTTTCCTTTTGGAAAGGAAAGGAGGAAAGCAGCAGTGCCCCCACCATCCTCCACCTCCTCCTTGGCAAGCCTGGAGTCCTTAGCGTCGGTGAGACTCTCTTGTCTCTAGGCTAGTCTTTTAATCATTTAACAGGTTAACACTGCAGAGATTAGAAGACAAGACTAGAGAGCCTCACCCATGTTAAGGACTGTCTAGAGACTCTCTGGGAGTAGGCTTGCCTTTCAATCTCTATTATAGGCTTGGCTTGCTTCTTCCCATAGGCTTGGTATATTTGAGCAGAGGGGGGTGGCAGACAAAGAAAGAGAGAAAAAGAAACCTGTGTTGCTGTGCTGTGAATAAAATCAATAAAATAATAATATATTTGAGGGAATATTCAAGGAGAAAAATCCGTCTGCTAAAGTTCAGAGCAAACAGGATCACTCTGCAAAGATGAAGAATATGCAGACCATTGAAAAATCCAGTGCTAAATCTGAATTCAGAAGAATTCTTGCCCATCCCTATAACCAATGATGATGGACAGCCATAAGGCTGTAATCCTTCTGGATGCTTCTTATTTTAGCACTTCATTTTCCATTAGTCCATTTTACAACAAAGGAGGAAGCAGGATCGATGCAGTGTCTATCTTCTGCATGAACCATCTCTGAATTCCTATTGATTTATTTGGATGGTGTGTTTTGCAGCAGCAGCACATTCCCAAGGCTAGTGCCCCTTTCCCTCATATTTACTGGTCACTACCATCCTTACTGTTAATATGCTTCTATTTCAATGCACCTAAAGTTGGGACTGGGGAAGCTGGAGAATTCTGATGAAAACTGAAATTGCTGGTGTTTGCTTATTTGCCCCATGTCCAGAACAGAAATCAATCCTGTGAATGCAATTGGCGCTCGCTATTGTTGCTTTTAGTTCGCAAATGATAAGTAATCATTTCCCCATGTTTTCATTGTGTTTCCTTTGCATTGAAATGAAGGGGGTGGAATAACATAATGGCAATGTAATTTATGTAATTAATTATGTAACCTCAAAAGTTACATAATGTCACCATAGCAGACAGCAAAACAAATAATGTTATTTATGGCAGAAGAGAAACTGCAGTGGAACAGAAACAGGGCTGTATGCGATAAATACAGAGTGGAACAGAAAATGATGCCTTCTTACTACCTCGGTTGGGTACTCACAAACATGAAAGTAATGAAAACTGCATGAAAACTGTGCTTACCAGAATCCCCTGTTCTCTTTGCCGGTGGCAAATTTAAGCAGAGGCTAGATGGCCATCTGTTCAGCATGATGCAGTCACATCTGGCATTGCAGATCCTGCGCTGAGCAGAGGTTTGGGCTAGATGACCTCCAAGGCCCTTTACAACTCTCAAGTACAGAAGCCCTGTCCTTTTCATCTAATAATCAGAGATGGAGAGTCTTTTCTGCCTGAGGGCCTCATTCCTTTCTGGACAACCTTCCAAGGGCCACATACCAGTGGGGGGGGGGAGCCAGAGACAATCGTGGGCAGAACAATGAATGTAAATGTTACTGTCATGAAACTGTAAATTTCTGTGCATTTGTTAACCTGGTTTGTGTATCATGGCTCAGTTACAAAGAACTATGGGAGTTACATCTTGGAAGGAGACAGGCCTCTGTGAGAGGAAAATGTTACGTTTCATTTCCAGCTGCAAGCAGTTGGGGAGGCCTGAACAGAAACACCTGTTTATCTCTGCTAATCTGCTGGGAGCCTGGTGCTCAAGTTCATGCAGGCCTGAGAAGGTTGAGAACAGAGATGGGAGGGGGGCCTGCAAGGCGCAAAAAAGTGAAGAAGCTTCGGGAAGATGATTACATCAGAAAGCCCCTGATTGGTTAATTCATCCTGGACCGTTGGGTGTCTTTTTTCCTTAAGTATAGGGTCTGAGACCCATAGCCTTTGTTCCCCCTGGACGTTCCTTTGAATGTTCCCCTGGGATTCCATCCTGATGGGTGGTTACCTATGTGGGGTTCCACTGCTTCTTACCTGATGCTATTCTCTCTGAGGAGAGATGAGACTTACCGTCAACTACCTCTTAAGTAACTAGACAAGCTAGATAGTTCGTTATTTTCTGTTGTGTGTTGAACTCTCTTATGTTATACCTGAACCCCTGGTTGGGTGTGTGGTTTTGTGGAATTGCATTGCTGCTATATATTAATGTGCACTTATATTTTTAATAAAGCTAATTCTTATTAACCTGGTGTATTCATTGAGGGGGAAGGGTTGCTTCTGAATCCAGCACCTTGACCACTGACCACAAACTACCAAGGAGTTAAGCAGAAGTATATTTTGGTTTAACCAGAGTTTTCTGGACAAGGAGTGTCTATTTGGCTCTTGTCTATTTGAACCTTGGTTTACCTATTTCTGGGCTCTGAGTTCCCCTAGCTCAGAGTTGAACCAGTGAAGGGGAGGTGTCAGCCTATCTTCTACCTTGCAGGGTTGGTGTTGGTTTGCACAGCCTTGGCAAGGGGAATTTGGTGATTGGGTTCCAGATCAATTGCCCAAAGGGTGGGAATTGGGTCTGAAGCATGCAAATCGTGGCTCTTGGGGGCCAGATCTCATGACAGTTACCTTTGAGCAGTAGGCTAGCTTTGACACTCACTCACACACCACCCTCCATTCTCCATCCAGGCAAGCAAGAAGCATGGTCAGAGTTCCAGGACACATTCCAGCCAGGCAAAAACACACAAGGAGGGTGCAAAGGAAGGGCAAGGAGGCTTGCGGGTTGGGGAGTGTTCTGAGGGCCAGGTAGAGAAGCCTGGGGAGCTAAATTTGGCCCCCAAGCCTGAGGTTTCCCCCCCACCATACCTGAAGAGAAGACACAGCACAATCCTATCCTCAGAAGGAAATTCTGATGTTTTCAGTGGTGCTTCCTCCTTAGACAGTGTAATGATTAGGAGCACAACCTTATTCTAACAAACAAACAAAACCTTATTGCATGTAGCCATAGGCCTTTGCAACAATCTTATTTGACGGTTGTGCTTTTCACTCTTGCCTTTTAACCCAGAGGTGGAATTTACATTTTCCAACTCAGGCAGGGAAATATTTTGGTTTGCCTCTGAACACAAAAGCAAAGATAAGACAACCTTGTATCGCATACAAAGATAGCCTTCGTAGACGCAAAAGGGAAACCTCACTGTTGCATTCTGAACCTCGCCCTGTGCGCCAAAAGAAAAATAATCATATTGAAGCTAGGCTTGGCTTCTGGCTACAGATGAGAAGAGGGTTGCTCCATAATCCAAGCACTTGCTTTTCATGAGACTGCAGATGTCCACAGAAGGCCCACAACTGAGTCAAGAGGATTGCTCAGCTTCAAAACCCACCACAAGTGCAGAGGGATGATAATGCACTTCATTCCAGCTGCAGAAGATAGGATTTCCCCATACACACATACACAAAACTAATCTCCTCTCATTTAGAAAATTCCAGGCTTCAAATTATTTCAGATTAGGCTTGTTCCAAATTGCCAAGGCTTCGTCTAACCAATCAGGGCATTAAGGCAGCCTTAAGAAGCATTATCAGGACCACATAATTTCTAGATGAAGGCTACACATGTTGCCAAAAGCACAGTCTGATCTACATTCCTGGAGCGCATTCCAGCCCTGTTAAAAGATGTGGGATTTTATTCAACAGTCAATGGAAAATGGACCACACACCCCTCACTGTTCCTCAAAAACAGCAGCACACAGCTAAGGTGTTTGGGATCCAAGGTGGCAGGGAAGCATAGCAATATATATATGGTATGAATTTTTTTAACATTTATGCGGCTTCTTGAAAAGGGAATAGTACACTCGGCGCAATTTGGTGATGGTGGTGAACCTCAACCAATGATTGGCTGAACTAAACAGTGGATGCTGATCCATTAGGGCAAATGGGGCACTGCCCCACCAACCTTAGTCTTCCCATGGCTGCCCCCCATCCCCCTGCCTTCTTACTGATAGCCTGTATAGGGGTCAGCTACCACCTGTCAGCTTCCTCCTCCTTAGTGTTGTGTTGCCCTTGTAGAACTCAGCAGGGAGGAGGATGGGGACAAAACTGGAATAAGTTGGCTCTGTCTCTCATTGGCTGTGGCTCCAGCTACTGCTGGGCTCCCTGCCTTCTGCCCTACCAGTCCCAATGAGCACCAGCTGGCACTGTAAACTAACACTGCAGAACATGGCGAATGAGTTTCTGACTGCTATTGGCTGAGTTGTTTTGATCCTAGAGAGCAGCAAGCAGACAAATGTGCCTCGGGAACAAGAGCTGATAAAGGAGAGTGCGGGAAAGGTGTGGCAGGGGCCCAAGGAAGAAGCAGGAATAGAGAAACAGGGCTGGACTCCCTGGGTGGTCCGAAGATGAGAGGAAACAGTTAAAGGGGCCTCAAAGAAGGAAAAACTAAGACAGGTAATGGGAAAAGAGGAAATACATGCAAATATGAAGAAGGCTACAATTTACATTAGGGTGGCTCAGAGCTTGGAAAAGTTACTTTTTTGAACTACAACTCCCATCAGCCCAATCCAGTGGCCACGCTGGCTGGGGCTGATGGGAGTTGTAGTTTTAAAAAGTAACTTTTCCAAGCTCTGCGGCTAAGTGTCCTACTTTACAGTGGACAGGCCTCTATTTGAAGGTGTCCTCTATTTATTTATTGTATTTATATACCGCCCCATAGCCGAAGCTCTCTGGGCGGTTTACAGTAACTAAAAACATTAAAAACAAATATACAAATTTAGAACAGATCTTTTAAAAACAATTTAAAACAATTTAAAAATTTAAAACAATTTTTAAAACACATGCTAAGATGCCTGGGAGAAGAGGAAAGTCTTGACCTGGCGCTGAAAAGATAACAGTGTTGTTATCTATTTGAGGGCTGTCCAGTCTAAGTCTGGTTTAAAGATAAGGAACCATAAAAAGGGAGAGAGCAGGAGCCTTGCAGCTGCCCATCAACAGTTAGCAAACTAAGCAGGCACACGAAGTCTCTTGGTGTCTTCCCCACTATGGTGAGATGTACTGTGTTTCTATTTAAATTATAGGCATTCTTTCTTCATTTGCGCCTAGCCATATCAATTACCATGTGCACATTTCATGCAAATTTGTGACCTCTTCTGCCCTTTCTTTAGGTGATGTGTAACTGGCCACCTTAGTTTGCATACTGATTTGTAATAAGCTGCCAGAACTTTGGCTGAAGGTCTCTAGGCCTTAAAGACTGCTGTGTCCGGAAGCAAATACCTATTTGTACTGTATGTTGACAACAGACATCCCATTCTAAAATTACACTGCTTTCTGGTCATCCACACCACACCTGCTCCTGCATCCTTTGACTCTTTCTGCAGTGACCGTGAGATTCTTCTAGGATATCAGGACTGCCCAGGGGAAGCATGGGCAGGGTTTGCCAGCTTCCTAAATAATGCTTCCTTTTTTCTTTCTTTCCTTAAAATCCCTTGGGAAGAATATGCAGTTAAGTGAAAATGGTGCAGTGGCAGTCGTCCGCTTCAGGTGTGTGCTGTCATTAATAATAGTAATAATAATAAGCAGTAATAATAGTGGTAGTATGTACACACTGCTTACTTGCTAAAATGGCTAAGCAGTTATGTGTATAAGAAACAACAGATGAGACAAAAATGTGAGACAAGGTCCACCTTAAATTGCTCCAGCCTCTGTCTGATAGTTGCTGGTGCAACAGCTCTGTGGGAACAGCTCCCTTCTTGAGCCCTACGAAACCCAGCTCCTACTTTTCAGAACCTGCTGGACATTTTCCCATTCCCTGCCACTTGTGTCCTCCTGCACTGCTCAGGGTTGTCAGTCGGGTAGCAGCCAATGAGCAGTACACATGCATACACACACACACTTATATACTTAATATTTACCACCACTCCCTAGATAACCTTTCCCCAAACTGGTACCCTCCAGATCTTTTGGCCTACAACTCTCTGACCAGTGGCTATGCTCACTGGGACTTGTAGTCCAAAACATCTGGAAGGTACTAAGTTGGCAGAAGCTGTCCTAAATGCTGCCACTAAAGTGTTCTGAGGAACATACATCATTCATGCTGGTCCCTTGTGTTGTATAATATGTGGTGGTCTTCTGCCATCTGGGCTAATTCCTCCAGCCATTGCTATGTTCCAGGAGAACTTACAGATTTCCAGAAGCAAAAAATTATTTTCTTTGCATCCAGTAGAGCTCTTAAAATTGAACATTTGCTGACCTCTGAGGAGGTACAAACTAGTGGTAGATGCCCAAGCAGAGACTGTATTTATAAAAGAGAATTTATATTTAGATCTAGTGACTAATCTGACAAATGGGAAAACATCTTGCCAGGAAAAAGCAACAACTCGGCAATGATCTTGATATAAAACCAATGCCTCCAATTAGTAATTGTCATGCATATATTTTGTACGATCACATGGGGTTATTAGCATGTTCTACTACAGTCTGGAATGTCATCATATCACATTATCCTACACTAATGATCACCAATTGGCTCATTTTTCAGAATTACGCCTGTAATTAACTGATGGGTTGTTAAGACTTTTGAGTGCCTTCAATTTACTGCCAAAAGCATAGATATTTAAATTATGATTGATGATGAGACTTTCAGGTATCGACAACCGATACTTGATGCACTGTCATTTTCCAGTTATCTACTGGAAACAGAAATACTTTCTAGGCTATATCAGTGAGGCTCAGAATGTCAGATCTGGAAATAAATTGATTGTATGCCTTCAGCTTTGCTGTATCTGTACAGCTGCCATGAACCCCCTCAACCACATCACACTTTGCCATAGAACCCAGTGACGAGCCTGATTTTGAGAGAGGATGACAAGATACCAGAACCCTCCTATGGGACCATTGTCCAAGAACCAGGTTGGGGCTCATGACTGCACATCATTCCCAATGGCAGGGAGGATTCTAAGTATGTTATTCAGCTCAAAATGGAAATGGCAGGGGTGGAGACAGTGGGGATGGGAGCACTGAAAGCAGGGTAGGTGAATGACACTGGGAGCAAGGCGCCATACTTTATGCCCACATGCATTTTTCGAATGCCCAGAGACAGATATAGACTGCCTTTTTTTACCTAATCCTCAATGTGCAGGTGTTAGAACAATGGCTGTTCTGCACTCCTATGCACACTCAGCTTGGAGTAATTCTTATTGAACTCAATAAAACTTGCTTTGGAGAAAGCATTCTCTTAGGCTTATTATTTATTTTATTTATTTATTTATTTATTAGATTTATATCCCGCCCTTCCTCTCAGTAGGAGCCCAGGGCGGCAAACAAAAGCACTAAAAACACTTTAAAACATCATAAAAACAGACTTTAAAATATATTAAAACAAAACTTGTTTAAAAGCATTTTTTAAAGCTTTAAAAACTTTTTTTTTTAAAAAAAGGTATAAAACATATTAAAAAGCAATTCCAACACAGAGGCAGACTGGGATAGGTCTCAACTTAAAAGGCTTGTTGAAAGAAGAAGGTCTTCAGTAGGCACCAAAAAGATAACAGAGATGGAGCCTGTCTAATATTTAAAGGGAGGGAATTCTAAAGAGTAGGTGCCGCTATGCTAAAGGTCTGTTTCCTATGTTGTGCAGAAAGGACCTCCTGATAAGATGGTATCTGCAGGAGGCTGTCATCTGCAGAGCGCAGTGATTGACTGTGTATATAAAGGATAAGATGGTCTTTCAGGTATCCTGGTCCCAAGCTGTATAGGGCTTTGTACACCAAAACTAGAACCTTGAACTTAGCCCAGTAGCTAATAGGTAGCTAGTGCAACTCTTTCAGCAGCAGGGTGACATGTTGGTGATACCTTGCCCTAGCGAGCAGTCTCACCACCACATTTTGCATCAGCTGCAGCTTCCAAGATGCATCCAAGCTCAGAAGAAGGCAATGGTAAACCACCTCTGAATACCTCTTACCACGAAAACCCTATGAACAGAGTATCCAAAATGCAACACGAGATAGTGCTGGAAGATGAGACCCCCAGGTCAGAAGGCACTCACCGAGCTACTGGGGAAGAACAAAGGACAGGTACAAGTAGCGCTGTGACTAATGACGTAGCTGGGTCAAAGCCGAAAGGAAGCCCAGAGGCTGATGCGCACAGATGCGAAAGGAGAGTCCAGAGTTGTACGACGCACACAATAGGAACATGGAATGTGAGAAGCATGAACCAGGGAAAGTTAGAAATTGTCAAGCAAGAACTGGAGCGTATCAACATTACAATACTTGGCGTAAGTGAATTAAAATGGACTGGAATGGGACATTTTCAATCAGGCAACTACAAAATATTTTATGCAGGAAGTGAGAAATCAAGAAGAAACGGAGTTGCTTTAATAGTGAGGTGATGTAGCAAAAGCAATTAAGAGTACAACGCAAGGTCTGAGCGAGTTATATCAATGAGATTAAATGGGAAACCTATTAACATAACCATCATCCAAGTCTATGCTCCAACATCAAACTCAGAATAAGAAGAATTGGAGAGATTTTACACAGAAGTACAGGAGGAAATTGATCACACACCAAAACAAGATATGATGATAATCATGGGGGACTGGAATGCAAAAGTAGGGAACAGAGAAGAACTAGGGATTGTGGGGAAATGAAGCTTAGGAGACAGAAATGAAGGAGAAAGACTTATTGAATTCTGTGAAGCCAATGATTTGTTTCTTGCCAACACATTTTTTGAGCAACCAAAAAGACGACTGTACACGTGGACATCACCAGATGGTCAATATAGGAATCAAATTGATTATATAACTGGAAACAGAAGATGGAGAAGTTCCATTCTTTCTGCAAAGACAAGACCAGGAGCAGACTGTGGTACAGATCATGAACTGGTCGTATCGAAAACCAGAGTAAAGCTAAAGAAGAACAACAAAGCACTCATAATGCCAAAATACAATTTAAATAACATCCCAGAAGAATATAAAGATCAAATAAGGAACAGGTTTGAGGCTTAGTTGACAGAGAACCAGAAGAACTATGGACTGAAGTCAGGGACATTATCAGGGAAGAATGCAAAAAGACAATACCTCTTGTTAAAAAGAGAGAAAGACCTCAAGGGATGACTGAAGAGACTCTTAAAACGGTTAAAGAGAGAAGGAAAGCAAAAACAAAAGGAGGTAGAAACATGGTCAGAACCCTAAATGCAACAATACAGCGACTAGTATGTAGGGACTGTCATGAACCTGTAATGGTCATGAGTTATTAAAAATCTAATAACAATACTTTGGCTCCAGTAAGGGACTCTGGGAGATGGTTACAGTTAGAAAAGACAAGCCTTTGCTAATTTGTAAAGTTAAGTTTCACTTCCCAGCTGAAGACGGTTAGAAGAAGCCTTAACAAGCTGCACCTGTTTATCTTTGCTGATTAGCAAGTGCCTGGCACCCAAGGTCATCCTTGGCCTATACAGTTGGAAAACACAGTTGGGAGGGGGGCCTGAAGGCGCGAAAATGTGAGAAACATCGAGAAGAAAGTTACATCAGCCAATTCCTGATTGGTCAATTAATTTTGGACCGTTAGGATCCTTTTCCCTGAAGTATAGGGCTAGGGACCCATAGCCTTTGTTCTCTGTTCTCTGCCTATGCTGACTGGCACCAGAGTTCCAAACCTTTCTGCCTTATGGTTCCAGGGGTTGCTTATGGGAAGGCAACCTATGTCTGGTTCCATTGCTTTATGTTGAACATCCATCTCTCTTAGGAGAGGTGCCACGCAACCAACTACCTCGTATGTAAGTAGTTAGGTGAGTTAGTTTATTATTTTCTTGTTGTGTGTATGAATTCTCTTGTAAGAACTTAAACCCCTGTTGGGTGAATGGTTTTAAAGGATTACTTGCTGCTATATGATATGTGCACTTATATATTTTAATAAAGCTACTTCTATTTAACCTGGTGTGTTCATTTGAGAGAAGGGGTGGTTCTGAATTCAGTGCTTTGACCATTCTCAGTCAATAACTACCAAAGAGGGTTAAGAAATTAAAAGCTTGGATTTTTAAGTGTTAAACCAGAGGTGCCTGGCAAGGAGTGTAACTGTGACTCTTGCCTTTTAGGACCTTGGTTTTATATATCTTCTGGGCTCAGAGATCCCCTGGCTCTGAGTGGACCAGTACACAGGGGTGGTGGCAGCCTACCTTCTACCTTGCAGGGTTGTTGTGAGCGTACACAGCCTTGGCAAGGGTGAAGTAATAGCTTTTTGGTTCCAGTCTCATTTCCCTAAGGGTGGGGGTCTGAGCCTGATGCATGAACCCAGTACCTTGAGGGTCTGGCGGGCATGACATGGCTGGCAGCGGTGAGGATCGAAACCATTCCTGCTCTTAAGTGAACACGCTGTGTGAGATAAGTGCATTGCAGCAAGTTGTAAATTTTAAAGAGACTTCTGACACAACCGTTTGTTACTTTGGGTAGTAAGGTTAGTGCAGAATGTCGCAAAAGATAAAAACCAGATCTCAAAAGGATGGAGCCGAGGATGTGCTCCTGGCAGACGCTGCGTTGCGTAGTCAGCTTGTTCAGCTGGAGGAAGGTGCTGCTGCTCTGTCGTTTATACCTCAGCCTTCTGTGGATGACAAGGAGATCGTGTTTAAGCAAACTGAGGATAGCGAAGATGAGGAGGAACAAGATTCGGATGAGGAAGAGCTGCCTAGGAGCATGCAGCGCTACCTAGCTAAGCAAATGAAGCTGTTGTCCCTACAATTCAAGGCTATGGAGGAAGATCGCCGGAGTAGGGAAAGTTTTGCTCGTGAGTTGCAACAACCGCGAGGAGGAAGACCAGACCTCCATAAAAAATCTTTTCCGACCTTTCGTGAGACAGATGACATCTTTACCTTTTTCCAAGTTTTTGCTCACTCTTGTAGAGATCAAGGTGTGCCTAAAAAGTACTGGATGAGCGCTTTACGCATTAACGCTGAAGGCGAGTTGAGAGAACTGTTGAACTCTTTGCCATTGGAGTATGCAGATAATTTTGACTACTTTTATGCTCTGGCCAGGTCTCACTTTGCTTTAACAGCAGAGGATTGTTTTCGACGTTTAGAGGCAGATCAAAAGAAGCCTCGGGAAAGCTTCTCAGCTTTTTCTGCACGGATGGGCAGGAATGTGGAGCGCTGGGCAGACACGGCTGAAGCTGCAACCCGAGAGGAGGTTTTAGATCTGTTTGCTAAAGAACTGTTTTACAGACGCCTCCCTCGAGATTTGATGGCTCTGGTTAGAGACCAGCAGCCCCGTTCGCTGGCTGAAGCAGGCATGCTAGCAGATCGTATGTTTAAAAACAGAGCTGGAGAAAAGTTTACTTTGTTTCGGAAACCGGAGAACGTTCCTGTGAAACCGCCGGGGCGAGAGACTTCAGGTATGCAGAAGCCATGGCAACTGCCAAGGGAAGTGAAGGGAGGGCCTGCCGGCTACTTCAAAGTATCTTCCGCCCGGACAGAGGCTGCATTGCAAGAGAAGCCCCGTGTAGAAATAATTTGCTTTAAATGTGGGAAAATCGGACATAAGGCTAATTCCTGTTCTGAAACCTTGCTTAAGCCCAATCCTGCTGGGAGGAAGAATCCAAGGGTTGCTCCTGTTGCGCGTGTAAGAGACTTAGCGTTCCCTGGAGCGGAACTCCCTGAACTTTCTTCTTGGTCGTCAGCAGAGGAGGATGAAGGAGCGGAATCAGACTTTGTATTTTCTGCCCCAAATTCACAAGACCGTCCTGAGACTCCTCGTGGATCTGTAGTCAGAGCCCTGCCGGTGAGTGTTGTACAAACTGTGTCAGGGGACAGAGAGGGAGGAGTAAAGAACAGTTTGTTTCCAGAGAAAGACTCCCCAGGACCCCTCTCATCAGAATGTAAAGAATGGGTCCAAACGCAGTTTTCTGAACCCATATATGTTAACTGTATTAAGGTCAAGGGGAGAATAGATTCAGGCTCAGAAATTACCAGTATTGCGGAGCGGCTGGTCAAGCCAGAGCAATATGTTCCAGAATTACAAGTGGCTGTCACAGCGTATGGACAGCAGACAGTGCAAGTGCCCGTAGCTGATGTGGTGCTTTCATACAGAGGCTGGACTGGACGCCATAGAGTTATAGTTCATTCAGATGACCATTTATGGGATGTTTTAATAGGAGTTGATCTGTTGTTCCTAAGTCATCAAGAGACTGTACGTGAAGCGGAAATAAACGCTCTTACCAGGTCTCAAACTTTGTCACAACCTATAGAAGACTGTGTGGAGAAATGGCCTCTGGATGGCGAGGAAGAGAGGGCTGCTGAGGGGAGAGCTGGGACCCTGCCCAAACAACAGGGAAAAAACTCCTTGCAACCCAGTGTGGGGGAGACAGAGGAATGTAAATTACCGGCAGCCAGCTCTCAAGCCTTTAAGGCAGCCTTATTGAAGGATGAGAGTTTGCAAAACTGCAGGGAAGAGTCCGGGAGAAACCCTCCTGCCTTATCAGAGTCTGTGAAAGTGAGATTTTATTGGGACAGAGGCTTGCTGTATCGAGAACATGTTCCTGGGGGGAATTTTACGGACTGGCAACCAGTCAGACAACTAGTCGTGCCAAAACCTTTTCGCCTGGATGTATTGCGGCTGGCCCATGATGTTGTGACTGCGGGGCACCTGGGTGTGAAACGGACTTTGTTTTCTGTTACCCAACATTTTTATTGGCCCTCAGTGGCTAAGACTGTTAAAGAATATGTAAAATCCTGTGATATTTGTCAACAACTTGGGTATGCGCGTGATCACCCCAAGGCACCCTTACAAGTGTCCCAGATTGTGGCAGAACCTTTTGCTCAAGTGGCTGTGGACGTGATTGGCCCTTTCAATCCGACTAAGACTGGGAGAAGATTTATTTTGACTGTAATTGACTTTGCCACGAGATTTGCTGAAGCTATTCCTTTGAGTTCCATCACTGCCCCAGTCATTGCTAAAACCTTGTTAGAGTTATTTTCGCTTTGGGGGTTTCCCAAGACTATTTTGTCAGACCGAGGGCCGAGTTTTGTGGCCAAGTTAACTAAAAAACTTTGGGAACTTGCTAGCATGGAACATCACATTACAACTGCTGGTCACCATTCCTCGAATGGGTTATGTGAGAAAATGAACGCCACTATTAATAAAATGTTAAGGGCGTATGTGTTAGAACATCCTAGAGAGTGGGATGTAGCTTTACCTTTCCTGATGTTCGCCTATAGGGCTACTCCCTCTGCCAGCTTGGGCTATAGCCCCAACCAGCTAGTTTTTGGAAGGGATCTGGTGGGGCCTTTGTCATTACTCAAGAATGAGTGGGAAGGAAGGTTGGAAGCTATGCCTGTGTCGGTAGTAACTTACCTCCACAAGTTACAGAATATTCTAAGAGATGTTTTGGCTGTCGCTCATGAGAATTTGGGGGAGGCTCAGCAACAGCAGAAAGCCCATTATGTTGCTCAAGCTAAAGAAAGACACTTTGTTGAGGGGTCAGAAGTTTTGGTACTAAAGGCCCAAGTAGACAATAAGTTATCAGTGGCCTGGGAAGGCCCTTTGATTGTCAAGGCCCAGTTGAGCGACACCAATTATCTGCTAACTGACCCTAAATCCCATAAGAAACCTAAAGTATACCATGTGAATATGATGAAGCAATATTTTTCTAGGAAACACCTGGTTTTGACTTGCACTCCTGTTTTGGAGGTTGCTGAAGACGCTTTATCTCGTTTACCTGTTCCAGTTGACTGACATTTGATTCATGCCTATTCCACGGACTGATTTCCCGGCTCTGATGACCTCTGGACTGTTTTTAGACCTTGTTTTACTCTTTTACGCTTTTAACATGTTTTATGGACTTTTATAAGATTTTATGGCTTATGACCTTTTTTGAACCTGGACCAGCTTTTGGATCACCCCATTTTTTATTTTATCTCTTTATTTTTTAATAAAGTCTTCTTTTCTTGGGTGTTTTAGGGGTCCCTTAATTTTTTTTTTGTTATTATTTTGTAATTTTGAATATAGTTAGAAGGCATAAGTCAAGAAGTAGCTCACTTGCTTAAAATGTATTAACTTGTGTTTTTTTGTTTTTTTTTATGCTGTATATATAGTGCAATGTTGATGGAATTTTTTGATTGTTCACTTATCCCTGGTTGCTGTGGCAATGATGCAGAATTATCCAGAGTTCTGACATCATCTTCCCAAAAAGGGGCGTGTCATGAACCTGTAATGGTCATGAGTTATTAAAAATCTAATAACAATACTTTGGCTCCAGTAAGGGACTCTGGGAGATGGTTACAGTTAGAAAAGACAAGCCTTTGCTAATTTGTAAAGTTAAGTTTCACTTCCCAGCTGAAGACGGTTAGAAGAAGCCTTAACAAGCTGCACCTGTTTATCTTTGCTGATTAGCAAGTGCCTGGCACCCAAGGTCATCCTTGGCCTATACAGTTGGAAAACACAGTTGGGAGGGGGGCCTGAAGGCGCGAAAATGTGAGAAACATCGAGAAGAAAGTTACATCAGCCAATTCCTGATTGGTCAATTAATTTTGGACCGTTAGGATCCTTTTCCCTGAAGTATAGGGCTAGGGACCCATAGCCTTTGTTCTCTGTTCTCTGCCTATGCTGACTGGCACCAGAGTTCCAAACCTTTCTGCCTTATGGTTCCAGGGGTTGCTTATGGGAAGGCAACCTATGTCTGGTTCCATTGCTTTATGTTGAACATCCATCTCTCTTAGGAGAGGTGCCACGCAACCAACTACCTCGTATGTAAGTAGTTAGGTGAGTTAGTTTATTATTTTCTTGTTGTGTGTATGAATTCTCTTGTAAGAACCTAAACCCCTGTTGGGTGAATGGTTTTAAAGGATTACTTGCTGCTATATGATATGTGCACTTATATATTTTAATAAAGCTACTCCTATTTAACCTGGTGTGTTCATTTGAGAGAAGGGGTGGTTCTGAATTCAGTGCTTTGACCATTCTGTCAATAACTACCAAAGAGGGTTAAGAAATTAAAAGCTTGGATTTTTAAGTGTTAAACCAGAGGTGCCTGGCAAGGAGTGTAACTGTGACTCTTGCCTTTTAGGACCTTGGTTTTATATATCTTCTGGGCTCAGAGATCCCCTGGCTCTGAGTGGACCAGTACACAGGGGTGGTGGCAGCCTACCTTCTACCTTGCAGGGTTGTTGTGAGCGTACACAGCCTTGGCAAGGGTGAAGTAATAGCTTTTTGGTTCCAGTCTCATTTCCCTAAGGGTGGGGGTCTGAGCCTGATGCATGAACCCAGTACCTTGAGGGTCTGGCGGGCATGACAGGGACAAAGAAAACTATTACAATAGTTATTGTATAGAAATAGAAAAGGTCAACAAAATGGGAAGAACAAGAGCCCTATTCCAAAAGATTAGAGAAATGAAAGGGAAATTTAAACCATGAGCAGGGATGTTGAATAATCAACAGGGGAACACATTGACTGACCGAGATGAAATAAAAGGAAGATGGAAGCAATACACTGAAGAACTCTACAAAAGAGATGCAAGGATGACAGATTCATTCACGGAGGAACCATATGATGAAGAACCAGAAATTTTAGAATGTGAGGTGAAAGCTGCTCTTAAAAATCTTGGAAAAAACAAATCACCAGGAATAGATGGCATACCAATAGAGTTGCTACAAGCTACTGAGACTGAATCTCTCCAAATTTTGACAAACATTTGTCAAGAAATATGGAAAACTAAACAATGGCCCACAGACTGGAAGCGTTCAATATATATCCCACTTCCAAAGAAAGGGGATCCCAGAGAATGCAGCAATTACCAAACGATTGCCTTAATATCCCATGCAAATAAAGTAATGCTCAAGATTCTACAACAAAAGCTCTTACCATATATGGAGTGAGAAATGCCAGATGTCCAAGCTGGATTTAGAAAGGGAAGAGACACCAGAGATCATATTGCAAACATACGTTGGATGATGGAACGGAGCAAGGAATTTCAAAAGAAAATCACCCTGTGCTTTATAGACTACAGAAAAGCCTTTGACTGTGTAGATCATGAAAAGCTATGGAATGCTTTAAAAGAAATGGGCGTGCCACAGCATCTGATTGTCCTGATGTGCAACCTATACTGTGGACAAGAAGCTACTGTAAGGACAGAATATGGAGAAACCGATTGGTTCCCCATCAGAAAGGGTGTGAGACAGGGGTGTATTTTATCACCCTATTTGTTTAATCTGTACGCAGAACATGTCATACTGAAAGCGGGATTGGACCAAGATGAAGGAGGTGTGAAAATTGGAGGAAAAACATCAATAATTTAAGATATGCAGACGATACCATACTCTTAGCAGAAACCAGTAATGATTTGAAACGAATGCTGATGAAAGTTAAAGAGGAAAACACAAAAGCAGGACTACAGCTGAACGTCAAAAAGACTAAAGTAATAACAACAGAAGATTTATGTAACTTTAAAGTTGACAATGAGGACATTGAACTTGTTGATTATCAATACCGTGGCACAGTCATTAACCAAAATGGAGACAATAGTCAAGAAATCAGAAGAAGGCTAGGACTGGGGAGGGCAGCTGTGAGAGAACTAGAAAAGGTCCTCAAATGCAAAGATGTATCACTGAACACCAAAGTCAGGATCATTCAGGCCATGGTATTCCCCATCTCTATGTATGGATGTGAAAGTTGGACAGTGAAAAAGGCAGATAAGAGAAAAATCAACTCATTTGAAATGTGGTGTTGGAGGAGAGCTTTGCGCATACCGTGGTCTGTGAAAAAGACAAATAACTGGGTGTTAGAACAAATTAAACCAGAACTGTCACTAGAAGCTAAAACGATGAAACTGAGGTTATCATACTTTGGACACATCATGAGAAGACATGATTCACTAGAAAAGACAATAATGCTCGGAAAAACAGCAGGGAGTAGTAAAAGAGGAAGGCCAAACAAGAGATGGATTGATTCCATCAAGGAAGCCACAGACCTGAACTTACAAGATCTGAACAGGGTGGTTCATGACAGATGCTCTTGGAGGTTGCTGATTCATAGGGTCACCATAAGTCATAATCGACTTGAAGGCACATAACAACAACAACAACAACAAGCAGCTTCCAGATAAACCTCAAGGGTAGCCCCACATAGAACACATTACAGTAATCCAGCCTGGAGGTTACCAGTGCATTCACAACAGTGTCAAACTATCCCACTCCAGAAAGTGCCGCAGCTGCCTTACCAGCCAAAACTGGTAAAAGGCAGTCCTAGCCACTGAGGTCACTTGGGCCTCTAGCGATAAATATGGATCCAGGAGCACCCCCAGACCATGAACCTGCTCTTTCAGAGGGAGTACCACCCCATCCAAAGCAGGCAACTGACCAATCATCCAAAATCAGGAACCACCAACCCACAGCGTTTCCGTCTTGCTAGGATTCAGACTCAGTTTATTGGCCCTCATCCAGCCCACCACCGAGTCCAGGCTTGCATGGCCTCTCCCTTATTACATTGAGCCTTCTTTTTAAAACCTTCACAAAGTTCTCCTTATGACCCTTGGAGGAGGAAAATCAATAGCTGAATATCACTGATGAGGCTTTAGGTGGGTGATGGATTGTGAAGTCCTGCCCATGATGAAGCAGTAAAGCCAAGCAGAACAGAAAATATTTCATTAGATGACATATAAATTCAGACTTTATGATGATGTATATAAGAGATCTGAAAGTACAGACACTCCTTTCGGTCATCACAAACCTGGGAAGCTCTTAAATTGGGCCTCTGAAACATCAAAATGAAACTGAGTTTATAAAGTAGCAAATCTAGCAGCTAATGCTGCTTGAAATGAGGAGATTAGAATAAGGCACCTGCTTGCATGAGAGCTGTGATCAATAAAAAAAATGTGATGCTGAATCTCAAATGGGTTTTTACACAGGGAAACTGACAACAGATCCACAATTATTACAGAGCTGAATAAGCAACTGAGATAGAACCAAATTAGAAAGGTATTATCACAGCCACCAGGCTGATGCAGGAGCTGGCCAGCTGCCTATTGTGCAATGGGGCTAACCAAGTAACAAGAGAAGTAAATAGCAAATTATGATCCCAGTCGAAACTGATAAAATAACATTTTATCAGAACCTGAAAGACCTCAGCAATGTGTTTCACAACACATAGAATAGTGTGTGCATGTATTTTGTATACGCATGAAATGAACATCCACACTGTGCATCAGTGTTAATGCGTGCACTGTGTGTTATATATGCAAATATTGGGTCGTATCCAATGCTGCCATTCCACTTGCGCAGCCTTCCACTTGTGCAAGAGAACTTTCCTCTTCTCTGCTCTCCGCTACACAGATCTCTCCGCACCCTCAAAATCTGCTCCAGGGTTGGAGGACCCTCTGGAGCAGATTTTGAGGGCACGCAGAGAGAGAAGAGGAAGGGGAAGTCCTGTTGTGCAAGCAGAATGCCCTGTGCACAGCATTGGGTACAATGCATTAGATACACAGGGAGTGAGAAAGAGCTTCAAATGTTGCAAAATATTCAAAATATTCAAATGTTGCACCCATATTGGATATCACACCACCAAATTCTTGGAGCCAAACTGCATGGTGAGAATTATCATGTGATGTATCTGTCATGGGACTGTCCCCCTTCAGAATGCACTTGTGTGTTTGAATGTTTCTCCATATTAAAAATAAAAACTCCCTGGGCACACAAGAGTATTAGGTTACAACCAGAGCTTGGAAAAGTTACTTTTTTGAGCTACAACTCCCATCAGTCCCAGCCAGCACGGCCACTGGATTGGCTGATGGGAGTTGTAGTTCAAAAAAGTAACTTTTCCAAGCTCTGGTTACAACTACATGCTAAGAACATAGGCCCTGATCCAACTTTGTGTGCACAGGCATGCCCACACAGGACCTGTGGCCACACATACTCAGCCCTATCAGAAATGGTCAGTTGCACTGATCAGCTTGAAAAGGAAGGGGCAGGGGCTGCTAGATCTAGCCCCTAGAAAAAGGAACTGCATGCATGACACCACACAACTCCTCCTACATCTCGAGAGGCAGGGTTGCCAGGTCAGAAGCATCCCGAACCCTGAGATCTCAGGCGTGGGCCCTAGTGATGTATCATTAAGCATGATACATTAAGCATCAACCACAGTTGCTTGGAGCATACAGTTCAAACAAAAATATTTCTCTGATTGGAAATTAAGATAGAAATCTTAGCTAAAAGATGGAGCCTGGGCAAGGAACATTGTACTGTTGGTAAAGCGTGACTAGGGATCCTCGGCAAAGATATCCATACCCTACCTTTTAACATGGCTGCTCCAAACTTGTTTACAGATTTAACCCTTCACTTCAGAAAGAGGTTTGAGAAATGAGTAAGATTCTCTTCCCTTTTCTGTCTACCCTGTCAGCTGCTATAAATTCACTTTGACACCCAACCCAATTCCAGTGAGTAATAACTGAGAGATAGAAAACACACTCGGTTTGGTCTACCTTCAGAGGCAGCAGCTTGGGAACAACAACAATTGCAGCTACACTTCCCAGTATGTGAATTCTCTTTTACACTACTGGGCAAGAAACAAACCATCATGCAAATAACAAGCATCATCAGTGGGTTTAAGGGAGTTGAACTGAGTGCATGGAACCACTGTTGCTTCTATGGATGTAAGGGGTGAGGTTAAAGGTAAATGAAATACAAATAGAAAAACTAAAAATAGTGATGATTTCCTAAATGCAATACCATACCAACCACAACAAGAATCCTATGAGTAAGGCAGAAAACTCAGCATCCCACAACCAGTCAGGATTCCTAACCAAAAACCAAAGCTAAAAAAATCTTGGCAACCAGTCAGCCAAGGTCATAGAAATCCCCATGCAGCACAACCTGATCTGGGGGCTGAAGTTAGTGCAGAATGCTGTGGCACGATTGCTGACAAGAGTGAGACCCTATCAACACATAATACCTCTGCTCTGAAAACTGCACTGGTTGCTGATTTGCTACCAGGCCAAGTTCAAGGAGCGCTTTCCATGTTACAGGTGCAACACAGTACTTGTTCTGCTTTTGTAAGAAATCGGTGTGGAGGCACCTACGCTTTGGAACTCCCTGCCTATTGACATTAGGCAGACGCCTTCATTGTACTCTTTTCAGCACCTGCTAAAAACATTTTTCTTTAGGCAAGCCTACCCAAGCATGTAGAAGCCATTGGGGTTTTTTTTATCTGTTTTTAACTCATTGTTGGTTTTATTATTTTTAATGTTTTTAAATACTTGTCTTTAACTGTTTTTGCCAATAATTTTATTGTTTTAATTTCTTCTGTAAACTGCTTTACAATAAAGCAATATATAAGTGTTGTAAATAAAATACATAAAAATATTTTGAAGTCACTATGGCCCTTGGATCTCTTTCCACTTTTAGGAACAAAGGGATCTGCCTTATACTGACTCAGGCCATTTGGTACCATCTAGCTCAGTACTGATGACATGGACGAGCATTGGCTCTCCAGGATTCCAGGCAATAGCCTTTCCAGAGATTAGATTTTGGACCTTTGCATGCAAAGCATATGCCCTACCACTGAGCTACAACCCTTCTCTTGTTTAAAAAAGTATATTTTAAAATTGTTCTTTTCAATTCACTAATGAATGCACAGCATACCTAGGGCAGATCCACACCACTCATTTAAAGCACATTCAACACACGTCTGAAGCTCATGAATCATGCCACAAAATCATGGGAACTGTAGTTTGTTAACGGTGGTGGGAACTATAACTGTGAGGGGGAAACTACACTTCCCAGAATTCTTTAGGGGAAGTCATGCCCTTTAAATGCAAGTTGGATTTGCTTTGAATGTATTGTGTGGATATAATTAATAAACTTTGCCTGCATGTAAATTGTTTCAATTAATATTTAAAAATAGCAATGAGCTATAACGTTTATTGGATAATCGTGGGCTACTCACCATCTTTCAGCCTAATCTGCCCCTCAGGATGAAAACAACAGAGGGGAACCATAACCACCCCAAGGAAGAAGGGCACACTTAAAATATAGAGGAAATGATAATGTACAACCATTGTGTGAAATCAGATACTTATCGGGACATAGTATGAAGAAATATTTATATAAGCATGACTGTTAAATATGTTTATTATTTATACAACCTATAAAGATATTTATAGAGCAATCCTATGTTTGTTTACTCAGAAGCAAGTCCCAATGTATTCAATGGGGCTTACTCAAACAGGGAAGCATGCACAGAACTGCAGCCTTTCAAGGAAGGAACTTCATTCACCCAACCCAAAATTCAGAATCATGCCACCTTAAGGCCAAACAAGAGATGGATTGATTCCATAAAGGAAGCCACAGGCCTGAACTTACAAGATCTGAACAGGGTGGTTCATGACAGATGCTCTTGGAGGTCGCTGATTCATAGCATCACCATAAGTTGTAGTCGACTTGGAGGCACATAACAACAACAAAAGCTGTTTTGTAACTGTTTATACTTGTTTTATAGTTATTGGATTTTAAAGGGATTTATTTCTTATTATGAGCTGACTTGGTTTCCAGTCGGCAATCCTACCTCTCAGGGTTATTGGAAAGACTCCATATACACATACACTGGAGATGTAAAAATACATACACTCCATATAATGGGCTCCTGCTGGGAGAAAGGGCAGGATATAAATCAAATAATAAATAAATGAAATAATAGTTTTCTCAAAACCAGTTGCTCACTGCAGAACATTTTAAAAAATCAGTATTAATTTTCTAATAAAAGTAGTGATACCTGAGTAAGCCTTGCTTAATTGCTTTAAAAATAGGATTGGTAGGAGAGAGAAAGATTTAAAACACAAACACAATTCTTTGCTGTGTTCACTCAAAAGTCCCATTAATTTACAGCACAGTCCTAACCATGTCTACTCAAAAGTAAGTCCTATTGAATTCAATGGGGCTTACTCTGGGTATGTGGAATTAGCATTGCAGCTTTACTCCCAGAAAAGCGAGTATTGGACTAAAGCTTCATATTAGGAAGGTTTTCAAAACATTGCCCTCTTCAACAGCCCAGGAAAATTTAAACTTGTTTGACTCCTGCACACAAGAGAGAAAAAGACTGAAAGATATATACTTACTCAATTTATCAGACTTTCAGGTAAGCAGGAAAAAACCAACAGTTTTCTGGTTTTGTAATGGAGTCTAGTTACTGCCTGGGGGTCAAGAAATCCCTTATCAATCACAACCCTGGCTTCACTTATTGGCTAGAAACCTGAAAGAGTGGGGTTAGAGCAGCCAGCTACGAGCTCATTTAACAGAAGTTGCGGGGGGGGTGATGTTTTGGTGTATATCTCATGAACCAGACCATCTAGAAACCTAGCTTTTAAAAATATGAAAGGTGAGAGTCTGCAAATTAAGGTAATTCACATGGAGACCCGTAGAGGACCTCAAAAACCTGGAGTCTGGGTAAAAACCGGAGACCTGGCAACCCTAGTCTCTAACAGAAGTTGTGGGGGAGTGACTGACATTTTGGTGTATATCTCTTGAACCAGACCACCTAGAAATTTTTTTTAAAAGAGCCCAGAGATTAAGGTGACTCATCCAGAGAAGACCCTCAAAAACCAGAGTCTCCAGATGAAAACCAGATACCTGGAAACCCTACATATGACCACAACAGAAAGTTGCATCAATGTACAGAGTGCCTGTGGCACACAAATTCAGCATGGCAGGAGCGTGCAATGCTTGAGGGGCGCCAGAAGTGCCCCTAAGCCCAGAAACTTTTTTAAAAACACCTGGGAAAATTAATAATAAATTACTAACATTTGAATTGAAAAATGAACACAAAACATTATAAAAGGTAAGGGCGCCAATTTATAATTTGCAGGGGGGGGTGCCAAACACACCAGTGCCAGCCCTGCTTGCACTAGCAGAACTACTTCACTAAATACCATCCCATACTAATACTTTTATTTCCTATACCCTGCCCTTCTTTTCACAAGAGCCCAGGGCAGCTAACAATAAAAATATGCAACATTACAACAAAGTTAAAGCCAGAATACAAAATAAAATACAATATATAACAGTGTTCTTCAACCTTGAATCCCCAGGTGCAACTCCCATCACCTATGACCACTGGCTAAGCTGGCTAGGGATGATGAAGTTATAGTCCAAAGATATCTGATGATCCAAGGTTGAAGAAACTGAAATATAGTACAATATGCCGGTCAGGATATTAATAGTGTTACCTCTGTCATGCTCCAAAGGCTCCCAGTGGAGACTGATGCAGGGCTTGTGGACTGAAGTTGCCTGCCAAACATCTCCTTTAAGTGGGTGTGTGACAGCAGGGGTGGAATGACTCCCCCACCCCACCCCCCTGCCACGTCTTCTCATTCCTACATTAAAGGGAAAGAGAGGGTGGCTGCTTCAAACAGTGATTTTCCAAAAGGGCTTGCCCTTAGCAAAAATGTTCTTTGAAGCATCTCTACTTCTTCTTTAAGGGAGTGGGTGGGCGGGCAGCAGCAGGGGGGAGGAGAGTCCACCACCACCACCCCTGCCTGCTCACTCTGAGAAGGGGAGCAGCTGTTTCAAGGGGTGTTTTCGCCCATCCACTTAAAGTGCAAAGGGCTTTGATGCCCACTGATCAGCTGGCCCTTTTTGCTGCTGGGAACAGGGTGTTTAGCCAATGCAAGACTGAACCCTGTTCTTCTGCCCTTCAGCTGACATCACCAGTGACATCAGCCAATATGTGGGTGGGTGCGTGTGGTTTGGGGAAAATGACCTCACAGGCCAAACTGGACCCCTGGGCAAGCCCAGAATGGCCCAGAGTTCCCTCCCTTGCCATGCATGCCCCCTCAACTGCCTCCATCTACTGAACTGCCCCTGTTACAGATGCCACATCATATTCATTCCACAGCTATAAGAAAGCATTCTTTTAGTGTGGCAGCACCTATGCTTCGGAACTCTCCCGTTGACATCAGACAGATGTCTTTATTGCATTCTTTGCAGTGCCTACATCACGCTTTGGTTTTTAGGCAAGCTTATCCTGAGATGTAGAAGTTACATGTGTTTCAGTCTGTTTTGAACTTATGGTTGATTTTAATTCGTTTTTGACTGTTTTTAAATTTGAATGTCTTTGTCTTTTTATTGATAATGTTAATGCTTGTTTATTTGTTGTAGGCCACTATGAGGTTTTATTTCAATCAAGTGGTACATAAAAAGGTAAAGGTGTCCCCACACTTGTAGTGCGAGTCGTTTCCGACTCTTAGGGTGACGCCTTGCGACGTTTACTAGGCAGACCGTATATATGGGGTGGGATTGCCAGTTCCTTCCCCGGCCTTTCTTTACCCCCCAGCATATGCCGAGTACTCATTTTACCGACCACGGATGGATGGAAGGCTGAGTGGACCTCGACCCCTTTACCGGAGATTTGACTTCCTCCTTCCGTTGGAATCGAACTCCGGCCGTGAGCAGAGCTTCGGTTGCGTTACCGCCGCTTACCACTCTGCGCCACGGAGGGTCCTAAGTGGTACATAAATGTTGCTAAATAAATAAATGCGCAGGAAGGTTCAGGACAGACAAAAGAAGGTACTTCTTCACACAGCGCATAGTTAAACTATGGAATTCCCTCCCACAAGAGGCAGTGATGGCCACCAGCTGGAACGGCTTTAGAAGGGGATTAGACAAATTCACAGAGAATAAGGCTATCAGTGGCTACAAGCCATGGTGGCTAGGGTCTACTTCCGCTGTTGGACATTGCATTATGCCTCTGAATACCAGTTGCTGGGAACTACAAGGGGAGAGAGCACTGTTGTGCTCAGATTCTGCTTTAGGTTTCCCATGGGCATCTGGCTGGCCACTGTAACAACAGGATGCTGGACTAGATAGGCCTTTGGTTGGATCCGGCAGGTCTATATTCTTATGTCTTTTATAGAGTAACCTAACCAAGAAAAAAAGACAGGCCCCTGTCTTACAATCTAAATGCCAACAATGGTGGGAGATATGAGGGAAGGGGGACAGGAGGAGAGGGACCAAGGAAATATAGAAACTTGGTTTAAACCTCTACTGTACCACTCAAGTATCCCTTTAAAAGAAAGCAAAGTGATACCCCATCTTCCACAGCCAAGCCTGCCATTTTATCTGCTGTTCGGTTTTTCTTTTTTCTTTTTCCTTGTCTTTTTTACAGGCTGTGTGTCTGTGCATGCGTTGCATACACATCCCCAGGAATCCAGCACACATCAGTCCAGTAGTCCCAGTGAGGTTGGAATTGCATGTCCAATCCAAGGGTGGGAATCATGGATCAAGACCACAAGGACAATCAGATCCCAGGAGTAGAGTACTTGGTCCAGTATGTTCATACGCCTTGAAAATGGAAAGGGCCTGCCTTCAAGTCGATCTCGACTTACGGCGACCCTATGAATAGGGTTTTCTTGGTAAGTGGTATTCAGAGGGGGTTTACCATTGCCTCCCTCTGAGGCTAGTCCTCCCCCGCTGGCTAGGGCCTGCTCAGCTTGCCACTGCTGCACAAACCGGCCCTTTCCTTGTCCGCAACTGGGCTCCTTGGGACTATGCAGCTTGCCCACGGCTGCACAGGTGGCAGGGCACGTAACCAGAGCTTGGAAAAGTTACTTTTTTTGAACTACAACTCCCATCAGCCCAATCCAGTGGCCATGGTGGCTGGGGCTGATGGGAGTTGTAGTTTAAAAAAGTAACTTTTCCAAGCTCTGCACGTAACCCCTGAGCCACTCACTGTGGGGATGATCTTTAGCTGGCCCTTGACACCCAGGAGACACGAGCGGGGATTTGAACTCACAGACTCTGGCCTCCCAGCCAGGCTCTCCTCCCCACTGTGCTATACCAGCCTTACTGAGCCCTTATTTCTTCCCTGGGCCTGATCACCCCTCCCAGGCTCCACTCCCTTCCTGAGGAGTGAAGGGCCTTAAAAGGGCAATCTTCTGTCCAGGAGATTATCTCTCCATCACATTTCTTGTTAGCTCCCATCTGGGATGAGACTAAGGGGTGTAAGGACTTTGGTGTTGAGAGCGCTGGGTGCTTGAAGAAAGCTGGATCAGGGGTTAATGTCCCAGAACAGTCTCAGGTCAGAGATCCTGTCTGTTGAGCTCAGGCTTGTTCTTGGGGCTTGGGTCCAGAACCTCTGCAACCTGTGCCATTGCCCTCTCAACATGTCTGTCTGGTCCCTCTCCCTCTGATAAAGAATTGCCATTCACTGCTCATAGCTGAGGTCATGACAAGATCATTTCAAGTTTTTAAAACAAGGGCGATGGGCTTACTCATGAAGCTAGATTTGGCAGAGATCAAGATCTTGGAGCCCAGGCCTACGCCAAACATCTAAAGTTGTGGTGAGAAAAGTGGTGTTTAACCCACCCACCCACCGCTTCTCCCGTACACTCCCCTCCCCCAGCTGCTTTTCTCTCAACACAAAGCTAGGAACTCCACGGGGGGGGGACCTTCCTCACCCAATTGGTTCTTCCCTCCAAAATGTGCTGCTGCCACCACCAGAACACACATATATTTTAGATTTCTAGCACAGATTTCCAAATCTCCACTAATCATCTAATTTGGCCCTCAAGAAAGCCTCTCTTGTCAGTACAGTTTCCATTCCATCTAATTCGTGGAGATAAGATATTGTGCTAGTCTAATAAATTTACCCAATAAACATTTCTGCAAGGAAGCATCTTGATGACATTCCAAATAAAGGAGAAGGACTGGTAATAATTTGGCATATACTGCCCTCTGGTGGCAATGTTTTAAAAGGTTTTTTATATCCTTTCTCAAATGAATTGACAGGGACACTCTTGTATACGTGTAACAGACTATGCTCCACCAAGGATCAGAAAAAGATCTTGGTGGAGAATAGTCTGTGATCCATTATTTGTTGCTGAAAGCTCTTCTCTAACCAATGTATGTGGTATTTATTTAGTCTACAATCGCCTGTTGTTGTTGCCTGATTAATGCTTATAGAATGTTGAATCTCACAATGAATTTGGTTGCACTTATAAAACAGCTGCACCACAAACACATTCAGCACCCTGTTTGTCTTTATCTTGGCTGTAAACATAGATGAATGAACTGCTCCACCAGATCAGCCAGAAATTGCTTGGCTTCTCTTGACACTGGCCTCCTGGACCTCCAGGCACTATTTCAGACTCTGCCTCCAGTTCTGCCCAAGTACCATATAGTAGTAGTAGTAGTAGCAGCAACAGCAGCAGCAGCAGCAGCAGAGTAGTATGTCAAAAGCTGGTAGCTCTTGCTTCTTCCTTCTGCATCTGCCTACCTCCCTATTCTCTGCCATTCTGCCTGTGGTAGGGATGGTGAACATGCCACATTCAGCTTGCAAAGCAACCTCCAGTTGCCCACTAGCCCTCTCTCTCCAAAGCAGGCTCTTATGCCTATTCTCAGGAGTAAAGGACTGTCTGCAGATGATTAATAGGAGTTAGCTGAGGTTTGGGGTGTGGTTCTAGCAGCTCCAGCATAAAAAACCCCAGTAGTAGGCTGGAAGAGCTGTTGGAAGAATGTTTCTTCACCAGTTCTGTACCTGACCTATTGGCTAATCTCCAGATCTTACCCCATATCTGCCTCTTGCCTTGCTGTTGCTCTGTGTTGTCCATGGACTGTTTGGCTCCTGACCTTGGGGTGTTCTGACATTGTTCCTTGCCTGACCCCTTTGTTGTTGTGAACTCTGTTTGGACTCTTGACTTTGGACTGGCCTGGATACTGCCTTGGTATTGCTCTCAACTGTGTTATTGCTGGGAAGTCTCTTGTCTCCTGAGGAGCCTAGTGAGAACAGGACATGTGATTAATGATGGGTGAACTCCTCCCGACTTAAATCTGTTTACCTCACATATAAACTGAGCTATTGCCCACATACACACACACACCAGGAGCATCCACCATTACAGCCCACCAATTCCCCGACTCCTCTCCTCTCTCACCTTACTTACTGGGCTGTTGTGGTGGTAGCCCTCAGCTGTGGCAAGCCATTTAAACCACTGTTCTTCAACTTTGGGTCCCTAGGTGTTCTTGGACTACAACTCCCATCATCCCCAATCAGCTTAGCCAGTGGTCAAGGGATCATGGGAGTTGTAGTCCAACAACATCCAGGGACCCAAAGTTGAAGAACAGTGATTTAAGCAAATCCTCTCAGAATCACCAAGAAAACATGATGGGATTGGGGACAATCCATCCTAGCTGCAGGGATCAGTATACAGTTGGGCAAGAGGGAGGGCTGGATCCTAGATGGGACAGGGTGACACACACACCTCCCATTCCAAATAATGTCCCTAGAGTGGTAGGGGAGAAGCAAAACAACTGGGCCCCTCAGAGAGTCTTAATTTTTCATTCGTTTATTCAGGGGTGTAGTCGCCCAGGGTCTCAGGGGGTCTTTTTTTGGAAGCAGAATCCCAGCAGGGTCCTATGTCTCCAGCATTCTATGAGCTAATGAGCATGAAAGGGGAGTGTGTTAGCCACTGAGAAGAGTCTTCTAACATGCTTTCTTCTCATTTCCTGTTGATTGGAGCCAATCAGAGTGAAAGGAGGCAAGTCAGCCACTGAGAAAACTCTTTTCAGTAGCTAACACTCTCCCCTTTCATGCTTATTGGCTGCTAGGGATGTCTGTTGTGGTAGAAGGCATGGACAAGGATTTATTCTCAACTCCACAGGAAAAAAAGGGGGGAATTGAGGGGCTGTGACTAACATGAAGGTACCCTGCACTTCTGAATTTGCCACTACACTACTGCATTTATTCATTTGTTTGATTTATCAGCCACCTAATAACGAGTTCTCTGGGTGACATACAAACAGATTAAAAACATTAAAAATCACAATTATAGCACATAAAACAAGGATAAGACCAACACTTTAAACTGAGCTCAAAGCTGAAGAGATTAAAATATGGTAGCAATGGGCAAGTGGAATAGAGTCTAAACAATAAAATGCTCACAGAACTAAACAACAGTGCTAAAATTTCAGCATAATATAAAGTTAATGGTGCACCAGTCAACCATATGGTGCACCAGTCAACCATATCAAGAGCTCTGCATAACATTGGCCTGTATGGGAGAGTGGCAAGAAAGAAGCCATTACCCAAAAAGTACCATCTGAAAGCCTGTCTGGAGTTTTCCAGAAAGCATGAGCATGCCCCAGCTGCTATGTGGGAAAAGGTTTTGTGGTCAGATGATACCAAGATTGAGCATTTTGGTCAAACCTCAAAGCACTATGTGTGGCGCAAACCTAACACTGCCCATGCCTCAAGACACACCATCCCTACAGTGAAGTATGGTGGTAGCATCATGCTGTGGGGATGCTTCTCATCAGCAAGGACTGGGCATCTTGTTAAAACTGAACGAAAAATGGATGAAGCAAAATACAGGGAAATAGTGCAAGAGAACCAGCTTCAATCCACTAAAAAACTAAAGCTTGGGAGGAAATTTACTTTTCATCAGGGCAATTATCCCAAGCACAAGGCCAAAGCAACATTGGAGTGGCTCAAGAGCAAAATGGTGAATGTCCTACAGTGGCCCAGTCAAAGTCCTGATCTCAATCCCATTGAGAATCTGTGGTGCTCTTTCAAAATTGTGGTCCATAAGCAACGTCCAACCAACCTGAAGGACCTGGAGAGAATCTTCCAAGAAGAATGGACCAAAATCTCTCCAACACTGTGTGCAAAGCTGGTACATACCTACCCCAAAAGATTTAAAGCTGTTATTGCAGCAAAAGGTGGGTCTACCAAATATTAATGTGTGGGGGTTGAATACTTAAGCAAGCAACATGTTTCAGTTTTTTATGTTTCTTACAAACATTTCCCAACATAAAACCAACGTCACCTTACAGTAACTGATTTTGAGTTTCAGTGTTTCAAAATAAAATATACAGAATGAAATTACAATGTACCATTTGTAATTCAGTAATATGAGAGCATTGGTCAGGGATCTGATTACTTTTGCATGACACTGTAGGTGGAGGCACAGCTTATGAAAATGCCAGCCAAATAAATCCACTGATCCCACATCAGATCTCCAAAGAGAGATGTTAGCTTACAGAGCCCTCAACACTCAGCTAGGTCCTGTGTATGTATGTGTGTGTGTGTCTATTTCTGTTTCACTCTCCAACTCAAAAATAGCATTGTCTATTGTTTATTTTCACACAGAGACCTATATTTCATCATTCTTGGCTGGGGATGAAGTGGGGGAGAGGTATTCTCTGATCAGTTTTTCAGAACATTCCAAAGTGGTTCTGTATGAAGAAGCAATTCTGAACAATTAGCTCTTATCACCTGTATATTTGAAGCTATTACTTCTCCTCTGTCAAGTAGCCAGGCAGGCATTGGCCTAACGCATCCACAGCGATAGATGCCTGTTCACAATAATGAGATGGCAAACCAATGACAACATTACATCTTTGCATTAGCTTTTTAATCTTCTGTGTAAGCTACCTTGGATATCATTTAATCATGTGTCAAATAAATTATTAAATAAATAATTGGGGGTAGAGGGAATAAGGCCTTCCTGACAACAGCAACCATTATACGCCACTCCCCATCATACCTCTTAACCCCATTTCCCTAGGTGTTGTGACTGGTGGGTATTTAAAGAAAACTGTGTTAAAGGTAGGGATTGATGTAATAGCTGTTGATGTCTCAAAGGCCCTGATGATGTCACAAAGGCACTGTTTTTTTCTCTAGGTGGCAAAAACCTACACCAGTCCTTGCCTTTAACTCTTGCAAGCAACCAGCTAAGGAAAAGAGCAAAGAGATCTGTGATATGAGTGGAGATGGGTGGAACACCTGCTGATGTCACAAAGGCATTGCTTTTTCCACAGCTGCACCAATATGGGGAACCCACTGGGTGGGCTGCAGCAGGACAGGACTGGAAGAAATAAGGTGAGATAAGGATGCAGATAAGGAAACAGGTGAAGCTCTGAGTCACGGTGGGGGGGCAGCAGGGAGGACATAGGGCCGACAAGGAAGAGAGATTGGGAAAAGCCAAATGGGAAGGGGAGAGGGAGATGGCACTCATCTACCTACTCAGCTACAGTCCATTTTCACACATTTCCACTATTTGATCGGAATTTCACTAAGGTTCTTCTATTTGCCTTCATTCTCATATTGGATGATCCCAATATTATAATCTGTACCTCTAAACTTCAGGATCTAAGATCTCAGTATCTCTTCCCTTGACCTGAGACTGAGGACGTTGACAAGGTGCTTGGACAGGTTGGTGCAACCACTTCTGTGCTGGATCCTTGCCCTTCTTGGCTAATGAAAGCTAGCAGGGATGGAACAGCCGGCTGGGCCAGGGAAGTGATTAATGCCTCTCTGTGAGAGGGGGTGGTCCCTGCCTGCCTGAAAGAGGTAGTAGTGAGACCACTCCTGAAGAGGCCCTCCCTGGACCCAAAAAATCTTAATAACTATAGGCCGGTAGCAAATGTTTCATTCCTGGGCAAGGTCCTGGAACGAGTGGTTGCAGGCCAGCTCCAAACACTCTTGGATGAGACCGATTATCTGGATCCATTTCAGTCGGGTTTCAGGCCTAGTTTTGGCATGGAAACAGCCTTGGTCGCCCTGTATTATGACCTTTGTGGGGAGAGAGACAGGGGGAGGGTGACTCTGTTGATTCTCCTTGATCTCTCAGCGGCTTTCGATACCATCGACCATGGTATCCTTCTGGGGAGACTGGCTGAGTTGGGAGTGGGAGGTACTGCATTGCGGTGGTTCCACTCCTACTTGGCAGGTCGCCTCCAGAAGGTGGTGCTTGGGGAACATTACTTGGCACCCTGGACTCTCCAGTATGGGGTTCCTCAGGGGTCAGTTCTGTCCCCCATGCTGTTCAACATCTACATGAAACCGTTGGGTGTGGTCATCCGGAGCTTTGGAGTGCGTTGCCATCAGTATGCTGATGACACGCAGCTCTATTTCTCCTTTTCATCTTCTTCAGGTGAGGCTGTCAATGTGCTGAACCAGTGCCTGGCTGTGACAATGGACTGGATGAGGGCTAATAAACTGAGGCTCAATCCAGACAAGACTGAGATGCTGTTAGTGGGTGGTTCTTCTGACCAGATGGTGGATTTCCAACCTGTCCTGGATGGGGTTGCACTCCCCCTGAAGGAGCAGGTTCGTAGCTTGGGGGTTCTCCTAGAACCATCTCTGTCACTTGAGGCTCAGTTAGCCTCGGTGGCACGGAGTGCCTTCTACCAACTTCAGTTGGTGGCCCAACTACATCCCTATCTGGACAGGGATAACCTGGCTTCAGTTGTCCATGCTCTGGTAACCTCCAACTTAGATTACTGCAATGCACTCTACGTGAGGCTGTCTTTGAAGACGGTTCGGAAACTGCAGCTTGTGCAAAATGCAGCGGCCAGATTGGTAACAGGGACCAGACGGTCCGAACATATAAAACCGATTGTGGCCCGCTTGCATTGGCTGCCTGTATGTTTCTGAGCTCGATTCAAGGTGCTGGTTTTGACCTATAAAGCCTTACACGGCTTGGGACCACAATACCTGATGGAACGCCTCTCCCGATACTAACCCACCCATACACTACGTTCAAGATCAAAGGCCCTCCTCCGGGTGCCTACTCCAAGGGAAGCTCAGAGGGTGGCAACAAGAGAGAGGGCCTTCTCAGTGGTGGCCCCCAAATTATGGAATGATCTTTCTGACAAGGTGCGCCTGGTGCCAACACTGTTATCTCTTTGGTGCCAGGTCAAGACTTTCCTCTTCTCCCAGGCATTTTAGCATGTGTTTTTAAATTGTTTTTATATTGTTTTGAATTTTAAAATTGTGTTTTAAATTGTTTTTAAAATATATTTTTAAATTGTGTATTTGTTTTAATGTTTTTGATTGCTGTAAACCGCCCAGAGAGCTTTGGCTATGGGGCGGTATACAAGTGCAATCAATCAATCAATCAATCAATCAATAAAATAATGACTATGAAACATTTTGCTGGCTAGAGACAAGCAATAGTCCCTTAGAAAAGAGCCAACGGTGCTATTACAGGCATAATAACAGCTGCTGCTGCTGTTGGAACACCACCTCCACCACCCTTCCCAGTGGGACTGCTGCCTGGCAGACGTGCCTCTTGCAGGACCAGGTCCCAGGTACCCAGCCAGCTGTGACTAATCTCCATCACCTGTCCCTCTTTGGAGGGATACATAAGCTGGCTGGCTGAGGTGGCCTGGGTTTTTGTCTTTTTGGGGGGGGGCGGGGTTGTTTTAAGGTTGGGTGTCTGCCTGAGTGGTGGAAGCCTACATCGGCGTGGAAGACACGGAGAGCAGTCTATGAGAGGAGGAGGTTGATATAATATCTTGACCTCAATAAGGAGAAGGAGCCACTCGGCAGCAAGATAGAACTGCAGCCAGCTAGACGGACTTAACTGGGGGTAGGGAGGCCTGCCTAGGCAACAGGCGCGGAGGGGGTTATGTGCAAGGTGGAGAGGGCTATGGTGGGGAGGGTGGGGGGCCACAATATTAAGAGGCTAGACGGCAGACGCTGGAAAGGTGTAGGTGGCAGGCCATGCCAATTTAGGGGAACGAGGGATAGATGCATTATATCCATGCCCTGTTCCGGGCTTGCTCACAGCCAGAAGAAAGCTGGGGGATGTACAACTCCATCCGACCTTCGACTGCTGCTGTGTAATGCCAGGTCTGTGGTTCAGAAGACATCACTCATCCACGATATGATTGTGGATGAGAATGCAGACCTGTTGTGCATCACGGAAACTTGGCTGGACAAGGCCTCAGCCCCGGTGCTTGGGGCCATGTGTCCGGCCGGGTTCCAGTATGCGCAGCAGCCGAGGGTTGGTAGGCGGGGAGGGGGTGTGGCAATTATCTATCGGGAGTCTTTGATTTTTACCAGACCTCCTCTCCACGAGACCACGTTTGTTGACTGCATGTACTGGAGGTTGGGCCCAAAGGGCAGTTTAGGAATTCTGCTTGTGTACCGCCCACCCCGCTGCACAGCAGACTCCCTGACCAAGGTGCTTGAGGTTGTCGCGGATATGCGGGCTCTGTCCCCTAACCTAGTGGTTTTGGGGGATTTTAACCTGCACGCTGAGGCAGCTCTCACAGGAGCTCCTCGGGATTTCTTGGAAACCATGACTTCCTGGGAACTGCACCTTAGTAATACGGGGCCCACCCATGTAGCCGGTCATGCTCTTGACCTTGTGTTTGTCTCGGGAGGGGATGGAAGTGGTCTGAAAATAGGGGCTGTTGTTGTTAACCCCGTGTCATGGTCAGATCACTATCTGGTAAATATAGATCTCTCATTGCTGCACACCCTCCGCAGGGGACAGGGACCTATTAGAATGGTCCGTCCCAGGCGCCTGATGTAGCCTAAGGGATTCCTGAAGGCACTGGGGAATTTGCAGTTGTCTGAAGGTCGCCCAGTCGAAACCCTGGTGATGGAGTGGAATAGGGAGATCACCGGGGCAATTGACCGGGTGGCTCCGAAATGTCCTCTCCCCCTGAATAGAACTCAGACTGCGCCCTGGTATACTCCACGGTTGTGGGGTCTGAGACAGGAGGTGAGACGACTAGAGCACCGGTGGCGGAAATCGCACTCTGAAGACGATCGGACACTGGTTAGAGCAGCAATTGCAGCCTACCAAGTGGCAACGAAGGCAGCAAAGAGGGAATTCTTTGCTGCCTCTATTGCATCCGCAGAGTGTTGTCCCAGGAGGTTGTTCCAAGTGGTCCGAAGCCTGGTCGGTCCAGTTGTGCAGGAACCCATGGAACTTTCTAAAGCCTCCTGTGACATATTTGCTAAACACTTTGCTGATAAAATTGAGCGCCTAAAGAGTGCGATTCCGTATGCCGTGGATACAGGAAGTGTGCCAGAGTTGGCCAGTTGCATTCCGGTCTGGTGGGATCGGTTTCAGCCTCTTCCCTCTGAGGAAGTGGACAAGGTGCTCTCTACTGTGAAGCCAACCACTTGCTTGTTTGATCCTTGCCCTACATGGCTCATTGTGGGCTGTAAAGAGAAACTGAGCGAAGGGATCAAGGCAGTGGTGAATGCTTCTTTAGAAGAAGGTGTGGTGCCATTAGCCCTCAAGGAGGCGGTAATAAAGCCCATTCTGAAAAAGTCCTCCTTGGATCCCCAAGATTTAAACAACTTTCACCCAGTTTCTAATCTTCCATTCTTGGGCAAGGTCATTGAGCGAGTGGTGGCCAAACAGCTAAAGACACACTTGGATGAAGCAGATTATCTGGATCCATTCCAGTCTGGCTTCAGGACTGGTCATGGAACTGAAACAGCTTTAGTCGCTATGGTGGATGATTTAAGGAGGGCGCTGGATAAAGGAGAACATGCATTCCTCGTCCTCCTGGATCTCTCAGCGGCTTTCGATACCGTCGACCACGGTATCCTTTTAGATCGTCTGGAGAGAATGGGAATAGGGGGCACTGTTCTACGGTGGTTCCGTTCCTATCTCTTAGACAGACATCAACGGGTGGCATTGGGGGATAAGGTCTCGGACCCTTGGCCTCTCAATTGTGGTGTGCCACAGGGTTCTATCCTTGCCCCCATGCTATTCAACATCTATGTAAAGCCGCTGGGAGCCATCATCAGGAGATTTGGGCTGCGGTGCCACCAATATGCGGATGACACCCAGCTCTATCTCTCGTTTAAGTCCTCGCCAGAGTTGGCTGTGGAGACCATTTCCAAGTGCCTGGAGTCAGTAAGTGAATGGATGGGAGGAAATAGGCTGAAGCTAAACCCTGACAAGACCGAGGTACTGCTCGTGGGAGACAGGAAAAGATTAGGAGCTTTAGACCTGGTGCTCAGTGGGGTAAAACTGCCCCTGAAGGACCAGGTCCGCAGCCTCGGGGTCATCCTTGATTCCCAGCTGTCCATGGAGGCTCAGGTTTTGGCAGTGAGCCGGGCAGCTTGGTTTCAATTACATCTAATATAGAGGCTGCGACCCTATCTGCCTGTCCATCTTCTCCCACGGGTAGTACATGCCCTGGTCTCCTCTCGCTTAGACTACTGTAATGCGCTCTACGTTGGGTTACCCTTGAAAACGGTCCGGAAACTGCAGCTGGTACAGAATGCGGCGGCACGTTTGATTACGAACAGCCGTCGCCGCGATCACATCACTCCGGTGTTACAAGATCTACACTGGTTACCAGTTGTCTACCGGGCCCAATTCAAGGTGTTGGTACTAACCTTTAAAGCCCTATACGGTCTCGGCCCAGCTTATCTGAAGGAACGCCTCCAGCATCAACAAATATGCCACCTGACTAGATCAGCCACTCAAGACCTTCTCTCGGTCCCACCAGTCAAAACAGCTAGACTGGTGCGGACCAGAGAGAGGGCATTTTCAATCTTGGCCCCCACCATCTGGACCTCTCTCCCTTATGATCTTCGCCATGCCCCCTCCCTGCCAAGTTTTCACCAAGCCTTGAAAACCTGGCTATTCAGGCAGGCCTACAAGATCCCTGGGGTAGCCTAATTTTATTGGTTTTAGCTATGGGTGGGTTCGGTTTCGTTTTATATTGTAGTTCTTGGGTTTTTATGTAGTTTGTATGTTGTATTTTACTTGATCTTGTACGCCGCCTAGAGTGGCCACTTGTGCGGCCAGATAGGCGGCCTAGAAATAAAATTTATTATTATTATTATTATTATAACTTCCCATGAGATGATACAGTCCTTTCTTTCTCCCACTTTTGTCCCTGGCCAAACAGAATTCACAGATCTTTGAAGCATTACAAAGCCTTGTAAAACGTGTGAGCACAGAGACAATCCTCGGATAGTAGTAAAAATGTTCACACCATAATCCATTTGGATGGAATGACACATTGCAAAGAATATGGGGCTGTCTGAAATAACAGCAGCCTCATGGTGAATCCCCCTTCCATCATATTTGTATATGCTATCTTGTGTCCTGAAAACTTTTTTAAAAAGGGTTAAAACATATTATTACAGAAAACATATTAAACAATTCTGATACACATGCAGACTGGGATAGGTCTCAACTTAAAAGGCTTGTTGAAAGAGGAAAGTCTCCAAAAGGCGCTGAAAAGATAGCAGAGATGGCACCTGCCTAATATTCAAAGGGAGGGAATTCCACAGTGTAGGTGCCGCCACACTAAAGGTCCGCTTCCTATATTGTGCAGAACAAACCTCCTGATAAGATGGTATCTGCAGGAGGCCCTCATCTACACAGCACAGTGATCAACTGGGTATATAAGGAGTAAGACGGTCTTTCAGGTACCCTGGTCCCAAGCTGCATAGGACTTTGTACGCCAAAACTAGAACCTTGAACTTGGCCAGGTAGCAAATGGGCAGCCAGTTAAATTATTTCAGCAGTGGGGTGACATGTTGGCAATACCCTGCTCCAGTGAGCAGTCTCGCGGCCGCACTTTGCACCAGCTGCAGCTTCTGGACCAACCTCAAGGGCAGCCCCACATAGAGTGCATTACAGTAATCCAGCCTAGAGGTTACCAGTGGTTGGACAACAGTAGTCAGACTATCCCGGTCCAGAAACAGCCGCAGCTGTCTTATCAGCTGAAGCTGGTAAAAGGCGCTCCTAGCCACTGAGGTCACCTGGGCTCTAGTGACAAAGATGGATCCAGGAGCACCCCCAGACCTGCTCTTTCAGAGGGAGTATGACCCTGCCCAAAGCAGGCAACTGACCAATTATCCGAACTCGGGAACCACCAACTCACAGCGCCTCCATCTTGCTAGGATTCAGACTCAGTTTATTGGCCCTCATCCAGCCCACCACCAAGTCCAGGCAGCTGTCCAGGGCTTGCACAGCTTCTCCCAATTCAGATGTTACAGAGAAATAGAGCTGGGTATCATCAGCATACTGCTGACACCTCGGCCCAAAGCTCCTGATGACTGCTCCCAAGGGTTTCATATAGATGTTAAACAGCACGGGGGACAAGATGGTACCCTGCGGCACCCCACAGCACAACTGTCAGGGGGCCGAAAGACAGTCACCCAATGCTATTCTCTGAGAATGACCTTGGAGATAGGATCGGAACCACTGTAAAACAGTGCCTCTAATACCCATCTCACCAAGTCAGCCCAGAAGGATACCATGGTCAATGGTATCAAAAGCCACTGAGAGATCAAGTAAGAACAACAGGGTCACACTCCCCCTGTTCTTCTCCCGATAATGGTCATCCATCAGGGCAACCAAGGCCAATTCAGTCCCTAACCAGGCCTGAACCCAGACTGGGATGGGTCAAGGTAATCTGTTTCATCCAAGAGTACTTGCAGTTGCTGCGCCACAACCCTCTCAATCACCTTCCCTAAGAAGGGGGTATTTGCAACCGGTCGGTAGTTGTCACAAACCAAAGGGTCCAGGGTGGGCTTTTTCAGGAGTGGTCGAATCACCGCCTCTTTCAAGATGGCTGGAACCACTCCCTCTCTCAATGATGCATTGATCACACCCTGGATCCACTCAGTCAGACCCCCTCGGCAAGCTTTAATAAGCCAAGAAGGGCAAGGGTTGAGAGGACACGTTGCTTGGGAACATAGGCCTCAGCCTATGTCAGACCCATTGGTCCATTTTGCTCAATATTGTGTACACCAGGGGTGGGAAACCTTTTCTGGCCAGAGGATCAAATCTTCATCTTCCCCGCCCCTGGCAGGACTACCCACCTGTTAATCGCCTGATGTTATAGTAATGTCAGGTGATGCTTCCCTTTGAAGCCAAACTGTGAGGCTTTCAAACGTGGCGGGGATTGAAGGCATGTGTCAATCTGACCATCAGCTGATGGGCAGATGGTAGCAGACCTTCAAACGCCCCCCCACATGCTTCCACTTCAGACCTTTCTGATCTGAAGGAGAAACACAAAGGGTGTTAAAGGTACAGTCTGATCTGCCCATCGGCTGATGGACAGATAGGAGCTGTGCTTTCAAATGCCCCCCTCACCAGTGACATGAGTGGGTGAGCGTAGTTTGGGAGAAATGGGAAGAGGAGTCTGTCAGACTTCCTTTCTTGTGCTGGCCCCATCCCAGATCTCTCATGATCCCACCACTAGGCATCACTCCCTGACATACTGGACAGCAATGCTTCCCTGAGACTTTGCCTTAGTCTCCTCCTCTAACAAATTGCTATTAAGTGTCTAGGTACACTTTCACAACCCCCCCCCAGGTATCTTTCTGTCTTTAAAGACTACAGCCCTGGGTTGCCTTTGGATACCTGCTGCTAATACACTAACCATTCACCGCTGCAACCATAGATACTGGTTCCAGCTTTGGTTTTTGCTCTGCCCACCCTTCTCCTCTATATGAACCCAGCCAAGGATCAGGTGTATTGTTAAACCAAACAGATTTATTAAATAACACTGGGAATAAACAAGATTACTTTGAATTCAGTTGTCATGCATGTGTTTACATATAAATAATCTTCAACATATTATAGTTTCTCTTACTTCATATACTTTAGTCCTAACCCTGCTGTGAGGATCCCACCTCAGACCACCACCTGTCAGGTTCCTCCAGTCAGGATCCTGGGTTTTATTTGTTCTCTCACCGGCTCTAGCACAGATCTCGCAAGATCCCACTGCTAGGCAGCACCACCAGCCACTCCCTGTTTCACAATATGGCCTTGGGACTTTGTCTTAGTCCCCTTCTGGCTTATTGTTACTTTGTGTCTGGGTGCACTTGCAGGCCACAACCCCACTGTATCTTTGCGTCTATAAAGCATACAGCCCTGGGTTGCCCTGGATACTTGATGATACCGCTGCCACCATTTGATACTGTTTCTCCACCTTGGTAAATACCCTGCCCTCCCTTCTGGTCTGTGTAAACCCCAGCCAAGGATCAGGCCTTTGGTAAACCAAGAAAATATTTATTTATAAACACCAGGAAATAACAAGATTACTTATGGTATATTTAACAAGTGTATGGTTTCATATATTGTGTTACTCTTTATGTTTCTAGTCAAATATAATCTACCTCAATACCAGTCAAATATAATCCAACCCACAACCAACCCACAACAACCAACCACCAACAGAACTGTCATCCTCTCATTTATACCTTCAGCCACTCAAACGCTCAGCCAATCATCATACAGCATTCTCCAGCATTCTAGCCCATGTGCTCCCCCCTCTCACTCAATCCACTTACCATGTATACTTTAATAAACCTGCACTTACCATATTTACAGTTATCAAAATACAGGGGCATCACACCTGCCTCCCTACCCGTCTAAATACACATCCACCCCTCACCCTCTTCAACCCAAAACCAGAACCAAAACCCTGACCAACTGTCATTTTCCCATATATACATTCAACCACCCAGACACTCAGCCAATCACAACACAGCATTCCTTAACATTCCATCATATATACCCCCCTCCCATCTCACTCTACTTACCATATTTAACCTACAAAACCAGCACTTAACATAAATATTAAACAAACACTAAAGGGGCATCACAGAGTCATGCCTTGGAGAGGCATGACTGGGCTGGAGGTTCCCCACCCCTCATCTACACTGACTGGCAGGAGCTCTCCAAGGGTTCAGGAAGGTGTCTTGTCTATCTCAGCCCTACCTGGAGATGCTGGGGACTGAACCGGGGACTTTTTGCTAGGAAAAGCAGATGCTCTGTCCCGGAACTGCAACAATGACCCTGTCTTGTGTCCCAACATAATTACACCAAATATTCCCTCCATCAGCAGGCAGACAATGATTTGGAAGGGGGAGGGGGAGGAAATGCAGTGCCATGTCATCAGTACGACAGGGAAATGAATTTCACATGAAAAACCACAGGTGGGAATGCCCTTTCCAGCAGCAGCCCTATATTTTTGGTGCATCCCATCCTGTCCTTCCACTTTCAGTTATCTAAGGTGAGTGGGCACCAGGGGTGTAGTCGTCTGGGGTCTTGAGGAGTCTTAGACCCCTTACTTTTTGGGAACAGCAGAGTCCCTATGCCTCCAGCATCCTACAAGCCAATCAGCATGAAAGGGGAGTGTGTTAGCCACTGAAAAGAAGCTTCTCTCTTGCCTCCTTGCCCTGTCCTGCTGATTGGAGCCAATCAGAGTGAAAGGAAGTGAGTCAGCTACTGAGAGGACCCATGCTGATTGGCTCCTAGAGATGTCTGTCATTGTGGGAGAAGGCTTGTGTGGAAAAGACTGAGGAGTGTAGAGATGACGATGGAGAACAAACAAGTGAGTGAGGGGGCATAGCTATGAAGGGGCATAGCATGACTATCATGAAGGGACCTTGCACTTCTAAATTTACCACTAGACCACTGGTGGACACTATTGTCTGCTTCTGGATTTACAGCACAATCCCACCCATCAACTTGCTCACCCATCATGAACTTCATCAGAAACCTTGCTCTACATTCTTTTCCTATCGGAGATACTGTAGCATGGGACACTTGATGTCATGGGGCCCAAGGAGAATTTCTGGGAAGGTTGGGAGAAGTTAGAAGGGGTTAGTGGCATTGGGGAGGATATTGCCAGCACTGATCACAGAAATGAGGGGTTGCAGAGGATGTGTCTGCAGAAGCCTTGAAGCTGGCTGCTGGAGTTATTGAGGAAGGGTCAAACAGCCTTTCCTTGTCTCATCCAGCTGGTGAGTACTCTCTGCAGGCACCAAGGCCAAGCATAACAGCAAAAGAGATAAGCGCTAACAAAAACATGGGAACTTCAAGTTTTCAGGCAGAGGAAAATGAAAGTGACTCAGCAGAGTCAGAAACTGGCATAGCTCCAAGGTCGCGGAGGATAAAGAGACAGTTAGAAGTAGCCCAATTTCATCCACCACCACCCAGTGTAGTCCCTGCTTTATATCTCGTGCTGAAAGGAGCTGGAATTAATTGTGTTAAGTGCCCACCCTTGTTTTGTATTATAAGTAGCACTGCTTGTATTTGCTGTTGGAGCAACTCACCTGCTGTTGCTTCCAATGTCTAGTATGCCTGTTCTTCTTTGAATCCTGGTTTAGACCTAGCATGAGATGCTAGATCCCTGTTCCAACTTTTGGAATAAAGCTTCATGCAGAAAAACCCAGTCTTCGAGTCCTGAGTCTGTGTGATGTCCCTGTATATAGATATTACTGTAAATATGGTAAGAGCAGGTTTATTAAAGTATATATGGTAAGTGGACTGAGTGAGAGGGGGGAGTACATGGGCTAGAATGCTAGAGAAGGCTGTATGATGATTGGCTGAGTGTTTGAGTGGCTGGAGGTATAAATGAGGGGATGACAGTTGAGGGAGGGTTCGGTGGTTGTTGTGGGTTGGAGTTGGTTGTGGGTTGGATTGTATTAGGCTGGTATTGAGGCAGATTATATATGACTAGAAACATTAAGAGTAACGCAACATACGAAACCATACGCTTGTTAAATATACCTTAAGTAATATTTTTGAACTGCTCATTTCCCCCCTGTAACTACCCATTTTGCTTCTGGATTTACAGCCCAATCCCACCCGTCAACTTGCTCACCCATCATGAACTTCATCAGAAACCTTGCTCTACATTCTTTTCCTATCGGAGATACTGTAGCATGGGACACTTGATGTCATGGGCCCCAAGGAGAATTTCTGGGAAGGTTGGGAGAAGTTAGAAGGGGTTAGTGGCATTGGGGAGGATATTGCCAGCACTGATCACAGAAATGAGGGGTTGCAGAGGATGTGTCCACTCCAACTTCATTACTGACTTAAAAGGAGCAGGGAAAGGAATGCGCCTGGTGGACAGTCTCGTGCCTCGATTTCGGAGGCGCGCCCAGGCTCGTGGCTGCGTGGCGAGGCCCCCCGGGGCGGAGGCGTGGTCGTCTAGGGGGCGGCTCTCCGGTGCCGCCACTGACTCTGCCGTTCGCGCTGCGCCCCCTCAGACGGCTCCTTCTCGAACTGTCGTCGCTGTCCGTCTGCCTCGCTCGCTCGCTCGCTCGCAGACATGCTGTCCTGGGGCTCGGTGTCGTGGTGGCTGCCCCTCTTGGCGGTCGGGTTGTGCCTGGTGTTGGGAAGCGCGGCGGAGACGAGGGCGTGCGCTGCCTGCCAGCCCGAGCTGTGCGAGCCGGCGCGGTGCGTGGCGCCCGAGCTGACGGCGCGGGACGAGTGCGGTTGCTGCGAGCGGTGCCTGAGCGCCGAGGGGGAGCGGTGCGGCGGGGCTCGAGGCGCTCGCTGCGGTCCGGGGCTGGTGTGTGTGAGCCAGCGTCCAGTGGAGCCACTGCTGCCGGAGGCCGCCGAAGAAGAGGGCACCGGGCACTGCGTCTGCAAGGAAGACGGTGCCGTCTGCGGCTCCGACGGCCGCTCCTACAGCAGCGTGTGCGCCCTCCACCTCCACAGCTGGCGCGCCCTCCACGGCGGACGGGAGCGCGTCCGGAAGGCGCACGACGGCGAATGCAAGCTGGGTGAGCCCCTCGGGGGGGGGGGAAATGTGGACATGACCTTGAAGCCTCAGTGCCAAATGGGAAATTATGATATTTCTTAATGTCTGCATTTGTTTTCCCATATGAGTTTGCTGAGTTGAACCGTTACAATTATGACCACACACCCCCAGTTTCTTAATTCGTTTAAACTGAAGTCTGACTTTGTCCAGCCTCACTCTCGGAACTTGTTTTGAAATCCTAAGAGAACGTGCTGTAGTAGTAGTACTAGTGAAAGCAACAGTGTGCCTGAGCACGTTCAGAGATCCTCTTTGGTCACCAAGATCAGGCTGTCCAGGGTCCACCACTCTTTCCCCTGTGCTTAATTTTTTGTAGGTGGCTTTGAAAAAAAAAGGGGGGGGCTTCAAATACCATTTCTGTTATATTTTCAGGGCCTATTGAAGACCTTCCTCTTTCAACAAGCCTTTTAAGTTGAGACCTTATCCCAGTCTGCGTCTGTGTTGGAATTGCTTTTTAATATGTTTTAAAACCTTTTTTAAAAAAATGTTTTTAACCTTGTTTTCTTTTTTCTTTTTTAAGATGTCTTCAAAGCTTTTTAAAAATGTTTTTACAGATGTTTTGTTTTAATATATTTTAAAGTCTGTTTTTATGATGTCTTAAAGTGCTTTTAGTGCTTTTGTTTGCCGCCTTGGGTCCCTGCTGGGAGGAAGGGTGGGATATAAATCAAGTAATAAATAAATAAAATAAAACGATGCCCAAGGTGTTCATGGACGTTTCCACTGAATTCAAGGACAATTTAACTTTCAAGCCGGTGAATTTAGAGATTGGCCTGTTAAATAGCAGCACAGAGTTCTAGAATTTATGGTGGCAATTGTCATTCTCCCCACCCCCACCCCTGGCACTTAATCAGGCACTTGGTCATCTCCCCCCACCCCAATATCGAGGGTGGGGGAGGCAGGAATTAAGGTTAGTTTAGTTTGTGGCATGATGTTTTGGTTATACTGGTCTACAATTATTTTGGCATTTGTTTGTTGTTGTTACGTGCCTTCATGTCTATTTCGACTTATGGTGACCCTATGAATCAGCGACTTCCAATAGCATCTGTTTTGAACCACCCTGTTCAGATCTTGTAAGTTCAGGTCTGTGGCTTCCTTTATGGAATCAATCCATCTCTTGTTTGGCCTTCTTCTTTTTCTACTCCCTTCTGTTTTTCCCAGCATTATTGGCTTTTCTCATTAATCATGTCTTCTCATTACATGTCCACAGTATGATAACCTCTGTTTCATCATTTCAGCTTCTAGTGATAGTTCTGGTTTAATTTGTTTTAACGCCCAGTTATTTGTCTTTTTCGCAGTCCATGGTATGAGCAAAGCTCTCCTCCTTTTGACACTACCCTGCCTTCTGGTGATAAACCATATCTGGAGACAGTAAGACGTGTGTGTGTGTAAGGGGGCATTCCAGTGACAAGTGACAGCTTTGGGCAGGAGTGGCCCAGCTGCGCACGCAAAGCAGGCCTCTGCTTGGAGTGCCAACATTCCCAAAGTGCCCGCCTGCACTTTCAGAGGGAGAGCACCGAGACAGCTCATTGGCTGGTTGAGATCCCCTGAATTCCAGGAGACAAGTGTCTCTTTATTACCATTGGCTGCCCAAGGCATATATATGGCACAGTTGGAAAGGAGGGATAGTAAAATGAAGGTGTTAAAATGAAAACAGTGTTCCGGTCAACTCTTGCTCCTCTGCCATGTCATCCAGTGCACGTTTACTCAGAAGCAAAGACCGCTGTATTCAATGGAGCTTACTCCTGGCTGAGTGTGCATGGCACTGCAGCTGTAATATGCTGTTCTGATGCTACTCAGCATACAGTAAAACACATGAGGGCTTTTCAGTAGCTGAAGTCACACACGCGCGCACACACCCCTCTCTTAGGCTGGCCCTGGCTTCTATGGGTTGAAGTAGCATGCGGCGCGGGGCAGCGGGAGATGCAGAAGATTGGTGTGATACAATCTTACGTTTTTAATTGTGGTAATCTGCTTTGGAGGATTGACATAGGAAGCAGCCTTCCAGCTTAGTATTGTCAACACTGACACTCTGGGGCTTCAGGTACAGAATCTCTCCCAGCCTTACCTGGAGATGCTAGAGACAGAGACAGGGACTTCCTGCATGCACAGCAGATGCTGTATTGCTAAGCTGCAACCTCCCTGCCCCTTTGTTTGCTAAACTGTGTAGGGGGCTGTGCCTATTTTGATGCAGGGTGGGTTTTGACAGGTTTCGCATAGGTTACAGGTAGATGCAGGAGAGTGGATACTTTTTTTAAGAATTGAGGGCTGTGAAGGACAGGGCCTGTAGAAAGGTTGGGGACGAACAGAAGATTTGATTGTGCAATAGGGAGCTGTGTGTTTATTTTGCTTTGTTCCAGTACTATTTCCTGACTGTAACTCTGATTTCAGGAGTACTTTGAGGGCACCATTCAAGCTTAGGTTCAGCCTTGCTTAAGGAAATGTAAACATAGTTTAGTGCAGGGTTAGCTAACCTTTTTTTTTTTTTTTGGCCTGAGGGCCACGTTCACTCTTGGCTAGTCCTCCAGGGGCCACATAGCAGTGGATGTGGCTAAAAGTAGGTGTGGCTGCTCCACAGTTTTTCACGTACAGTCTTGCAAACACAGACAGACAGAAAAGTCCTCCTTCTCAGCTGATCCATGCATAATAATAATACTTCTCTGAGATTCTGTAGCATGCACCCGTTGAAAGAAACCAGGAGATTGAAGAAGGCTTCTTGTTCTTCTCTGTGTAGAAGGAACAGCGGTGAAGCTTTCAGGGCTGCTGTGGTATGCTCTCTCTCAGGCCTTTGTGCACCGCCACTGGGTACCCCAACACCCTGTGTATGATGTGCCATCGTCTTCTGCTCTCTTACTTCACCCCATGCAGTTCAGCAGAGGAGGTGGGTGGTTATTGCATCCTCTCTGCTCATCAAGACTGATGACTGGGGAGCGGGCAATTCGCATCTCTATTAGGGTGCTGCCCACACAGAACTGTGTCTATTTATTTTTTTCTTTTTGCAGCTGGTACAAGAATTGGTGGGGTCATGGAGATTAGAAAAATTTGCTTGGAGGGGCTAGATTAGGCCCCCAATCTGGGGGTTATCCATCCCTTCTTTAGTGGACTACTCATATGTGCAGCCACGTATGAAGACTGAAGGTAAGGAGTGGAGGGTTGTAGATACAAATCTTGAGATAGGGTCCTGCTGTAGATGGGTTAGGAGGACCTCATGCAACCCAATCCTGTATACGTTTACTCAGAATTAAATGGAATTTAAATTTGTAGGGTGGCAGCCTAAATCAGCTTCTGGTGCCCTTGTTGGAAATCAGTTGTTCTAATCTTTAAGGTGCCACGAGTCTCTTTGTTTTAGTTTCAAACCAGCACTTTTTCCTCTGATGCTGGATTCCGTCAGTCATCATTTCATTATTTTCTAGAGTGCTTAATATGTACATGGTGCTTCACAGTGGATACAGATTTACACTTTCTGTCTACAGGCTGACTAAACTATACCTCTAAGACCCCCACCCTATCTTTGTGGTTCTAATTTTGGGACTTGGCTGTGCTGTTTCAGACTTTCTCTGACCCCTGCCAATCTAAGGCATGCATTGTGCTCCAGTCCATAGCAGTCCCCTGCTGATCCGCACAGCTGATAGGCACTAGTGGAGGAGGAGGATGGGCTGGCTTCTGTGGTGAGCACAGGAATGTCCTGGGGTGACGATTCCTGCTTTTCTGGTAGAGTTGGACATTTCCTGCAATTGTGAGCCACAGCACCCAGCTGGGACTATGGATGCAGCCATTTGGGCATGCTGTAATTAGAGACAGCTGCCAGTGGGTATTGCAGGAAACAAGAGCTCACTGCAGCACATTGAGACAGGGACCTGCTTGCTTGTTTTACTTGGTTACAGCTTTATTTCCTGATAACCCTGATTTCAGGAGCACTTTGGGGTTCATGCTAAACCATGAGTAATGTAATGAACCCATAGTTTGGTGTAATGTCTGAATGGACAGATCATGGTTTGGAATGAGCCAGCAAACTAGAATGGGGAGCTGTGGTTTGAAGAGGGTATTCAAACCATGATGTCGCTTGGTGTGGTGTCTGAATTGAGAAATCCTAGCTGTGGCCATTGCTCTGCCTCCAGAGGGCCCTGCATTGTAAAAATGTGAGTGCTGAGCAAATGGAAAACGAAAGCAGACAAGCAGCTCAAAAATAATTGGTTGCCTGTTATACATTTGGAAGCTCAAACCATGGTTTAGTGTGATACCAGAATTGAGACTAAGCATCTGCATGTGATTTTTGTTTCTTTTTCTTAGTTACATCCATTAGCTCCATAGCCAGAGCCTTGCAAATCAGTCCACCAAATTTACAAATAAGCCCACCAATTGTTTTGCTATTGATTTACTTAATGTTTACATATCCTGCCTTCTGTGCAAACTCTGGCATCTCAGGGTCACTTAACCATACACTCTTTTGTCATTTATTTGGCAGGTAAGCAGCTTAAAAGAAAAGGAGAGAAAAAAATTCTCTTCTGATTTGTAAAATCCCTTCTGCTTGGTTGCCAAGAGGCAATTCTCTCTCATGATAGGCTGCTGTTGTTATTAAATTTACATACCGCTTAATGCCAAAATGGGCTTCTAAACCTATGTCCAAGCAAATGGTATGGTATATATAGTGATGGATTTTGATTTGTTAATATGGTAGCAGATGCAAATATTACTTTGACATTGTGTCATCTATATGAATGGCTGGGAGTTTTTATTTTTTTAAAAAAATAGATGGGTTAGCAAATAAGCTTTAAAACCCTTTTAAGCACCTCTGGCATTTTAATGTGGGAGTTCATAAGAATAGGGATTTGGCATTTAAAACCCAGCCCCACAGTCCCTCATAGGAGCAGGATTTTAAAGCACCTAGAGCCAGTGTGGTGTACCGGTTAAGGTGTTGGACTACGACCTAGGAGACCAGGGTTCGAATCCCCACACAGCCATGAAGCTCACTGGGTGACCTTGGGCCAGTCACTGCCTCTCAGCCTCAGAGGAAGGCAATGGTGAAACCACCTCTGAATACCATTTACCATGAAAACCCTATTCAAAGGGTCACCATAGGTGGGAGCAGTCCATTTCCATTTATCTGCTAATCACTGAATATTACATGAAATTAACCTTAACCCTAGTAACATTTCTATTGCCTGCTCAACACTCCGAAAATATGTATTTTCATGACATAGTTTTGTTTGCTAAATTAATATCGCCAGAGCCCCTTCTGAGCCTTGTTAGCCATTGAGCTTGAACAGGACCTGCAAATATTAAAGTAATGTCATATTTATGTCTTTTATTTATTTTAAATATTTACACCCTGCCCTTCTTACCTTCAGAAGGGATTCAAGGCAGCTAACAGCATTTAAAAATGGCTCCCTGTCCAATGTAACTGCAAAACCTAAAAACATAACACCATGTAAAACAATGGAGTAAAAACAGCAGAAGAAACCAGGGTGAAACTGCAGCCTTACAGCAGCCTGGTGAAAAAATACAGAGGCAGCGCCAGGCATGCGGCGCCATAGGCCAACACACACATCCCCTACAGGTGGTGAGGAGGGAACTCTGCCATGGACCGTGGAGAAGGAGCTCCCAGCCCCCCCCAATACAGACAGCATGGGCTTCAATAAGCCCACCTACACACCTCACCTACCTCTCATGTTGTGTGAATGATGTGCATGCATAGCGCGCATGCCTACCATCAACGAAGACGACGGCAGAGGCATTAGCTCCTTAGGGGAAACCCCACCACCATCTTGGGTGATAGCAGGCATGCGCGTACAGTACACACAGCATTCTCACTAATGGGAGAGGTAGGTGGGGCATGCAGGTGTGCTTATTGAAGCCCATGCTGTCTATATTGGGGGGGGGTAACTGGGAGAGCCCTCTCTGCAATCTGGGGCAGGGTCGGGTTGCAGGACTTGACACTGCCATGGATCGTGGAACAAGAGCGCCACTCTCCCACCCTAAGGAGGGCCCCTTCAGAGGGCCCTATGGGCTGCAGAGGCCCTCAGCCAGGGCCCAATCTGGCCACCCTCTGGCACCAGCCTTGAAAACAGAACACAAAGCAGTATCAGACAGCAGCCCAACCCTTTTCCTCCTCAAGCTTCTCCAAAACAGAATGGCTTGACCTGCTCTGAAAAGGAGGGGGAGATGGGGATAGGCAGGCCCCTCTGGGGAGAGAATGCTATAACCTGGTTACTACTGATCAGAAAATGTCCTGGCACTTGGCTGATCTCTGATAGATGTGTCAGAAAGAGCAGGGCTCATATGTAAGCTGGTATGCCGGCTAATATAAGATAAAGCAGTCCAGATAATTTAACCTCTAGATCCTTTTGGTCCTTAGAGATCAATGCCAGCACTTTGAATTATGCCTTGCCGCCAATATAATACAATAAGACTGCAATCCTGCATCCAGTTTCCTGGGAGTAAGCTCCATCGAAGGCGATATGAATTCATTTTGAATACACATGCATAGCAGGGTGGGGAACCTTTCTGTGGCCCAAGGGCCATGTTCCCTGCTCGGAAAATGTCTGGGGGTCACATGTCAATGCTGGGCAGTACCAAAGGCAAAAGTGGGTGGAGCAATGAATAGAAATTGGCCTTTGTATAGCAGGCTAATTTCTACAAGCACCCTTCTCTGTGCCCCATTGAGGCAAGCAAGAGACATTGTCAGAATTCAAGGACCCAATCCAGCCAGGCAAAAACATTCAAGGAGGGTATGAAGTTGGGCTGGTGAGGTATGTGGCTTAGGGAGAGTCCCCAAGGGCCAAATAGAGAAGTCTGGAGGGCCATGTTCAGCCACTGAGCAGAGGCTTCCCACCCCTGATGCAGGGCTAAATTATCCATTAGGCTTAGTAGGCTGAAGCCTAGGGGCCCGGAGCTCTTGGGGGCCCGTGCATAAGCTAAAAAAAATTATTGCGGGACAAGAGCTTCCGACCCGCCCACCATCCCCCCGCTTCACTTACCTTTTTCTCCGCTGTTTTTTGCGGTTTGCCATCAACCAAGATGGCGGCCAAGGTTTCCCTAAGGGGCTGAAGCCTCTGCCGCCATCTTGGTTGATGGCACGCATGCGTGCTACACGCGCGCATTGCTGCCATCAACCAAGATGGCGGCAGAGGCTTCAGCCCCTTAGGGAAACCTCGGCCGCCATCTTGATTGATGGCAAACCTGCATGCGCAGTGCGCGCTGCCGCAAAAAAAGCGGAAAGGTAGGGAGAAGGGCCCCCAAACACCAATCAGCCTAGAGGCCCTCCTCAGCTTAATCCGGTGCTGCCCTGATGTATAGAATTGGTATGTAAGTAGATCTGTATAATGGTGTCTTTTTCTTCTTTCGCAAACCATTCCTTTTCTACAGCTGGAAATGGAGACAAATGAATAGAGCAGAGCTCACCCGCAAGAAACCAGAAGAGCCAGTCCAAGACTTTTTTTGCTGCCTGGGGCAGAATAGCTAAGGCAGCCCCCTCCCCAAATCAAGGTGCATAGAATCCAAGGCTAGTCAAGTCATTTTGGCGCCTGAGGCAGAAAATCCCTGAAGGATCTCCCTTGGAATAAAAATATAATAATAGTAAATTAAATATGCTGCCCTTTTGTGTCATCCAGACTCTGCCTAATGGTAGAGCCGGTCTCACCTGAGCAAGAGTCTCATTTTTTTAAAATTAAATTTATATCCCACCCTTCCTCCCAGTCGGAGCCCAGGGCACCAAACAAAAACACTAAAAGCACTGTTGCATGTTGAAACGGCAGAACCTAAAAGGTAAACTGGAAGGCAACATGAGGCCCAAGAGCTTTTTCGCCAGACAGTAGTCAGGCTGTTCCCTGCAGTTGGTCTTGGGAGAGAATGTGCTTGCAGGATCAGGACCCGGAATGCATCTCCATGCCAGAACAAATCATAATCCACAGGCATGGCTTAAATTCAAGAACTTCAGACCCTATATTGAATTTAGTCTACAGGTATAGTCTTGATTCTACTGAAAAGATAATACTGCTGAGCATTTTAGAGCAGGGTAGTGTGATGGCACTAGCTGTAGCCTGCACCATGAGAGGGAAGGGAAGCAAGCACACCAGCCAGATTAATCCCTACTTCTGGTATAGCAGAGTGGGGAGGAGAACCTGGCTGGGAGTCCAGAGTCTGTGAGTTCAAATCCCCACTCGTGTCTCCTGGGTGTCAAGGGCCAGCTAAAGATCATCCCCAGAGGGAGTGGCTCAGGGGTTACGTGCCCTGCCACCTGTGCAGCCGTGGGCAAGCTGCATAGTCCCAAGGAGCCCAGTTGCCCCCCAGCTGGCAGTTGCGGACAAGGAAGGGGCTGGCTTGTGCAGCTGTGGCAAGCTGAGCAGGCCCTAGCCAGCTGGGGAGGACTAGCCTCAGAGGGAGGCAATGGTGAACCCCCTCTGAATACTGCTTACCATAAAAACCCTATTCATAGGGTAGCCATAAGTCAAGATCGACTTGAAGGCACTCCGTTTCCATTTTCCTTGTAAACCTCACTGCTGTTACCAAGTTGGATATCTTTATTTTTCTCTGATTGCCTCCACAAAACAGCTTAACTGGTCCAACCAACTCCCAGTGCTGGCTAGAGCAGTATGATGTATCCAGCTATACCTGTTCCAGACTGTTTTCCTAACCATCTCAATATTTACTAATTTTCATCCCTCAATTTACCTTCGGGATCCCTTTGTGGACTTATACAGGCTCCTTCCAGTGGCCAACTATGCTCTTGAACACTTCCCAGTATCCCAGCTCTCTTAAAATGTTTTTTTCCCCTTTCTCTCTCTTGCAGCTGGCTCTTCAAATTTCTGATTCCACAGCCTTCTGACTTTGATTCTTTGCTACTAACCACTGTCTTCTGACTCATATACAATATTTTCACTCCCCTCTCAACCTTTTAGCTAGTCGGGAGAAGATGAGAGTCTTGGATGTTTCAATTTCCCCTAATTTCCAGTTTCTTAGGATGAACCTTTTGCCCTCCTGTGCAAAGCATACCAATTAAAACATTCCCTTGAAAGAAGTTCAGTTCTCTGGGAACTGTTGACCCTTCTCTGCACAAGCATCTTTAGAGGGCAAAAAGCAACTGTTTGACAACAACAACAAAAAACCCAACACAAAATGGCTGAAAGTCTTGTTCCTTCACAGTTAGTCAGCATGGCACTCTCCAGCTCTGCTTGGACTCCGGTCTGCTCCAGCCCACCATGGCCAATGGTCAGGTGTTCAACATCTTGAGGGTGCCATACTGGCTACCCCTATTTAAGACTGTTCGCAGCATATATGTTCTAATATCCCTGCAAGGTAGATCTTTTTTTTCCCCTGTGTTGCCAAGGGAGGGAAGGGCAGAGGCTGAGTTAATACTGGCTGGCTTGCCATTGTTATCCATGGTCTACATCGGGGCGGTAAACCTTTTAGCAGAGCTTGGAAAAGTTACTTTTTTTGAACTACAACTCCCATCAGCCCCAGCCAGCATGGCCACTGGATTGGGCTGATGGGAGTTGTAGTTCAAAAAAGTAACTTTTCCAAGCTCTGCCTTTTAGGCCCAGCAGGCCAGATCATTATCTGTCCCCAACCCCGTGGGCCAGCTTGAACAAGTGGGCAGAAAACAGCCTACCTGTCAGTCACCAGATGTCATTATGTTACCAGAAGATGGACATGTGGTTTGTCCCGCCCACCTGTCAAAGTCCCTTGTGCCGCACTGGGAGCCGCAGCACAAGGGGCCTTGCCAGCCCTGTGCTTGGGAAGCATTGAGCACAGGGCTTGCAAAGGGCTTTGTGTAGCACTTGCGTGGGAAGCACAGCACAAAGGACTTTGACAGGTGGGCAGGGCAACCCAAGCACCAAGCTTCAGGGGCTAGAAAAGCTGCTTTCTGTAGGGACCAGCTGCCCGGTCGAATGCTCCACCGAGAACTTTGTCACATGACCATCCAGCCACCTCTCTACCTGCCCTACACATATCATCACATAAGAACAAATCCCATAGTTTTAACTATACATGGTGTGAAGTACTTCCTTTTGTAGTTTGTTTTGATTAGTTTTTTTAATTTATTTCAAAGTTTTGAAGAACATACTCATCAACAATCTAAACAATACTACTGTACCCCATTCCCCCCCCACATAAATCTTCCCTCTTCCCACCCTACAAAACATCTTCCATTTTCCATTGAAATGCACAGTTATAGAGTCCAAGGAATACATTAACTTAGCCATCGTCTTTTAAAAGGAGTTGGTACTTGACCCGTTCTTTCATCTTTTGCAGAGAAGAGTATGAAGGGCCACCAGTCCTCTTCGAAAGCCTCTTTGTTTTTCCTCTTTCCTTTTGCTAATCTTAATTTGATAGTCAATTTTTCTAATAGGGCAATTTCCCACACCTTTCGACACCATCTGACCAATGTGAGACCTTCCAGAGTTTTCCAGACCCATGCAATCACTGTTCTGGCAACCACCAACAAGAAGCCAATCAATTTTTTATAATGTAAATTCTGATTTCCCTCTGTAAAAAGGTTTAGTAAAGCCAGTTCTGCTATAAAGATTATTTTTGTCCAGTTATTCTTTGAATTTCTGTATGTATGAGAGACCAAAACTTGGCTACTTTATCACATTCCCACCACATATGCATAAACAAGCCACGTTCCCCACATTCACGCCAGCAGGAGGGGTCCCCCGAGTTAGTGATTTGTGCTAAACGTGCAGGAGTCATGTACCATTTTTGAACAATTTTTAAAGCCATTTCCCTGAAAGATGAGGCCACTAATTTAAATGGGAATTTTAGCCACATGCCCGTCCAGATCTCATTTTCGATTTCATAACTCAATTCAGTTTCCCATATTTCTTTAAGTATTTGGTTACTGCCCATATCCTTTCCCAATAAAAACTTGTATAAGGAGGAGACTAGACCTTTTTCAGTATTGCCGGCATTCAATATTCATTTTTCTCCTTGAGTTAGTTCTTTTGTTCCCTGAGTTATAATGTAATTTTTCCTTATAAAAGTACTGATTTGGTACCATGCCAACCAAGAAATGCCCATATCCCTCAACTTCCTGTGCCAGGTATCTCGAGGTATGAGATTGTTATTCACGTAAAAATCCTTTAATATAAAAATATCATTTTTAATTAACTCTTTATCATCTATTAATGTCCCATTGGATGACCCCAGCTCTGAGTATGACGAGAGAGCAAGACAAAAATGCCTGCCTCTCCCCTTTTTCTGCACCATGCATAATAGTATTCACCTCTGTCATTGCCCCTCCCCCTTACTTCCTTTTCTCCCTAACTAAACAACCCCAAACATTGTAACCTTTCCTCATTGGGGGAGTTGCTCCAGACCCCTGATCATTTTGGTTGCCCTTCTCTCACCCTCATCTCATCTCAATCTACCCCACAGGGTTGTTGTATGGAAAAAGGCAAGAGGGTGGAGAGAGACCCCATAGACGTTAGCCTGAGCAAGGGTGAGATAAAAATATAATTGTCCAAATGGAGTTCTTGGCATTATATTATTAGCTGCTTCTTCAGCTGTCCATTCTGATGATAATGAAAGCTCAGCCAGAGAGGGGGCTTTTGTGTGTGTCAGTAAGTGCCTCATTATATCTTAACCCAAGGGCACTAATTTATTCATGTATAATCAGTGGGGTAATATTTAACAGTCTCCTTTGGGGCACAGGGTTGTATCTAACAGCTGCTTCTCTGCCTATTTGTAATCAAGCCCATTCTTTCTGGTTTGTTCTGTGTTTTCTTTTCTTTTTTTTAATGAGCATTGTGGGAAACTGGGGGATTCCCTAGTTTTTATTTAATTTTTAATTTTGTTTTGATACTCGCCGCCTAGCACAGCACAGCTTCAGAAGTACATTTCAAAGTCTCTGTGCTTGCCTCCTTCTGGGAAAGCCCTCCTTTGTTGAATGGAATGCTGTTCATTTCTCAAGCTCGAAGCCCTGTGTGTGCGTGTACATAGTGAACTGATGCCCACCTTCATTTTAATCAGATCTATTCATTAATGGCTTTGTAGCACTTTCTCTAAACAAAGCCAATCCCTCTTCCTACCCCTCCCCTCCTTCACCCTGCCCCAGTCAATCTTGCTTAAGGCAGAACTTGGAGAAATGGGAATCTCCCCAGAGATGGGACTCTTTTCAAAGGACCCGTGGTTCCTTTGATCTGCTCCGACCCAATGCTTGCTTTACAGCACTCTGAATAGGCCAAGGAAGGAACGACAGATCTCCTTATATGCCTGCCATTGCTTTTCACACTCTTTAATCCTCTTGCTGACTTAACGAACAGAAGATTAGTCCAGAGTGTAGCTCGTTTCACTGCCTATGTGGTTACAGTCACATTTTCCTAAATTAGATTTTTATATATCTGCATGTATGCAGCCCATTGTGTTGCTTGGCTTTGATCTCTGCCATATTTTTAGTATGCAGCCCATCGTGTTGCTTGGCTTTGATCTCTGCCATATTTCCCCCTCCCCTCTGTTCTTTTTTTTGTTACTGTGAGGGTGACCACCCGTTATCACTTACAGGTCTGCTAGCAAAAGTGGCAAATAGTTTGCATGACGGCAGGACTTCTCCTGTATTTCATGACCCCACTTCCTCCCCTCCCTTTTTATCAAGATAATTCCACTTTAAGAAGATGGCCACTCTGGCAGTCTCAAGACTGATATTTGCCTACTGTATTTGAAAAGGAAAATGCTGCATGGCTCCAACTGGGGGGAAATGCAGACAGCCAATGCACGCACTTGTACATTGTTTCAGCTGGTCTAGAAATCTTCTGCAGGAAAAAGGTGAGGTTTGAAAAGTAAAACTAGTCATTGTTGGTTTGTTATGTGCCTCCAAGTTGACTGCGACTTATGGCGACCCTATGAATCAGCGACCTCCAAGAGCATCTGTCATAGATCATAGAATCATAGAATGTCTATAAATGGTGAAGGTAGCCATGTTGGCCCATCAGAAAATTCCAAAATCCATATTAGGACAATGTATTTCAAAGTTTCTCTTGATTTCCTATTTCCCACCTACCAAGAAAACCTGCATGTTTCACAAGAGGATGGAGACAGATTTGGGTAACTGCCACCTCCGATGTTTTTAGAAACTAGGGCTCAGTCATTTTTATGTGTCTTGTTCTCAGCTGGTCTTGGTGCAACCTGATACCTGCATGGCACCTCAAGAGCCTCATTTAAATGTCTCCTGCCTCTTCCCCCATTCCATCTTAAGACTGTGACCAGACACGGACTCCCTAGCCATGGGCATCTTTGGAGTGGGGGTGATGAACCACCAATGAACCATAATCCCCAGATTCCTAACTTTCTTTTCTTTTTAAAAGTATGTTTCTTGCATTTGTAGAACCTGAGATATAATGCACAGACACTACTTTCATTTTTTTGGTGACAAACTAGCCTGCTCCCCTTTTCAGTGTTTTACTTTCCCCCGACTCGGAAAAATCCCTGCAGATGCTCATGCCCATAACACGTACATATATTTGGCTGATGTACATCTCCGCCCTCCCCTAATTGGTCTGTTTGCCATGTAGCCTGATGAAGGGTTCTGCAGAACTCAAAAGCTTGCATGCTTGGTTGGCCTAATAAAGGCAGCGCTCTAATACAGATATCTGTCTTGCCACTGCTAATCAGCAGAAAGCAAAGTAGCTTTGGCTAAGTTCTATACCATGTTGACCAATGCCTTGTGTAGAGTGAGGATGTCAAACTCCAATGACGTGAAGAGCCAAAATTCACACCCGGCAGCCTATAGGGTTTTTCACTAAAAGGGGGGGGGCAAACGAAATGGTAATTTGCAGAGGCCCCCAGCCTTGGAAAAGGAGAGGGAATATGGTAAGGGATCTGTTGTGCCTGTTCATAGTGGCCAAACGGATCCTTCTACACAGAGAAGTGAAGTTTAAAATGGGGGCGGAAAGCTATTCCAAAATGTGTAAATGCTATAGGGGAAATGGTGGTTTAAAGATTTAAGAAAACTTCTGCTTGCGTTTGGATGGTCTGCAGGTCAGGTAGGTCACATGTTCAATTCCTGGCATCTCCAGGAATGGATGAGAAATGCTTCCTGTCTGGAATGCTGGAGAGCTGCCAGTAGTCAGTGTCAACAGAACTGAGCCCATGCATCTGTCCTAGCAGAGGCCACCGGAGCTGATGCTAACCCTCTCCTCACACGGTAGCTCCTCACAATCCCTCCTCCAGACATAATGGCCATCACCACTGCCTTTTGCTCCCTCACCCCCAATAGTGCTGCAGCCACCCATCACTCCTCCTATAGCCCCCTCTTACCCAGCTGTCACAGCAATCTTTGTAAGACCACTGCCTAATATTTCCTACAGTGCAATTCCTGGAAGCTTCTGACATCAGCACAACAGACACTTTCTATTGTAGGAAATGGAACACATCAGCCAGTGTCAATCCTCCCCCCTTCATATATATATATGAGAGCCAGTGTGGTGTAGTGGTTAAGGTGTTGGACTGCGACCTGGGAGACCGGGGTTCGACTCCCCACACAGCCATGAAGCTCACTGGGTGGCCTTGGGCCAGTCACTGCCTCTCAGCCTCATGAAAACCCTATTCATAGGGTCACCATAAGTCGGAATCGACTTGAAAGCAGTACATTTACATTTTAATATATATATATATGAAGCATCAGCTTGTGTCAGTGCCTCTTTTCTGGAGATTGGCCTAGTTGGTTCCTAGTTGCCTCCATGTGAGTCACATCCAGCCTGATGAAGAGCTGTGGAGGGTTTGAAAGCTTGCTCAGTGTTCTGTGACAATTTGGTTGGCTCTAATCAGCAGCAGCCGGCGTGGTGGGACAGAGTCTTGGAGTCACTCTCCCAGCAGCCGAGTCGCTTCAGCTTACCTGGGCAGGTGCATCCACACAGCCCTGACCTCACCCCCACCCCACCCCATCTAGGTAAATTGTAGCAACACTGACATGGGGAGGACACCTCCACAGCTCTGCCTCACTCTACCGGCTGCTACTAGTCCTAATAAAGGTATTGCCCACCTTTGGATTTTGGAGGTTTTTTTCTGATTGACCGATGCAGGCACTTTTGTTTCTCTTTGCATCTGCATGGTCAACTTTCATTTATTATTGTACAGTCACAGACCCGGTATACAATACAAAATTAAAATAAACAATGTCAATCAAGATACAGAAATAAAGATAAAAATAAGAATAAGAATAAAAATAAAATAAAAGTAAAAATGGGGGCGCCAACCTGAACTTATGGGACTTGGTTTTTACGTATAAGTTGGGCTGCGTGGAGGAATTTGGCCACCCCAATAGTTAAAAGCTTGTCTGTGCCTGAAAGGAGAAGTTTCAGCTTCTCGGCTGTTGAACTTCCCGGCAGTTTCTCAACCGTAGGGTTTAAGAACCTGGTACGTTCATTAGAATAAAATGGGCAAATAAAAAAAACATGAAACACTGATTCAATGTCCTTCTGATGGCAGGGGCAGAATCAGTTATCGTAGGGTACCCCGCAATAGCGGCCGTCAAGAAGGGCAGATGCGAGGCGATTAAATCTGGCCCTAGTAAAAGCCAATCTATAGCATGGGAAATCTAAAAACTCCAAATAATGAGCTGGGAAAGGGGAATGAAACTTGAGGCCTAAATGAAGTGGAGAACATATTTTGGCGGCATTTGCTACATCTCGTTGGAGGTCAATGTCCTTTATGCGATTACCAATGATCCTTTTGGCTGAACGGTAGTCAAATAAGGCTAAGAAGTCCGAAGAAAAACCGAGAGAGGATAATTTATGCTGAATGGCTTTAGCCCATGTACTGGCGAAACAGTCTTTCTGAATGGCATTAAGATAACCAAAGGAGGGGGTTGTTTGAGCCACCTTGAGCCAAAAACATAAAGTTCGAGTCCAAGAAAGGCAGTCTAAGGATGGAAGACCAGCTTCCAGCCGTAGTACTGCATTTGTAACACAACGGGGGACTCCAAAATTAGGCGAAGAAAGCTGGAGAGAACAGCTTCGATTTTGGGGCCAAAGTCCTTTATCCAAATTGGGGCACCATAAAGGAGTTGTGCAGCAATTTTGGCAAGAAAGACTCTGGTGGCAGCAGGAATGTATTGCCCACCTTTGGAAAAGAAAAAACGGAAGAGGGCCTTAGACATGGTCTTAGCGGAAGCCACAGCTGTACGGATATGGAATAGAGAGGAGTGGAATATGATCCCCAAATACTTATATTGTTTAACTTGGGAGATCCGCTGGCCACTAATTACCCAATCGGACAAAGGAGAGCAAGAAAAGAAGGCTAGTATTTTGGTCTTAGTGAAATTAATGCATAGCATGTTGTCTGCAAAGTAGGCTATGTATGCACGGAATAATCTCTTCAGGCCTATTCTCGATAGAGACAGTAGGACCGTATCATCGGCGTACAGCAAAAGAGGGCAAGCATGATCAGCTATTTTGGGAGGATGGAAGACAGGGGAGTGACAGATTTGACTCAAATCATTAAGATAGAGATTCAATAGGGTGGGAGCTAATATACACCCTTGTCTCACTCCCCTGGCAACAGAAATAGGATTGCTTAAAGAGCCATCTGTGCCACATCTGACCCTAAAGGTAGAGGGTTGGTAGAGTTAGTAGATGAGGAAAAGAAGCCTTTTGTTAATGCTAGAGTGAAAAAGCTTTGTCCAGAGCCTGTCTCTGGGGATGGAATTGAAAGCAGATTTCAGATCAATAAAGGCCACGTACAGGCCATTTCCAAGAGAGCCAGAGTATTTTTCTGCCAGATGGTTTAGCAGGAAGCAATGATCAAGTGTGGATCTATATTTTCTAAAGCCTGCCTGCTCTGGGCCCAAAATATTTTCCTCCTCAATCCAAGTGGATAGTCTATCATTAAGATGACCTGCGTATAATTTCCCAACTGTAGAGAGCAAGCTAATAGGTCTAAAATTTGGGGGATCATCTCGAGCCCCCTTTTTGTAAATAGGGATCACTATTGCATCAAGCTAAGAGGCAGGAATACGTCCAGAGTTATCAATCATGGTAAAAAGGTTAGCTGATAGAGGGGCCCACCAGTCCTGATGGGATTTTAGCAAGTCAGGGGGGATAGCATCTGGGCCGGGGGCTTTGCCGGCCTTCAAACGTTTGATGAGGAATATAATCTCGCTTTGAGAGACTGGCGGCCATGTTGGAAGATCCACAGAATCGATTGTATCTGGCCAAACTGAAGAAAGAGAAGGAGATTCCTTAAAGAGGGCCGAAAAATGATGTTCCCAAACATGGGAAGGGATATTACAGGCAATGGGGTTTGCGGACGACAGGGCATCAGTGACAAGAGCCCAGAACATTTTGGAATCATTCAGTTTGGATGCGTTAATTAGCGCCTTCCAACCTTCTTGTATGGCCTGCCTTTTTTTGGAGGCTAAGAGAAGTTTATAGAAGCATTTTGCAGAATAATATTCCGGCGGTAGTTGGTTGAGATTACTGGTCCTATAATTGCAGTAAATCCTTCTCAGATTTCTCTTCGCTTCCACACAGGTATTATCAAACCAGCGGGCATGATGGTGAAGCGTACGGGTCTTATGGTGGGAAGGATTTGGTTTGAGGAAAGACTCCAAAGCAAGAGTCAGAGTGGAATAGCCCTCAAAGCAGGTTTGGACATCTAGGGTGCGTCCTTTAAGGGCTTGACCCAATGGGGAAGCTAAAAAAGAGGCTATCTTATCCGAGATGTCCGATGACCATTTAATTCTCTTGTATCGGGGGGAGAGAGAGTTATATGGGTAGATGTTTGTTGGCATCAAGTGACCACTCTCAAACACTGAAAGTGTAAAGGTTAGAGGGAGATGGTCACTATCCAATCTGTTTCCCACTGTAAAATTAGAAATCCACCTAAGTAATTGGGGAGAAGTCAGAACATAATCTACCACACTGCTGCCCCGACCCGAAAGATAGGTATATTCCGCTCGGTTATCAATCAGATGGTAGCCATTCAGAATCGTCAGATTATAGCAGCCCGCCAAAAGGGCCAGGCAAATCCCTCCAAAATTCACCTTCTGATCTTTAGATGATCTTTCGTAAGTGAAAATGAAATTGTTAAGGTCTGTAGCATCCCAAAGATTGGAAGAAAAGAGAGAGGAGTTATTAGGGCCAGTCTTAGCATTAAAATCCCCCATAATAGTCAGGGGGACTCGGGGGTAAAGGGATTCTAAGTCTAGAATATAGCTCTCCAAAGCTTCCCATGCTTGTTTAATATCCGCCCTAACCGAAAAAGGGGGGATATAAACATTAATCAATAGGAGAAACACAGCACTAAATTCCAGTAAAACAGCCAATGCCAATGAGCCGCATGGTGGAAGTTTTGTTGATTTAACAGACAGGGAGGTTGAAAGAAGAATGGCCAGTCCAGCCTTAGGTCTGCCGTTACTCAAAGGGGGTATAGCTGGTAAATCAATGGTTAAAAAACCATTGAGATAAATTGAGTTCGTAAACCAGGTTTCCTGTAAAAGGATTACGTCAAAATTGGAGAGATAGGAGACCAGATCTGGGGATTTCTGCTTTACAGCCCACCCAGCAATGTTCCATGATAAAAAAAGTAATTTGATCCCTAAGGTCACCATGACTGGCCCCAGATGGGGGAGGATGAGTAAAAGGAGAATTCGTGGATGATTCGGGGGAGGGACCCGGGGAAAGTCAGATGGGAACATTGATGAGGGAGTGGACTGAAGGTGAAAGCGCAGCAGATGAACAGCTGGGAAAAGAAGGGTTAATCAGATTATCTTGCATATCAGAGCGATGTAGAGCCTTCCCAGTCGAGATAGCCTCTACAGACCTTACGGTGTTTACCCTGTTAAAAGGGGAGAGGGAGCATTTCCCAGTCTGTTCAACGCTCTCTCCAAGGACGAGGCTGCCACTGTCCAGTGGAGATTTTGAGACTGAATCAGCCTCTTCTATACTACAGACCATCTGTGCACTCCCCTGTTTGAAAATATTTAACAGATGGACCTTAAGCTGATCAAGACTAAGCAGGACATCAATTTGGTCCTGGGGGCATAGCGTGTCAAAGGAATTGATAATCATTTTCTCTTCCTCATTATACTGGTCCTCAAAGTTACTAAGAGGAGGACTGACATCACGGTTTCTGGCCGTCCGGCTCTCTGCAAGGTTAGTTGAAGTAGATGCATCAGTAATAAGTGGAAGTTCAACTGGAGACCGATCCTCTGGATCCGCCCGGTTCTTCTTCCTTTCCATCCGTGAAACAGTATTAGATCTATGATTGATGGAGGAGGCTGAATTGAAAAGTGGCAAGGGGGCAGAAACATTGATAAAATAACGTTGAACCCATATGCCAGAATTCTTCAACTTCTCCTTCGCATTATACATCTGGGAGGCAATGTTCACGGAATGGAAGGAGACAATCAGTTGCCAACGGGATGTATTGGATGACAGATTCACCATTTGCTTAATATAGCTCGTGCGATGCATTGCAGAGAGAGTCCGACTAAAACAGGAGTCCAGAAACGGAATGCTCGGGAAAGAGGGCCATCTACCTGAGGTCCTCAGATAGCATGTGATCGCGAGCTTTTCAGGTTCTAATTTTAGATTCCAACAAGTGGATTCGGAGATACTTGCTGCTGTAGATGAAGGAGCAGAGGTTTCTGGCGTGTCGGGAGGAGAGAAAGGTTTGTCCCCGGGGCAGCATTGCTTTGTTCAGGAGATAGATTAAAGTTCCTGTCATATTGAAAAAGGCCCGACTTAAACCCCTCAAACTTGGGGGGCAGCTTTATGGGAGAATGATACATGTCTGGATCTTTCTCGGCGGGGATAGACAATGTTCTCAGGACCTGGGGACCAGACTTGCCGACGTCCTCTTGAAGATCTGTACACAATGCGGCTTTCTTACTCCTAACAACAGCATGAGGCTGGGTGGCTGGAGAAGGGGTTGATGGAGAGTCCAATAATCTAAATAGCGGTTTAAAGTTCAGTTCAGTTCAGTTCAGTTTATTACGGTCATTGACCAGATAAGTATCCATATATATATATATACATTTTATCTCCTAGAAAGGTTAAAATATTAAAACACTATATGCAACAAAAATAATAAAATTAATATACCAATTCAGAATATGTTAAAATCATCACAATGTTAATCAAAATAATTAAAACTTCGTTTGGGAACAAGCATAGACTACAGGTCTTTTCTAGACATTTATCTAGACATTTTCTCTATCTAAATCCCAAAATGTCAGTTTTGCCATGGATTTAAAGTGCGAATTATTTTAGCTTAAGCCCTTATGGCTACAATATTACCATCATTTTATTAAGGCTTTCCTGCATTTAATGGCTATGGCACAGTATTTAGCTACTCTCTCTGTTAAATCATTACAGCTATCTGCTAATAAATATTCCGTATAAAAATCATCAGTTCTACCTGGAAGGGAATTTATAATAGGCGCGATAAGTTGAGATCTAACTTCAGAATAAAAGGGACAATAAAATAGAACATGAGTGACAGTTTCAATTTCTCCATTTCCACAAGGGCATTTTCTATCATTATAAGGAACTTTCTTGTATCTACCCTCTAACAGCGCTGATGGCAAGATATTAAATCTTGCCAGCGTAAACGCCCTTCTCCATTTTGGTATGGTAAGATTGGCTAAATATGGCATAGGTGTCAAAGGTTTTAAATTATACCTATGTTTTCGCATTAACATCAAATGTTGCTGATAATCTATATCTTTAATTCTCTGCAGAATATTTATTTTAGCTTTTACATATCCCAGCTCTAAAATTATTGGTATGGAAAAACCTAACGATGTTATTTTATTTATCAGCATTTGTTTCCAGGTGGATTGATGGCTATCCTTTAATATATAAGATACCAACATCTCGGGATTAAACAATAATTTTAACCAACATATAATTCTATGGGCCCAAACATTGGATTCAATTGTTTGTAATCCTGCTTCCAATCTTAAAATAAAATTAGGTATGCAGGAAGGAACAGCCAAGATAGATCTAAGGAAACTGTTTTGTATCGCCTCCAGAGTTGTAAAATTCTGACATGTAGTGACTTGCATGCCATAGATCAATTGTGGTATTATTTTTGTCTTAAAGACTGTAATAATTGATGGTATTATTTGTCCTCCTTTATTATAAAAAAAGGATAGCAGAGCTTTAAGAGTTCTTCTTGCATTCATAACTATCATCTTCCTATGCATTTGCCATGAATTTGAAGCCTGAAAAGTTATTCCCAGGTATTTAAAGGTAGTAACTTGATCTATTAAATGCCCATTTATCTGCCAGCGGTGTTTTGATCTATTTTGTTTCTTTTTAAAGATCATGACTTTTGATTTTCCATAATTTATTTCAAGTTGTTCGTTTGTACAGAATGTCGCCAGCTTTGACAATAGTCGTTTTAAGCCAATAGGTGATCTCGAGAACAAAATTATATCATCTGCATAGAGAAGTAAGTCTCTTGGTATTTCAGCCATCCTTGGAGGGTGGGAGATGACAGGTGCTAGAAAGTCAACTATCTCATTTATGTAGATATTAAAGAGAAGTGGAGCCAGGATGCAACCTTGTTTGACCCCTTTAAATGTGGCTATTGGCTTTGTAAGATGTCCTTTATTATTACATTTCACTTGAAGATAGGTGTTCTCATACATCCCTTTAATTAATAGGAGCAATCGAGGATCTATATTAGTTTTGCCAAGCTTTTCCCACAAAAAAGTTCATTTTCCTATCTCCAGCTGATTTTGCATTTTTGATGTTCTTTGACTTTTTGGCCCCTAGTAATTTATTTATTTATTTTATTTATTTAGTTAGTTACATTTTTAGACCGCCCTATAGCATTGAGCTCTCAGGGCGGTGTACAACAGGATAAAACACATTTAAAATACGAGCAAGTGTGAATTTCATAATACAGTTATAAAAACATTTTAAGCACAAGATTAAAAAATTTAAAATAAGAATTACAATTACAAAATTTAAGCTTAAAATGCCATTTAAAATGCCTGGGTGTAATGGGCGTTCATGAGGAGAAGGTCTCTTAGATTTCCTCCTCGAAACTGTCTTTGGGCGGCAAGAGTTGTTAGGTGAGCTAGGGGCCGAGCCTGTGTTACTAGATTTATTTTCAAGGATCGAACCCATAGCCTGGACCAATGTGGTTAGTAGGTTGTTTGTTTCGGCAAGGTATGCTTTTATCAGGCACAGTTCTTCCATCACAGGTTCTCCACTGCTCAGCGAAGGGGGCTTAAGGTTCGAGGGATCCAAATAGGGGAACTGCTCATGCTTGGAGTGGTTGGACAATGGGGGGTCTGAGGGCTCCTGCGACTCATGCAGTGAGTCTAAAGTGAGCAGTTCATTAGGAATACTGCCATCAAGGAGGCTGAGAGAGCAGTTATAGCCAGCATCAAACAGTTCCTCAGCCAAGCTTTTGGATTGAGAAATTTCCCTTGCTATTTGCATGGGTAGTTGAAAATCCAAGGACCATTCACGTGAGTATTCATTGTAGTTTGGAGCCTTCTGAGAATCTGGAGGTAAAAGGGCAGTGTCAGAGCTTCCAGAGCTTCCAGGCTTAGGGGAGAAATATTGAGTGATTTTAGGTTGTTGACCATTTGGCAGCCGCACTGCCCCCGGGGATATACCCAATTCTCTGCATTTCTGCCTTGTGTATATCATTGGTGCTGTGCACCTCCGGCCTCTGAGTAATGAGAACGTAACGCTGAGAGTCAGAGATCACTTTCAAGGCTGCCTGATAAACGTGTTTCCAGACCCCAGGCAGATACAGAGTTCAGGGAAGGAGAAATATCACAAAAAAGTGTAGCTCAAACAGGTAAAAGTTCGAGGCAAATACAAAACAGGCAGAGCAGCAGAACAGCAGCTTCTTATCTCCTTAGCAGAGATAGCAGAGTTGAAACGGCCAAAGACAATGTTATGTTAGACTATGTTATGTTTTATGGCCATGCAATTAGTGGAGAGATAAGAAAGAAAAGAAAAAAAAGGAGAAGAGCTGAATCACGTCTTACCATGGCAGCTGCCAAACCGGAAGTCTGCATGGTCAACTTGAAGGTTCACCCTTTTGCTACAGTTTAATCACCCAGATTGTTGAGAATAAAAGGGCAGTTAGTGTGTTAACTGAAATCTAAAGGGCCAAATGCATGTCGCGCTGCTGCTACATGTTAGGAAGTCCTGGCAGGCTTTTTCCCCCTAGCAAAACAAACTTGGGAGAGAGGGGGCAACTGGACCCACAGCGAGGAGAAGGAATGCTTAATCCTTCCTTCACCCATCATTTCCCCTTTAATCCTCTCCCACCAGCTGTTTTTCCCCCACTTGCAGGCCCAAGTCTGGAACCTCACAAAGGTAAGATCGTCTTACAGGGACAGTAGCGGCAGAGGGCTAAGCGGCCTCTTGTCTCTTGCCCCATTGGCAAAGCAATCACCTCCTCCTGAAGCCTGAATGGACTTTCCAAGACTGAAGGAGTTGTCAGGGCTACATTACATCACATGCCTGCTGTATAATGTGAATTTCCCTCACGCAAACACCCTGGACAAAAAGGACCAGATCAGCCATTCTGTGTGCTACAGTGCAGAAACCTTCGGATGTGGCTTGAGAATGGTGTTTACCCTATATTGTTGGTCATCCTGGCAGCAGTGTTTAAAGGGGGCATGTAGCTCCCTTGTATGTCTTTTTTGAAAATGACATTGTAAATAAGAGCTTGTACAAATCACTTTAAGACTTCATAGTGTGGCAGTTAATCCTCAGGAATGGTGAGCTCAGAACACAAATGGGCACAGAGCATTTTTATTTATTAGTGTGGTGTAGTGGTTAAGGTGCTGGACTGTGACCTGGGAGACCAGGGTTCGACTCCCCACACAGCCACAAAGCTCACTGGGTGACCTTGGGCCAGTCACTGCCTCTTAGCCTCAGAGGGAGGCAATGGTAAACTCCCTCTGAATACCCCTTACCATGGAAACCCTATTCATAGGGTCGCCCATAAGTCGGAATCGACTTGAAGGTAGTCCATCTCATAGTCTGGAAGGTAGCTGGAACAGAAATACTTTAGCAGTAGTTGACCCTTTGTTTCCTGGTTTACTTTAACCTGCTAATCTTTTAAAAAAGCTTCAAGTGGTTGACCATGATAAAAAAGTAGCTTGAACAGCCTTACAAATAATTTTCACCAATATCCATCAGCCTCAGCTAGCATGCGAAGGTCAAGGAAGATTGAAGAGGCATAGCTCAGTGGGAGAGGATCTACCTTGCATGCAGAAGGTCCTAGGTTCAGTCCCTGGCATCTTGAGGTAGGGCTGGGAGAGGTTCCTGACTGAAAACTTGGAGAGCCTCTGCCAGTCAGTGTTGACAGTACTGAGCCAGATGGCTGAGCCAGATGGATCAATAGTCTGATTCGATGTAAGGCAGCTTCCTGTGTTCCTGTGGAGTCCACGAACATCTGGGGAACCACAGGTTCCCACACCCCTGGCCTGAAAGAACAAAGAACTGATGGTCTTCTTGGCTGAGAAGAAGTAACCACTAAGCTACACCAGCTTGCATAGCCACCCGTGATGCATCAGAGGCTGACGTTGAAAGCAGAAGTATGGCAGGGCAGGGAATTTTTCAAAATAAAAGTGGCACTTTAAGCTTTAGCTATGCAGGCAAATACTGTATAACCTTCCTTAGCTTTGTTTCTCAGGTGGGTTTGCTTCTGAGAAAAGTGTTATGTATTTGGCATGCAAAGGATTGGCACAGAGCACTCCCAGGAGATGATGTCACCCTCCCTGCTGGGAAGTAAGTGGCAGCGCTTCATCCCTGTCCATCCTTACTCCACCACAAATCTTTTTCCCTGTGGGAAGAAACCAGCCAGGGAGAGATACTGAGCGAATAAAGGCACTCCTCCCCCCTCCCAACTTGGCAGCCTCCTGTAGATGCTTTTTTGTAGAGGGGTGGGGAGAGTTGGGAGACTCTCCCGCATATCATCCATTTTAATTATATGATGCAAAATTGCTTAACGCTGGTGGATCATGCCCAAATGTTTTGGGGGGAGGAGTTATAACTTAGTTCCAAGCAAGCCCCAAAATGACATCAGCTTACTTGGAAACGATGTCCCTGAAATCTCGCCTTAGAGATTAGAAGAGGATTTTCTGCTTATAACTCAGAATGTTATGGTTGTCAAACAGCATCACTGTTCGCAAAAGCGCTTTTGGGGATTTGCAGTTTCTCAGCTGCTTTACATGCAGTTTTCTCTTTTAAGTTGGATCATTTTTGAAGATATTCTGCCGGAGAGTTGTTTTTTTTAGTCTGAGAGTGCCACAGCTGTGGGGCCTGTGAAAATCTGCACGGTATTAATGAATGTGGCTGGAACAATGGTGAAGTTTCTCCGATTTGTTGTGTAAGATGTGTGTATGTGTGTTCTATGTTGGCAGCTGATGAAGGCGGAAGCTGAAACGTTTTGTTAATATAATAAAAACCTCTGTTTGGTTAATCACAATTACGTTCATATATATATAATGCTGTGAAATAGAAATAGAGATAAGGGCTGCTGATTTCATGATGGTGTGATACTATGCAAAATCAAAATATGTGGGTGGTATTCAGGACTAGTCCTACTCAAGGTAGATCCACTAAAGTTAATAGGCATGACTAACTTAGGGTCATTAATTTGAATAGGTCTACTCTCAGTAGGACTTAGTTTAATACAACCCTCTGAATACAATTCGGGGAAGGGGACTGAAAAGGGGCGCCATCACCCCAAGCAGCTGATATGTTCACCTTTTACAGAATATTGGGCTAATTCTTTTTTCTTTCTTCCTTTTTTTCTTTTCTTTTTTGCAAGACCCATCCAAAACATTTCACAACCAGGGAGCGTACAGGTATAGCAGGGCACTGGAAATATGCCTATGATACAACCAGCTCCCAAGGCAATATTTCAAGCAGAATGACCATATGCAGCCATTAATATCAGGGAGCTGTCAGATGGTGGCGGTTATCTTGTTCTCCCCCCCCCCTTTCAGTCCTTGTTATAGATACCTTGTTCACATGAATATTTTCAAGGTTTCCCCTGGAGGAAGGTTGATGAATTGCTTTCTTTTTATCCCCCTCGTTCTTCAGGGAGCTTATGGCAGCATGTGTGATCCCTGCATGCTTCCAGGCAGCCTCTTTGTAGAGCCTTCATCCTGATTTTCTTTGAGCAAAGTTTGCAGGGAGATTAGATGATGTTGGCTACTGACTGAGCATTTATTCCAATTTATTTGCGGGGAGGCTAGATGACGTTGCATCAAGCAATTGTTCTTCCAGTGTGTTTTCCCATCACTTCCCTTATCACAAAAGGTCCATTTTGGGGGTGGGGAGAGCAGGTTTATTGCACAAGAACCCCCAATTAACTTTAATTGCATGACCTGAATTTGCTGTTATCTGATTGAATACCACCTGAAAATAGCAACAGTCTGGAAGTGCCCTCCTCTCCTCTGTTTTATCCTTGCAACAGCCCTGTGAGATAGGTTAGGCTGAGAGAAGATGATTCACTGAAGATCACCCTGTGAGCTTCAGTGGCTGAGTGGGAATTTGAACCTGGATCCCTACAGTCCAAGTCCAATACTGCACTATGTCCACTGTACCACTCTGGCTGTCAGAATTATTATAATGTTGGTGGCCTTGTTTGGAGTCACAGTGTCATGTGCCACAGGCCTCAGACTCAAACCCTTCTGGATCAAGCACCAATTGCTTTCTCCTTGTACCAAGGGAAGCCTTGGTTGGATCATGCTGAGCTTCTGCAGCAGTTTTTTTCCATTTAATAAAACTGTTTACTGGCACCTGTGGAGGGGTCCTCCTTCCCCTGTTTGTTTCCTAAATGTGGACATCCAAATTAGCTCTCATTCTAGGACAGGGATGTGAAAACTGCGGCCCTCTAGAGGTTGCTGAACCACAACATCCATCGCCACTGACCAGGCTTGCTGGGGTGATGGGGATTGGAGTCCAACAACATCTGGAGGGCCCACAGGTTCCCCATCCCTGTCCTAGGAGACTATCCGTGTTCAGTCCTCATAAGGATCTCTTGGTAGTCCAAGCATTTTTCAGTGCTCAGGTACTCTTAGACATTGACATGATCTGAAATAGATGTGTGATCTCCACTTCTACACATCATACTTGGCTGGACACAGTAAGGAAGCAGCAGCAGAACCATACCCTGCTAATTTTGAGCTTCTTAACTCCTGTGACATACGCCACTTTTCCAAATTCTGCACTGTCATCAAAGCAAGGTGCTTTTATCCCTCTCCCCTTCCTTCCTTTCTTTCTTTCTTTCTTTCTTTCTTTCTTTCTTTCTTTCTTTCTTTCTTTCTTTCTTTCTTTCTTTCTTTCTTTCTTTCTTTTTCTTTCTTTCTTTCTTTCTTTCTTTCTTTCCTTCCTTAAGAACATAAGAACATAAGAAGAGCCTGCTGGATCAGGCCAGTGGCCCATCTAGTCCAGCATCCTGTTCTCACAGTGGCCAACCAGGTGCCTGGGAGAAGCCCGCAAGCAGGACCCGAGTGCAAGAACACTCTCCCCTCCTGAGGCTTCCGGCAACTGGTTTTCAGAAGCATGCTGCCTCTGACTAAGGTGGCAGAGCACAGCCATCATGGCTAGTAGCCATTGATAGCCCTGTCCTCCATGAATTTGTCTAATCTTCTTCTAAAGCTGTCCAAGCTGGTGGCCATTACTGCATCTTGTGGGAGCAAATTCCATAGTTTAACTATGCGCTGAGTAAAGAAGTACTTCCTTTTGTCTGTCCTGAATCTTCCAACATTCAGCTTCTTTGAATGTCCACGAGTTCTAGTATTATGAGAGAGGGAGAAGAACTTTTCTCTATCCACTTTCTCAATGCCATGCATAATTTTATACACTTCTATCATGTCTCCTCTGACCCGCCTTTTCTCTAAACTAAAAAGCCCCAAATGCTGCAACCTTTCCTCGTAAGGGAGTCGCTCCATCCCCTTGATCATTCTGGTTGCCCTCTTCTGAACCTTTTCCAACTCTAGAATATCCTTTTTGAGATGAGGCGACCAGAACTGTACACAGTATTCCAAATGCGGCCGCACCATAGATTTATACAACGGCATTATCATATCGGCTGTTTTATTTTCAATACCTTTCCTAATTATCGCTAGCATGGAATTTGCCTTTTTCACAGCTGCCGCACACTGGGTCGACATTTTCATCGTGCTGTCCACTACAACCCCGAGGTCTCTCTCCTGGTCAGTCACCGCCAGTTCAGACCCCATGAGCGTATATGTGAAATTAAGATTTTTTGCTCCAATATGCATAATTTTACACTTGTTTATATTGAATTGCATTTGCCATTTTTCTGCCCATTCACTCAGTTTGGAGAGGTCTTTTTGGAGCTCTTTGCAATCCCTTTTTGTTTTAACAACCCTGAACAATTTAGTGTCATCAGCAAACTTGGCCACTTCACTGCTCACTCCTAATTCTAGGTCATTAATGAACAAGTTGAAAAGTACAGGTCCCAATACCGATCCTTGAGGGACTCCACTTTCTACAGCCCTCCATTGGGAGAACTGTCCGTTTATTCCTACTCTCTGCTTTCTGCTTCTTAACCAATTTCTTATCCACAAGAGGACCTCTCCTCTTATTCCATGACTGCTAAGCTTCCTCAGAAGCCTTTGGTGAGGTACCTTGTCAAACGCTTTTTGAAAGTCTAAGTACACTATGTCCACTGGATCACCTCTATCTATATGCTTGTTGACACTCTCAAAGAATTCTAATAGGTTACTGAGACAGGACTTTCCCCTGCAGAAGCCATGCTGGCTGTGCTTCAGCAAGGCTTGTTCTTCTATGTGCTTAGTTAATCTAGCTTTAATCATACTTTCTACCAGTTTTCCAGGGACAGAAGTTAAGCTAACTGGCCTGTAATTTCCGGGATCCCCTCTGGATCCCTTTTTGAAGATTGGCGTTACATTTGCCACTTTCCAGTCCTCAGGCACGGAGGAGGACCCAAGGGACAAGTTACATATTTTAGTTAGCAGATCAGCAATTTCACATTTGAGTTCTTTGAGAACTCTCGGGTGGATGCCATCCGGGCCCGGTGATTTGTCAGTTTTTATATTGTCCATTAAGCTTAGAACTTCCTCTCTCGTTACCACTATTTGTCTCAGTTCCTCAGAATCCCTTCCTGCAAATGTTAGTTCAGGTTCAGGGATCTGCCCTATATCTTCCACTGTGAAGACAGATGCAAAGAATTCATTTAGCTTCTCTGCAATCTCCTTATCGTTCTTTAGTACACCTTTGAGTCCCTTATCATCCAAGGGTCCAATTGTCTCCCTAGATGGTCTCCTGCTTTGAATGTATTTATAGAATTTTTTGTTGTTGGTTTTTATGTTCTTAGCAATGTGCTGCTCAAATTCTTTTTTAGCATCCCTTATTGTCTTCTTGCATTTCTTTTGCCAGAGTTTGTGTTCTTTTTTATTTTCTTCATTTGGACAAGACTTCCATTTTTTGAAGGAAGACTTTTTGCCTCTAAGAGCTTCCTTGACTTTGCTCGTTAACCATGCTGGCATCTTCTTGGCCCTGGCGGTACCTTTTTCGATCTGCGGTATGCACTCCAGTTGAGCTTCTAATATAGTGTTTTTAAACAACTTCCAAGCATTTTCGAGTGATGTGACCCTCTGGACTTTGTTTTTCAGCTTTCTTTTTACCAATCCCCTCGTTTTTGTGAAGTTTCCTCTTTTGAAGTCAAATGTGACCGTGTTGGATTTTCTTGGCAATTGGCCAGTTACATGTATGTTTAATTTAATAGCACTGTGGTCACTGCTCCCAATCGGTTCAACAACACTTACATCTTGCACCAGGTCCCGGTCCCCACTGAGGATTAAGTCCAGGGTTGCCATCCCTCCGGTCGGTTCCATGACCAACTGGTCTAGGGAATAGTCATTTAGAATATCTAGAAACTTTGCTTCTTTGTCATGACTGGAACACATATGCAGCCAGTCTATGTCCGGGTAGTTGAAGTCACCCATTACTACCACATTTCCTAGTTTGGATGCTTCCTCAATTTCATATCTCATCTCAAGGTCTCCCTGAGCATTTTGATCAGGGGGACGATAGATCGTTCCCAGTATTAAGTCCCTCCTAGGGCATGGTATCACCACCCACAACGATTCTGTGGAGGAGTCTGCCTCTTTTGGGGTTTCAAGCTTGCTGGATTCAATGCCTTCTTTCACGTATAGAGCAACTCCGCCACCAATACGTCCTTCCCTGTCCTTCCGATATAGTTTATATCCAGGGATAACTGTATCCCACTGGTTTTCTCCATTCCACCAGGTCTCCGTTATGCTCACTATATCAATGCTCTCCTCTAAGACCAAGCACTCCAGTTCTCCCATCTTGGTTCGCAGGCTCCTAGCGTTAGCGTACAGGCACTTGTAAGCAGTGTCTCTCTTCAAATGTCTTTGGCACTTGTGGTTAGGCCTGTGGTAATTTTGCTCTTCTGAATTTATATCCTGTGCCCCTGCTCTCACAATGCCTACTTCTAGGCCTACCCCTTTTATAATTTCATCATTTCTTTGGTTTTTATCCCAGGGGGGAGGTTTATTCCGAACCGGACCTTTCTCAGCTCCTGTCGGGTTTTCCCCCTCAGTCAGTTTAAAAGCTGCTCTGCCACCTTTTTAATTTTAAGTGCCAGCAGTCTGGTTCCATTCTGGTTCAAGTGGAGCCCGTCCCTTTTGTACAGGCCCGGCTTGTCCCAAAATGTTCCCCAGTGCCTAACAAATCCAAACCCTTCCACCCGACACCATCGTCTCATCCACGCATTGAGACTGCAAAGCTGGGCCTGTCTGGCTGGTCCTGCGCGTGGAACTGGTAGCATTTCAGAGAAAGCCACCTTGGAGGTCCTGGCTTTCAGCATCCTACCTAGCAACCTAAATTTTGCTTCCAGGACCTCACGGCTGCATTTCCCCATGTCGTTGGTGCCAACGTGCACCACGACCACTGACTCCTTCCCAGCACTGTCTACCAAACTATCTAAACGACGGGTGATATCCGCAACCTTCGCACCAGGCAGGCAAAACACCTTGCGGTCTACACGCCCATCATACACCCCACTGTCTATGTTCCTAATGATCGAATCACCCACTACAAGGATCCCTCCACCCCCTGGAGATATATCCTCGGCACAAGAGGATAGCTGCTCATCCCCCAAGGAATGGGTCCCTTCTAAGGGATCGTTTCCCTCTTCCTCAGCTGGATGCTGTCCTTCCCCGAGACCATCGTTGTCCATGATAGCAGGAGAGCTATCATCGTTGGAGTGGGACACAGCTATAACGTCCCTGAAGGCCTCCTCCACACACCTCTCTGCCTCTCTCAGCTTTTCCAGGTCCGCCACCTTGGCCCCAAGGAAATGAAGTCGTTCCCGGAGAGCCAGGAGCTCATTGCACCGAGAGCATACCCACGACTTCTGTCCAGCAGGCAAATAGTCGTACATGCTGCAGGCGGTGCAAAACACTGGAAAGCCCCCACACCCCTGCTGGCTTCTTACCTGCATAGTTTTGTTTAAGGTTTATTACGTCAATGGGTTGGAGACTGCGGTTTAGTTGAGGTCAGGGAACAGACGGGCAGAGTGGGGGGCCCTGGCCTCCTTGCCCTGCAGCCAAACTCGCTCTGCTGCTTAACTCGCCTTGACGCTTTGTCAGCTGGGGCTCCCTCTAGCTCGTGGAGCAGGCTCCCTCACTAGGGTGCTCTGATTTTATATGTGTGGCTGGTTCCTCCCAGCTACTGCTGCCAGCCAATGATGTGTTACTTGAGGCTGATGGCTATCAGCTGGGGCTTAACTCTTTAGTATTCCCTCAGGCTTCCTTCCTGAGCGAGGGGCAGGGCTGTTTAAGCTTTTGGCTGCTTTTAATCTCAGCAAGGGGCTGCGCCTTCCAGGCAAGTCTTTTGTGTTTGTTGTTTTCCCACCTAGAACAGCCTGACCTTTCTTTAACCTAGGGAAACAGAGCTTGTGGTTGTGTTTCAGGAAGGCTGAAGCTGCCCTTTTTAGCAAGGACTGAGCTGACTCTCTCCCTGTATGTATCGGTGGAGTTTCCTTTTCCCCCTTCTCTCCGACTGGAATTTAGCCTTGTTTACAGTGTCCCCTGAAGCTTTCCTGCTAGGGTGGTGTTGAAAACTAGCTTTCTATACGCTTCCTTCTCCTAGGCACTCCTAGGCAGGTGGTCTTCCAGTGGGAAAGGGGTTGAGGTGGTCAATGTGTGAGACACAGGCAGACCAGGTAGTCTCAGTGGGAAGCTGGCGTGATGTGCGTGTCCACCTCCAACTGACTGCAGCTTGTGAAATCAGCCACCATGCTTCCGGTGGATCCGACCCCACATATGTCACAAGTATATGGGGCTCTTGAGATTGTGGCTCTGCCAAGCAGAACCAGTGGTAGCATCTTCTTATATGGGAAGGATTTAACCTTTGGGAAGATGGCAGCAGTGAAAGCTGGCACTACCCGATGGAGTGCCCCTTCTTTCAAAGGCCTGGGGCAACCAGTCCCAGAATCCCTGCCCGAAACCCCGTTGAGTGAGTGATGATGATGCGGTAAATGCAGATGCTGAAAATGTGGATGCACCCACCGGTTAGCTCCACAACAGGACTGCTCTTTTTGCCGGAGCTGAAAGCACAGCAGCAGCAAGCGCGAACACCGCCTCAGGGATTGTTTCTCTTGCGTTTTTTCCTTCCTTCCTTCCTTCCTTCCTTCCTTCCTTCCTTCCTTCCTTCCTTCCTTCCTTCCTTCCTTCCTTCCTTCCTTCCTTCTTTCGTTCTTTCGTTCTTTATTTATTCATTCATTCATTCATTCATTCATTTATTTATTATTGGCTGTTTCTCCCAGTGGGAGCCTTTAGAAATTTTAAATATCGTCTGGCAAAGAGGAGCACCACAGCTCTGTATTTATATCTAATAATGGAATCCTGCTACGTTTATACCCCAACGTGTCCATTGGCAAGAATGCAATAGACAGTGCCCGATATACTAAAATAGTAAAGTGGAAGATTAAATAAGGGAAATGTCTGTGCGCAACTGAATCTGAAAGATGAAGCAGCCACTCATTTCAATGTTGCCATTAAAATAACTGTGTCTGTCTTGACTGAGATCCAAAGGCAGTATATTTTAGTTCAACCAAATATGTTGTTTGAGCTGATACCATGCCACCCAAGGAGGAAACGTACTAAAGATAACTCAGCCTTGTAATACGAGTATATGACTGAAAATAGTCACCTATGACCGGAACGAAATGCTGTGGTCTGCCACTGAAACCACTGAAGAAAACAAAATATGTAATATGACCGAGTTCCCTGAATTCTTTTTTCCCCACCCATGCTGCATGGAGCAGCAGATTGAGGGCTCATCCAGACAACTGTAAAATGTGTGACATGATCGCTTTGTGTTTTCATTATTTTTCAGTCGTCCATATGACACCATGCGGTTTTACGCAATTTTGCACGGTTAAATCTGCTCCTGCAATACCGCAAATCATGCGATTTGCTTTTTTAAACCGGAAATCATCCGCTGTACCTTCAGGCACTTGGATGCAATACCACGGACTTTACAGCTGTGGGCGTTTGATGGGCGGTTCTTGGGAGGTTCCCCATATCCCTTCCCTCATTCTCAGGCAATCACATATTTCCACTGTTGCGCATGTGCGCAAATGTCCGGGGAAAGCCCAGGAAAAAGGAACCTATCAGAGCAATGGTGTTGTGTTGGGGGCACCCCTGCAACTTCTACTGCACAGATGCAAAAAAGCGCATTTGCGCAGAAGCAGCAACAGCGGTAAATTTTTAGCCAGCCTGCAAACTGGGCAGCCGCTCAGGGTGAGATCTGCAATTGTGGTTGTTTGGAAACTTTTTCAAGGGAGAAAATATTTATCTTTGCCTAACCTCCACCTCCCACCCCTCACCCCCCGCATCAAATGCCCTTCTTGAACTTATTGGTCTTTGCTTCCAGGCATCCAGAGTAGAGGGAGAGGGGGGGAGAAGAGAAATAGAGGCTTTCTTCTTGGATTACAGACACTCACACACCCTTAGTCAATTTCGCTATCCAGCCTGCAAGGCTACTCTCTTTGAGTTTTGTCAATTTCAACCACAGCCTGCAGGTTCTCCAAAGCCCAGCTCAGCTGAAAAGCATACAGTCGCTTTTGCGAAATATTGCAAATACAAGCAAAAAACCCACAGGAATTATTGGCATATAAGTGGTTTGCTAGAGCGTCTCAGCAACCCGCAACCATAGAGACTGGTGGTCTACCTTCCTAGACATGACACATCATTACTTGCTGTTCTGGAGAAATAAGTGGAATCATGTGTATCTCCAGAAACGTTAATATGCGTAAAGGTAGAAAAGCATACAGTCGTTTTTGCGAAATATCGCAAATACAAACAAACAAAAATACAGGAATTATAGGCATATAAGTGGTTTGCATGTTTCTTTTATCAGAGGAAACACTGCAAAGCCTGTGCTGGTCGCTTCAGCGCAGATTGACACAGCAGCTGTTTGCCCACATTCCCTGCCCGAGCCAAGAGCGGCCACCCGTGGGGGGGGGCTGTTTGCTTCCCTCAAGGGCAGCATTCCTGCTGACCAGCCGCATAATGGTCCGGGGCTGAACTCTGCAGTGAATGAGCCCGAGGGTTACGGGGGGATTCACCTGGCGATTACAAGCTCTGATCTCTTGCACTGCCCACAATCCCCCTGGATGGTCAGGGGCACCTGGAGACACACACACCCCAGCCGGTGCTGCTCCAGAGTGGTGAGCGACAAGGAACTCCATTACAGCCACTACTACCAAACCATCAGGAAATTCAAACTCGCGCTCGTACGTTCAAATGCATGCGCCTTGTTGTGCTTTGTTGCAAAGGGGGAGAGGAGCATACGTCATATTTTTGCGGACCAATTGGCTGATAGGGGGGAGTGTTATGGGCGGAGCTGGGAAAAAGCGAGAAGAAGTTCGGGTCCTCTCGCTGCGTGTGTGGGCGCAAAAAAAGCAGGTTTTTTTATTGGGAAAGAGCAAACAAACAGGCAAAGTGAGGACTGTCAGATGACGAACCGGATATGGAAAACGTGGATTATCCCGCTCCGTTTGGATGAGCCCGTAATGAGGGCAGGGAGAACCTGGAATGTGATGACATCTCATTGTGCATTACCAGGGGGAAGTGGAGAAGTAGACATTCTTCATTCATTCACATCATTTCATTTATGAATCACTTCCCAATATGTATCTCATAGTGATTAACAATAAAAATATCAGTATGGTGATGCTTTCTTTGACAGTAGGCATACATTTCCCATCTAGCTCTCAGCTCCTGTGTAAAGACATTCTTGCTAAATCTTTGGTGACCAAGCTTGTATAATCCTGAAAATCAATTTTGAAAAAAAGTGGCTAAAAGGGCAGGCATTCAAGGTTTTACTTGTTTGTATCAGCACAATTTTAGATTTGTAGAATGGGCATGATCTCTTGGGCATGGATGAGGACTTCACATTTGTGTCTGCTGAAGGTGTAAGCCACATCGCATTATCTACTGTGACTGACTTTTAAATAGACCACTAGTCCAGAAAGGGGGTCATCAGAAGATAATTCTGGGTCTGCTGGCAGTAGAACAGCAGGGCTCTCTGACTCTTGGTGCGCTTCCAGACTGCTGCTATTTTCAGGTGGAATTCAATTACATACCACACTGGCAAGTTCAGGTTACAAAGTTAATTTAATTGTGTAACCTGAAGCTGATTGGGAGGTCTTTTGTAATAAACATCCTTCCCCCAAAGATCAGACTGTTTGCTGTAAGAAAAGTGATGGGGAAATGCACTGAAATATTAGGGATTTATTTATTTATTTATTTTATTTCATTTTTAAACCGCCCATAGCAAATAGCTCTCTGGGCAGTGTACAAAAGATTAAAAGTACAGAAATACAAAATATCACAATAAATAAACTGAAACAAAGAGATTTAAAATTGTAACATTAAACGCTTTAAAATGCCTGGGAGCATAGCCAGGTCTTAACCTGGCGCCGAAAAGATAGAAGCGTCTGCACCAGGCGTATTTCTTCACCCTTGCTTGATGCAACGTCTAACCTCGTTGCAAACAAATCAAAATTATTACCCAATAAATAGTCAACATCATCTAATTTCCCTGTAGCTCAGTCGTAGAGCAAGTCCTAGATTCAGTCACTGACATTTCCAAGTAGGGCTGGGAATGTCTCCTGACTGAAACCATAGAGAGCCACTGCCAGTCAATGCAGACAATACTGAGCTAGATAGACCAATGGTCTGATTCAGTATAAGGCAGCTTCCTATGTTTCCAAACAAATCAGGATGAATGTTTAATAAACAGGTTGTCTGGTTCTCCACCACCACCTTTCTCAATTAGGCTGCTGAGCTAAAGAAAACTTGAGGGTAAACCAGGAGTGGATTTTTGCATGGCAGGACTGAGCTCCATCCTGATACTAAAAACAAATTCCTGGGTTGTGCAAGTGCTCAGAGACACCCTGTTCCTTAATTCTGTTTTGCACCCAGCTCCAGTTGGTAGACCTCAGGGTTCTAGTTTTAAAAAGCAAAAACAAAACATAGATCCTGCAAGCCTGAAGTTTGCTCATCTCTGACCTAGGGTAATACAGGTGTGGGGAACCCTTGGCCCTCCAGCTGTTGCTGAACTTCAACTTCCATCATCCCTGGCTATTGGCCATGCTTGCTGGGACTGGTGGGAGTTGTAGTTCAGCAACATCTGAAAGATCAAAGGTTCCCCACACGTCATGTAGTAAGAAGAACTGCAAGCACAAGGAGAGTTTCATCTGTTTTAGGGAGCTGTTGGGAGGATGTAATTTTTGCTTTTGGCTTTTTGGGATCAGGCTGTCTGTGTGCCACATATGACTTAAATCGTGGGTATCTCTGGACAGGCTTGTAAAATGTTTTGTGGATTAGTAATGTTTGCAGATCTCTTTGCAAAGCTATCCTAGGCCGTCCTTAGCCAGGGCTGGTACTAGACTGCAACAGGCTCTTGAAGGTGGTGTCAGGGACAGCAACACAATGGCACTATCACCACTGCTGGGGGCTTAAATTGGCCTGCTGCACTGGCCAATTAGCATGCTGTGCATGCACGCCTGCCATCGCCCAAGTTGAGTCTTGCAGCTGAGGTATATTCAGCTATTCCTTGTTTGAAATGTGATCTTGCCACCAATTAGCTTAGGTCATAAGCAGGGGCCCTTGGCCAGTGCCCAACCTGGCTGTCCGCTGGTGCCAGGCCTGTCCTTAGCTGTCCTTGAAGACTTCTATGTTCCTTGAAGACTTTTTGCCCTCCCAAATGGCTGTTTCCAGAGAGCATCTATCAAAAGTCCCCAGTTAACCTTTGAATGATGTTATCTCCCACCTTTGTTTTCAAGGATCTGCTTGCGGAAGTCAGTCTTTTGGGCTCTGTTTGTGGGAAAGGCTGTCTTTGTCATAATGATAGGGAAAGCCTTTGTTGGAAGGGAGTGGGAGAGAATGACATTTTGCAACGATTCCACAAAGTATTATCAAGATTAGTCTTACTGAGTGTTTTTTAGGCAACTGGTGCAATCCCTTCGCTTTTTAAATGTCTTGCTTTGTAATTTGCATTTCCCCAAAAGAGCAGAGCTTCCTTGAGAATGTTTTGATCAAGGGGCATGCAAGCCCCAATGCAGCAGAACAGAATGAATGGCAGAAGCTGAGCCAGTCAAGGAAATGGAGCCTCTGCCTTGAGGGGCTCACTATGCCCAATTTTATTTATTTATTTATTTATTTTATTCGATTTATATACCGCCCACAGCCCAAGGGCTCTCAGGGCGGTGCACAACATGGATAAAATACAATAAAATCACAAAAACAGCAAAGTATACATTATTAAACAAGTAAACAACCTAATATAGATTAAAAACACAAATGAATTAAAATGTCTGGGAGAATAAAAAGGTTTTAACCTGGCGCCGGAAAGATAAAAGTGTAGGCGCCAGGCGCACCTCATCAGGGAGACTGTTCCATAAATCGGGGGCAACCACTGAAAAGGCCCTAGATCTTGTTACTACTGTTAGGTCAGGATATACAGCCCAGTTGCCTGCAGAACCACGATTCACTTATTCTACTTGAAATGTCTTGGGCATCACGGGAAACTGAACCAAAGTGGCCTTTGAATGACTTTTGATATAAAATGACGGTTTATTTCCTGGTGACCTGACCCTTACCTACATTCCAGTGGCTCGAGTAATAAAAGCCGGTTTAAGCTGGAAACTTCACTATTATGTATTTCTTGTATACATCTATGCCTATAACCTTGCCTATTGTTACAAATGTGCCTTGCATAGAAATGTTAAAAGTTGTTCCACTGCCCCATAGACCTTGACTTGTAAAACCCTTTGATATGCAAGCTTAGTAATTTCATGTCTGTCTCCAATTGAGGGGCGCCCGGTTGCAGCTGGGCCTCCTCTTAGGCTCTTCTCTTTGTCTGGTCCTGCAGAGTGCTTATCTCAAGGACATGCGAAATATGCAGACATAGAGTCTAAAAGATAGTCTCAATGTTTCTACTTATGCCCTTCCCCTGTACCCCTTTACCTCCTTCTACATATCTTAAGGTTGTAATAACTAGCAATTGCTTCTTTTGTTTTTATGACGTTACCCCCCCCCCGATATTGTAAACTTCGGGGAGAGACTATATATTTCCCAAACTACCAATAAACAAGGTTCCCATGCTGGCCTGCTTTGGCTCGTGAGTATTGGGTCCCCTTTGCAAAGGAATTGTCTTGTGTTTACTTGATCTCTGATAGTGGGTTCATTTGCACTCAGCTCCGCACTTTCTCGGGTGTAAGCGAGTTGGGGTTGACAGAGACGACTCGCGTGTTGGGTTTGGACCTAACACTACCCTCCGAGCTTCTCTGTGAGTCGGAGCTCGGAGGAGGGCCTTAGATGTTGAACGTAGTGAACAGGTAGGTTCATATCGGGAGAGGCGTTCCGCTAGGTATTGTGGTCCCGCACCGTGTAAGGCTTTATAAGTCAAAACTAGCACTTTGAATTTGGCCCAGAAACAAATAGGTAGCCAGTGCAAACGAGCCAGAACAGGTGTTATATGTGCAGACCGCCTAGTCCTCATCAGCAGTCTAGCAGCTGCGTTTTGCACTAGCTGTAGTTTCCGAACTGTCTTCAAAGGCAGCCCCACATAGAGCGCATTGCAGTAATCCAATCTAGAGGTTACCAGAGCATACACAACTGAAGCGAGGTCATTGCTTTCCAGATAGGGACGTAGCTGGGCTACCAACCGAAGGTGGTAGAACACATTCCGTGCCACCGAGGCCATCTGCGCCTCAAGAGACAGGAATGGATTGAAAAGAACCCCCAAGCTATGAACCTGTTCCTTCAGGGGGAGTGTAACCCCATCTAGAACAGGTTGAACATCCACCATCTGGTCAGAGAAGGCGCTCACCAACAGCATCTTGGTCTTGTCAGGATTGAGCTTCAGTTTATTAGCTCTCATCCAGTCCATTATCACGGCCAGGCAACGGTTCAGCACATTAACAGCCTCACCTGAAGAAGATGAAAAGGAGAAATAGAGTTGCGTGTCATCAGCATACTGATGACAACGCACTCCAAAGCTCCTGATGACCGCACCCAGCGGCTTCATGTAGATGTTAAAAAGCATAGGGGACAGGACCGATCCCTGCGGGACTCCACAATGGAGAGTCCAGGGTGTCGAACAATGTTCCCCAAGCCCTACCCTCTGGAGACGATCCACCAAGTAGGAGCGGAACCACTGCCAAGCAGTACCTCCAAGTCCCAACTCCATGAGTCTCTCCAGAAGGATACCATGGTCGATGGTATCAAAAGCAGCTGAGAGATCAAGGAGAATCAACAGAGTAACACTCCCTCTGTCCCTCTCCCGACATAGGTCATCATACAGGGCGACCAAGGCTGTTTCAGTGCCAAAACCGGGCCTAAAACCGGATTGAAACGGATCTAGATAATCGGTTTCATCCAAGAGCAGCTACCCTTTTGGACCAGCTGGGGCTTCTGCATTGTTTTCACATGTCGCTTCAGCCAGTCAATTGCTGCATCACAGGCTAGACGCAACAAAAGGTAAAATGACCAGAAAGTTAACAGTGGTGCATGTTAAGTTAAAAAGACTGTGGCCCTACCTGTATTATACATTTAGAGCACTATTATACCACTTTAAACAGTCATGACCCCCCAAAGAATCCTGGGAACTGAGGTTTGTTAAGGGTGCTTAGAGTTCACAGAAGACCCCTACCACTCACAAAGAGTGGTTTACAATCAGTCCATTTGTCGCTCTGTGAGAGGATAGAGGTCTCCTAACAAGGTGTGTGTTACCTTAGGCAGCAAGATTTCTTGGGCCACTCATGGTGTTGCACTGTGTAGTCTCTTGTTTTGAGTTCAAGAGGTAACACTAAAAAAGAAAGGAGCTTACCAAAGTTATTGCTGCCCTGAGCTCCTTTTGGGAGGAAGAGCAGGATATAAATTTAATAAATAAATAAATACAATAATTTTAAAAATAATAAATGGTGGAAACATCTGCAGTCTGCCACACTACTTAGAGCTTCAGATTATGTGCAATTAAACCAGGGCATACAGCCCCTAACAGGAAGCGTCTAGTTGAGGATATGTAAAAATGTGCACTGTGGAGGCTGGTCCAGTTGGACGAATGGGGCAGCACCCCACCAACCTCAGTCTGCTCTCAGCCAGCCCCCAACTGCCTGCTTCTTACTTACATCGTCTAGGGGGCAGTCCTGGCTATCAGCTTCCTTCTTCTGTGCCTCAGTGTTGCCCCATGTAGAACTCAGGAAGGAGGAGGATAGGACAAAACTAGAATTAGTTGGCTCTTCCTGTCATTGGCTCTGGCTCCACCTGCTCTTGGCCTCCCTCCCTTCTGCCCCACCACTTCCAATGGTCACCAGCCGCCACTGAATATACAGGAATAATTGTCAACAGGGCAGTGAGAATAGTAGTAAAATAAGGGCAAGGGTCTTTAAAAGGCAATTTCCAGAAACGTTTCTGAAAAGACCCAAGATTGATTTGAATGATCTAAGATCTGGATTTGAAGACATGTAGGACACAAATCCACTAAAGGACTTGAAAAGACAATGGGCTGAGGGCATATAGATGGAACTGACTGCACGCTGAGAGGTACTCAGCTCCACTAGCATTGCTGTTGAAGAAACAGCCAACCCGACAGAGCAACTAACGCCCAGAAGTGGAGCGCTGCGGACATTTCCTTAGGCAAGTGTCTGCGTATTTTTACCTTTACATGTTCCTTATGATTGTGAGGCTGGCACTAATTCAGTTGCAAAGTGGTTTCCACTGCTGTTACTGCCCAAGTTGCAGTGCAGATTTAAGTCAACTGACTGTGATGGTTGCGAAGTTCAAGAGGTGCTCCATTTCCCATTTAAAGTTGTCAACATCTTATGTCTTCATTCTGGTGAATATGTAGTCTTGTATTCTCTCCTCCTTGCATACTCCAGTCCCTTCCATATTTCCCCAGCCCACTGTGGTTGCCATTTAAGATAACACAGGGGTGGGGCACCTTTTTCAGCCCAAGGGTCACACTTTCTTCTGCGCAGCCTTCTGGGGGCCACATGCCAATGGTGTGTGGGGCCCGAGTCAAAAGTGTCCAGAGCCATAAATGTGAATGCCCTTCTCTAGTTTCATAGAATCCTAGAATGGTAGAGTTGGAAGGGGCCTATAAGGCCACTGAGTTCAATCCAATTTCTTCACACACTCATGTTCCTCTCTTTCCTCCATTCAGGCGAGCAAGAGGCATTATCGGAGTTGAAGGACACATTCCGGCCAGGCAAAACCCCTCAGCACGGAGGGTGTGAAGCAAGGCCGGTGAGGGGTGTAGCCTGGGGGGAGAGGGGCCTGGAGGCCACATTTGCCTTGGACCTGAGGTTCCACATCCCAGCAGTAAGAAGGGACACTTGCAATCAAATGCCACAGTGTGCCAGGGAGGCCTGTCGGCCAGCCACCCCCTTTTCCAGAATATGCCGCGCTGTGTTTGGCTCCCAACAGAGCTTAACTGTTCCATGGCAAATGAGCAAGTACAATCCTCATTGGACTGTTTAATCCCCCCCACCTTAATAGTTTTTGATTCCTGAAAACCTTGGGGTTCCCCCTGAGGCTACCGGCATCTCCCTCTTGTGTGTGGAGGGTGCCATTCTGGCTACATAAGGATCAACACTTTGAGACTGAGCTTGCTCTTAGTATGAAAATGGAAATGGACTGCCTTCAAATCGATCCTGACTTATAGTGACCCTATGAATCATGGTAAGTTGTATTCAGAGGAAGTTTACCATTGGCTCCCTCTGAAGCTAGTCCTCCCCAGCTGCAAGCTGGGGGGCAACTGGGCTCCTTAGGACTATGCAGCTTGCCCACGGCTGCACAGGTGGCAGGGCACGTAACCCCTGAGCCACTCACTGTGGGGGTGATCTTTAGTTGGCCCTTGACACCCAGAAGACACGAGCAGAGATTTGAACTCACAGACTCTGGACTGCCAGCCAGGCTCTCCTAATTTAAAAAATTAGACATGCCTTCAGCGTTGCATGTATTTTGGCCCTCAGCAGATAGGCTTCACAAAATGGAAGGTATTATCTTACCCTGGTACGTACTGTGGCTCGCAATGGTCCTCTCCCTTCTTTCGCTTCCATTTCACCCCTCTTCCCTCTGCCCCTTCTTCTCCCTCATTTTTTTCTTTCAGGGTGCTTCCAGGCAGTCGCTCTATTCAGGTGGGATTCAACCACATCCCTGCAAATTCAGGTTGCGCAATTAGAGTTGAAGTGCAGCTCTTGTGCAACAAGCTCGCTTCCTACCCAAAGACTGGACTTCTTACTATAAGGAAAGTGAGGGGAAAATGCACTGGAAAGTGTGAGATAACTTTTGCGTGATGCAACCTCATCTAAGTTCCTCGCAAACAAATCAGAATGGATGGTCATTATGTTGCCTGATCTCCCTAAAACAGATCAGGGTGAATGCTCAATAGACGGGTTGTCTGGAAGCACCCACAGTCTCTTCCAGATTTCCAGTCAAGAAACTCTCCTTTATAGTTGCCCTTCGTGATGAAACTGCCACTTGGGACTGACATTTAGTTAGCTTAATTTTTTTTTTAATTCCACTTGTTACCCCAACTGGTTTTCAAAGCAGGTTACAACTGGAGATCTATAAACACACAAATCTGCCATTCAAGTACAATGTTGATTCTGTTTTTTTAAAAAGAAGGTAGAGAGAGAAGGAAGTCAAAGTGCAATGAATGTTTTTATACTGAAACTCTTGTGAAAATAACCATCACATATGGTTGATCTCTACTATTTTATAGTAAGCTAAAATGCAATCAAATCAAGGCATTTTTAGAATATTTCAATGTCGCCCATTCATATGGCCATAATTAATCCATGGCTGTGGATGTTGAATAAGGAACATCAATAAGCAAAATATGTCCTGAAATGTTTTAAAACATGTTTTTTCTTTGAACGCTTTCAGTAAATTGCTCAAAATAGTAGAGTAAAATACATCTTGTCCTCTGGCTCCAATTCTGCTTCCCCCTCCCCCCCAAAAAACTGATCCTTTTTTTAAAAAAAAAAAAACACCAATCCTCATAATTCTAAAATTCCCCGGAAGCCAGTTATCAGATATTAAAAAATATAAATACAGTGTACAGCAAGAGATGGAATTTACACTAAATATGCTTTGGTTTGACAGCTCTGGAGGCTTTACCAGGTGAAATGAAATAATGTTTTTGAATTTAAGCCAATAAAACCTTGATGCTGCAACAGTAACCTGTGTAAATAAGGAAGATTTTCAGCTCATGTTTGTCACAGCAAAAGTTTAACATAAATTAAAATCCGGGAGTGCTTAAACAACTGAATCTTTTTTTGTGGCATGTTACCAAGCAACTATGAAGTGGCTTGGATACCCAGTCTGCAAAAGAGACAAAGGGGGGGAAAGCCTTCATGCCTGAGAACCATTCAAATGCATTTCAGTTTCAGGTTGAGCCTTGCAGCTGAGGTGCATTCAGCAATTCCTTGTTTGAAGTGTGATCTCGCCACCAATTAGCATAGGTCATTAGCATTCTCTTACCCATTCAGTTTGTTGAAATCAGGTGTAAGTTATAACCATTGTATACCCTGTGTTTAGGGGCCTGAATGGATTTCCTGCAAGCATAGAAAAACTATGTGAATTCTTTAAATTTTTGTTGTTTTGTAATGATTGGATGAGTTTTGCAAGCAATTTGTTAACATGGTCAGTCGTAACAACTGGTTGTGCCATTGGGTTAACATACATATCCCCAGAACAACGTGATTCAAAGCAACCTGCCCCAACCTCGTGCCTTCCAGATATTTTGGACTCCAGGTCCCATCAGCCCTAGCCAGTACCAGGTTGGGGGGAAAGGTAAAGGTAAAGGTGTCCCCGCACTTATAGTGCGAGTCGTTTCCGACTCTTAGGGTGACGTCTTGCAACGTTTACAAGGCAGACCGTATATATGGGGTGGGATTGCCAGTTCCATCCCCGGCCTTTCTTTACCCCCCAGCATATGCCGGGTACTCATTTTACCAACCACGGATGGATGGAAGGCTGAGTGGACCTCCACCCCTTTTTCCGGAGATTCGACTTCTCCTGCCGTTGGAATCAAACTCTGGCTGTGAGCAGAGCTTCGACTGCGCTACCGCCGCTTACCAATTTAGCCTATTTTGAGCATTCTGAAAGCCATTGGTACTATCTGCCCTGGTGAAGAGAAGCATCTGCCCTCTTTGACATTAACATAGTCATTACATTGACAACATTGACGTTAACTACCCAAGGCTGTAACTCAGGAACACCCTTCCTGGGCAGAGGGAAAGGGTCGCTGCAGGCCTGGCAAGGCAACAACAGAGCTGGGGAGAAGGCTTTTCCCATCACTGTTTCCCCTTCCCTCTGGCACCATCAACAGCTTCCATCATATAGAGTTTTGAATGGCAGGAGCTGTTGATGCCATCTGCCCAATGAAGCCCCCAAGATGTGGGAACCTTGGAAGCTGCTGAACACTAGGTAGGGCTGTACTTGTCCATTTAGCTGCCCAATGGTGGCTACTCCTTATTTTGTCCTTCTGCCTTGCCTCACTTCCTCCTTTGTTTTTACTGGAAACAAAGCCCTATGAGGAGAGACGGAAAGAACTGGGTGTGTTTAGCCTTGAGAAGAGATGGGGAAATATGATAGCACTCTTCAAGGACTTGAAAGGTTGTCACACAGAGGAGGGCTGCGATCTCTTCTCGATCGTCCCAGAGTGCAGGACATGGAATAATGGGCTCAATTTACAGGAAGCCAGGTTTCCACTGAACAGTAGGAAAAACATCTTATTTATTTATTGTATTTATATACCGCCCCATAGCCAAAGCTCTCTGGGTGGTTAACAGTAACTTAACTGTTAGAGTGGTACAACAATGGAACCAACGACCTAGAGAGGTGGTGGGCTCTCCAACACTGAAGACATTCAAGAGGCAGCTGAACAGCCACTTGTTGGGTTTGCTTTAACTTGGATTCTTGCATGGAGCAGAGAGTTGGACTTGATGACCTTATAGGCCCCTTCCAACTCTACTGTTCTGTGATTCTGTGGTTCCACTGCACCCCCAGAGGCTTTGCTAGGTTCTGAAAGGGCTCTGGGCACAAAGTTGTATATGCTACTTTTTTCCATGGGAAATTAGAAGGGAGGGTGGCTGGGGTCTTGCTAGCACTGCACTTTGTGCCTTCCACTCATCTGTCCAGAGGTGTAGTCATCCATGGTCTCAGGGGGTCTTTAGACCCCTTACTTTTTGGTAAGCAGGGTCACATCAGGGTCCGTATGTCTCCAGTGTCCTATGAGCCAATCCTCATGAAAGGGGAGTGTGCTTAGCCACTGAGAAGAACCTTTGAATGTGCTCCCTTGTCCTTTTTTACTGATTGAAGCCAATCAGGAGTGAAAGGAGGGTGGGCGAGCCACTGAGAACATACTCCCCTTTCATGCTGATTGGCTCCTTGGGACGGTCTGTTGTTGTGGGAGAAGGCACACCCAAGAGAAGGACTGAGGAGTGTAGAGATGAGAATGGAGAGCAAGGAGGGGGGGGGACGGGGCTGTGAAGGGGGCGTGGCATGACTCTCATGAAGGGACTCTGCACTTTTGGGTTTGCCATTACACTGCGGCATCTGTCCTATAAGGCAGTAGATCTGGGTTTGCTGCAAAAGACCTGGGTCAGGGCTGTTGGCTCTGCCTCCACCAGATCCCTTCCGTTTTCATTTAAACTTCTCCCTCTCTCGTCCTGTGTGCTCATTTCTCTCTGCCTCATCCTTTCCTAATCCTCCCCCCTTCCCTCACCGCTGATGCTTCCATTCCGGGGGCTTCCCTAAGCTGCTGTGTGAGACCCTGCCATCACCAGGTGGGGGCATTGCTTCACTTGCCTACGTACCTCCACTCTGCTCCCAAATTCTCTTTGCCCAAACGTAGCTTCCTCCCCCGCATTGTCTTCTCCCCTCTCCTCCATTGCCCACCAACCACCATCTGGTCCCCCCCCTTCTCTCTCTTTCTCAGTAAAAGCAGAGCAGACCCTGACAGTTGAAGCTCTCCTGCATTTAGAGTGTCGTGCCAGTGCCTGCTGTTCTCCTGTCCGCCAGCAGTCTGTCTCTTGGACTGTGCCTTTGTGCTGGCAGACCCTGCTTGTTGTTTGGAGGGCTGCCAGCATTCTTGCGTCTGCTTCTGTACTCTCTCCCACGTCGTGGTGCCAGTCACCCCTGGAGTATCTGTTGTAAGCAGAGGCCCTGTAAGAACCAGGGTGCCCAGCAGGCAGCTCTCAGTCTCTCCTTGCTTGCTGCTTCTGTGCCCGTATGCTGCCGCCCCATTTTGTGGGAGAGATACTGTACTGGCCACTTTGGCCACACAGCACTGCTGCCCACCTTAAGTGAAAAAGTGGCTGGACCCACACAACTGCTGTGCCAGAGAGATAGATTGTGTCCATATTCAATAAGTTCCTGATGATGGTGCTTGGCTGAAGGAGAGAGATTAGCCATTGTGACCATCCTGATGATGGTGCCTGGCTGAATGGAGAGACTGGCCATTGTGACCATCCAATGATGCTGCTGAAGGGCAGAAAAACTTACCCAATGTGCTCTCTCCTACTACAGTTGCTGTTCATGTCTAAAAAACTGACCTCCTTGTGCACTGATGTTGCCATCCACTTTCATTGGGAAAGGTTCCCTTTACATTCCAGAGCAGGTGGGAATTTCTCAACTTCCATCCAAGTGCAGCATTCTCTCCCTTGTCTGGCAGATGCAGCCACTTCCTAGGTCAAGGGGCAATTGCCCTCTAATTCCTGTGAATGTGCCTCCCTGTGCTGTGTTCTCCTGCTGCCTTCCAGCTGGGAATCCCTATGGGCGGCAGCATACGGGCACAGAAGCAGCCACCATTTCAGGACGAGAGAGGATCAGGCAGAACAGGACCAGCCCAAGATGTTTTGCCACCTGGGGTGAAGGAAATTATCCTTTCCCAGACCCCCATTTTTATATTCCAAAGCTGACCAGACTGGCAGCTGAATCTGACTTCTGCACTGGGATGGACAAGCTGGGGGGGGGAGGGAGGGAAATATACAAGGCAGCAGGCCATGAGGCACTCAGCGCTCTGTCTTTCAACATTTGTTACCGCTGCTCCCTGCCCCCCCCAATCATCTGCCACTCTTAGGGGTAGGAATCATGGGATTAGCACTAGTGCAACAGGATTTCCCCTTTCTCCTCCTCTCCACCCCACCCCATCCCCAAATCTGCAGATGGCTTGGGGGAAACGGAGATCAGATTTAGGGGTGCACGGGGAGGGGGGAGAACGTTCCATTGCACTAGCGGAACATTGACCTAATCAGTATGTTGAGCAATAAAAGCCAAAGTTCTGAAGTGAAGGCCCTGGGAGTTGCGTTTGTATTGATGGCTTTGTAATTCGTTGATAGAATAGGCATGTCTGTGTGTGTTTCTTCACTGTAAATGTGTCAGTGGTTCTTGTGCTCTGATCAGCAACTTGTTCTTCTGAGAGAGCAGGAGTGGGAGTGGGGGGCCTAGAGTCCAACCCAAAATAGCCACCTGCCAAGTCCTCCCATAAGATGTTCCTCTTGTCAGAATGTATTGTAGAGTTGTTATAGATTCCTCTTATAGTCAGATTCATAAGATATTTGCATTTTCAGTTTCTTTTTTTATTGGCTGTGTAAGTATTTTGCATGTTATAACGTGAGCCTATCTCACATGTGTTTTTATTTATGTACCATTGTTGTAACATATTGCTATTTCTATCAGTTACATTGGTTACTACTTATACTGTTTACCAGATCCATTGACTTCATCTGTGGTTTTTTGTATAATTTGGGGACACTTTTCTTTGTGTTTGTGCCTGATATACAACCATACGTTCTCCAAACCTACAAATTCTCCAGATTTCTGCACCATTTCCAGGCTTTGTTAATTGTCCACCACCCAACCCCAGCACAAATACACATTCATGATTTCTTATACAGCAAAATTTTCAAAAATATTTTCTCTTTAGGTAATACTTTATTTATTATTGTTGATTATTATAAAGAATACTTTATTATTAAATAAAGTAAAGCAAAAATGTGGAAAGTGCAAATCTTTTGGCACTGAAAGCCTGAGGTGGGGTGCTTTGTCATATAGTTTGCATAGCACACACAGATACTTTATTAATATTGATGCAAATAATATTTATTAAAGGTGCAGGATTGTTTCTCATAAAGGGAGCCAGAAGGGTGAATATGGTGAAGCTTCTAGATGCCACTCAGAAAATTGAGGAGGGATAGACACCAATGCAAGGAATCATTGGTCCTTTCTTATTTTTTCGATGGCAGCTTTTATCCCAGCCTTGCTAATGATCACCTCTCATTTTCCGTGTTCACTGAAAGACAATTGCTACAGTAACCACAATGCTGAGGTCATAGAAGCTAACAGACTCCCAGAATTTCTGCTCATCACTTCAGTATGGGAAAGGCTGGGAAAGCTTGTAGTAGCTATAATGTTGGTTCCCTAAATCATAGCACCAAGGCTGAAGAAACTAGCATCTTGCCATTCCACAAAACAACTTGGACATACATAACAGTTCAGCTCAGGCTGAATCTTGCCTAAACACAAGTGAGAGCTCACCTTAGAACCCACAGTCAACGCTGTCATTGGCTACTAGTCATGATGGCTATATTGCTACCTCCACTGCCAGAGACGGTATACCTCTGAACACCAGTTGCTGGAATTGCAAGTGGGGAGAGTGCTGTTGCTTCTGCTTTGTGGACTTCCCACTTGTGGACTTGGCACCTGTGAGAACAGGATGCTGGACTGGATGGGTCTATGGCTTGATCTAGCAAAACTCTTCTTGTGTGGCAGTGTTTGGTGGCAAAAAATAATTTGCCACCCTTACATCTGTGCAGTGTGATCCAGCAGACCTGTTCTAAGTTATGATGGCACCATCAGAAACTCACTATGAATCACTTTGCAAGACTCCTTGCTGATAATGCTCCATGTATCTGTTCCAACTTGAACACCATGTTGATGACAGAACCAATACTGGTTGCCTCTGGGGTTCCTTTTTGTCAGTATCATATGAACATTTCTCCATGCGTACAACCAGAGACAAGATATGTGGAAAGGTGAAATTTGTCATGTGTGCTCTGGACCAGCCTTTCGCCAACCAGTGTGCCTCCAGATGTTGTTGGACCACAACTCCCATCAGCCTCAGCCAGCATTGCCAGTGGCTGAGGCTGATGGGAGTTGTGGTCCAACAACATCTGGAGGTACACCAGTTGGAAAGGCTGCTCTGGACTCTGGACTGTACTTTTTAAAAATCTTTTTTTATCTATGGCTGTACTCCTCTATACTGCAGGGATGGAGAACTTGTGGCCCTCCAGATGCCATTGGACTCCAATACCCATCAGCCCCAGCCAACTTGCCCAGTGGTCAAGAATTATAGGAGTTGGAGTCCAGCAGCATCTGGAGGACCATAGAATCCCCCACTTCCGGCCATTCTGTGTCCTATTCTCTGTTAACTTTTTCTGCTTGCCTCCAGCTCACCACCAAAAACATTATCTGTTCTTTCTTCCTCTTCCTTTTCAAAATTCTGTGCACCTTGATTCATCTCTCTACATTCCATGGCTATGAAGGTGACCCATCTCTAGCAGTAGCCATTAGACTTCTACAGAATAGGAAGGCAGTTTGCCTTGAGGCTACTGAAGGCCTAAGCCCTGGGATAGAAGAAAACATGGGGAGGAGGTTTTTGGAAATGTCTGTCACATCCCCACCCTGCCAACATTCAACCTTTAGCAGAGGGAGATGTGATTTCCCTTTTCTTCCACAACCCTTTATAACAAAGTTGCTATTAGGGACTTTATTTCCCCAGCCCTTGCTATAAACATCCAGGTTTCCAATCAAGCCTCAACCCCCCCTCCCCTATGTATCTTTATGACATTCAAAGATAACAGTGCTGGATTGGTCCTCTGTAACCTGCTACAGTTACGTTCTCAGGTACTTTGCTGGTCCCCATTGATACTCTTGTATTCTTGTAATAGCTGGTCAAGAACCAAGCGTGTTTAAAAAGAACAAATAAGTTTGTTTATTTAACAGATGTTTCTTAAGCAAGATTGTTTATGTTTCAAGTACTGAAGCATGTAGTTTCTAAATATTGTTCTTTACTTATACAATTCCAACAGTCTTTACTGTTTTTGTCAGTTAATATTAACCTGACTTTATTATGTACTCTATATACTCTACAACCCCCTCGCACCCCATACACACCCTCCAGCCCTCTCCTTCAGAACATCAAACCCTATCCCTCTCCAACTGTCAGTCCTTGTCCAACTGTCAAACCTTTCAAATTTATCAGTCATCCCACATTCGCCCAGGCCAATCACAGACAGCATTCACCAGCATTCCATACTCTCATTCCCCCCTTCCAACTCTCACTACTTACCATACTCAACTTATTAAAACCTCGCTTTCCATAAACAATGAAACAAATGCACAACAATTATTTACACAGAAATATGGAACTTCACAGTGTCAGCCTAGGACCAGACTGGGTGATTGATTGATTGACTGACTGATTTCCATTTATGAATCGCTTCCCATAAAATATCTCTTAAGGATTTCACAATGAAAACATCAGTAGTAAAATCGGTTTTTAAAAACCATATCTAAAGCAATTAAAAACAATTCCAAATATAAAAACAATTAAAAACCATTTCAATCTAATACAGATACACTGGGATGAAGATCTCTCGCTTAACACTGAAAAGGGAAATTCTTCACTAGGTACCGAAAATATAAGGGTCTTCCTGGTTTTTGGCAAATAAATTTTGGGTTGTTGCAGAGTAAATTACGGATAGGAGCTTTATTTAAGAGCAGCACAATGCGATTTGTGATAGTTGGGTTAGAATAAAGACGCAATAGAAGTGAAAATGAATTGTTGCTTAGCTTGGCTGTGGTCCTGTGTTTAAAAAAACAAAGCTTGCAGTGGGAGCTGGCATTGGCAAGCACTTGCTTCTGATGGGTCTGCCTGATTACAAGCAGATTGTAAACCAGCTGCACAGAGGAATTATAACAAGACAAATTCGAATGAACATCTTGCTGGGGCAACCCTACTTGCCGTTTAAGGGTGACTCTTTTTTAGTCTTTATTGTATTTTAACCAAATGTGTAATAAAGTTCCTTCTGTGCTGTAAAGCAGGGATTGCCAACTTCTGTAATATTAGGGCCCCACGCTGTCATTAGACACTATATGGAAGGCTGAAATAATCCACACCTCCCTGGATAATCAGGTTCTTGTAATAAGGTCAGTTGTGGCCTAGCTGTAAGGGCTTCACAAGGATGGAGCTTGTAAGTTTTGAGGCTGAGAGATAAGTATGTTTCCTGCAAGTTACCCTCAAGAGGCAGATTGACAGGGGTCTTTTCCCTCTCCAGCAAACATATCAGATAAATGTATATCAGATAAATGTATATGCTCCACAAGATGCAGTAATGGCCACCAGCTTGGACAGCTTTAAAAGAAGATTAGACAAATTCATGGAGGACAGGGCTATCAATGGCTACTAGCCGTTGATGGCTGTGCTCTGCCACCCTAGTCAGAGGCAGCATGCTTCTGAAAACCAGTTGCCGGAAGCCTCAGGAGGGGAGAGTGTTCTTGCACTCGGGTCCTGCTTGCGGGCTTCTCCCAGGCACCTGGTTGGCCACTGTGAGAACAGGATGCTGGACTAGATGGGCCACTGGCCTGATCCAGCAGAGCTCTTCTTATGTTCTTATGTTCTTATATGTAATGCACACCTGAAGCATCATTGCCGCTTTTCCTTATCAGTGAGATGATCAGCAAATTGTTTGGCACACTTGGGGTGCTTTCAGTTGATGACCAAAAATGGTGAGAAAGTAGGTAATGCTATTGTTGTGAATTGGCGGGGGGGGGGGGGGGGTAGGGGAGGGGGAGGGAGGAGGAGGGGGAGGGGAGGAGGAGGGAGGGGGAGCGGGGAGGGAGTGGGGGGAGGGAGAGAGAGAGAGAGAGAGAGTTAATGGAGCCAGAATGACTGCAGATGTTTCTTACTAGTGCCTGGGAACTTTACCTTTCACAACTTCAGTTGGAGGAAACTACAGCTAACTGGCCTAAGAAGGCTAGGAAGTAAGTTGGAGAAGACTTATCTTTATTCCTCTTCCCCAGGTTAGGGCAGTCAATCTACATCTGAAGGGATTGCAGGATTATTATTTTTTAAAATAAAGTCATAATTGAAAATGTAAAAGAAGACAAAAACAACAATAGGAGAGAGCAGAGGAAATGCAACAGTTTGGGAATGAACAATGTCTGGATTCTTGGGAAGATATTAGTGAGCCTACTGTGTCCATCAAGAGAAAATGGCTATTGTGGAAACACAGTTTGATTAAAATGTGGCTGGGCTATCAAGAGCCACATGAAATTATCTTGGGGGCTAAATCTGTTCTGCAGAACAGTTAACTGGCCAATCCTGCTGTAGAAAAATATGCCCCCCTCATGCAAATGGCATGTTCATTTAGAAAATATGTGGAATGAAACCTAGAAGGGAAGGGAAGTGTAAACCTCATTTTTATTGAATCTTATGATAGCAAGCAGATGGACAAATCCCAGATCCTGAACCAAATCAGGCTGATTCAGACCTGAGACCGTCAAAAAGGCATGACACTGGATGGCAAATGCATTATGTCCTGAATTCACATTACACATTTTTAGGTGTACATGCAATAAATAGTTTGGGTGTATACCTAAACTGTATTCTGTGACAAGGCCCAGTAAGACTTAATGGACTGGATTATACATTACTGCTATCAAGAACTATTTCTTCAGTCACATCCTGTGATTATAAGACATAATAGCTGGAAACTGTCTGTGAAGGACAGATAAGAACATAAGAACATAAGAAGAGCCTGCTGGATCAGGCCAGTGGCCCATCTAGTCCAGCATCCTGTTCTCACAGTGGCCAACCAGGTGCCTGGGGGAAGCCCGCAAGCAAGACCCGAGTGCAAGAACACTCTCCCCTCCTGAGGCTTCCAGCAACTGGTTTTCAGAAGCATGCTGCCTCTGACTAGGGTGGCAGAGCACAGCCATCACGGCTAGTAGCCATTGATAGCCCTGTCCTCCATGAATTTGTCTAATCTTCTTTTAAAGCCGTCCAAGCTGGTGGCCATTACTGCATCTTGTGGGAGCAAATTCCATAGTTTAACTATGCGCTGAGTAAAGAAGTACTTCCTTTTGTCTGTCCTGAATCTTCCAACATTCAGCTTCTTTGAATGTCCACGAGTTCTAGTATTATGAGAGAGGGAGAAGAACTTTTCTCTATCCACTTTCTCAATGCCATGCATAATTTTATACACTTCTATCATGTCTCCTCTGACCCGCCTTTTCTCTAAACTAAAAAGCCCCAAATGCTGCAACCTTTCCTCGTAAGGGAGTCGCTCCATCCCCTTGATCATTCTGGTTGCCCTCTTCTGAACCTTTTCCAACTCTAGAATATCCTTTTTGAGATGAGGCGACCAGAACTGTACACAGTATTCCAAATGCGGCCGCACCATAGATTTATACAACGGCATTATGATATCGGCTGTTTTATTTTCAATACCTTTCCTAATTATCGCTAGCATGGAATTTGCCTTTTTCACAGCTGCCGCACACTGGGTCGACATTTTCATCGTGCTGTCCACTACAACCCCGAGGTCTCTCTCCTGGTCAGTCACCGCCAGTTCAGACCCCATGAGCATATATGTGAAATTAAGATTTTTTGCTCCAATATGCATAATTTTACACTTGTTTATATTGAATTGCATTTGCCATTTTTCTGCCCATTCACTCAGTTTGGAGAGGTCTTTTTGGAGCTCTTTGCAATGCCTTTTTGTTTTAACAACCCTGAACAATTTAGTGTCATCAGCAAACTTGGCCACTTCACTGCTCACTCCTAATTCTAGGTCATTAATGAACAAGTTGAAAAGTACAGGTCCCAATACCGATCCTTGAGGGACTCCACTTTCTACAGCCCTCCATTGGGAGAACTGTCCGTTTATTCCTACTCTCTGCTTTCTGCTTCTTAACCAATTTCTTATCCACAAGAGGACCTCTTCTCTTATTCCATGACTGCTAAGCTTCCTCAGAAGCCTTTGGTGAGGTACCTTGTCAAACGCTTTTTGAAAGTCTAAGTACACTATGTCCACTGGATCACCTCTATCTATATGCTTGTTGACACTCTCAAAGAATTCTAATAGGTTACTGAGACAGGACTTTCCCTTGCAGAAGCCATGCTGGCTGTGCTTCAGCAAGGCTTGTTCTTCTATGTGCTTAGTTAATCTAGCTTTAATCATACTTTCTACCAGTTTTCCAGGGACAGAAGTTAAGCTAACTGGCCTGTAATTTCCGGGATCCCCTCTGGATCCCTTTTTGAAGATTGGCGTTACATTTGCCACTTTCCAGTCCTCAGGCACGGAGGAGGACCCAAGGGACAAGTTACATATTTTAGTTAGCAGATCAGCAATTTCACATTTGAGTTCTTTGAGAACTCTCGGGTGGATGCCATCCGGGCCCGGTGATTTGTCAGTTTTTATATTGTCCATTAAGCTTAGAACTTCCTCTCTCGTTACCACTATTTGTCTCAGTTCCTCAGAATCCCTTCCTGCAAATGTTAGTTCAGGTTCAGGGATCTGCCCTATATCTTCCACTGTGAAGACAGATGCAAAGAATTCATTTAGCTTCTCTGCAATCTCCTTATCGTTCTTTAGTACACCTTTGAGTCCCTTATCATCCAAGGGTCCAATTGTCTCCCTAGATGGTCTCCTGCTTTGAATGTATTTATAGAATTTTTTGTTGTTGGTTTTTATGTTCTTAGCAATGTGCTGCTCAAATTCTTTTTTAGCATCCCTTATTGTCTTCTTGCATTTCTTTTGCCAGAGTTTGTGTTCTTTTTTATTTTCTTAATTTGGACAAGACTTCCATTTTTTGAAGGAAGACTTTTTGCCTCTAAGAGCTTCCTTGACTTTGCTCGTTAACCATGCTGGCATCTTCTTGGCCCTGGCGGTACCTATTCTGATCTGCGGTATGCACTCCAGTTGAGCTTCTAATATAGTGTTTTTAAACAACTTCCAAGCATTTTCAAGTGATGTGACCCTCTGGACTTTGTTTTTCAGCTTTCTTTTTACCAATCCCCTCATTTTAGTGAAGTTTCCTCTTTTGAAGTCAAATGTGACCGTGTTGGATTTTCTTGGCAATTGGCCAGTTACATGTATGTTTAATTTAATAGCACTGTGGTCACTGCTCCCAATCGGTTCAACAACACTTACATCTTGCACCAGGTCCCGGTCCCCACTGAGGATTAAGTCCAGGGTTGCCATCCCTCTGGTCGGTTCCATGACCAACTGGTCTAGGGAATAGTCATTTAGAATATCTAGAAACTTTGCTTCTTTGTCATGACTGGAACACATATGCAGCCAGTCTATGTCCGGGTAGTTGAAGTCACCCATTACTACCACATTTCCTAGTCACTTTGAGGAAAAGGTGAGGCCAGAGAACATGGTTGCTGAGTATCTTTTAATAATTTACAGAGTAATCCTAAGCATGTCTACTCAGAAGTAAGTCCTATTGAGTTCAGTGGAACTTACTCATGTGTGTTAGGATTGTAGCTTTATAACAGGAACATAGGAGCCTGATTTATACCAGATTAGACTATTGGTCGTTCTAGCTTAGTATTGTCTACACTGACTGGCAGCGTCTCTACAGGGTTCCAGGCAGGGGTCTGCCCTAGACCTTTCTGGAGATACCGGGGATTGAACCTGCATTCAAAACAGATGCTCTGCCACTGAGCCATGGCCCTTCCCCATAATACTGCTTTGGGATACAACACCAATTCTTACAGTAACGAGGGCTGCTACTTCTCATCTCAGTTCAGCTTTTCTTATTCCCCCATGTGACTTTAGCTGTTCAGAGTGCTGACTTTATGGTGATATTACTCCTAATATCTGCTATTCATCATGCTTTTTACATTGAGCTTTTGTCATTTCCACCGTAAGAGCCCAATTTGAGTGTGATGTATACAGCAGCTAATTTGCTGGTGGAATACCAGCTGAGTTATTGAATCTGCGTACATGGGATGCTAAACATCAGACTGGGGAGGGAGTGAAGAGCTAAGGTTTAAGAGGCAGGAATATTCTAGATGCAGTGAGATTGACACTATAATGAACTCAAAAATGGCTTAAAATGATAGAAGCTAAGATGACAAATGCTGTGTTGCCACTTCATATGGCTTCAGAATCAACTAAGAACTGATCCTTTGCTTAGATTTGCAGCCTGAAAGCGTCAGATTGCAGGTGTTGCCCCAGGAATTTGCATTATTATGGAGAAGGTTTTAAAAAGCACTATAGAATTGTCTTGAAACCTATTTGGAGGTTTTTTTTAAAATCCTTTATGAAAACTGAAATACTATTGCATGCAATCTGCTAGCACTAGCCACTGAATATTTTCCTTTGTTATAAAGAGTCTTTTGGCAACCAATACACATAATAAATTCATTAGGCTGCAATTCTGTACATGGATAGGGTAATAGCTGCGGGAGAGCAATTTTAGTGGCAAAATAGCCTGCAGAAAAGGGGGTTTTGTGTGTGTGTGTGCATGCACGTGCATATAGTTAAACATATTTTATGTGTAGAATATATGTGTATATTTTGTGCACTGTGCACCCCATTGGAAGCACAGAGGAAGGAGTAAGAGTGTAGCTCCTTCAAAATTAGCAAAGGGAAGCATTGTTATCTTATTTTCTGCTCTCATCATCCTCTCCAGCTTAAAAGTGAAAAAAAAATTTTTGTCTCATGTTAAGCTTTCCCAGTTGCAAAATTCATATGGAAATGAAAGTGACAAGTTCTTCCCTTCCCATTGGAGCCAGTCCAGAGTATTCCCCTCATTATCAGAGCTGAAATTGACAAAACAAAATAGAAACTCTTCTCACTTTCATTTCTACAGGGAAAGAGATTCTCTGGACTGGAGCTTATCAGTTTGGCTTCTGCTGTAAGCAATCATTGTGCTTAAGTCCTTAGAACTGTGTGCAAAACCCAGTGGTGCAACTGACAAGATTTCTCCCCACCTCTATAATGGAGAAGAGATAGTTCTGGACTTGCTGCACAAGTGGGGGGAAGTGTATTGGATCACAGCCTAGAGTGCTACATTTAGGTTTGCTTGCTTGCTTGTTTACATCAGAAAAGTTTTGATTAAAAAGCTGCAACCAATGACCAAATAGTTCCAGTTAATGACCAGATAGTTCCAGCTAGCCTTGATCTGCTTATGTCATCAAGTGTTGCCCACCTACTCACTCCACTCCTCTTTATTAAGCCTTATTGTGACCTTAGATATACTGAAGATATACTGAAGGCAGAGTGAAGCCTGCTGGTACCATACACAGAGGAGCTTTTTAAACAGGTGCACTTTGCCATCTGGGATTGGCTTATCTCTCCTACACACATTCTTGATCAAAGGATTTGGAGAATTTCCCATTGCCTTCTTGCTTCCATCTCTCCTCCTGTTTGAGAGAACAGATGCCAGTTGGGAGGGAAAAAATCACAGAAGAGATTTCTTATATGTGATAGTTGCATTAGGTGCTTTATTGCCATGTGCTTAGCATAGCTTTGAGCTTTAATTCATTCGGGTTATGGCTTTATGGCAGGACTGAAAGAAATCCAATGTTGAAGAAATGTCCTACTTAGGAAATATCTGATTAGGAAGCCACGTAAACACTCCACAAGCAAATCAGAATAAATTCTCGTTGAATAACCACCCCATCAACAAAGCAGAACAAATGCTCATTAAAGTCCAGACATAGTCTAACCACTGCATAAGCTTCATGCAAGCAAATCAGGGTGGATGTGGAGTAAACAGGTTGTCTGGAGGAATTTTAACTAGTCTGGAAAGAAAACATGTAATACGCAAATGTAGATATGACAGCCTCTTCTAATGGCAATAATCAAGGAATTCCTTAAAAGGATGGGTTGTATGCTCATTTACACGCCCTCCCTCATTGCTTGGAATCTCGGGTCAGCAGCAAGAGAAAAGTAACAGCCAGGATGAATGATGAGTCCTCTGTCTATCTTCAGCTTGGCTTAGCTCCCCACACAAAGCTTGTTTATTCAATCTTTGTAATGGGGCTGGGGTGAATTCCACCTAGAAAGAATTCTGTTGACATGTGTGATGCAAAAAAAACCCTCCATCTTATGCTCAGGTTACATATGTGTGTGTAAATAAACAATATATAGACACCAAAGTTTCCTCTGACCTTCATTCCAAGGAAAGGAAACCAAACCCTGAGTAAGCTCAGGAATCCCTGGAAGCCTCTCACTGTTCTGAGATTGGGTGTGTGCAGCAATATATACTGAAGACATAATCCTGCTAGCCATAATTCTATGGGTGATGAGCCCTTTTCAGCTTGAGGGCCACACTGCCTTGTCAGCAACCTTTGGAGGGGCCACATTCCTGTGGTGGGTGGGGCCAGAGGCAAAAAGTGAGCAGAGCAACAGATGTGACTCTTACTTTGTACAATAGGCTCTACAAGCCGTGCAAAAGCACACACATAAAAATCCCTCTCCATCCAAGAGAGCTAGAGGCATTATGGTTCCATCCAGGCAAAACCACATAAGGAAGATTCATAGCAGGGCTGGTGTAATCTGGGGAGTGGGTGTGGCCTGGGTCAAGTCCCAGGGGCCAGATAGAGAGGCCTGCATTGGGCCCCTGGGCCTGAGGGTCCCCACCCCTGTTCTAAACTATTGGGGTCTCCTTTGGCCTTGATTTGTGAGCCCTTTTTCATGTTATTGTTAACCTGCTTTTTCTACGATGATAGATAGATAGATAGATAGATAGATAGATAGATAGATAGATAGATAGATAGATAGATAGATAGATAGATAGATAGATAGATAGATAGATAGATAGATAGATAGATAGATAGATAGATAGATAGATAGATAGATAGATAGATAGATAGATAGATAGATAGATATACAATGTATTTCAATCTACAACCATAAAAAAGCAATATAATACGAAGTTCAGTCAAAGCAACAGCAGCAGAGGCAACAGGCATCCTCTTCCACATTTTGTTGATGTCATTTGAGTTCAAAGGCAGCAAACTGGTGGCCTACGGTGGGCCAGATCCATCTCCCAAGGCAATTTTATCTACTTTTTATCAAGGCATGGCAAAGCATTTGCCCACAGTTTCCCTCAGAAGGGGAGAAATGCATTGTAATGTTCTTGCAAGAATGACAGATCCCACCCATCCATTTTTTTGCATCTCAGTTTTGATTTTGTCCATCACATGTGTAAATGTGCAGCACTGTAAACGATGCTATCTGCTCCGCAACTATGAATCCCTTAATGGTGCTGATGCTATTATGTAGCCTGAGCATGCAGGATGGAGGTGAGTTTATGCGGCAAAATACACTTCTGGGTCTTAGGCTGCCATCTGGAGATTACAGTATTTCTCAGGAACATAAAGCATGAGAAGTGCTTTTCTGATTCTGCCCAGCCCAGCATCTTGTCTCCAAAGGTGTCAGGAAGCTTCCTATCCCTGCTGTAAGCAATGCAAAAATATATATTTTTTAATGAGAATATTTTTATAAGGAGGCAGCACATTGCATTTTTGCAGGTGGTTTCGATTCTGCGCCTTGGCATGCATTTCAGATATTCTCAGCAAACCCAAAGGGACTTAGTGCAGTTACTTGATGAGTCAAGTAACACAGTGACAGTGAACCCTGAGACCAGAAACGTATCTGGAAGAACCATAAAATAAGATCCAGCTATGGCATCTGTTGTTAGGTGCAGGTTTTTCACCCCCACACAGGAAAGTTGACATTTACACCTGAGGGACAACCGTATCTTAAAGCAGATGTGAACAATTATGCCATTAGACCACCAAAACCCTTGGAACAGAAGGAACTCAGCAGGTATTAATTCTGGGATCCAAAGGGAATTACCCTGGATTCTGTAGAGAAAGCTTCATCTCCTTACAGACTTGGTTAAGTAGCATTAATACAAATATTCAGTTGCAAATGGTGATTTTATAGATGGGAGAGCCCCTAACAGATGGCCTTCCCTTCCTCCCCGCTTCCTTTCATTTTTCCCCCCAAAGAGCAATGTGGCCAGGGACAGGTGCCAGCATTGAAGGGAGCCCCATGTCTTTTGTAGTGCCTGAGCCGAAGGCATCCTCTACAGTGTTCACTAGTCTCCCAGCATCTTTGGCGTGTGGCAGGTGTGGTGGTCCCAGCACAATGGAATACATGCTGCTGCATCAGTTCTAAAGAGAGCTAAGCTTAATATAGATAACGAACTCTAGCAGGAGTGAGATTGTTCTCCCAGAGACTGAATCAAAGGTATCCTCCTGTGATAATTGCCATCTGAAAGGAATGGAGTGCTATTGTTGAGGGAATCCAGGGTGTCTGCGTTCTTCCTCAGAGTTGTAAAAGCTGGAAGAAAATTGGCTTAATTTTGCAAGGATGCCCCTGGAAAGGAGGCTTGCCATTAGTCTGAAATGTTGCCATAGATACAGCTAACAAAGCACTCAGCATGAAATAAAAAGGGGAAATCGAGAAAAATGAAGACACCTGAACCTTCATACTCTCTTTGTTGTGCCACAGGCTATTTTTCCCCTCCCAGGGAGGTATTTGTGGAGCTGGTTTGAAAGAGGACTCTCTGCTCTTGGTATACAATACATGCTCATCCCATTTTTACCTTTGCTAAATAAGGTTTTGTCGGGGAGCGGGTTGTATTCCAAAACCCTGCAAAACCTCTTTGATCAGAAACAAGCATGGCACAAAAGAAAACTGTGTGTACTTCACAGCCACTGATCCCCTCCTCAAACCACTTTCAGCTCTCTAACAAAACTCTTTGCTGGCCCCTAGACATAGTGTTATCTTTTCTTGCAGCGACGAAAACTCTGTGCTCAGTAACCAGACCATAGAACATCCAAGAATATTACAGTTGGAGAATACTTGAGTCATACTGGCCCAGTTTAGACACATTAAACTATAGTTTAGCATTATGGGAACAGGAAGTGCAGATAGTGTAAACTGTGGTCTGGTGAAACAAGTCAGAATCAAAAACTGGTTTAAGCTCATAAGAGGAAGACACAAAGGCAATTTAAAACAATAACATTATTTTTAATAGCTGTTCAATGATAAAATTATAAAGCTGTTAAGCAACATTAAAAGCCTCAATGAACCTGTAAATTCTCGCGGATTGGTTCTTTGGATCCAAACTAACATCAGGCTGGCTGCGGTGGGTTGCTGTCCTAGAAAAACTGAAGAGTAAAAGTGCATAGTTTATTCCTGCACCAGGTCAAGTTTGTGAATATTCTGATTTCAGAAAACTCAGATATTGCAAAGCTTTGCAGATCAACAGCTTCCATCATCATATTTTGCACAGCCATAACCCTTTTCTCATGCCCTATTTACATTTTTTATTTTTTAAAAAAGCAGTTTTTGGGGGGTCTAGAATTCTCTTGCAAATAAATAATATAATATTTAATAGTTGATTAGTGGCAAGAGGAAACCTGTGCAGAAGTAGCCATGATCCAGTAGTGCGGCAACACGGCTCAAATCCACAGGAGAGGGACAGTGCCACATCCTGGATAACTGCAGCCTTTTCCTGTCTGTTGTCAAATGCATCTCCACAACTGTGAGGGCTTGGATGCTTCTAAGCTGTGGCTTTCAAATTCTCTTATTAGGTTCCAGACTAAATGTGGTGCATTATGAATTGCTGGATACAATTTTTCCAGGACTAATTAATTACAGTCTTAAGGTGCAAATCAATGAATTTTACTTGATCTGTCTAACGCTAAGAAGTAGGTTGATTTTAACAACACAACTTTCACTAATTATTTTTCATAGCTTCCATGCTGAAGAAAACTCATTCTGCCAAAGGATGTCATACATGGCAAACCTGCTGAACTGTCATTCTGAAACGCAGATTGATTTTGTTTTTCCTCTTCCAGCTCCTGCTATTGTTGTGCCACCAAAAAGGATTCACAATGTAACTGGAGCTCAGGTCTACCTATCCTGTGAAGTGAAAGCTGTCCCAACGCCCATCATCACCTGGAAAAAGGTATGTTAAAGATGGTCTTCCGTCATGCCAAGTGTTTTATAGGGGTAGATTCCTAGAGCCACACCACATCAGGTCTTGTTTCTGACATGAGTGAGATGCTGAAACCTCACTGAGAGCTGGGTATAGTAGTCAACAATATGCTTGGAGATGAATATGAACTAGCGTACCCTGCGTATGTTGTGTTTTCTGCAGCAGCATTCCGCAGCGTGGTGCCTTCAAGATCTTTTGGACAACAACTCTTATCAGCCCCAGCCAGCACAGTTGTGCTGGCTGAAGCTTGTGGGAGCTGCCATCCAAAACAACTGGAGGTCACCAGGTTAGGAAAGGCTGTTCACCAAGAAATACAGACAGCCTGCATTGCAGTGAATAGATGTGTACATAGAACTGATATTCTGTGGTTTATTTTATTACTCAGGCATTTATATCCCACCTTTCTAATGCAAATGCACCACTCAGAGCAGCTTACAACACTACAAATTCATATACAATACCGCTAAGCAGTTCTACTGAGTCCTGCTGGCTCTACTGAGGCCAAGGGGCAGCACATCAGGCAGATGTCTGGGGCCCAGCAGAACCCACTACTGTGGACACCACTCTCCCCTTTTTTTAATCATTTGCCTCGCACTGACAGGTGAAAAAGGCCCATGGAGCAAGACTTTCCCCTGCCACCAGTCTTAAGTTCAAAATGGCAATGGGTGAGTCCAGCTGCAGTGGGCCAGTGCTCCCATAAGTGCCACCTGCTGCCGTTGCTGATGGACCACCACTCACAGTATAGCCAGTCGGCAAGAAGGACCACAGAAGGCACTTGCCCAGGGCCCCCTCCTTCTTCCTGAGTCCAAAGCATATTTATTGTGTATTAAACTCGGATGAAAAGCACAGTGCTTAACCACTGGAAGAGGCTGCCAAGCCACCAAGATGGATTCTCCATCACTTGTGGCATGCGGAAGGTTTTGGCTCAGCGGTAGAACCATCTGCTTTGCCTACAGAAGGTTACAGGTTCAGTCCCTGGCATTTCCGCATAGGGCTGGGACTGTCATCTGAAATGCTGGGGAGCTGCTGCCAGTCAGAGTAGACAGTACAGAGCTGGGTAAACTAGTGGTCTGGCTCAGGACAAGGCATCGTCCTATGTTCCTCTGCTTCCTATGTTGGTCAAGACTGTGAATGTCCTCAAAAGACAAGTCGTGACCAAGCACTGATTAGTGGGATGGATTTGAAAACCAAAGAAAGTTCAGTGTGTTTGCAGTTCTGTAGATTAATGATTGGTTCTGAGTTTAAAGCCTGTGAATCTGTCTGTTATGTGCTCATATTGCTAAAACTCTGCAGGTCACTGAGTCCCCAAAGGGAGTTAAGCTCCTAGAAGAATTGCCCGGAGACAGAGTCAACATGGCAGTTCAGGTTCGAGGTGGTCCTTCTAAGCATGAGAGCACAGGCTGGGTTTTGGTAAGTTCATGGTCAGAGGAAGCAGTGATGGTGCAGTTATATATTATGCCAGTTTGAAGGATGCCCTTGGGAAGGGAAAAAAGAAAACACTTATAATTATTCAGCCATTTATGGACTGAGCTCAGTGCTGTTTACCCATCACTCAGTATACAAAGGGGAGCTTAGAGCATCAAAATAACTGGTTTTAAAAATAGCAAATTAAAGTTTAAAAGGTTCACTAAGCAGAGCAGGCAGGAAGGAGAAGAGAAGTTTGCCACTTTTCACTTATTGCATCAGAAACAATTTCCAGTAAATAAGAACATAAACATAAGAACAACAACAGTTGACTTTTGTTTTTATTGTGTTTTTAATGTTTTTATTCAGTGGTGGTGGTTCTTAACATGTAAACTGCCTTGATGTTTTTAACGAAAAGCTCTATACAAATATTTTTATAAATAAATAAATAAGAAGAGCCTGTTGGAATAGGCTAATGGCCCATCTAGTCTGGCATCCTGTTCGCACAGTGGCCAAGCAGTTGCCCATGGGAAACCTGCAAGCAGGGTCTGAGCACAGGAGCATTCTCCCCTCCAGCAACTGGTATTTGGAAGCATACTGCCTCCACCTACGAAGGCAGAGCATAACCATCATGCTGATGTGACCCATACTACTACCATCACACAGCAATTACAGGATCAATAAGGACCAAAAAAACCAGGATATGCTGGTACATTAAGAGAAAAAACCCTACACCAATGCAGTAAACCAGGAGCCTGTGGCTCTCTAGAAGTCGTTCAGTTCCCAAGTCCCATCAGCCCCAGCCAGCATAGCCAATGGTCAGGGATTATGGGAGTTGTAGTCCTGCCGCATCTGGAGGCCCACAGGTTAGCCAGCCCTGCTTTAAAATGCTCATTAGGGCTGTGCACACACCCTCTGATCTGCCTCATGGTTCCAACCCAGTGGTGCGGGGATCAGGCTTACCCACCCTGGATCAACCTGGAGATCACCCGCCTTAGCTTGGAGCCACTCCTGAATAAGTTCATTTATACTGGATCACCCGCACATCTTTTCACTTTATTAGTTGTTCTGTGATGCTTCTCAATGGTACTGCATTATTGCTGTCTGGAGGGGTACTCATGCTATGCACAACAAAAGTGGGACAAAAAAATATCTCTGAATATTTATGGTATAAAAAGTTAAAGGATTTCATCAGGAACTGATGAGATACACACTGAATGGAAATAAAGCAGTATATCCGCCCCAAACGTTTTGCAGCTACAGAGGATTGTGTATAATTGCCCCGATACCATCATGAGCAGAAATCGACACAAATTTACAATAAAAAGGATGTCTGAAGAGACTCACAAATGTTTCCGGAGGGGCAGGTCCGGCTTTTCTTGCGCTATAGCAGTTGAGGTCAGACAGGCCCCCTCCCTGATGATCTTATGGCACCTTCTGGACTGTTTTCTTCCACCAGCCCTTTTAACCGTATACTGAGTTTTATCTGTATTGTATTGAGCTAAGTTGTGCATCACTTAGAGATTATTGTAATTAAGCAGTATATAAATTGTTGAAATGAATAAATGAGAGTGCCCCTCCAGATGGCAATAATTGGGGCACCATCACAGAGCAACTAATAAAGCGAAATGATGAGTGGATACTCCAGTATAAATCCTCCACTAATGCACTATTGTCGTGTCAATGACATGTTGTAGAATAGACCTCCCCTCCCCCCAAAAAAACCCACCAGTCTGGAGGGCTTGCCATTGCTAGGCTTGAATTGTGAATCTGTGAATTGTATGGACATACACTAACATTTTTTTTGCTATAGTTAACATTTTTTCCCCTTCTCTGTGTGATCCTTTTAGATTAATCCACTGGCAAAAGAAGATGAGGGTGTTTATCAGTGTCATGCTACAAACATGGTGGGAGAAACACAGGCAGAAGGGAATATTAAAGTCCTAGAGCAAAGTAAAAATAAGAAGGCTCAATTCCCAGCATCAGACAGCATGTAGCAAGGTAATGCTGCTAGTCCTCTTTGATTCTAGTAATGCTATTTTCAAACAGTGTGTGTGTCCAGCATTGGTCGTAATCAGCAATTCAGTACTGGTTTGTACTTGATCATTTACACAATGACCTAACAACAAGGTCCCTGAACACAGGAGCTTACAGTCTTAATTTCAACACAGGGACAGAAAAGGAGACGCATGCCCTGAGGAATGTCCATAACAGCCTTGTGGATAAGCCCTTTTAGCAGCCTGCTAAGAGGCTAGCAGCCAGTGTTTCTATGCCAGTCACAAATGTGAGAAAGTCTCCTCCTCAGTGGCTAGCACGTTATTGCAACATACTACCCTCATAGCAGACATTTTGTCACAGACTAGTGCAGGTGTGGTGAACCTTCGCCCCTCCAGATGTTGCTGAAATACAACTTCCATCAGCCTCAGCAAGCATAGCCAATAGTCTGGGATGATGGGAGTTGTAGTTCAGCAACATCTGGAGGGCCCAAAACTCTCCACATCTATGCTAGTGGAAGGGGGGGGCAGAGCAGAGGGATAAGTTTTCTTCCGTCTGCAGCCAGCATAGAAACAAAGTGGATTTAAGAGATCTGTCCCTTCTCTGGCAGCTCACTCTCTTCTCTGCATGGTATTCTATGCACTCACCAGCATGAAATTCCTAGTTACCTATGGCTACCAGGCAAGTTGTTAAATACAGTGCTGGTTTACAATCATACACAGTTCCATGTACTTAAGCTTTTTTTCATTGTGGGATAGGGACTAGGAGGTTATGCCAAAGGTTTCACTTTAAAAAACTTCATGAAGTTTTTAAAGCACATTATTTCCCCCCAAGAATCCTGAGAACTGTATTTTGTTAAGGGTGCCGGCATTGCTAGTTCCATGAAGAGAAAACTAGTTCCCAGAATTCTTTGGGGAAAATAATGTACCTTCAATGTATGGTGTGTACACATCCCTAGTTACAAGGGAAAGGGAAGAAGAATTTCATATTGCTCATCATCCATTTTCAAAGTCCCTAGCAGGACAAGGGTTGTCTGAGATGGTGCCAACAAATTTGCCATCAGAGAACGTATCATACCTGGCTCCCACTTGGTTTCCAGGTATAGTTCAAAGTTTCTGGTATTGACTTTCAGGATAGAGGGTACCGCTTGGTCTGCCTTTTCCCATATGTGCTTTAAGATCATATTTCCCATATGTTGTCCCCCATGTGCTTTAAGATCAGCCAAGGAAGTCCTGCTTAAAGTACCTCTGCCTTTTGGTCATCAAATGAGTGGGTACAACAAATAGGAGTTTTTTAGCATTCCATCCCCCTCCCATCTGTAGAGCCTCCTGTTCATTGTGCTTGCAGCATGGCCAAAATACAGAAATTTGAGCAGGTTTTTCCTCATAATGTTGCTGACAGGTTGTATTTTTATTTTGTGTTCTTTCAAATAGACACCGATTTTGTTGTTTAGATGCAATTTTGTTGTGACTCCTGTATTTTCATAGTGATGTAAGCTGCTTTGAAAGCCTTTTAAGATTATAAAATGGGAGGGGGTCAGTACCTCTTAAAACAAATCAGCAAGCAAGCATTGAGATGTTGCTTGGAATGCAAAGGCTGCAAAATCTAAAGGCTTAGGGGAAGTTGTTTCCTTATTTGCATTGTTCCCACAATACAGTTGACCAGAAATCATATACTCTGAAAGATCCTTGTCATTCAATGGGTACTTTTGAGTCCTTCCCATAACTTTTCTTAACAAGAAACTAGAAGGGGCACCCTCTTCTAGGCGTGCCTCCAGACATGACAATATTTTGCAGCAGAGTTTCATGCACATTTTAGGTTTGCACAATTAAAGCACCCTGTCTCCCAAGCGCAGCAAATCCACTTTAAAAAAACTTTTTTTGCTGTTTGGAAAGTGATGGGGAAATGCATTAAAAAGTGTGGGATGAATGAAGCTCAGACCCAAATCCTTAGTTACCATTCTTAAGCCTTTCCTTGTAATATGAGCAAGGCAGAACTCACTTATTCCAGCAAGCAGAGAGATGTAAAAGAAGAAAGCACACTGGTTCCTCTTCTCAACAAGCAAACAAAAAAGATTGAAGAGCAGGGACTATGGGAGAGAATTGAGGGGATAGGGGGAGAATCAGACAGCACCAAGGGAACTGGGATGTACACACAGGTCTCCTGCCACTCAAGAACAGAACTGTGGTGGCAGCACCTCTTCTGCCCCGATTCTGTTGCCCGTTGCTAGCTATGTGCATATCTAATTTGCTTTACAGGACAGAGATACTAGAAGAGGCAAGCACAATGCAAGAACAGCAAGTCCACTGCAGCCCCTTCTGTTTGTAGCCCTCTGAGAGCAAGCCAGACATCCCACTTGTGACCCTCTTTGTGGGAGCAAAGGCTTACTGAAAGTTATGAGTAGCAGGTGGGAGAATGCTTTCATCCCTGTCTGCGTTCCTCTTCCCGGATTCTGAAAAGGGCAGTGGGGTTGATGCCAGCCAGCTTTTCCGGCTTGTTGCAACCAGCCAGCCATGCTTGACAACCCACCTGTATTTGAGGCTCCCTCAGAATGTAAATTGCTTAGAGAATGGAAGCCATTGTGTGGAAGAGTAGAGATGGTGGGGGTGGAGGCAGGAGACAAAATCAGAGCAAAAAAAAATAATGGAGATTAAAATGGGTGAAGATGCCAATAGAGATGACACATTCTGGATTCCAATAAGGGTAATAACAGACAGGTGTGCAGAAAGAGAGGGAAAACTATAGCATGGAGAAAAGAAGGCGGTATTACTCATTCAGGGAGGCCTGTGCTTATGAAGAGAGCACACTATGCATCACTGAGGGCTCCTCCAGATGACCTGCTTATCGAGCATTCATCCCAATTTGTTTGCGGGGAGGTTATATATCTTCCCATCACTCATTATCCCACACGTTCTAGTCATTTCTCTGTCACTTTCTTTTAAAGTGGATTTGTTGCCATGGAGTGCTTTAATCCACTTTTAATTGAACAAACCTAAATTTCTGGTTTGAAATTGAATCCCTTCTGTAAAATAGTGAGTCTGGAGGTGATCTGCTTTTCTAACATTTTCTAAAATTAAAGTAGCAGTGTGTACACCAACTTAGCAAAAGTAGCCCAAAAGTAGCTGCGCATCTCTGCCCTAGAATTTTGTATGGAGGTCAGTGGCTGTAATATATCTCCAGATGATCTCACCAGATAACTGTGTATTTCCTCCCCCCTTTCTAGGAAGAAGTGATTTGACTACCTCTGTGGGAATCAGGCCTGAGCAGACAGGAAACCCATGAAATAGTAATTTGCTTTCTTATTTGCTGAGAACTAGAGAAGGCAATGTTTTGATACTTCTTGATTAATGATGCTGTTTGTACTTTTTCCTAGTGTCTGATTAATACTGAACATGTAGTTAATAATGTAATAAATGCTCAATAAAAGCATGTTTTTTACTATTTTAATTTTTTTCTTTGTATTGGCACTCAAATGTAGTTCTAGCACAGCAGCTAAGTGCATCTTACAACACAGCCTTAAGTGATATCCCTACCTCTCATTGCACTTTACTGGAAGAGACAAATCTCAACAGTAGAAATATAATTCTTGCATCCATAAAAGTGAACCCAAAGAGATTATTTGTTGTCATCTTGACTTCTAGCTCTGCCGTGTCAATTGTCCATGTTTAATCTTTAAATAAGATGATTGCCACCTTTTTTCTGACCGTAATCCCATAACAGCAGCCTGCCATGCACAATTTAAGCAGGAGCTTTTCATATGACAGCTGCTGTTACAAGCAGAAACAAAGGTGTTAACTCTGCTAAGGCTGCAATCCTGTATTTAAACTGGGAATACTCCCGCTGAATTCCATGGCATTTATTTATTTACAAAAATATTTGTATGCTATTTTGTTAAAAACATCAAAGCGGTTTACAACATATTTTACACAACACCATAGAATAAAAAATTAAAAATACAATGAAAACAAAGGTCAGCTGTTGTGAAAGTAGACATGCATATGATTGTGCTGTAACACTGTCACAAATTTTCTGGTAAATTCAGCCATTTTGATCTAACTCATGAGCCAAAATAGCATCTCTTGATGGTTAAACGGAATACTTTTTTTGTTCTCAGAAATAGCCTGCATGAGAAAAGTAGGCAGAGCTATTCTTCCCAAGACAGCAATTGCTACATAGCACAATTGTCTAGCGAGCTGTAGTTTTTCTCCTTGTAAGGCCTCTAAGAGGAAATTCATTCCTGATCAGAGAAATCTACACAAATCTGTATGACTGACTGCTGAAATGAGATTTCTGTAAAGACAAAGTTGTTGGCTGCTGACACCTGCTGGCTACTTTCATATACTGAGACACTCAGCAATTGCTTTTTGTAATTAAGAAGAGCAATTGCTGCTCTATTACATCATTGATTTTGACTCCCACTTATAGTAAACCTGCATCACTGACTAATCTAAATGGGAAAAGGAAGTATAAATAAGATGTTGCACAGAGAAGACTCACTAACCAGATTGCCGGGATGTTAAATAGCATCAAGAATTGCCTTGTGGAATCAGACCCAGGAGTCTGTCTCCAACCGTGGCCCGCCAGATGTCCATTCAAAAGTATACTGCCTCTGAATATGGATGTTCCGTTAGGTTTTCTGGTGGTTAGTTCACATATTCTCCCTGAATTTGTCTAACCCTTTAAAAAAGCCATACCAGGCCCTATCCATGTGTTACAAGTGACAACATGGAAGCTCCCAATGGTGGTATGGGAAGTATTACTGCCATTCCTGTCCATTCACTTTGTCATCTTACTTCAGATGTTAGCAGCATGGGAGCAGCTATGGTTTCCCTGCTTCTTTGCCATTATAACATTTCAATCATGCCGAAGCTAGCTTCCCTCACATGTTATGGCAATTTAAGTCATGTATTTCTTTGAACTGCTTCCTTTCGTCTGCCCAGAAACAACTTCCCCATCAGCCTTACTGGATGGCCCAAGTTCTCATTACAAGGGGAAAAGAACTTTCCCCTGTCTTCCTTACAATGACATCCTGATCCACTAAGCGAACAGGAAGACTAGTCAGCTGGCACAATTTACCATCACTTTGTTTTGAATTCTTTGTCTTTTGAAAACCCTCTAAAGCACTATTCTCACTGTTCTTAATTCCTGTCTACTCATGTCCTTCTCACAATACTGGAAGGGCGGGATATAAATCTAATGAGTAAATAAACAAATACATAAATATGTGAACAAAAGTTTGCAAAGGGAATGGGATTCTATACAATGACCATAAATATTGTAGAACACTATGTCAGAACATATACTCCATTTTATTTCAACCATTCAAGATTTAACCACAGAGGCTTCACAAGACACATTGAGATGGTCACTGTTACACTTCAGAGATAGCTCTATTCAGAAGAATTCTGTGTACAGGTAGTAGTTTTCCCAAATCAGGATTGATATAATCAGAGCTTGGAAAAGTTACTTTTTTTGAACTACAACTCCCATCAGCCCCAGCCAGCACGGCCACTGGATTAGGCTGATGGGCATTGTAGTTCAAAAAAGTAACTTTTCCAAGCTCTGGATATAATCTATGAAGAATATATTTATATCAAATATAAAGAAGCGGCATACTAACACATGGAAAGAACAGTGACAAAGTTCTTAGTGTCCTTTCTTCAGCTCTTCTATAAACTTCTCAAGTCTTTTGGTAGGAAATGTTTAAATTTGTTTGTCAGGATACACCGTCTCTTCTTTGCAGCCTAAAAACAATCACAATCCACCTTGGTCTTCCATGCAGGCCATCGTTGAATTTCTTCCGTTCTCATATGCTGTCCAGCTTCTTTAAAATGAATGGAGCTGAAGGAAGAAATACACACCCGCTTTTAAAGCCATCTAGGTTACTTGTCATCATCACATTTTGGCAGTGAGTTCCATAAGTTTTGTACTGACACAACTGTGGTCAACCACATTCTATGTCCTCAAAAACCATGCTTCAAGTGCAAGCATCTTTTCCAACTCACAGACTGCACTGTAGGGAACAGCAACCACTTCTGGCTCCTCATGGTGTTTCCCCACACATCGTACATGAGACAAGGAAATGAGATGCATTGCTGGCTATATTTGTATCCTGCCTTCCTGCAAGGCACTCAGAGCAGGTGTTTAGCCTCACAACAATCAGGTATGGTAAGTTAAGCTGAGAGGCAATGACTTGCCCAAGAAGCTTCACAGCAGGGCATAGATTTGAAACTCAAGTTTCATATTAAAGCTCAATATTGTAGCCTATACATCATCTTTGGCCTCAGATGAGTTTCAGTTTTCCATGCATTTTATACATCATCGTTTGCAAACCAGCCTATAAATTAAAGAGACTACTTGTTGTTTTAAAAACACATGCCAGCAGCAAACTGACCACCTGCGCCTCTCCTTTGAGATGTACATACGATGTATACCAATGTTACTGCTCCTTAAAACACACATTTACCCCCTCACAAATTAGTTTTAGCTGTTGAAAACTGTCAAATACACGTGAACATTTCCTAAGTGACAACAGGACACCTGTAACCACGTGGAAAGTCTACACTTTACTCCAGTGACAAGGGAGGTGATGAGAATCTCTTTGGGGGATAACACCACGTAACTAACTTTCCACGTGGCCACACGTACACCGTGTCAAGTTTACTCCTTAGTAAACTGTATTCACACAGTTCCTTCCCCATGGCGATGAGCCATGTGGCAAGAAGGAACTTTCAAATCCCTTCGCCCCAGGTAGGGCTAGGGCAACCGTGGAGAGCCACACCGGTCGGTGTGGGCAATACTGAGCTAAACGGACCAAAGGTTTGACTCATATAAGGCAGTTTCCTATCACGTCCCTAGCCTCCAGCACTTTCCTACACGGGGCAGGCAGGAGACCTCAAGGCGCACGCGCCCTCTCCACAGCTCGCGCGGCGACAGGCACTCACTGATGCGCAGCGCGAACACGTAGAAGAGGAACGTGCGGACCGAGGAGAGAACGTCCTCGCGCATCTTCCGCTTCAGTTCCTCCGGGTCCAGCTTGGGCCCCAGTCCCTCGATGCGGAACATGGTCTCTTCTCCGTCCGCTAACGGCAGCAGCAGCAGCAGCAGCAACCACTGCTCTCCTCTTTTCCCTTCTACCTAGTGGAGCTCGCCGCAGAACACCCGCTAGTACGCTCGGAAACTTCCCCTTTGCCCCGCTCACTGTACGGATGTCCGCTAGGGACAAACTTCCTTCCTTCTACCGTCACCCATAGAGAGAGAAAGATAGTAATGTGGTCACGCGCCAACACAGTAATATCGTCACTTCCTGTCTAAAAAAATGACATGATTCGGCAGAGTGATGTGTGTCTCCTACTTCCAAGGACGGCCGGGCCAAGTAGAAGTTCGTGCTCTTTCTTTAGATTTAGACCTTTCCTGGCTTATTTTGCTGCGGTTTTTAAAAAGTGATCTGCACATTCTGTGCTAGGGGATTGCCCAATATACTTATCCTATATCATATTCCAGATTACAATAGCTGTTCAGTATCGAAATACATGTGAGAGGCTGTGGTTGGGAGGTATATGTCCATATTATAGAGGGTGATGACTGGAGCAGAGAAAGAAAGTAGCCGCTTTGGGCACATTTTTGTTGGAAAGTGGCATACAAATTGAAATAAATAATAATACCACAACCCTGCAATGTCTCCGTATGGAAAGCTGAACTAGACTAGGATCTGGAGCTGGGGCTGTTCCTTAAGACAACTTGCTCCAACCACTTGCACCAGGCACCTTGTGCACTTACAGCAGGGATGACTAACCCCCAGTTCAATTATCTGATCCAGCCCCCTCCCCAAGGAATTCTTTCTAGCCTCCAAGACCCCATTGATTATGGCAGCAATGCAACAACAACCTAGTGAGATAGGTGGAGCCCAGTGGCCTGGTGATAAGGATGCAGATCTCTCCTTCCCTGGTCATCAGCAGATAATAATTCCTCCTTAGCTCATCAACACCAATTAGCTAAGGAGGGGGGCATATGTATGTGTGTCTGCATGCAAGACTGTAAGTGAAAGAATGAATGTGGGGTGGTTGCAACCACTTTTGGCCACACATTGACCAAGTGTGAATGTGGCCCTTGGGCCAAAATAGTTTAGCCATCTCTGTATTATAGAGATCTAGGAAGCACTAGCAATCATGGGCATGAATTGCACTTTAAAAAAAAATATCTGCACTGACAATACTGTCCCTCTCAATGCCAGAAAAGGTGTCAGCAGGAGGGACGGATCACCCAATTAAACTTCAGTAACATATTTATTTATTTTATTATATTTATATCCCACTTTTTTCTTCCCAAGAAGCATAAGGCAGCATTTTTGTTTTGATGGTTGCTTTTATATTTGTAAGTCACTGTGAGCAACTCTTTTGTGGAATGGAAATCAAATATAAATTTAAATAAATAAACACCTGTGTAAAGTAGATGAGGGGGAAAGACAGTGAATGGCCCACTGCTACCAAATGCATTCCTTGGCTCACTGGGGATTAGTCTGATACCAACTACTATCCCACACGCCATTCTTTGAGGCTTTTATTGGCTGAGCCTTAAAGAAGCACCAGCAGCCGTAGAGGGGCAAGTGACTGCAGAAGCAAAACGTAGATATCCAGGCATTGCTTATTCAGCCATTGTGCATGGAAATAATCATTGCACTACCAGCAGGGGTCATTCTCCATTAGATTTAAAATTAAGAGTTTCTCATACTTCCCTTTTTCTATGGCTCTTCAGCCTGACTGCCATGGTGGGAATCAGATATTTAATTCAATTTGGGGCTGGGGAGGAAAAAGGGGCTGGAAAAGCAGTAAATCTGCATGCTGATCCATCTCCAGACTTCAGGTCCACATGGTCTCAGCATGCTTTAATTACAATCATAACAATACTCTGCAACCTTAACATGGTTGTTGATGTCTAGTAGGCACCACATCTTTTTTTTGTATGTTTTTTATGGAATTGTATTTCATAAATTGTGTCTACTCTGGTCAATCAATCAGTGTGGTGTGGCTGCTAGAGTGTTTTCTGCATGAATAGGGGAGAGGAGCATTTAAATCTCTCCTCTGACCTGAAACTGACAGGATGATCTTTTGGACCAGTCAATGTCTCTTGGCAAGTCTACCTCACAGGCAAAACATGCCAGCAGCCATGTTGGGACATTAGAAAAAGTAAAAACAGCAACAGTACATGATTCCTTTATTAGAACAAGTTGGTGAGCAAGCTTTCCTATTTCACAAAACTCTTCCTCAGGTTAAACAAAGAAAAAAGATAAGTGAAGGAGAAAAGAAAAAAATGTTTCTGGTGAAGGACATAATAGAAGACCCTTCTGAAAGATGAGTTCTGTCATGGACTCCGTAGTGCAGCCAAGGGGGCTGAAGGAAGCAGTTTGGAATCAAAGCACTTACTGGAAAGAGAGCATTTGTCCTGCTGCGGAAAAAATGCTCTGCATGAAAGAAGCAGTTGTATCCAAATGGCTTCCTCTGCAGAGAAAAAAAAAGCATATTTCCCTTCGCAGAAGAAGCAGTTTGGATTCACAAAGCGCTGGAGGAAGCGCTTTGAACTCAAATGACTTAATCTTCAGAGGGCTCCCTGTAACCACTTATCAGCTGATCAGCCCTTACAGCAAATCTCTTTGAAATCACTCTCCCAGCACCAATCAGCAAATTAGTGCAAAAAGTGTGTCTTCAAATGAGATTGCTGTAACAGCTGATTGGCAGCTACGGTGACCTCTGAATTTTGACTGGTGTAGATTTCCTGACATCATCATGACATCAGGTGACTAGCAGGTGGGTAGTCCGTATTGGCTTATGATGGGGGGTTAGGAATAGTGCTTTAACAGTCCAGATGTGAAATATTAGTGCTGCAATTGTGTTGAGAGTCAGCAAAAATCGTCACAAACCAAGTCCTTAAAAATGACTGGTTTTGAAATGCAACAGTGTGATAGTAACAACATCTGAAGCAGTACAGTATAGCGGCTGGAGGGTTGGACTGGAACCTTGGGAGACCAGGGTTCAAATCCTCACTCAGCCATGAAGCTCACTGGATGACCTTGGGCCTGTCACCATCTCTCAGTCTAACCTACTTCACAAGTTTGTTGTGTAGATATAATGGGAGAGAGGGAGAACCATGAACGCCACAAAATCCCTTGAAGGAAAAGTATCACATACAGTAGGGCCCCGCTCATACAGCGGGCTACGTTCCGGACCCCTGCTGTAAAGCAAAAACCGCTGTAAAGCAGATCCCATTGACTTACAGTGACCAAAATGGCGCCCGGCGGCAAAAAACCGCCATAAAAGCAGAACAAGCGCTATAAAGCGGGACCTTTCTACAATTCACAACCGCTGTATTAGCAGAACGCTGTAAAGCGAAGCACTGTAAAGCGGGGCCCTACTGTAAAGGTAATAATAAATAAATAATCTGAGTGAGCAAATTGTGTCTCCTCTGGAGAAATGGCTAGTGCTGAAGCACTAGAGGATGAAGGCATCAGTCAGTCATCTATTTTCCAACTCTTTCTTTAATATATAAATGTTTAAAATAATGAAACTATCACAATTATACATAGCCAAATTAAGCTCCTTGAAAACCTTCTCAAACACTGACATGTACAGTTTAAAAGGTAGCGGTCCTGTGCCTGCTGTGTAAGTGGACCTATTGAGGCTGCTTTGTTTTCTGAAATAATAGTATTATCTAGAAATGCAGAAACCAGCTATTGCCCAGGTCTGTTTCCATCCTTAGGTGAAACATGCAGGTTCCTTGGTAGACAGAAAAGAGGAAAAGAAACTAACAGAAATTAACAGAGGTAGAGATTCATTTCTGAAAGATGAGGAATCAGCCATTGTTATGCTTCTAGTTCTAGCAGGCCGTGGGGCAATCTGAAATCTGCATAGCATCCAAAAGACCCTGCTTTGAATGTCCACTACCCCCTCCCACGTTCTTAAGACTCATAAGGGCAAAGGCCGTATTGGTCCATCTAGCTCAGTATTGTCTACACTGACTGGCAGCAGCTGTCCAGCATTTCAGGCAGGGGACTTTCCCAATTCTACTTAGAGGTCCCAGGGATTGAACCTGGGACATTCTGCAGGCAAAGCAGATATTCTACCACCAAACTATGACCCTTCCTTATGGTTTTCTGTTGGAAACCCATTCTGCCAGTCTGTGGAAACCCTTGCATAAGTTTGCTCCTGTTTACAAAAGCTACCAAGGGAAAATATACATCATATGCAAGGAATAGTACATATTAAAAGAAACATCAAAGCACAGAAGGAAGACTTGTTGTTGACCAGTTTCAGCGGAGAACAGGTTGAGAGACAATCGAAGGCCCTCCTCCGGGCGCCTACTCAGAGGGAACCTCGGAGGGTAACAACAAGAAAAAGGGCTTTCTCAGTGGTGGCCCCCGAACTATGGAACGATCTCCCCCTTGAAATACCCCTGGCGCCAACGTTATTATCTTTTCGGCGCCAGGTTAAAACCCACCTCTTCTCCCAGGCATTTTAATCATTTTAATCTTTTTAATCATTTAACATTATAATAGTTTCGTATTTTACATTTAATATTTGTATTTTAGTATATTGTATTTTAACATTTAGCATTTTTGGTGTGTTTTGAATCCTATATGTGGTTTAATTGTATATTGATGTTTTATTCTGTTGTGAACCGCCCAGAGAGCTTCAGCTATGGGGCGGTATAGAAATTTAATAAATAAATAAATTCCTTAATGCCGGTGACCTTGATTGCAAATCATTGACAGAGGAGGATACTTGTACATCCCACTGTGATTGCCATTAGGTATCACAACAGGGGTGTAATTCAGTTTTGGTGCAATGATGCCTCCCACTAGGATTGCCTATGCTTGGTCAGTGGCCTCCAGACCATTGTCTTACCTAGTAGCCACAGCTGAGTCTGGAATGCTGCTGCCATTTTAAATTTCCCACAACACCCTGGAGTGATGCTATGTCAGATGCTCCAAGGTACTGTGGGAAAATTAACTACAGGTAGTGTGGAATGCTGCAGCACAATTGTTGAAGGGAGTGAGACCTGCAATGGCTGCTAATTGTTATTGCACCAAATTCAAGGTGTTACTATTAGTATATAAAACCATCAACAGCTTGGGATTTGTTTACATGAAGAATCACCTTACGCCACATGTGTCCACTTAACCACTTCAGTCTAAGGAACTGGCATTTTTACAGGTGCCACATAATGTTCATTCTGCACTTGTATGGAATCAGTCCATTGGTGAGGCAGCACCTACCCTTTGGAATTCCCTCCCCATCAATATTGGGCCCTAGGCGCCTTCACTGTGTTATTTTTGGTGCCTGCTAAACGCGTTGTTGTTTCAGCAAGCCTGTCCAGACATGTATTTTTAACATACAATCTTAACACGTAATTTTATTATATATAATTCTTTTAAAATTGCAGATTTTATTTATCATTTAAAAATGTTTTTAATATCTGATTTTATTATTTTTTTAAATGTTTTAGATTTTTCTCTGTAAACTGCTTAGAAGTCTTCTATCGAATAAGCAGTATATACATTTTGTTAAATAAAAATAAATACAATTGAAATGGCAGCTGTTTCCCAGATGCAGCCACTGTGGCCAGATAAGCCTACAGCTGGGGGAAAATGTGCAAGCAAGAGGGTCAATGAGCCCCTGCTGGGGTGGCTGCCTGAAGATGCTGGGAACTGACATTATTCCTGGCAACAAGTGAGGGGTGTGTGCTATTCTTGTTTCTGTGCTATGAACCGTACAAGAGAAGGAGAGGCAAGTGCTTGCTAAGGGAAGTGCAGGCTCCTCCCTTGCTTCTCCCTGCATGAGAGTGGAAGAAGTACAGCACACAAATAGTATGGGTTCAGTACCTTATCTTGATCATCAATGTGCAGGCCCAGAGAAACTTTGTCTGAACTTTCTACTATTTTGAGGTCCCTCAGGCATTGGAGTGAAGTCATGGAAGTGCTTTGTCACTGTCTCGCACTTGAGTCGGGCACTTAACACACAAGAAGTCAGGCAGAGTCTAGGGAGCAACATTCACACATAGGCAATTAGTGGTTATCTATAATTCATTCTCACTCCTTCGTTTGGCAAAGGCAGAAGCACTGCAGAAGCAGAACCCTGAGCCCCTGGAGAGCAGCAGGTGGAGGATCAGGGAGCATTTACAGACAATGGACGTGCAGGGAGAGTCGTGATGATAATTTCTGTGCTTCAGCAAGAGATGGAGATTCTGAGGGCTGGGTTAAGTTGAGATCCTTAGAAATCTTTTCTTACCCAAGGGTAAAAGCCCCAAATGGCAGACAACATTAATAGTGCAATGCTAATCTATGCATGTTTACTCAGAAGTAAGACCTACTTTATTCATTGGGCTTACTCCCAGGTAAGTATGCAGGGGATTGCAACCCCAAGGGCCTGAGATTCTTTCCAGTCCCACAGGTTGCAATCCTATTAACAATTAACCTGGGAATAAGGCTCAATGAAGTCCCTTGTTGGGAGGAAGGGTGGGATATAAATTTAATAATAATAATAACTCAGTGGGACTCATTCCTGAGCAGACATGTATAGGTTTATGCTCACAGTCAAACTATATATTCCATTCCATTTTTTTCATTCCATTTTGGGTGCAGTCTGTGAAAATCTGTTAATATTTGTCGCTAGAAATTGGATTCCCATCTAACCCCTGTGATTCCCTTGAGCTTTTTTTTTATGGTAATCCAGACAGACATTTTCTATGAGAAATCTTGTATTCAGCAATTGAATATAAATCAAATTGGAATGGTTGATTCCTAGAAGTAATGGGGAGCTGATGTCATATCACAGCCTGTTCTATTCCTTATTGTGCTTCCTCAAGAGCTATTTTCAGTTGATTTCCAGCCACTGTGGATAGTTCACAGGTCTATTAGTTCAAAAAGAGGCAGCTTCGGTCAAGGTCAAGTCCGCTGGCGATCCTACAAGCTGATCCCCAGATGTCATGAGTACATGTTAAAGTGTTTATAATTTGGGGTTGGAATGGAAGGCAATTTAAAACAATTTCTCTAACTTACAAAAGAAGCACCACCTGCAGAACAGGATATAACATATGTAATCACACCAAGATCGGGTGTGTTATTATCAGAGAGCACAGGGATCAGGTGATCTCAGTGGCACTCACAGGCAGGGAGTAGCTTATGAAAATATGTGCCAAAGACACAAGAGGCATTGTTAATACAAGGATAGGAACCTGGGCAAGATGAACTTGAAGATCCCCCATAGACAGAGAGTGACCTTTAAGCTGCAGTCATGTGCTCTTATTTAGGAGTACACTCCACTGAACTCAGTGCGGATAACAACTCCAGATAGCTGTTTCTTTTGGAGGTAAAGCAACTTTGGGAAGCGACCATTTGAACCAGGGAAGCAGTGGGGGAGGGAGCTCAACCCCAACCTGCCTGCTTTTTTACCCTTCCAACTCTTACTCTGCCTCAACCACTTTGTCCTTTGTACAAGGGCAACCATGCATCTACAAGGGAGGAGGGGGGGTGTATGCTGCAGAGCAGGTGGGAAAAGGTCAAGCACTCCCTCTCCACTTCCCTACTTCAAATTGCCTGAAGCTGCTTTTCCCTAGAAGAAGCAGACATTGGGGGTTTACTTTATTGTATGCATTCACACGCACCTTGTGGTTTTGCCCTCCTCCTCAGCAGATCTGGCTTCCAAGTAAACAAGCACAGGATAGAGCTACATATATCAGGGGGCTAGTCATTATTTTTGCTCTTGACCTGGACAAATACAAGGTTGTATTAAATAAGCCAGGCATTTTTAAATCGGACAGGTAAATATTGATATCGGTGTACAAGGTAATGAAAATGTTGGATTGGATCCAGACTTAAAGCACTTCTAGGTTGTTGTTATTTTCACATCCCGGCAAATTCAGGTTGAGTAATTAAAGCTGATTTGGTGGTTTTGCAAAACCAATCTGCTTCCCTAACTATTGGACTTTTTGTGATAAGAAAAGTGATTGGAAAATGTCCTAGAAAGTGTGGTATAATACTTGCTTGATGCAACATTGTCTAGCCCCCCCCCCCAAGCAAATCAGGATGAATGCTACCCGAATGGCCAAGTTCTCTAATCTCTTGACAGGCTGAATGCTTATTAAGCAGGTTGTGTGGAAATGACCTTAGTTAACTGAACTTGGCTCCCATTGAAATCAATGGGACATCACTTAGGCTGCAATCCAACACACTTACTTGGGAGTAAGTGCCATTGAACCCAATGGAGCTTTCTTCTGAGTAGGCATGTATTGGATTGCAGCATTAGTTGTGATTAATGTCCCATTGATCTCAATGGGATCCAAGTTCTGCTAACTTAGGTTGCAAGCCTAAGTAGGTCTACTCAAAAGTAAGCCCAAAATAATTTAGTAAGTTTTACTCCCAGGCAAGTGGGGTTATGATCGCAGCCTTAGTTTGAATCCATCCCATTGTGTTCAAGCTTGACCACTCATGTTTATTAGGGGCTGACCTACGTATTCAGAAAAAAATGTGATACAATATTCCTAGGATTGTACCGCTGAATACAGGTGGGGGATCTGATGTGACTGAATGCTCCCTCATGTCAATAACTTCCTGCCTGTGGAAAGCATACACATAAAGGCGAAACTAGACATGGTGTCAAGAGCAGAGCTTGGAAAAGTTACTTTTTAAAACTACAACTCCCATCAGCCCCAGCCACCATGGCTACTGGGTTGGGCTGATGGGAGTTGTAGTTTAAAAAAATAACTTTTCCAAGCTCTGGAGATGCATGAATGCATCTCCCAAAGCCTTTCTCGTTCTTCTTCCTGTTCTTCTTTGTTAAAAGCAGCTGCAAGGGGGTAATTTGGATGGGCTGCAATAAGGGGGGTTAACCCTTTCTCACAGGGAAGAGGATGAGGCCAAAAGCAGAATTAGTTTGCTCCATCTATCATTGACTCTGGCTCCACCTGTTACGGCCTACCTGTCTTCAACCCCTAGCAGTCCAAATTGACGCCAGCCATCACTGACTCAGAGGTTAGTCCTACTGAATTCAATGGGGCTTACTCCCAGGTAGGTAGGGTTAGGATTCCAGCCTTACATGTTACTGCCATCTTCCAAATTGGTTTGGTTTGCCTTCACAGGTGGATTCCCATTGGCAAAGCACAACTGAGACTTACAAAGGATATTGTGCATGCCAGATATGGAATATGATGGGGGTGGTGAAGATCACCCACTCCCAGTCTCAGCACCTGGTCAGAAGAATGGCCTTAAGTCGCAAGAATTCCCTGCATAAACTATGGAGCATGTTGTTGTTATGTGCCTTCAAGTCGATTACAACTTATGGCGACCCTATGAATCAGCAACCTCCAAGAGCATCTGTCATGAACCACCCTGCTCAGATCTTGTAAGTTCAGGTCTGTGGCTTCCTTTATGGAATCAATCCATCTCTTGTTTGGCCTTCCTCTTTTTCTACTCCCTGCTGGTTTTCCCAGCATTATTGTCTTTTCTAGTGAATCGTGTCTTCTCATGATGTGTCCAAAGTATGATAACCTCAGTTTCATCGTTTTAGCTTCTAGTGACAGTTCTGGTTTAATTTGTTCTAACACCCAATTATTTGTGTTTTTTGCAGTCCATGGTATGCGCAAAGCTCTCCTCCAGCACCACATTTCAAATGAGTTGATTTTTCTCTTACCCGCCTTTTTCACTGTCCAACTTTCACATCCATACATAGAGATCGGGAATACCATGGTCTGAATGATCCTGGCTTTGGTGTTCAGTGATACATCTTTGCATTTGAGGACCTTTTCTAGTTCTCTAACAGCTGCCCTCCCCAGTCCTAGCCTTCTTTTGATTTCTTGACTATTGTCTCTATTTTGATTAATGATTGTGCCGAGGTATTGATAATCCTTGACAAGTTCAATGTCCTCATTGTCAACTGTAAAGTTACATAAATCTTCTGTTGTCATTACTTTAGTCTTCCTGATGTTCAGCTGTAGTCCTGCTTTTGTGCTTTCCTCTTTAACTTTCATCAGCATTCGTTTCAAATCATTACTGGTAGAGTATGGTATCATCTGCATATCTTAAATTATTGATGTTTCTCCCTCCAATTTTCACACCTCCTTCATCTTGGTCCAATCCTGCTTTCTGTATGATATGTTCTGCGTACAGATTAAACAAATAGGGTGATAAAATACACCCCTGTCTCACACCCTTTCTGATGGGGAACCAATCGGTTTCTCCATATTCTATCCTTACAGTAGCCTCTTCAGCAGAGTATAGGTTGCACATCAGGACAATCAGATCCTGTGGCACCCCCATTTCCTTTAAAGCATTCCATAGTTTTTCATGATCTACACAGTCAAAGGCTTTGCTGTAGTCTACAAAGCACAGGGTGATTTTCTTCTGAAATTCCTTGCTCCGTTCCATTATCCATGTATGTTTGCGATATGATCTCTGGTGCCTCTTCCCTTTCTAAATCCAGCTTGGATGTCTGGCGTTTCTTGCTCCAGATATGGTAAGAGCCTTTGTTGTAGAATCTTGAGCATTACTTTACTTGCATGGGATATTAAGGCAATAGTTCAGTAATTACTGCATTCTCTGGGAGCCCCTTTCTTTGGAATTGGGATATATATTGAACGCTTCCAGTCTGTGGGCCATTGTTTAGTTTTCCATATTTCTTGACAAATGTTTGTCAAAATTTGGAGAGATTCAGTCTCAGTAGCTTGTAGCAACTCTATTGGTATGCCGTCTATTCCTGGTGATTTGTTTCTTCCAAGAATTTTAAGAGCAGCTTTCACCTCACATTCTAAAATTTCTGGTTCTTCATCATATGGTTCCTCCATGAATGAATCTGTCATCCTGGCATGTCTTTTATAGAGTTCTTCAGTGTATTGCTTCCATCTTCCTTTTATTTCATCTCGGTCAGTCAGTGTGTTCCCCTGTTGATTATTCAACATCCCTACTCATGGTTTAAATTTCCCTTTCATTTCTCTAATATTTTGGAATAGGGCTCTTGTTCTTCCCATTTTGTTGTCCTTTTCTGTTTCTATTATTTTATTTATTTATTTTATTTATTAAATTTATATACCGCCTGACTAGCAATAGCTCTCTGGGCGGTGAACATAGAAATACAAAGCATAAAAAATACAATAAATAACACAGTATGATACAAAATAACACAATCTAAATCAATGCAGTAACATTTTAAATTTAAATCAATTTAGATTAAAATGCTTCGGAGAATAAAAAGGTTTTAACCTGGCGCCGAAAGGAAAGCAGCGTCGGCGCCAGGCGCACTTCCTCGGGGAGACCGTTCCACAGGTCGGGGGCCACCACCGAGAAGGCCCTAGATCTTGTCATCACCCTCCGGGCATCCCTATGGGTTGGAACCCGGAGGAGGGCCTTCGTAGCTGAACGTAGTGTACGGGTGGGTTCATATCGGAAGAGGCGTTCCGCAAGGTAACGTGGTCCCGCACCGTATAAGGCTTTATAGGTTAATACCAACACTTTGAATCTAGCCCGGAAACATATTGGCAGCCAGTGCAGGCGGGCCAGGACAGGTGTTATATGCTTAGACCGCTTTGTTCTTGTTAGCAGTCTGGCTGCCACGTTTTGCACTAGCTGTAGTTTCCGAACTGTCTTCAGAGGTAGCCCTACGTAGAGCGCATTGCAGTAATCCAAATGCGAGGTTACCAGAGCATGTACCACTGATGTAAGGTCCTCTTTACTCAAATAGGGACGTAGCTGGGCTACCAACCGAAGTTGGTAGAACGCATTCCTTGCCACCGAGGCTATTTGAGCCTCAAGTGAAAGGAAAGAGTCTAGGAGGACTCCCAGACTACGAACCCATTCCTTTAGGGGGAGTGTAACCCCATCCAGGACAGGGCATATATCCACCATCTGATCAGAGAACCCGTCCACCAACAGCATCTCAGTCTTATCTGGATTGAGCTTCAGTTTGTTAACTCTCATGCAGTCCATTATCGTGGCCAGGCAGCGGTTCAGCACATCGACAGCCTCACCTGAAGAAGATGAAAAGAAGTAGAGCTGCGTGTCATCAGCATACTGATGACAACGCACTCCAAAGCTCCTGATGACCTCACCCAACGGCTTCATGTAGATATTAAAAAGCAAGGGGGACAGAACTGACCCCTGCGGGACCCCATATTGGAGAACCCACGGTGTCGAGCAATGTTCCCCGAGCACTACCTTCTGGAGACGGCCCGCCAAGTAGGAGCGGAACCACTGCCAAGCAGTACCTCCAACTCCCAACTCCCTGAGCCTCTCCAGAGGGATACCATGGTCGATGGTATCAAAAGCCGCTGAGAGATCAAGGAGAATCAACAGAGTCACACTCCCTCTGTCTCTCTCCCGACATAGGTCATCATACAGGATGACCAAGGCTGTCTCGGTGCCAAAACCAGGCCTAAAACCCGATTGAAATGGATCTAGATAATCGGTTTCATCCAATAGCGCCTGGAGCTGGCCAGCAACCACTCGTTCTAAGACCTTGCCCAGGAATGGAACATTCGCGACTGGCCTGTAGCTGTTAAGATTGTCTGGGTCCAAGGAAGGCTTTTTCAGAAGTGGTCTCACCACTGCCTCTTTAAGACAGCTAGGGACCACTCCCTCTCGTAAAGAGGCATTTATCACTTCCTTGGCCCAGCTACCTGTTCCATCCCTGCTAGTTTTTATTAGCCAAGAGGGGCAAGGATCCAGTACCGAAGTGGTTGCACGTACCTGTCCAAGCACCTTGTCCACGTCCTCGAGCTGAACCAACTGGAACTCATCCAACAAAACATGACAAGACTGTGTTCCGGACACCTCACTAGGATCAACTGCTATAACTTGCGAATCTAAGTCCCGGCGGATGCAGGAGATCTTATTCTGGAAGTGATCGGCAAACTGGTTACAGCAGGTCTCCGATGATTCCACCATGTCCGGAGGGTTTGCATGAAGAAGCCCCCGGACAACTCGAAAGAGCTCCGCTGGGCGGCTGAGAGAAGATTTTATAGTGGCAGCAAAATGATGTTTTTTAGCTGCCTTCACCGCTCCTACATACAGCTTTGTCGAAGCACTAACCAGCGCATAATTGCATCCATCGGGAGTTTGCCTCCATTTCCGCTCAAGCCGCCTCCTATCTTGCTTCATCGCTCTCAGCTCCGGAGTATACCATGGAGCTGTATGAGCTCTACACAGGAGAGGGCGTGCAGGAGCGATCGTGTCAACAGCCCGGGTCATCTCCGTATTCCACAGAGCGGCCAGGGCTTCAACAGGAGCGCCAGTCCTATCAGCCGGAAAATCCCCCAGAGCCCTTTGAAAACCTTCAGGATCCATTAGTCTCCGGGGGCGGACCAATTTAATAGGTCCCCCACCCTTGCAGAGGGAAGAGGTTACTGAAAGTCTAAACTTCAGCAAGCAGTGATCTGTCCATGACAAAGGGAGTGTTTTGAGACTCCCCACATCCAGATCACTATCCCCATGTCCAGTAGCAAAAACAAGGTCTAGAGTGTGCCCCGATGCATGTGTTGGACCTACTGTAATAGTTTTCTTTGTCCCTACGTACTAGTCATTGTATAGTTGCATTTAGGGTTCTGACCTTGTTTCTATCTCCTTTTGCTTTTGTTTTCCTTCTCTCTTTAACCATTTTAAGAGTTTCTTCAGTCATCCATTGAGGTCTTTTTCTCTTTTTAACAAGAGGTATTGTCTTTTTGCATTCTTCCCTGATAATGTCCCTGACTTCAGTCCATAGTTCTTCTGGTTCTCTGTCAACTAAGTTTAAAGCCTCAAACCTGTTCCTTATTTGATCTTTATATTCCTCTGGGATGTTATTTAAATTGTATTTTGGCATTATGAGTGCTTTGTTGTTCTTCTTTAGCTTTACTCTGGTTTTCGATACGACCAGTTCATGATCTGTACCACAGTCTGCTCCTGGTCTTGTTTTTGCAGAAAGTATGGAACTTCTCCATCTTGTGTTTACAATTATATAATCAATTTGATTCCTATATTGACCATCTGGTGATGTCCATGTGTACAGTCGTCTTTTTGGTTGCTCAAAAAATGTGTTGGCAAGAAACAAATCATTGGCTTCACAGAATTCAATAAGTCTTTCTCCTGCTTCATTTCTGCCTCCTAAGCCCCATTTCCCCACAATTCCTAGTTCTTCTTTGTTCCCTACTTTTGCATTCCAGTCCCCCATGATTATCATCATATCTTGTTTTGGTGTGTGATCAATTTCCTCCTGTACTTCTGCGTAAAATCTCTCCAATTCCTCTTCTTCTGCATTTGATGTTGGAGCGTAGACTTGGATGATGGTTATGTTAATAGGTTTCCCGTTTAATCTCATTGATATCACTCGCTCAGACCTTGCATTGTAGCTCCTAATTGCTTTTGCTACATCACTTCTCGCTATTAAAGCAACCCCGTTGCTTCTTGATTTCTCATTTCCTGAATAAAATATTTTGTAGTTGCCTGATTGAAAATGTCCTATTCCAGTCCATTTTAATTCACTCACACCAAGTATTGTAATGTTGATACGCTCCATTTATTGCTTGACAATTTCTAACTTTCCCTGGTTCATGCTTCTCACATTCCATGTTCCTATTGTGTGCGTCATACAACTCCAGACTCTCCTTTTGCATCTGTGCGCATCAGCCTCTGGGCTTCCTTTCGGCTTTGACCCAGCTGCGTCATTAGTCACAGCGGTACTCGTACTTGTCCTTTGTTCTTCCCCAGTAGCTCGGTGAGTGCCTTCTGACCTGGGTGTCTCATCTTCCAGCACTATCTCGTGTTGCATTTTGGATACTCTGTTCACAGGGTTTTCGTGGTAAGAGGTATTCAGAGGTGGTTTACCATTGCCTTCCTCTGAGTTTGGATGCATCTTAGTCTGGTGTCTCAGCTTTGACCATTCTGCCATGGGTGCCCCTGCTAGGAGTCTAGCCTCTTGGTCTAGACTTCTGACGGCATTGCTCTCAGCTTCTTCAACACTCTCAAACCCCCTCACCACGTTAAGATGTGCATCCTCAAGAGGGCATACAACCACTTATTTATCAATACATTTAAAATCTGTGTTGGGCGTGGTGTCATCCTCAGTTGGCCATAAATGGTTGCATACTCCAGTGCTTATGCAGACCAGCCTTGTGGCTTAAGAACAATCTTGGTTCAATCAGAATTAAAACGGTGTGGTTTTGCAAAGTTCAAAGCTTTGTCACAGTGAACTACTCTTTTCCAATAAATAAAACCTGTTTGATCTGCCCCCACGCTACGAGAGAGTTCTTCAGCCTTTTATGCCCTGGTTAAGTTACACCCGTGTGGTACACACATGTGCCATAATGAACACAGTGGCAAGGAAACCACTAGGGCAGGAGCCACAACTTAGTAGTAAAGCACATGTTTTCATGCAGAAGGTCTCAGGTTTGGTCCCCGGCATCTCTAGTTAAAAGGATCTGTAGTAGGCAATGGAAAAAGCTTCTACGTATCAAAACTGGCAATATTTGGATAGATGCCTAAATAGGCTGACCAACTACCTAAACCAAAAATGAGGCAGGCCCCAGCTTTATAGGGGGATGGTGATCATCTTCACATGCCTTACTCTCTAAAAACATCTGATTGGCCACTAGCAAGTGGTAACAGAATGTTGGCCTAGGTGGATGGAACTTGGTCTGATCCATGAACATAGCTGGACGCAGCAGTCTATGCAATACTTACCTGAGAATCATAGAAGCAGATTTGGAAGGAACCTCAAAGATCATCTAATCTAGCCTTTCCCAGTCTTTGGGACCCCAGATGTTGCTGGGCTACAGTTCCCATAATTCCTCACCATTGTCCATGCTGGCTGGGATTGATGGGAGTTGGGTTCCCAGATGTTTTGGACTACAGCGGTTGGGAAAAGGTGATTCTAATCCAACCCTCTGGCAATTCAGGAAATACACTGCTACTCTGTCCTATAGCTGGCTATCCAGCCTCTGCATGAAAAAAAATCTAAAGGAGAGTTCAAAGAGCTATTATTATATTGATAATAATATATCCCACCTTTCTCCAAGGAGCTCAAAGTGGCACACATGGTTCTCTCCTCATTTTATTCTCAGAACACCCCTGTGAGGTTGAGAGAGAGTGACTTTCCCAAGATCGCCCAAGAGCTTCATAGCTGAGTAGTGATTTGAACCCTAGTCTCCCAGGTCCTAGTCTAACACTTGACCACACTGGCTCTCACTGTATCATCAGGAAGATTCCCCTAATGTTTAGTCAAAATCCCCTTTCTTGTAACTTGAGCCTGACGGTTCAGGTCCTGACCTCTGGAGCAAAAGAAAATAAATTTGCTCCATGATCCATATGATAGCCCTTCAAATATTTGAATCCCATCACCTCATAAATATTTCTTCTGAAGTCTAAGTACACCCAGCTCCTTCAACCTTTCCTCAAACAGAGTATGTTCTGTGGATGTCAATGGAAGCATTTCACATCTAAGAAAATTTTTAGAGGATTCAGCCTGTAAGAGTATATCCACACCAGCAGATTGGTCCATAATTCATTGTGCAAGTTCACTAATGCCTCTCTCATTTTAGACCGTGTTGTTTTGCTGTTCCCATTTCCCTTAGCCCTTCTAATCTGCTTTTTGTACCTATATGTTCCTTTCTGTTTTGTTTTGTTTTAATCAAGGATGCCATAGTTGGGGATTAGCTTTGCATCAACACAATTAACCATGCATGCAAACCTAGCAGAGGTGACACATAGGGAGGGGCAAGTTCCTCCGGAATGCTTATTCCATCCTCCCCATGTGCTGTACACAATTGGCACCACTGGCAGATGGTGATGTAACTGGAATCACAGATGTCAAATGAGCTGATGAGCTTCCTGCCATGTAGTGCCATGTGGTTTTGTGGTGTTTTCCCACAACAACCTATGCACACAGGTGAACTATTTCTGATTTCATATGAGTAGGATGAGCCACATTCTCAGTAGAGAATAAGGTTGAAAGCCCTGCTCTGAGGACTTAAAAAAAACAACCCAAAACCCCAAAATGGGTGTGCTTAAAATACACTATAGCTTTGCAATTTAACCTAAAAGGTTAAATTGCAAAGCTACAGTATATTTTAAGAGCATCTGTTGTGGCTAATTTTTATGCCTCCTCATAATAACTATACAAGGATATCAACATAGGTCAAACAGTCTCTCTGGGATGGAAAAAATCTTTAATGATCCAATTTTGTTGTTAAGGATATCATACGTTCTCTGCAAACCCAGGTTGCCTCCATTAAAACAGACTGATATAGACATGTCAACAGTGTTGTGAGACACTAAGGCCCGCAAAACATATATATTATTTAACATATATTAATTATCTAGATATCCTGGAAACTATTTGAGGAGGTGTTAAATTACTGCAAAATGGCCATCCCTTGGTTGAAACATTTACCCCTCCCTTGTCTCAATCTCTCCTCCCTCCCTTGAGGGGATAAACCAGGGGTGTCGGACCTTTTTGGCTCTGTGGGCCAGATCCTTATCAGATCCTAGCCTCACTGGCCAAACTTGACAATTGGGCAGAGCTGCCCACCTGTGTCAATCACCTGACATCACAATGCCATTGAGTGTTTGTGTACTTTGAAGTCCCAACATCAGAATATTATTGCCATCTGGAGGGGCACTCTTGTGCAAACCTGAAATCAGAGCTTGGAAGATTACTTTTAAAAAGTAATAAATTACAGTTACAGTTACATGGCCCAAAAAAGTTATAATTACCATTACAATTACAATTGCTCTGAAAGTAACTGATTACTTTACTTTTCCTCCAAAGTAATCACTGCAATTACATTTCAGTTACTTTAAAAAAACGCCTATAAGCCCTTGGCTGCTGCACATCTAAGTAGCCTAAAACAACATTAAAAATAAACAAACACATACAGAGGTAGTAGAATAATTATTTTTATTCATAAGATAGCAATGGCGGTCTCTCCGCTGGTAAGGGTGGTGGGGAGGGAGGTTGAGGCCACTGCTCAGATCTTTGCACTGCACGCCAAACCAAATGCAACCCCCCCACTCAGCCAACCAGTATAATCTCTCTCATTTAATCACCTCCCAAACCCTGCCCTGCCACCAACTAAGGGACAATCACTCAAGCAATCATTTTCCCCTGAGATGCAAAAAAGTTAAAATACTGCAAATGCAGCACAGTACCCAGAGAGGGTGGTGGAGGCCACTTTGTGTGCCAAGTGCAAACACAGCTCTCTCTCTCTCTCTCTCACTCTCACTCTCACTCTCACTCTCACTCTCTCACTCACACACACACACACACACACACACACACACACACACACACACACGTTGTCATCTTTCACCTCCACAGTTCTTTATCTCCATGCTGCTGCTGCCTCCTCCTCCTTTATCCATGTTCTTGACCTCCGAATCCTTTTCCCCTCCACTCCATTCTTCACCACCAAAATCCATTTTTTTAAATAATGGTTTTCTCCACTCCACCCCGTCTCACTCTCCACCTCCTCCCTCATCACCTCCTGCCCATCCACAGAGTACAAGGAAAGAGTGACACTGCACAGAAGCTCAGTTTGAGGCACATGATTTTCATCCACAAATCAGAGGAGCAGAAGACTTCCCCTGCTCTCCCCCAAGTAATGCCCAAAAGTAATTCTGGAAATGTTACAATTACTCCACAAAAGTAGTAAAATTACTCCTAGTTCTATTACAATCAAAATGTAAAGGAATTACTCACTCGTTACTCAAAAAAAGTAATGAATTACAAGTAATTCGTTACTTGTAGCTAGTTACTTCCAAGCTCTGCCTGAAACATTTGTGATATAAAAAGTTATAGGATTTCAGCAGTAAGTTACAGGATATACACTGATTGGAAATGAAGCAGTATGTTCACCCTGAAACATTTGCAGGCACAAAATGTATTGGAAGTGGGATTATATATAACTGCCCTAATACCATCATGAGCGCAAATCATCTTGAATACACAATAAAAAGGATGTCTGGAAAGGCCCCTTAACTTTTTAATTGTAGAAATAACTGTTAAGAGTTTTGGGTAGAAATATATTGCAGCAGAGTGCAGAAATAATTGGTCTGTTAAGGCTGATAGTTGAAGAATAAAGAAACAAGATTTATTACTACTACAAAGAGGCAAAGTCATACATGCTGAAGCAGCCATGTGGCTTGCACTCAGGGAGCCATTACTGAGAAAAAAGACAGGAAGTGAAGGGAGGAAGCAAAGGAGCAAAGCCTGAAAAACAAAACACTTTAGAGGAGAAATCAGCAGAGGGAAGAATAGACAGCTTTTCTGTCTATCCCCACCCCACGCTGGTTCAAGTCACTTGTAAAAAGCATTGGTGCTTTACTCCCAACTACAGTTGGGGACTTTTTTTTAACATATTAAGAGAAGGCCAGTTGCAAACAAAATACTGTCATTACATCTGACCATGAGGGATCCATGTAGATACCAGCTGAAAATAGCATCTTTTGTTTCATTTATTACATTTTTATCTAACCCTTCCTCTGAGGAATTCAGGGAGGCATGGTCCCCCCCCCTCCAATATTATCACAACCACCCTCCTCTGAGGTAGTTTGAGACAGAATTGATGAGTTGCCCAAGATCATCCAGTGAGCATCCTGGCTGGCTGAGTAGGGATCTGAACCCTCCCTTAGAAACTGATTGGGCCATTGTTCATAGGGTGTTGTTGTTATGTGCCTTTAAGTTGATTATGACTTATGGCGACCCTATGAATCAGTGACCTCCAATAGCATCTGTTGTGGACCACCCTGTTCAGATCTTGTAAATTCAGGTCTGTGGCTTCCTTTATGGAAGCAATCCATCTCTTGTTTGGCCTTCCTCTTTTTCTACTCCCTTCTGTTTTTCCCAGCATTATGGTCTTTTCTAGTGAATCATGTATTCTCATGATGTGTCTGAAGTATGATAACCTCAGTTTCATCATTTCAGCTTCTAGTGATAGTTCTGGTTTAATTTGCTCTAACACCCAATTATTTGTCTGTTTCGCAGTCCATGGTATGCACAAAGCTCTCCTCCAACACCACATTTCAAATGAGTTGATTTTTCTCTTACCTGCTTTTTTCACTGTTCAACTTTCACATCCATGCATAGAGATCAGGAATACCATTGTCTGAATGATCCTGACTTTAGTGTTCAGTGATACATCTTTGCATTTGGGGACCTTTTCTAGTTCTCTCATAGCTGCCCTCCCCAGTCCTAGCCTTCTTCTGATTTCTTGACTAGAGGCCAGGGCTCCTGTAGCTTTTAATAGTTGTGTAGAAGAGAAAATTTTAGCAGTTGTCGCTTGTCTGACAAGTTATGCACAACTAGCTACACCTTGCATAACAAACTAGACCTCAGGAGTGGGAAACCTTTTTGAGACAGAGGGCCACTCACCCATCTGGGCAACCTTCCAGTGCCACATAACAGCAGCGGATGAGGCCCGAAGCAAAAGTGGTTGAATCCACAAATGTAAATTTTACCTTCATACAGTAGTCTACTTTCTTTTTTCCCCTTTTAAATTAATTTATTTATTGCTTTAAAAAAAGACACAAATTAGGAAAAAGAAGAACACTTACAAATTGAGTACAAGGTACAAAAGCTAGAATCGCAGATATTTTCAACTGCCTGAACATATACGCTCCTGAAAAATTTCCTCCCTGAACATACGCTCCTGAAAAATTTAACAAGTGTAAAAATAGGCTGAAAGGATAACAATAGTAACCGGACAGTAAAAGATAATAAGGAGGCTTGTTTCTATACACAGTCACACACCCTTCTCTATCCTCCATCAAGTCAAGCTAGAAACATTATCTGAGTTCAAGGACACATTTCAACCAGGCAAAAACATTCAAGAAGTGTATGATATTGGGTTGGTGAAGAAAGAGGCCTTGTGAGGCCCAGGAAGAGAGACCTGGAGGGCCGCATTTGGCACCCAGATCTGAGGTTCCCCATCCCTGGTATACCTGCTGAAACTCCTTCTACACAGATACTAAAAGGTGCAGGGGTTCTGTCCTCCATGCCCAGCTATTTGGCAGCCTTAGAAAGAAGTGGGGAAAGAGAGGGTTGAGGAAGGCTCTGAGACTTAGAGAGCTCAGGACTCCTCGAGAGCTCGGTGAATATCTACACCTTTGCAAGGATATACCTTCTCCTTTGCAGGCAAGGAGGCTCAATCAAACTGTCTAAAGAACGCTAGAGGCAGTGTAAGAAACTTTAGAGCAGAGTAGTTCAGGTGAGCAAGTTTTGTGGGAACATGTAAGGCCCTAAAGTGGTTTGGGCTGCAGCTGCCAGGTGAGATGAGCTTTTGATGTATGATGGAGAGAGAGCAGCCAGATGAAAAAGGGCAATGGGGCACCTGCACCTTTAATAGCTGTGTCAAAGAGGGGATTTCAGGTGTGGCTGGTCATGCATTTTTTAAACATTTAAACTGCAGAAAATGAAGGTCAGAGTATGGGGCAAGGTTAGTAATAGCAATACAGATACTCTGTTAACATGGCTGATTTTTAATTAATTTCAACAAATTATGAGACCATTGACAGGAAAAAAATCAACACGGTCTAGATTTTTTTTCTTGTTTTACACTTTGAACTCTTGATTCTCTCTGAGTATTTTGTATATCGCCATGAAAACTTAGAGGGTGTTAAGCAAGCGTTTCTGAGTTCAGGACTATAAGTTTTGTAAGGTTTTGTTTTGAAATGAGCTTATGGGAAGCAGCAGAATGGCATTGGGGGGTATTTTCTATTTAACATTGTGGAAGCAAAAAATGCATGCTGGCCATAGTATACAGCCACTCGTGTGGCTGAATAATTATTTCTTACCTGCCTTTCACCATGAGGTTCCAAGGCAGGTTAGTTATTTTAAAATACAATATTAAAGACAGTTTAAAACAAATTATAGGTACAAGAGGAGGGCAATACATTAGTTACAAAACAGAGTGTATTGAATAATCAGGCCTAGTCTTGCTACCATTGAAGTTATGACTTTCAATGAGAGAGTCAGACTGGTTTCTGTCTACCTATCGCTGATTTCATTCTGCCACTCCTGAAGAAGAAGAATTATTGCCCTAACCTGCTGGGTTGGTTTACAGGACAATATCTCTTTCCATTCCAAAGAGGTTGCACTGGAACTGCTGGCACCAGATACCATTAAGTTCAAGCCAGCCAGACTCAACTCTTAGAAAACCATGCTATAATACTACAGTGCCTCAGAGCATATGCAGAAAGTATTTCACCTGCAGCACAGCTTGCCACACACAAATATGAAACATGGTTTCTGAGGACATAGCTTCCAGGCAGGTTAAAGGCCTGGCATCTTCCTTTCTTGAATCACAGTCAGAAAAGCAGAGGAAATAGACGTTCAAACAAGCAAAGCCAGAGGCAGAACAGGGGTCGTGGCTTTCTCGATAGGGCGGGGCATTCTTTCACGGAAGTTTAGCTCCGCCTTCCCCAGAGCACAGCTCCCACCAGCCGCTGACAGCTAAACAGAGGCTTCAAACACCCCACTGCCTGCAGATGCTCTGCTCAAACAGAGGGGCGTAATTCAGTTACCGTAATGCCCTCTCCTTTGCGCGCGCCGGGTAAAAAGTTCCTGATATCGCAGGCTCCTGGATGGCAGGACACTGAGCTGATAAAGGTGCTTTTAGCATCACTCGGACAAGGTAAGCAGGGCGATATTTGCAGCCCAATCCTGTGTATGTTTCGCCCGAAGTAAGGAACCCCGGGAGGGGGTTAGTCCCAGGTAAGGGTGCGCAGGACCGTAATCCGTCCCTATGCGTGTTTGCTCGAAAGTAAATCCCACTGAGTCTGACTGAGATCCCTGCTGATTGCTTTCGAGAAAGTGCATTACGACGGGAAGTGTTTTAACGTTCTTCAGCGGCCGTTTGGCCGGTATCTGCGAGCCGTTTGGCCAGCCTTCATGTCTCCTCTGGGTTGCGATGCAGGAGGCATCCGAAAGCAAATTCTTCTCCAACTGCGGCCGGCTTCTTAGGAAGAATTATGCGTTCCTTCGCCGCCTCCTGCGATTGCCGGGGAAGGGAATCCTCGGAGTTCATGACAAGATTGCAAAACGGGCGCGGTGGGTGGGAAGCGGCGAGGCGACGATCGTGGCTTTGAGCTGGAGTGTTTGCTGAGTCCTGGAAGCCCAACGCCGTCATGCCACCCCATTCCTTCTCTGGTCTGGGGTGCTGCGATACTTTCTGAGGTGGTCTGCTGGCCCTGGAGAAAAAGGGCAAGAGTCCCCCCTCCATGTTTTTCTCTGTCCATTCCCCATGACTATGGATTAAAAACTTTGATCGCGGTTTTTATTAAGTGTTGTGATCCGACTACTTCCGATCTGAATGAGATCGCTTCTCCCTTCGCTCCTCCGCGAATGTCGCTAGAAATCAATATAGCCCGATCCTAACACAGTTTAGCCAGAAATAAATCCGACCGAGTTCGGTGTGGCTTACTTTTTGGTAGCTATGTGCTTACATCAAGCCCTTGCTGATTTCAGAGGAGATGCTTGTAATGTGATCAAGATCCAGTCAAAAAACAAGTTGCCTAGCTGCCTAGTCCTATGCGTGCTTGGCTTGCTACGAAGAAGATCCAACTGCATTCAATGGGATGGACTGCAGCTTTAGTAGGAATGGGGGGGGGTGGACTGCCTTCAAGTCGATTCCGGCTTATGGCGACCCTATGAGTAGGGGTTTCATGGTAAGCAGTATTCAGAGGGGGTTTACCATTGCCTTCCTCTGAGGCTGAGAGGCCAGGTCACCCAGTGAGCTTCATGGCTGTGTGGGGATTCCAACCCTGGTCTCCCAGGTCGTAGTCCAGCACCTTAATTGCTACACCACACTGGCACTTTAGTAAGCCAGTGGCTATGTGCAGAACCCAGACTGCATGTGAGTGTCTTGGCATTCTGTGAAAGGATGAGTTCAGTGTAACTTGTAATTTTGTACATCTTCTTATTGATAGTAACTTCAGGTATTCTTTCTTTTTTAAAAAAAAAACACCTCAAAAATCCTCAGGGGTTATCAACTTTAAGTATGGGATGTTGAATCCAATCTATATAAACTTCCTAAGGTCTCTCCTAGGTGGGCTCTAAGTAGCCCCTCGGAGGATGAAAAGGGACATAGGAAACTATCTTTACTTGAACACAGGTTGATCCAGCTAGCCAGTTAGGGGAAGGGCTGTAGCTCAGTGGTCAAGCATCTGCCTTGCATGCAGAAGAGCCCAGGTTCAGCCCACAGTATCTTTGGGTATGACTGGGAGATGCTCCTGCCTGAAACTCTGGAGAGCCTCTGCCAGTGAGTGTGACCAATACTAAGCTAGATGGATCAGTAATCTGACACATTATCAGGCAGCTTTCTGTGTTCCCATCACTGACTGGCATGGTCTTCGGTTGCTACGAGATGGCCTGTTTGTTGAGCATTTCTCCTGATTTGTTTGCAGGAAGGTTAGACGGTATAATGGCTAGGCAAGTGTTATTCCCACACTTTCCAGGACACTTTCCCACCGCGTTCTATACCACAGAAAAATCTGGTGTTTGGGGAGAAATGGGTTTGTTGTGCAGAACCTCCTAATAAGCCATGATTGTGCAACCTGAATTTGCCAGTATGTTATTGAATCCCACCTTAAAATAGTGATGGTCTGGAAGTGCGCAAAGTTTGTGAGGCGGTTATGTTGGCTTTAGCAGTTTATTCAGAATGCATTCTAGTTTGTTTGCAGGGATCTTGCAGTTGTTATTCCACACTTGCATTTCCCCATCACTTTCCTTATTGCAAAAAGTTTGAGGGGGGGATGAGCACAAAATCCAGTTCAGTTGTGCAACCTGAATTGGCCATTATGTCATTGAATCCCATCTGCAAAATCTCCAGCCTACCTGGAGATGCCGGGGATTGAACCTGGGATCTTCTGCATGCAAAGCCCTTCCCTTATAGTTCTCCAGCTACACAGGGCTCCTATTACCTTAACTGTGGTTTTTAATTATATTTTGAGCTTTTTAAAAAACTGTTTTTAACTTTGTCTTTTCTCACAATTTTAGTTTTATCTTTTGTAAACTGCTTAGGTGCTATATACAGTCAAGCAGTATTGAAATTTTGTAAAGTAATTAAAAATGAGGGTGGCCAGGTGAAAACAAGGACAGAGCTTCTGTACCTTTAATTAGCTGTGTAGAAGAGTAGTCGTAGCTGAAATTCCCTCTTCTGCATAGCTAATTAAAGGGTGCAGGAGCCCTGTCTTCTTTTCCACCTGGCCACCCTAGCTCCTATATGCTTCTAACTGTTGGGTGGAACAGGGAATTTTTGCAAACCCACACTGCTGTAATGCAGAGAGGAGGAAAGCTGCACCACCTCTTCTACAGAGTGACAAAAGTCACGTGACATGCAGACTCCATCCCCTTTTTTGTGTCTGGTAGTCTGAAGTGTCAGGACCTCAGGACTGAAGGGGTTGCCGAAATAGCAATCTGTGTGCAAATTTGAAAGTGAAATTTTGTTGGTCCTGCCTGCTAGCTGGGAACGAGAGCATAAAATATTTAAGGCTAATGATCTCTCTTTCCCCAAAGAAGCACAGATCAGGCACTGCTAGGTGTTGTTTTTAAGTGTGGGTGTTTATTAAAAGCAGGATTTAATATCCTGCCTCTTCCTTAGGTATGTGTGTGCTTGGCAAATGCACAAGGCAGCTGTTGGACCATGGTACGATGTACATATATTTCTGCTGGAGAAAAAGTTTTGCATTAGTTCCATAGCACCACTACCAATGCACACTTAATGTCCCAATTCAAAATGCCACAATCCAAAGGACTGCCATCTTCTGTTTACATTTTTACTGGCCCTTCTCCCATTTCTGTAACTGCAGCCTGACATTTTAGAAATTAATCAGGCAAAGCTTTTCCTGACATGGGTATTGTGATATTAGTTCACCTGCTGAAAATCTATGCATTGGCCTGCTATCAAAGGCAGGGCTTGTAAAACAGAAAAAAAGATGGCAAGCTTACCTTCCTCTACCATAAAAGACAAAATTGTAAAATGATCATTCTTGCTATGAGCTTAGAAGTGCAATGATGGAAAGAGCTACACACTTGTGAAGAGAGATTATGGGAAAGGGTGTGTGTGTGTTTTCCTACAGAAATGAACCCATCTGGCACTCAAACAGTATAATAACAGTACTTATTAGACTAATGACTCCTGCAATACAATCCAGTGCAGTTTATTTGAATAGCTTTGGGGAAATCTGAATATTTCTACAACCGGAAAATTGGGCAAGCAAATTTCCCCTCGGCACAGGGGGCATTGACAGTCTGATGGCCTGAGATTCAGAGGTAAGTCTCACTGAGTCCAGTGGGGCTTACTTCCAAGAAAGCATGCACAGGATTGGAATTACAATGAGTTAAAGTTTCAGTACTGCGTAAATTACGGATTCATAAGTTGTTGTGCACTTCCATAGTATGCTTAGGGCTGTCCAACATCTTTGTGCATGTCTGGGTTCTAAAATAAAGCTAGTATGGCGAGCAGGCTTCCTAGGTATAGAGCACATGCGCTCTGATTGGGATGCTGCAGAATTAATGCGCTTCTTGAAAGATCCTCCTTAAGAGGCAGGTTGAATGGCCCTCTGTCTTTCCAACACGGAAATGAGGTTGCAATGCAGTAGCTTCTTTTTCTTAAAAGTAAGCAACATTGTTGTTTTCCCACACCTTGATTAAGGTCTGAGAGTCAGATGTAATTGGTTTGGAGGCTTCATCTGGAGTCTGGTCCACAGGCCATCATCTGGCCACCCCTAGAATAGTGGCGGTCCAAATTTACAGTTGGAGAAGAAAGCCCCACTAAAAACAATATGGCTTCTATCTAAAAATGATTAGGATTAAGCTAATCATGTTGTCAGATGCTTGTCCAAGGCCACCCAACAAGCCCATAGCTGGGTTGCATTTGAATCTCTTAGTTTGCTCTTAAACATTGCCCCCACTGCACACACATATAATAAATATACCTACCAACTGAAGACATAGGAAGCTGCCTTATACAAAATCAGACAATTGATCCATCTAGCTCAGTAATGTCTACACTGACTGGCAGCAGCTGTCTATGATTCCTGGCAGGGGTCACTCCCAGCCCTACCTGGAGGTGCCTGGGACCTTCTGCCTGCAAAGCAGATGCTCTACCACTGAGCTACGAGCTTATACCATAATAAATTTGTAAGTCTTTAAATGCCACAAGCCTCTTTGTTGTCTGTGCCTTTTGTGCGTACTGATCAGTTGGGTAGTGGCAAATTCAGAAGTGCAGGGTCCCTTTATGAAAGTCACAGCCATGCCCCCTTCTAAGATTATGCAACCTTCTAAGATTTTAGAATAACCTGGCCGGGCTTGAATACTGCTTTTTGCTTCTCTGTCACTGTCACCATTTGACTGTCCTTTTTCACTGTCAGAGATGTGGCTTCAATGACTGAATTCAGTGTTTATCTCCTGCTGCTACCCAACTGCTTGATGATGTAGATGGGATGCTATCATAAGGATTTGCTACCTCTTCTTCTGTAGTTACAGAATTCTCACTCTCCACAACTTGTCTTGGCTTTTTGAAGTAGGAACTAATAAAGGCTTGCTTGCAATTGACATTCATTGGGACCCTTCTCAATGGCTAGCACCCTCCCTTTTCATGCTGATTGGCTTGGTGGATGCTGGAGACATAGGGACCCTGCTGTGACCTGGCTCCCAGAAAAGTATGGGGTCTATGTTGTTCCCCGGGACCTTGTGTGACTTCACCTCTGGTACTAATATAAGCCACCCAATTCCCCTCCCTCCATTTTATAGGGCAGCGGCTTCAAATTGTGGTCAGGTGAAAGCTAAGGCTCTTTTAAAAGTAGGTCAGTAATGGTGGACATGCTTCCTTAGAAGATGGCTCATGACTCCCATCCACTGCAGTGTGCTGTGATGGGTGCATGGTTGTGCATGCATGCACTCATGGAGTGAATCTTTAGGACAGGGATGGGGAGCCAGTGGCCCTCCAGATGTTGCTGGACTACAGCTGCTGTCATCCCTGAGTCTTGGCCATGCTGGTTGGAGTTGATGGGAGTTATAGCCCAAGGCCACCTGGAGGGCCACACGTTCTCCTCCCTGCCTTAGGGTGCAATATCAGTTAATGTACACATGAAGAGTAAAGCTAAGAGGCCTGATCAGCATGCAATGTGAACTGAATGTACACCCTAGAACACTTTCCCAGAATCCTTTGCAGGGTACAAAGATTATACATTGAGCATACAGGGATTTCTTGGCAGACCGGTTGATATGAAATGGGTTCCCTAAAATTAGAAAGCTCAGCAACCACTTCTATATGATATGTGAGCAAAACCCTCATTATCTTAATGAAGGCCTGTTTTTAATCACATGTATATCTCGCCCTTTCTCCAAGTACCTTGGGGAAGTGGGCATAGGGAAGAGCTGTGGCTCAGTGGTAGAGCTTCTGTTTTGTATGCAAGAAGTCCCAGATTCAATCCCAGGTAGCTCTAGGTAGGGCTGGGAATGCCCACTGCCTGAAACCTGGGAGAGCTATTGACAGTCAGTGTGGACAATATTCAGCTAGATGGACCAGTGGTCTAGCTTGGTATAAGGCAGCTTCCTATGTTCCTATCTTGTCATCAACCCTGTGAGGTAGGATAGGCAGACATATGGGTTTCATGGCTAAGCAGGGATTTGAACTGAGGTCTCCCCACTCTACCTTCAATACACTGCCTGTTAAATGACATTAACTCATTAATTCGTTGAACATTGCTCCTATATTAGAGGTAAATTTAAATAAACTACCCTTATTTGGGCAAGCATGCTCAGTAGCTGCGTTAAACTGAAGGATAAATTCCAGTACTGTAATGTGATTCCTGTTTATTGCTGGAATCTACTAGCTTTTTTGGGCCCCACCACTCTGCAAAGTACATTTCTATATCCTGCTTGCTTTTGTCACATAGAGTGCTTTGGTTAGTTGGACAATGAATATATGTTTTTTTTCACCCCCACAAAGGTATTGATCTAATTTTGGTCCTGCACAATAAGGCATGCTTTTCAGAATTGCAGCAAGCTGATTTAAGCTAGAGAGAACCAAGGTCACTGGCATGGATGTTAAGATGGCTAAATTGTTCTTTGTGGCTTACCTCTGTATTGGCTTGGATTTTCAGGAGAAATGTAACTTCCTGTATATGCCACAATATTTTCAGTAAATCAGCTTTTAAATAAATGTGTGAGCCTGTTTCTAATATCATCATCACCCCATTACTACCAGGGCTGGTGACAGAGGTGGCCAGGTTGGGCCCTGGCCGAGGGCCCCTACAGCCCAGAGGGCCCCCTCAAGGTTCCCTCCTTGGGTGGGAGGTTGGCGCTGCCATTCTGTGATCCGCAGCAGCGTCAGGTCCTGCAATCTGACCCTGCCATGGATCGCAGAGAGGGACTCCCAGGCACCACCGCCCATACAGACAGCACGGTCTTCAGTAAGCCTGCACGCATGGCCCACCTCCCTCTCCCATCAATTTGAATGCCATGCGCACTGTACATCACCCAAGATGGCAGTGGGTGCTTCCCTAAGGGGCTGACACCCCCACCACCATTTTGGTTGCTGGCAGGCATGCGCACTACTCGCGCATGTCATTCACACGACACGAGGTAGGTGGGGCACATGGGCGGGCCTGTTAGTCCTGCGCCATCTGTATAGGGGGTGTTGGGCTACTGCGCTGCACTCCAGTTTACTCTGTATCCAGTGCACTTGAACTGCTGGAATTAGTGCACACACGGTGTTATCGGCCGTGCACATGTATCCTGTTCTTTCTTATAAAATGCTATATTTTGATGTGTCGTTTCCCAAACCAGCTTCACCCTGATTGGAGTCCTTTTTAAATTTGCCTCCAGCCATGATGTGCACTTCTCTTCAGTTGGGGCGGTCCTACTGCACAGGTGATGTCACCATGGGTGTGTACTGTAGGGGAGCCGCCCACTTTCCACTCCTTACCTGCAACATGGGCACCCTTAACTTCTGCTTCTTCTGTCACATTCATCTCCTCTTCCTCTTTCAACTTTCAACCTTACTTTCAGAGGTGTGTGCAGTCTTTGATCTATTGATTAATCAACTAGAGCTTTACTTGACTAATCCATGGGAGTCAATTATCATAGGTGGGACTATGAGTTTACATGTATTTACATTTTTAAGGTATTTTTATTCTGGTGTGTTGAAATAGTAAAATATTAACAATTACTTTTCTTTCAAACAAATAATAGATTACCATGATTATGCAAATTCTTATACATGTTTGAATATCTGAAAAAGGTATCTATATTGTAGTTTTGGTCACGTGCACATTTAGTTAAGTTTACTTTGGTTAAATTTACTTTGGTGAAAATCCTCCAGAAGACTCTGAATACCTAAGTGGAAAGATAAAGGCATACCTGTGAACTCTCATTGATACACTGACCCTGTAGAATTGTTCTGATTTACTTTGAATGCTTTAATTTCTGAACATTTGTTTTGTAATTTGTGAATTATTGCCCAAGTAACAACCACTTTACATCTTAAAGTCTGGTACAAATAAGGTGGCCAGATGCAAAAGAGGGCAATGTCTCTAAAAGTTGTGTAGAAGAGGGAATTTCAAAGCTGTATTGCTAAAATCTCTTCTACACAACTACTAAAGGTACCGGAGCCCTGTCCTCTCTTGCATTTGGCACAAAGTGGATCCAAGTTTAAAAATGTAAATGTACAAGTTTATATGACCAAATATTCAGGTACTTTTCCCCATTCTTAACATGTCTCTTCCTATGCTTTTAACAGCACTCTGACACAACAGAATCATTTCCTGACATGGTGATATGCTTCATCTGTTAAATTTATGAGTATCAGGCTGCTGTTAAAGGCACTGGAGCAAAGCCAAAGAAAAGTTGGCAATCCTGGACTCTGCATTCTTTCCTCTTCCTCTTTCTTTCCGATTATTAAAGGAATTGGGTACCCTGCCTTATATCAAATTTGATAGCCTTAATGCATGCTGTAATTATTCCTGATGTAATTTCCTTCCATTTGTTCTGGTTTCTCTTTCCCTGCATTTCTGATGCCAGTAGTCATCTCCCATATTCCTTTGCAGAGACTTTAGGGAGAGAAGGATGGAGCCACTTGATAAATGCATGTTCTGGCCAGCAATTCCTGCTAAGGAGAGCAGATGCAGCTATTGTAGAATCATGTGGGTTGGTCCCACTGGGATGCTACTGCTGGATCTTCCAGGGGTGACTATAGTGGATGTTGTACCCTACTATTGCTAGTTGTGCCAGAAATTAAAAGCTCGTGTGAATATGTTCTAACAGAGGATGCAAGTTTCAAGTATCATACAGCTTCTCCCTAACAAAATCTCTACCATACTGGTCACATTCTGTGAAACTAGAAGTATCCAGGACTGTTGAGTTTGATTTAGGAATTGGTGCAGTGTCATGCTTAGAGTTTAGAACAAGACCAGGGAGGTCAGGGTTCATAGCCCCATTCTGGCATGAAGTTTAGTGGGTGACCTTGGGCCAGTCACTGTCTCTCAGCCTAATCTACCACACAGGGTTGTTGTGAGGATAAAATAGGGAGGGAGAAGAGCAGGTGTGCCACTTTGAACACTTTGGAGGAAAATTGGGATATAAATACATACATACCTGATGGGTTGAGGGCCAAACTACATGTTAGGTTATTCATGTTTTCAAACAAAAAAAAACTTAAATTGGCCATTTTTATTACGAATAAAATGCAGCCACAGGGCCTCAGTCTGGAAGAAGCATAGGCCAGGTTGGGTCCTGCACCAGTTTCCTGCCAAGTCAGCCTCACTCATGCACAGTGATGGTTGCTGGTGACCATTGAGACTGGTAGGGCTGAAGGCAGAGAGGCCCACAATAGGTGGACACAGAGCCAATGAAAGGCAGAGCCAACTAACTCTTTTTGCCCCATCCTCCTCCCTGCTGAATTCTGCAAGGGCAATACGGAGGGCAGAAACACACTCACTGTTCTGCCAGTTTCAGTGTGCCTCCACCTCTCTCTCCTGAAAATGGGGGTACATGACTCTAGTCAAACTCCGCCCCTTTTTACTGCAAAACCTGGTGGGAGCCTCTTGAGCATGTTTTTTTTTTAAAAAAATCAGCTTCAAAGAGATTTCGCAACTGATTGGCAGATCATCCTATTCCCCCTCCAGGTGTGGCCAACGGAAACTCTTTGATCTGGCGACTAGTGTGTTTACAGCTGAGACTTAGGAGGAGGAAGCGGACAGTCAGGGCCACTGGATGTAAATAAGACAGACAAGTGGGGGCTTTCTGAGAGCAGGCTGAGGTTGGTGGGGCACTGTCCCTCTTACCCTAATGGACCAGTCTCCGCTCCTAGGGATGGAAAGATTTTGGTTTTCTCAGTTTCTCATTTTTTCAATCCTAAATTCAGTTCTCCACAATTTCTGCAGCAATTTGCGATTTGTTTTTTTTCAATCCTCATGAAAAAATTTCAGCATTTCAGTATGAACTTCTAATAAACACATTTTGGTAGACAGTTTTGACCAATGCGTACCTCATCATGTAATGCATTTTTGCATGTCATTTTCACTTGTATATTCATTTTTATGCACACTATCCAGGAATGCATGCATTTTTGTGAACATGGTTTGGTTGGCGAACTGCATCACAAACTTTGAATAACTGCGAATTTCAAAGGTTGGCTGTGGTTTGGTTCTCATATTGTTTTGGAAAGTGCAGATTGGATAGATTTGGCTTGAACCATGAAGTGAATCAAAATTCTCCCCCATTCCAGTGGCACAGGTATACCCTGCCAAACAGCACTTTTTGGTAACAGAGTGGATTTTTCAGCAGGGAACTGGTGTGGGGGTGTCTCCGTCCAGATCAGTGCCGCATGACTGCTTTTTCTTCAAAATAAGCATGACCAGTAAAGCCAGGATAATGCAACGTGTCTTGGACTTAGGCCAATATCACACATGCATTTTCAAGTAATGAAAAACTTTTGTAAATCTTGTTTCACGTGATGTGCATTTATCACTGTTCAGATCAGAAGCGGCTTTTTTCTGTTTTAAATGTCACCACACCCCCTCAGGCTGTGTAGAAGATGTGTCCCTACTTGCCTGTCCCAGATGATGCCCTGTCCTGCCCTGCAACTAACTGAGTTGCAGTCATCTAATCAATATGTAGCTGATGACCGTGTGCAACCTCTCCCTTCTGTCCGCTCCATCTCCATTTCCTTCACTGCTGCCCTGATCTGGTGAAACTGACAAGTCGCAGAAGCCCTGGTCCCCTTCACCCATGTGTAGTTGCGTTCTAGCCTTGGACCTCTCTTCAGGCACAAAAGAATTTAGAGGAATATGTAACTTTGGACTCTCCCATTGGCAGCCAGTATGAAGCCTTTGGATTGGCAAGGCTTTCTTTTAGACATGTTTTAAAAACTGTACTGTTCAGACAGGGCTTTGGAACTATTTTTTTTACCACCGGTTTTTATTGATACGCTATTGAAGCTTTTACTGATGTTATTGTAGTATCATGTTTTTTTATGTTGTACACCATTACTGTCTTACTACATTTTCTATGAAAACGTGGTTTATTTAAATGAAGTGCCACGAGCTTGGCTTTGTCCTCCAGTATCTTCAGCCTGATCTTGGGCCCTTCCAAATGCTTTTATTGTGCATTCATGACTGCTTGTGCTCATGATGGTATTGTGACCCATATTGGGGGGGGGAGGCTTCGAGATGTCAGGCTGTGACTTGGAGGATTGGGAAGATGAGCTGGGGGAGGGGACTAGCAGCAGGTGTAGACCACAGAGCGCCCAAATCCCAGTCACTGACACCTCAACTCCCCCAGATCCTGGCCCCCCTGCTGAGGCGCAAGCAGAACTGTCAGAGACTGCGCCGCTGGAGACTCCTCTGTTAGACACACCCCAAATGCTTGCGCCCACGACAGAGGCGCCATCTGCTTCACCTGACATTTCCCAGCCAGGCAGCTTCCCACAATTGAGCAAGCAGACCACCCACAACTTTCTGAGGGAAAAGCTGAGAGCCAGCCCCCTTTGACCTGCATGCGGCGGTGGCTGAAGCATGAGATTCAACAGATGTTAAGGAAGAGCCAACTGCTACCTGCGAAAGTTAAGCCTACTTAAGTGGACCAAGGGGAGGGGTTCCTTGCTGAGTCAACATTGTAGCGTTGCAAAGTCATGCTTAGGCAGAGTTAGTGAGGGAAAAAGTTCCTAGAAAGTGTAGTTAGGTTAATGGGGTGCACTGCTTTTGATGTAACTGTAACTTTAATAAAAAGAGGGGGGAAATCACAGCTGCATCTGAGACTGGATCTCTCGACTTTGGGTAGGACAGGTATGAGTGTGGTTATACATGACCCCATTTTCAATGCCATTTGTGCCTGCAAAAGTTTCAGGGCAGACATACTGCTCTGTTTTCAGTTGGTGCATGTCCTGTAGCTTCCAGCTGAGATCCTGTAGCTTTTCATACATCAAAAGTTCCAGGTGTTGGTTTTTTTTGTCCTACTTTTGTTCTTCTATAAAGCAAGAGTGCCCTTCTAGATGGCAGTAATGTGATATCACTGGGGAAACTTTATAGATCAAATAATATATGGACGCTCCAGTATAAATCCACCACTAATGCATCAATACATCAATGACATGTTGCAGAATACACATACACCCACCCACCCACACCTACAAGTCTGGAAGGGGGCCCACTTGATCAACAACATTGTTATAGTAATGGACAGCAGGAACACTGTGTTGAAAATCTGTAGAACTTGGCAATCATGGAGAATTTCATCCTTGATTTACAGGTATCCAGGGGATCTGAGGATCCAGAGTGCTTCTGTGCAATATGGTAGGAATCCAGGGCTGGATATATTGGGGAAATTCTTGCAAAGCCTGGAATGGCTTGCCTGGGACAAGTATCCCTTTGTGTTCTGTTTCAGACTGTGTCTGCCTACTCTAGCAATTTTTGGTTCTTTTCATTTGTTGGACATTGTGGATAGCTGGGAATGTTTGCAAACTCTCTGCAGGAATTTGCACTGAAAAACATTTTAGCAAATAAGTCTTGAATAATAACAATGGGGCAAAGAGATTATAGGAGGTGAAGGTTGTTGGCTGGCATAATAATTCTTCAAAAATCTACAAGATTGTATGTGACATAGGTTGTACTTGCAGTATTTTATTATGTTTTTATTTATTTTCACACTTCTATCCCACCCTCCTGCCTCCTCCACTTTGAAAATGGAATGGACTGCCTTCAAGTCGATCCTGACTTATGGCGACCCTATGAATAGGGATTTCATGGTAGGCGGTATTCAGAGGGGATTTACCATTGCCTCTTTCTGAGGCTAGTCCTCCCCAGCTGGCTAGGGCCTGCTCAGCTTGCCACAGCTGCACAAGCCAGCCCCTTCCTTGTCCGCAACTGCCAGCTGGGGGGCAACTGGGCTCCTTGGGAATATGCAGCTTGCCCACGGCTGCACAGGTGGCAGGGCACATAACCCCTGAGCCACTCACTGTGGGGATGATCTTTAGCTGGCCCTTTATACCCAGGAGACACGAGTGGGGATTTGAACTCACAGACTCTGGACTCCCAGCCAGGCTCTCCTCCCCATTGTGCTATACCAGCCATCCACTTTAGAGGTACCTTAAAGTCTGTTACCTGTGGGCTCATTTGGTCTCCTGGGAGTGGTGACCTTATATCGAGCTGCATCAAGAGGATAACTTTGCCTAGTGCAGATTTCCTAATACAGTGTTACAGTGCTAGAGGAACTCATACCAGATTATGAAACATAGTAATTTACCATTTGTCAAATGATAATCTGTACATGAGAACTTTGGCCACCATTGGTTAATATACAACAGGAGACAGAACACAAGAGGTGTTGGAGACAAATCGTAGGAGGTTGTTCCATACTTTAAAATAGTTTCTGCATTTTTTGGCTGGGATTTCACTGCGTGGGAAGATAATTCACACTATGAATATACCCAATGAAACAATCTTTATGATGAGGCCCTGTTCCTGTGCCACACTTGGCAGATTGTCATCTAGAGACAATGGAGACATGGGCTTTTTCTGCAGCGGTACCAACCCTTTGGAAACACCCTCCCTTGTGCTACCCGAGAGGTGTCAACTGAGACATATTTTAGAAATCTTTTAAAAATCTGCTGTTTGGGCATTTTCTGATTGTTAATTTTTAGATTGCACTGCTCAATATTTTTGGTTCAGTATTTTGATTCTGGATTCTAACTTTATTTTGTTTGTATTTTTGTTTTGTAATTTCATTATTTTGTAAACCACCTCTCTCTGTCCTCTTTCTATCTACTTTATTTATTTATTTGGTGGTCTATAAACCTGTGGCCCTCCAGATGTTGCTGGACTACAACTCCTGTCATCCCTGACCATTGGCCTTGCAGGCTGGGGCTGATGGGGTTAGAGTCCATCAACATTTGGAGGGCCACAGGTTAGCCATCCTTCCTCTAAAGCGTAGGAAATCAATATTACGTTTTAATAACAACGGCAGGATATTTGTGTGTGCTTTAACGGGGGGACAGAATTCTGTGACGTGGAAAAAATGTGAGTTCTGTGACATGAAATCTGCCACCTATTTGAGTTATGCAAATTAGGCAAAGTTGTCTGGTTTCTCTTATTTTGCATAGTAGGTTTTTGCAATTTTTACAAGTGTACGTAAGTCTGTGTCTGCTAGTCATGGAAAGGGGCAAGGAGCTGTACAAGGCACAAAGCCCCACCCTGTTCAGCAAATCTTCTAGCTTCTGAGATTTCAGCAGGCACACACTTCCAAGCCTATATTTGCAACCATAAGGGCTAGAAGCTTGCTTTGCAAGCAGAGATTCTCAGAAAGCTGAATTCTGCACCTAGTACCGTATTCTGTGTTTCTGCAGACAGCTCTTTCTCTCTCTCTCTCAAAGTGGGTCTAATGACCTCCATTTGGGGAAGGAGACTGTAATGAAGGAGCCCTTAGACAAGGAAAGTGAGTCAGGAAAAAAGATTCTTTGCAGGTTGATCTACATTATATTTGTTTTCCAGTCCCAGCCTGCTATTGTCTAAGGAACTGACGTCTTCCTCACACTTCACCTAGCTATATTTTTAGAACAAAAAACCCTTTAAAAGGCAACATATTGATTCCTTCCATCCCTCATGTACTCACCCTTTCTGTTTTAGAATCATATTCCACTGCCCTCTAGTAACATGACCTCAGCATCAATATTATCTTCTATGCTTGTGTTCTGAAATTAACCAGATCCCCTTGGGGCCTTTTGCCACAACTAAAGTATGCCCACTTGCATTTTAGCTTTTCATAATATTGTCATTGACAACAGCACTATCTCCCCACATGCACGTAGCAAATGTTGGGATAGGGGCTGTCTCCTCAGAGGCACCCCAGCCCCCTTCCCTAAAGTTTCAGCACATAGATAGATATAGATATAATGAATCTCTAGCCCTTTACTCGGATAAGGGAAAATATTCAGGAAGTATTCAACCCAATTGCTCAGTAAGAAGTAAACATGCTTCCATTTTTAAGTGTTCTGGCTGAATTACAAAGGCACCAAGATGATAATTGAGTGCTGGGGCATGTCGTTTTTTAAAATTAATTTTTATACTAATATTAAATAACTAGCAAGGTAGACGTCTTAGGTGTTTCCCCTCTTCCACATTGTCATCCCATGTATTTTATCATTTAAGGTGGGTAGTTGTTTGTTCATTGGTAGCTCAACTGAAAACACTTCAAGGGTAAAGAGTAAATAAAATTTAAATGTACCTTTGGGACCACACCGCAACATTTCTGGTTACAGGGCTGGTGGTGAGGGTGATAATTGCACTATTGCTCACTCACCTACAAACCCATGTGTATGTTTACATAAAAAAAGATTCCTAGCTCATACTTTTGCTCATGTAAAACATTTATGCGTACATGTTAAAAACATAGTTGCGGCATCAAGCGACAACATGCATATGTGAATGAGTTATCAAACATGGCAGGAAGCGCACCAAATGCTTTCCAGTGAATGAAGTTCACGCATTCAGCTGTCAGTCATATAACCTGGTTGGCCCCTGTGAGAGCAGAATGCTGGGCTAGATGGGCCTTTGCCCTGATCTAGCAGGCTCTTATGTTGTCTGTGTATATTGTGAGAAGCAGTCTTCAGTAGTTAAACCTCAGCTTCTTAACAGTCTACACATTCTTAGGCGTGCTGTCTTTTCTGGTGAGTTTGCATTCTCTCAGCTGGGGTGTAACACAATTGATTCTAGGCATGTAGAAATTCTGTGTGCATGTTCTGAAATAAACTCCAAGATCTAAAATAGACCTTTAATTTTGCAGTTTAAATGCCACTTACCTGCTAGTGCTGAATAGCAATGTCTTCAGCTGCAGCCCGTCTATTCATGGACTGTCAACTTTGAGGGCTTCGGCATTTCCTGTATTACTGGAGGAAATAATTGGAACTCCAGAGAAAGCTAAACCAATCACAGTTGTTAATAAATGTTTATTGGAATGTTGTAAGATGAATGTTCATCATTTTAGAGATGACGAAATCAGGATTTAGAGTGATCCATTCAGTTCAATCAATGAAAAGTTGCTTTAGCATCTCTGTGTTTCTTTAGATTTAAAACTAAGACTGATTCAACAGAACTTGATGTTCCAGGTATGTTAGACTTCACAGTGCCATTATAAGAAGGAATTGGCTAGTTTATGATGTGGGCATATCCTGTGGTGTCATCTTTCTGCTCAGAAATTATTGCTCATATTAACTTTGTTTTGGAATATCCCTTGATATTTGCAGATGTTCACAGAATTTTAAATGGAGATTAAGAGGTAGACAACGGAAGTGGATTCCACAAGGCCTTATCATTGCAAAGAGACTTATAATTCAAGCTGGAAGGATAAACACCATTTCCAAGGGAAATTGGGCAGCTATAGTGAGTGCACCAGGGGAGCAGGAGACCTGACCTCCTCTGTGAGATATTGTACTGCCCTACAAATTTGTAAAAATGCAAACACAATTTGGGTTGGTCTTTCACAGTCCAATCCACTTCCTGTAGCTTGGAAGAATTTGGTTACATGTGCCTCTGAGCATATGGTGAGTGGTGGCAACACTTGCAGTCAGCCCAAATAACAGAAACAAGGCATGTGCTGTGCTGATCTTAATTTAACATTGTGGAATGCGAAAAATCCATCTTGGCTATAGTATACAGCCACTCCTGTGGCTGTATAATAATCAGAAGTGCAGGGTCCCTTCATAATAATCACACCACACCCCCTCACAGCGATGCCCCCAGGATTCACCATCTGTTCTGCTATTACAGAAGTATAGAACCAGAGTAAAACTACTGTGTGCATAGGCTTTCCCCCTTCTGAGTCCCACCCTGGGGGCTAAACATTGCTAGAAACATTTTGATTTTAAAAATTCTGAAATGAAGCCAAGTGTGGGACTAGGATTTGGGAGACCATGGCACTTTGCCATAAAGCTCAATTCTCACTTCCCTAGGAGCCAATCAGGATGAAAGGGGAGCTATGTGTTAGCTACTGAGAAGAGTTTTCTCAGTGACTGACTCTCCTTCTTTCATTCTGATTGTCTCCAAACGGCATGAGAGAACAAGGAAGCACTTTGTTAGCCAAATGAGAAGACACTTTGCAGTAGCTAACATGCTCCCTTTTCATGGTGATTGGCTTGTACATAGGAACCTTGCTGGGACCCCGCTCCCAAAAAAGTAAAGAGTCTAAAACCTCCCCACAACTCTAGACTACACTACTGTTTATAATCATCAATCTCATTTGGATATCTCTTTGGCCATATGGGCTGATTATGTATATTTAAGTAGGATTGATGGATCATTTTTATTGTTTACGTGAACTGACAGTCTTTCTTTTTTCCCCTGTTATATTTGCAAAATAAAATGGAAAATATTTTTAAAAAGACTTCTCTAAGCTGGTCCACTTCCAGTCACATTACTGATGATATTCTGTTCATATGGAATTTTATTTTGGAATAAACTTATTTAAAAGGCGACAAAAAAGAAGCACATACATAATATAGTAGGATCACTAAGGAGAGAGAACTTTCTTATTAAGAACATAAGAACATAAGAAAAGCCTGCTGGATCAGGCCAGTGGCCCATCTAGTCCAGCATCCTGTTCTCACAGTGGCCAACCAGGTGCCTGGGGGAAGCCCGCAAGCAGGACCCGGGTGCAAGAACACTCTCCCCTCCTGAGGCTTCCGGCAACTGGTTTTCAGAAGCATGCTGCCTCTGACTAGGGTGGCAGAGCACAGCCATCATGGCTAGTAGCCATTGATAGCCCCGTCCTCCATGAATTTGTCTAATCTTCTTTTAAAGCCATCCAAGCTGGTGGCCATTACTGCATCTTGTGGGAGCAAATTCCATAGTTTAACTATGCACTGAGTAAAGAAGTACTTCCTTTTGTCTGTCCTGAATCTTCCAACATTCAGCTTCTTTGAATGTCCACGAGTTCTAGTATTATTCTAGTATTCTAGTATTGTAGTATTATCAAATCCTTAGAATATGATCGATCTCTTCTTGAACAACTAGCTCAGCTTTCTCCAACTTTGTGCCCCCCAGATGTTTTAGACTCTAACTCCCATCAATCCTATGCTGGTTGGGATTGATGGGAGCTGGAGTCCAAATCATCTGGAGGGTACCAGACTGGGGAAGGCTGAATTAAATAAAAGGGTCTAAGAAGACACTCACTAACTATTGAAAGGTTGACTATGAAAGCTATATGGTATATATAACATTTGTCTGCCTATATGACAGGTATATACATACCACAGGGAAAACAGAAGCACATGCACTTGATTGGAATGTGATCGGAAGCATGAAGGGCTGCCATTTGCCACAGAGGCAATATCAGAGCCTCTCTCCCTCCTGCAAATGTGCCTTGATCTTGCACATCCCGCTGTCTTCCACAATGAGATTGTGCCACTGAATATCATAGTTAGCCATCCTCTTCGATTTGTGTACTCAAATGACACGCGTGCTGTGGTAGAAACAAGCAGAATAACCCGACAGATGGGAACAGTGGCCCAGTCTCTAAACATGCTGTATCTGGAAATGTACGTCTGAGATTTTTAGAGCAGCGAAAGGCTGCTGCTCCTTCTGTTCTAGAGGCGCCTTCACCTACGACTAAGGCTGGATTGTTATGCTAGCATGGAAAGCTTCAATAGCACTGCTCCTTCCCATCTCACTAAAACTGCCTGAGAAGCCCTGAATCTAGAGAGCAGAGGCCTTGCCAAGCCTCCACCCCACAGTATCTCCTCAGAAAATTGGGCTAACACCAATGTGACTGTAGCTGCTATCCAGACTGACAGTTGCTGCTGCAGTCACCTGTAAATAACCCCCTTTTGGCCTCTCTCAGCACTTTTGCCCATCGACTCACTTCCTCGTGAACCCTCTGGCAATGTCCAGTGCCCTCTTGGAGCAGCCTAGTGAGTGTCCAGTCCACGAGACTGAACTGACAAGAAGCATGGAAAAGCCTGAGTGGAGAAAACTGAATGAATTGGGGTCTGAGTGGTCCCCTGTTATAAGAAAGGCAGAGTTTCAGGCAAACAGGACAATCTCATTAAGAAGAGGGCTGGGTGGAGGAACACTAAATGACTAAAGGCAGGTAGTGAGTTGTCAGTCATCATGAAATTATTCTTCCTGCCAGAGAGTGACAGTGAGGTCACAAGGGGTCTCTGGGGCAATCGCAGCAGCTTTATCTACATTGGATCAGGAGAGGCACTGGGCCATTGGCAGTTTTCTACGAAATATAAGCTTAAGCAATCCAATAACTGGGAAAGTGTTTGCTGCAGGTTGCCCCTTATTTTCTGTGAATGCTAAATAAGGTCATTAAAGGGCATCATCCCTGATGATTTGCACTCATGGTGGTATCAGGATGGTTATATGTGATCCCACTTTCAATATTGCTTGTTGCCTGCAAGAGTTTCAGGGCAGATGTACTGCCTCATTTCCTATGAGTGCTTGTCCGCTGCTGAAATCCTGTAACATTTCATACCACAAATGTGTTTTTTTGGGGGGGGGTTGTGTCTTTGTTGTGCTATAGTGCAAGAGTGCCCCTTCAGATGACAATAGAGCAGTTGCACTGGGGAAGCATTGCAGGACAACTAATAAAGTGGAATGCTGTGTGGATTGTCCAGTATAAATCCACCACCAATGCACTATTATTGTGTCAATGACAGGTTGCAAAATACAGCTGCAAAAACAAATAAATTAAATAAACAAACAGAAAACACCAGTCTGGAGGGGCCCTAAGTGTGTTTGCTTATGTTAAGATATGGCAGAATTTCTGGGGACCAGTTAGCTATGCACTTACATGATCCATAAGCTTATGGGTCACTAGATGGATATGCCCATGTACAGCAACCACAATGGGGTGGGTATTTGGGAGGAGCCATGAGGACTCTCCTGGATACTTAGCTTGAGCTTCCTCTGCTGTGAAGAACCCAGCTTGAGCTACTGTAGTTTCCTCTGATTCCCCTGCAAGAGCACCAGAGGCATTTCTCACAGCAGAGCCAAACTACAGGCCCAGTCTTAGGGGCGTGTGCAGAGTTCCAGTTGAACTGAGCTGCTTGGTAACACCAGGTTCTCGCAAATGAAAGGGCTGTTTACTACTGCATTACAACTACTCCACTATTAGATTGGGAAAGGCTTCAGGAGGACAGAATTAGTATTGTCAGCAGCAGATGGCTTTGTTCTGCAATGTTATTTCCAGATTGCAAAGCTGTTGGCCCAGACAAGAGTGTAAGTGATGAAGCCCCATTAATTGCCCTTCATAATTAAGTGGAAAGCTTGGAAACTCCCGCACCTTCAGTATGAAGTTTCTTTTTAGTTTTGTGCTGAGTCTGTTAAATTGTTCCAGAATGAGCCTGGTTTTGTCTTGAACAGAGTTTAGTAAAGGTTTTTATTTTCTTCTCTGAAGGACCAGCAATCGCACAGCTGTTGTTTCAGTTCTTCATAAAAGTGAATTGTTACCTGCTACCAAAGTAATCAGAATTAGGCCATAGGGGAAACGATCAGATAAGTAATTGACACAAAAATACAGAATCTAATCCTGTTAAGGAGATTTGTAAGTATTGAACCATGTGTTCCAAAGGAATTGTTTTTCCTGGGTGATGAGATAGAAAGCACTTGAGGAGCAGAAGAAGACCAATAACATTGTAGCTAAGGTTGAAGACAAAGAGTACTGCCATCAGTAGTGGTTCATGGCTCCATGTCAGTGGGGCAGTGGAATCTGCTCTGGGTTTTAGTGTGCTCAGCACCTTGGACAGCTCCTTGAAAGTTCAAACGGAAACCCAGAGCTGATTCAGTTACCCCACTTATATGCAGGCACTGACCACCATGATGTAAAATACATCATTGGGAAGGGTTAGTATTGGTTAAAATTGAGCAAAGTCACGCAAACTGTGATGTACTTTATGGACAGTCCCTCCCTGGTAATAGAGACTGTTACCTACTGAGTGAACACAGCTTCACAATATTACAATATTACTACTGGAGAAGATAGTTCCAAAGACGTGCAAGATCACAGGACATCATTTTGAACTGACCCCAAAACAATTGCTGCTAAATCTAATAGATATGAAGGACCATTCATGCCACCGTAAAAACTAGTGACCCAATTTGGTAACAGTAGCTAGGATGGTGACTACAGGAACAAAAGACTGTAAAAGACTATCTCCAGTCACGAAGAAATTGTCCCGTCTGATCAGGGCAGGACAGATAAATAAATAAATAAATAAATTGGACAACGTCTTGGAGTTGTGGTTTATGTGGCTCAAAAATGTTTAAAAGCTCCCAGAATAGACTACACCTCAAAAGTGGGGACAAAAGTGGGAGATTTGTTCACCCATTAAGGAAACAACTGGCCTTGCTTACTCTGGGCCATAATGAAGGGAAGATAGTATAATTACCACACTTACCAGTTTCTTAAAATCAGCCTCATTTTACAGTGGCATCTTGGTTGTCAAATGTTTATATTTTTTCCAAAACAATGGATAGTTAGTTGATTGCATAGGACTTATGTAAATCATTGGTGGGAATGGTGATTGTATTGTGATTTAATGTTTGTTATTTTTGAATCCATTTTTTACTATATTAAAAGCCATCTGCCAAGTAGTCTAATACTAAGCTGGCAGGTTGCTTCCTGTGCTAAGCAAATGTGTCAGCTAACAGTCTTTGCCCCGTTCTTTGTGCTGCAGGCAGCTTGCCTGACCTTTTTAAAAAAAATAAAAATCAGTGATGCACATTCCTTTGTATGAATACACATTAATCTTTCACTCATTCACTAAAGTTTTACAAACAGACGCAAAACTGCTTTGAGGGTGATGGAAAGTGTACTGGAGTCATAACAGGCACTAGCTTATAGGCATTTGTGACAACTGTCTGGAAGGTATCAACAGTTTTATCACTGTTAAAGTGGTCTGTCCATTTTTCCTCCCAGATATCTTTCAGCTTCACTCCTGCACAGGCATAGCTGTCTAAGCTCACAAACCTACATTTTCTGAAACTTCTGAATCCGCAAAACACATTACGCTTAGGCATGCTGAGCTTATCATTAGAATAGAGGTGTTTCCATTTGTATTCAGTCAACACATCAGTTTCCATGTGGTTTAAATCTAGTCATTCCACAGATGCTGAACTTCTTTAAATTTTCCAAATGTTGCTGTGGGTTGATCATGTTTGACTACTGTCATGTGTTGCCACATTCATCAAGCCTTCCACCACATGTGAGTGTGGGCTGGAATCAATTGAAGACCTAAACATTCTGCTAATTGGGAGTCGGTGCCATTAAACTCAACAGGACTTCCTGCTGAGTAAACTTATGCCAGATTGGGCTGCAGACCATCGCCCCTGCCCTCTTTCTCTTTATCCATTCCAGTAGTACCGTAACAGTGGTACTACTGATAACCTCTAGGGTAGTCTTGCAAATAAGTGTACAAAAGTTACTAGCCCAGACAAGTGGTGATTTGCAAGCTAGATTTACTAGGTTGTGAAGAAGATATTTCAGACAATGTGCGTAGAGGGGGTGGGGCTGGATAAGATTTATATACAGTAGGGGCCCGCTTACCGGCGCTTCGCATCCCGGCGTTCCACTAATGCGGCGGTGGGAAATCCCCCTTTTTAAAGCCGATTTTGCGGCATTTTGCAACATTTTTGCATCATTTTCGCCCAATGGCCCCATTATAGTCTATGGGTTCCGCTTTACGGCGATTTCTGCTTTATGGCGGGGGCCTGGTCCCTAACCCGCCGTATAAGCGGGGCCCTACTGTATGCCAGGAGAGTAATGGGCATTCAAGAGCCCTTTGCTCTTGAGAATAGAACCGAGCCCTTTAACTTGGTCTGGGGAAGGTTCTGCCAAAGCCTCTATTACTATTTAATCAGGAGAACAGAGTGTTACTGAGCCCTTTGCCCTCGCTTATGCTGGAGAGAGTCTCTGGGGACAGTTAATTTTGCTGATCCTTCTGCCCTTGCTCCATGCAAAATATGGTCCATGAGAAAAGTGGGTTGCATATGTAGTGTGATTTACTGCAAGCCTCTAATGTTATATTCAGATTTGGGGAACAAAAATGCTATGGAGCAGACATCTGGTTTCCAACTGCCCAGCTCTTGTTTTAAAAACACAGGTGTTTTTTTTCATTTTGTCATATTTAGATTGAGCTCTGGAGTGGCTATATGGCTCTAGCCTGTTATGCATTAAATGTGTGTTGCTTTATAATGTTCCTGAAAGGAGCATGTTTGTCTAGCATTTGCAGACAGAGGAAGCCACATTGTTTTCTACTGAATAGTTAGATTTGTACATTAGTTACTGTGCTAGACAGTCTTGTTCTGACTGTTGTGGACAGACTGTGCCAGAGTCTTTTGTTTATAGAGCAGGAGGGTATGGTTGCTTTTCCATACGAAGGCTCCAGGGTGACCAGAGGTGCTACTGTACCCTTTTTCATACAGGGATTTTCAGCAACCGCAGTTTTGTTATGCAGGTTTGGGCTGGGGAGGAGGAAATGCACCTACCAAAGTCTTCTGCACAACTATTAGATGGTCCTGGCATGATCTCAGGGCACATAATATAGTCACCTTGGTGAAGCTAAGCAGATGTGGCCCTGATGAGTGCCCCGATGGGTGACTACTTGGGACCTCTGAGAAGATTGCCTTGAATTCCACAAGGAAAGAAAGCTAGAATATTATTGTACTTATAATAGTACAGGAGTCTGATGCTCTTCTGCTTCTGGTCATAGTATGCCTAAATGATACACACAGATCCTCTAATCCAGTGGCTTATAGACTTGTTAGCTTCAGGAAACACTAGTCATCTGGTTTCCACGTCAACTTGCTTGCAAAGAAATCCTGCAATTATCAGAGGACTATGGTGGTGGTGGGAAGGGTGTTCTAGGATGGCCCTCTCCAAGGAATTAAATGGAACTAGAACCTCCCAGTACTATCCTTTGGTACCTGCCTGAGAGGTGGAGGGGGAGAACTCCCATTATGTGGTGCCTCCATTCTTGACACCATGCAGGCAGAAGGATGTCGTGATTGATAGTATGAAAGGCTTCTCAAAAGAGCCATACTCCCTCATTCTTCTCCCAGTGCATAGGACAGTCAAGGTGGTTTCAGTGGGGAGGCTGATAAGAGGATAATCTGCTATTTTACACAAAAAGTAACGGTTGTTGCATTGGCCTATAAGAAAAATTCCAAGATCCATATTAGGTCAATACTTTTGCTCGGCCAATCAAAGCATCAGAAAAAGGTGTGTAAGCGTTGGACTTCTCCATCAGAGAGGAGGAATCAGCCATAGTTATGTTTCTTTTTCTCAGGTGACCTTGGTGAAACCAGCAGAACACCTCAAGAGCATCATTGGGATGTCTGCTGCCTCTTTCCCCATTTCATTCTGTGACCAGATGCAGATTCTTTTGGCTGATATTGAAGCCACAGAGTCTGGTTCTGGTCAGAGGATGCAATGGCGAAGGAGTCAGCAGACATTCAAATGATACTGTTTGGACCCGGTTGCTCTTTTTACCTGGTGAAGAGTTCTGGAGCCCCTGAAAGCTGGCACACTATTTTGTGATGTTTTGGTTGGCCTAATAAAGGTTTTGCCGTTATTTGGATTTTGCTATTTTACCAATTGCTATAAAGCATTCTCTACCCCCAGGCTCTTAATGTCTAAGGGTAGAGACACACTTACTGTTCTGCTGGTTCAAGTGTGTCTCCACCTCTCTTTTCTGAAAATGGGGGCACACAACACTGGTCAAATCTTGCCCCTTTTTCCTGTAAAACCTGGTGGGAGCAGCTTGAGTGCTTTTTGTAGAAATTTGCTTCAAAGTGATTTTACAGCTGATTGGCAGATCAACCCGTTGCCCCTTCAGGTGTGGTCAATGGAAATGCTTTGCTGTAGGCGACTAGTGTGTTCACAGCCTAAATGTTTAACAAATGATTCTCTTTTCTGCCACAAACCCTAGAACTGGGGCATTAAGCAGTGACTTCTCCAGAGCTGTGGTACAAATTGTGCCTTGTTTTCCTAGGAGATTATGTATCCCAGAAAAACAGGTGTTGTCAACACACACACTCCACCAGCAGCAGAAACCAATGTGATTTACCAATGCATAGAAAGCAACAAGCCGTTAGAAGTTTTGTGCCTGCCCTTCCTGTGCATTTCTCAATGGAAGGGTGCCCTTTGGACGCAAGTGGCCTGCTTGCTGCAGTTCCCACGCTGACAAGGCTGGGTGGCTTGATGTCTGTGCCCAAGTCATAACTGATGTATTGCTAATAATCAGCATGGCTAATGCAAGGGATTAGCTCAAATGGGATTTCACAGTTCTCACAGCTCATGTCCTTGAGATGATGGAAGAGCGTCATGTGCCTTCAGCTGGCAATTATTGCAGGCAGTGCATCTCTGGACGATCACAAAAGCTTTTAAGCTTGTCAGCTGCAGCTTTAGCATTTTTTGTTTCATAGGTCTGTTTTGCAAGCCTGTTTTTAATGATTATTTGTTCTTGAAGAGAGATCTAGAGCACAATGAGGTAGGAGGGCGATTCCCACTACACACACATACATACACACACATACGAGAGAGAGAGAGATGTGTATGTATGTACACACACACATTTAGCCACTTATGCTAGAAGAAGATTAAGGAACCCGGGTTTATTAGTGACAAGGAAGGAGTTTTATATTGGTTTTTGCAAGGGTTGTGGGTGACTGAGGCAGTCTTGGCTTATGTTTGGATTCACTGGTGATCTTGGAAAGGAGGGATAAGAAGCAGTGCAACTGCCCACCTGCACTACAGGGTAAAAAAACAAGATGGTTATTCCAATCCAGCAAAGGAACTCCACAAGCAGAAGCTGGCTTATACACACACAGCCCACGCGGATGCAAATTTGCACTCTCTCATTACAGTGTTCACAGAGGCCCAGGTGGTGTTTTCAGCCAGAGCAAATAATCATTGCAGGTGACTTCCTTTGTGTGCCAACAGAACAGTGGTGACTAACCTATGGCCCTCCATTCCCATCCCTGACCATTGGCCATGCTGCCTGGAGCTGATGGGAGTTGAGTCCAATAGTATATGCAAATTCCTCTTCCCTGCAGTGGAGCCATTCTGGTTTTCCTATTTCAGTTTTGGCAAGGGCAATAATTGGGAATATATTTGGCTTAAGCTTGGATTTCAGAGCAGCTGTTGGTATTGAGCAAGGCCAGTGCCAGGTATGACTGGGCCCTTGAGCACCAGCCTGTCCTGGGCTCATGACCACAGTATCCTTTTAGAGCGTCTCACGTTAACTAAATGTAGGGTTGCCATATTGCCCGGTTACCTGGGTTTTACCTGGATTCTTTGCATGCCACCCAGTGCCCGGCTAGCCCTTTAGGTGGCCCGGATTCTCAGCTTTAATTTAAAAAAAAAATTAAGTTTCTAGGTGGTCCGGTTCTCGAGATATACATAAAAACGTCAGCCGTCCCCGACTGTTAAATCTTTCTTTAAACAGTACTGTATACTATAGCACTTCATAGCTTTAACCCCGCCCATTCAGGATTGCAGCCAATCAGTGAAGCCAGGGTTGTGTTTCAGTTTCATTGATCTGAGGCAGTGTCTAGAAAACAAAATGGTGGTCCCCCCCCCCGTTTATCTGAAAATCTCATAAATTGGGTAAGTATATACATTTCAGGTTTTTTCCGTCTTGTGTTGCAGGAGTCAGATCCTGGGCAGTGTTTTGAAAACCTTCCCAATACTTGCTTTTGTGGGGGTAAAAGCATTGCTAATCCCATATGCCCAGAGTAAATCCCACTGAATTCAATAGGACTTACTTTTGAGTAGACATGGTTATGAATGTGCTGAAAATCAATGGGACTTTGGAGTGAATGTAAAAAAGAATTGTGTTTGTGTTCTAACTCTTTCTGTCCCCCCCTCCAGTCCTATTTTAAAGCAAGTAGGCAGGGCTTACTTAGGTATTACAGTTTTTATTCTGTAGGAAAGTAATACTGATTTTTTTTAAAACTAATACTGATTTTTATGCAATTACCAACTGGTTTGACAATAAACTATTATATGGGCTGTATGTATTTATACATCTGCAGTGTGTGCGTGTGCGTGTATGGAGTCTTTCCAACAACCCTGTGAGGTAGAGTTGGAAACCAAGGCAGCTCACAACAAGAAATAAAGCCATTTAAAATCCAATAACCATAAAAACAAGTATAAACAGTTGCAAAACAGCGTAAAGTGGCATGATTTGGAATTTTGGGTTGCGTGAATGAAGTTGCTTATCACTTGAGGTTGCATTTCTGTCCCTGTTTGAGTAAGCCCCACTGAATACACTGGGACTTGCTTCTGAATAAATAAACCTAAGATTGCACTATAAATATCTTTACAGTTTGTGTAAATAATAAATATTTGATAGTCATGCTTATATAAATATTTCTTCATTTATCATATTTTTGGTTTTTGGTTAGGAATCCTGACTGGTTGTGAGATGCTTAGTTTTCTGCCTTACTCATAGGAATCTTGTTGTGGTTGGTATGGTATTGCATTTAAGAAATCATGGTACAAAATGGCCTGAATCAGTATAAGGCAGATTCCTTGGTTCCTAAAAGCGGGAAGAGACTCAAGGGCCACAGTGACTCCAACATTTATTTATTTTTATTTACATTTATATACCGCTTTATTGTAAAAAATCTCAAAGCGGTTTACAGAAAGAATTAAAACAATAAAATTATTGGCAAAAGCGTTAAGGACAGATACTTAAAAACATTCAAAGTAATAAAACCAACAATGAGTTAAAAACAGATTTAAAAACACAATAGCTTCCACATGCCTGGAGAGGCTTGCCTCAAGAAAACTGATTTCAGCAGGTGCTGAAAAGAGGCGTCTGCCTAATGTCAATAGGCAAGGAGTTCCAAAGCGTAGGTGCTGCCACTTTACAGGACTGATTTCTTACAAGAGCAGAACAAGTACTATGTGGCACCCATAACATGGAAAGCACAGCTTGAACTTGGCCTGGTAGCAAATCAGCAACCAATGCAGATTTCAGAGCAGAGGTATTATGTGCTGATAGGATCTCACTCATGTCAGCAATTGTGCTGCAGCATTCTGCATTAACTGCAGTCCCCAGGGCAGGTTGTGCTGCATGGGGATTTCTGTGACCTTGGCTGACTGGCTGCTAGGATTTTTTTAGTTTGGGTTTTTGGTTATGAATCCTGACTGGTTGTGGGATGCTGAATTTTCTGCCTTACTCATAGGAATCTTGTTGTGGTTGGTATGGTATTACATTTAGGAAAGTGTTACTGCCTTTTGTGTTGTTGTTTTCCTATTTGCATTTCACTTATCATTAACCTCACTCCGTTACAGCCATAGAAGCAACAGCAGCATATGCAAGGTAATTAACTCCCATTAGTGATAAGAGCAAGAATTTATAATTACTATTTTAATTAAAACAAGAGGCTTATCTCTACTTTGAAGAGGACCAGATATTTATTTTCTTTCTGAGCCCAGGACTGGGTCTTTCATGATGCCGGGGGGGGGGGGGGGAGCTGGAGAGTAGTCGATAAGACAGACATCCTGGCATTGGTAATCTAATTAGCAAGGTATGTGTGGGGTTGTTGCACACTTCCAGGCCCAGTTTCATTTTGAGTATGGAGGTGGAACCTGTTTAGATGTGGTTGATCAAAGGGAGAGGAAATTTTGAGAAGCAAAGCTCTGCTTTTATAAAACCTAAGAAACATACAGATACTTTGAATGTCTGAGTGCCTGCACCAGTGGAATACTGGAGGAACTTGTAAAACTTGCTGCAACAGTATTTAGAACTGAGCATGTAGTGTGAAAGACTCCTTTTCCTAACATTTTGGCTTCTTGTTTTTCTCCACTCACCACATCTTTGAAATATATCGTATATGGTTAACCGTACTGCTGCCCTGACTTACTTTGTTTGTTGCTATTTTGTGTTTTTATTATGTTTTTATATTGATTGTGTATTTTTATTGTTTTTATTATATTTGTAAGCTGTGCTGAGCTCTGTTTTTAACAGCAGAAGGGCAGGATATAAATCCTCTTAATCAATCAATGAATACTCCATAGTGTTGGAAACTAGAGTCTAGGCCAGTGATTCCCAACCTGGGTGATGGGACCCCCAGGGGGGCCGCAAAGTAATCCAGAGGGGGCCGTGAACAGTAAAGAAATGAATTATTTATTAATTTTTTTTTAAAAAGTCTTCACTCCCTCTACACTGTCTGCTTTCCGCTGCCTCTGCAGATGACACCTTTCCCTTGCTCCAAACGAGAGGGGAGGCCTTTTGCTGAAGCGCCAGAGCGTGTTTCAGGCGCACTAAGGGCAGGCATCTGCCTATAAAATACATGGCAGATGCCAAAGGAGGCTGAGGGTGGAGCTACCAGGAAGAAGAGGGGATTATTATCACTGATTCCTGTCTCCTTGCACTGCCGCTACTGACAGCGCCCTTGCTTAGAATGAGAGGAGAGGGCTTTTTGTGAAGCAAAAAGAAGCAAGCCTGCAAAGAAAGGCTGCTTTCCCCCTTCCTTCCTGGCAGCCAGCCTGCCTCCCTGGGGGGAGGGGGTCACAAAATGTTTTGAGCTTATAAAGGGGGTCCCGTGCTCATAAAGGTTGGGAACCACTGGTCTAGGCATTTAAGGCTGAAAATGTTGCTTTTTAAAAAAAGATTTCTCACATCTTTCCCCAGTTTTTGGTGGTAATTCCTAGGCACAAAAACAAAACAACCGGACAATCCAAATATCAATATGCAAATATCTGCATAATATGCAAATAATTTGCAAATAATTTGCATAATATGCAAATTAGTCTGCCCGGATTTGTGGAAATGGAATATGGCAACCCTAACTAAATGGAATCTTCAAGAGGTAGACTTCTGAATACCAGACACTGGAAATAAATAGGCTGTATTGCCTTTATGCCCTGCCTGTGAACTTGCAGAATTTCATGGTGGCTGTCTAGGATGCTGGAGTAAACTAGCCTCGTCTGACGAGGCATTTCCTGTTGACTAGAGATGGGGAACCTGTGGGCCTTCAGACGTTGTTGGACTCCAACTCCCATCAGCCCCAGCTAGCATGGCCAATGATCAGGGATGATGGGAGTTGTAGTCAAACAACATCTGGAAGGCCACAGATTCCTCACCCCTGCCATAAGGAGTAACTTGATATGCACCCCAATACCTGTTCTCCGTCTGCCTCCCAGGACTACCAATACCTTCTAGTGCTTTGTAGAGAATAATATCCTTGACCCATGTGCTACTGAAAGACCTTGTCTGAATTATCACACAGTTCTTATCTTCTTCCACAGATTGAAAGACAAATGAACAGATGTCTCCCTCACTAAACAACACGTAGCACAAAATGCGAAGCACGTGAAGAGCTCAGCTGGGTTAGAGCCAACATTAAGCATACACACGTAAGTCTTGCAGTGCGTTTGGATTCAATGTATTCATTTGTGTGCTCAGTGCTGACTCTTTCTGTGGTTAGAATTGCAAACTTGTTTTTCGAGCCTTGTCTGTAGAGGACTGTTGTTGTAGGGTGTGTGTGTGTGTGTAGCCTTCATGCAGGATCCAGGACTTCTATGCACAGTCATTCCACTAGTGGTATTACACATATGTGATCTAGCATTACAGCAGTTACAACTGCAGTGGTCTGAGAGAGAGATACCACCTGTTATAGTAAGGGAACAGCATCATATGTGCAACAGTGATGTTATAACATCTCTGACCATTATAAGATCCGTAAAAACTCAGAGGCATTTTAGATTTGCAGTACCTTCTGTGTCTATTCTTACAGTAGGGCCCTGCTTCTCGGGGGGCCCGCTTTTTGCCGTTCTGCTAATATGGCGCAAGCGGGGGCGATCAGCTGGAGCGCCCCACACTCCAGCTGATCTCCCCGGAGGAAGGGAAGATCAGCTGTAGCGCGCTCCAGCTGATCTTCTCTTTCGGCGCGATCAGACTCCTGAGCTCCAGGTGATCGTGCTAGAGGAGGGGAAGATGCTACAGCTGACCTTCTCCTCTTCCAGTGCAATCAGACCACGCGCTACAGCTGATCTTCTCTTCCTCTGGCGCAATCAGCGGGTTAGGTTCCAGACCCCCATGCTACAGCTGATCTGCTTTTTGGCGGTTTTCGCTATTTGGCAGGGGTCTGGAACTTAACCTGCCGTATGTGTGGGGCCCTACTGTATTAACAAGGGCAGTCATAAGAACATAAGAACATAAGAAGAGCCTGCTGGATCAGGCCAGTGGCCCATGTAGTCCAGCATCCTGTTCTCACAGTGGCCAACCAGGTGCCTGGGGGAAGCCCGCAAGCAGGACCCGAGTGCAAGAACACTCTCCCCTCCTGAGGCTTCCGGCAACTGGTTTTCAGAAGCATGCTGCCTCTGACTAAGGTGGCATAGCACAGCCATCATGGCTAGTAGCCATTGATAGCCCTGTCCTCCATGAATTTGTCTAATCTTCTTTTAAAGCCATCCAAGCTGGTGGCCATTACTGCATCTTGTGGGAGCAAATTCCATAGTTTAACTATGCGCTGAGTAAAGAAGTACTTCCTTTTGTCTGTCCTGAATCTTCCAACATTCAGCTTCTTTGAATGTCCACGAGTTCTAGTATTATGAGAGAGGGAGAAGAACTTTTCTCTATCCACTTTCTCAATGCCATGCATAATTTTATACACTTCTATCATGTCTCCTCTGACCCGCCTTTTCTCTAAACTAAAAAGCCCCAAATGCTGCAACCTTTCCTCGTAAGGGAGTCGCTCCATCCCCTTGATCATTCTGGTTGCCCTCTTCTGAACCTTTTCCAACTCTAGAATATCCTTTTTGAGATGAGGCGACCAGAACTGTACACAGTATTCCAAATGCGGCCGCACCATAGATTTATACAACGGCATTATGATATCGGCTGTTTTATTTTCAATACCTTTCCTAATTATCGCTAGCATGGAATTTGCCTTTTTCACAGCTGCCGCACACTGGGTCGACATTTTCATCGTGCTGTCCACTACAACCCCGAGGTCTCTCTCCTGGTCGGTCACCGCCAGTTCAGACCCCATGAGCGTATATGTGAAATTCAGATTTTTTGCTCCAATATGCATAATTTTACACTTGTTTATATTGAATTGCATTTGCCATTTTTCCGCCCATTCACTCAGTTTGGAGAGGTCTTTTTGGAGCTCTTCGCAATCCCTTTTTGTTTTAACAACCCTGAACAATTTAGTGTCGTCAGCAAACTTGGCCACTTCACTGCTCACTCCTAATTCTAGGTCATTAATGAACAAGTTGAAAAGTACAGGTCCCAATACCGATCCTTGAGGGACTCCACTTTCTACAGCCCTCCATTGGGAGAACTGTCCGTTTATTCCTACTCTCTGCTTTCTGCTTCTTAACCAATTCCTTATCCACAAGAGGACCTCTCCTCTTATTCCATGACTGCTAAGCTTCCTCAGAAGCCTTTGGTGAGGTACCTTGTCAAATGCTTTTTGAAAGTCTAAGTACACTATGTCCACTGGATCACCTCTATCTATATGCTTGTTGACACTCTCAAAGAATTCTAATAGGTTACTGAGACAGGACTTTCCCTTGCAGAAGCCATGCTGGCTCTGCTTCAGCAAGGCTTGTTCTTCTATGTGCTTAGTTAATCTAGCTTTAATCATACTTTCTACCAGTTTTCCAGGGACAGAAGTTAAGCTAACTGGCCTGTAATTTCCGGGATCCCCTCTGGATCCCTTTTTGAAGATTGGCGTTACATTTGCCACTTTCCAGTCCTCAGGCACGGAGGAGGACCCGAGGGACAAGTTACATATTTTAGTTAGCAGATCAGCAATTTCACATTTGAGTTCTTTGAGAACTCTTGGGTGGATGCCATCCGGGCCCGGTGATTTGTCAGTTTTTATATTATCCATTAAGCCTAGAACTTCCTCTCTCGTTACCACTATTTGTCTCAGTTCCTCAGAATCCCTTCCTGCAAATGTTAGTTCAGGTTCAGGGATCTGCCCTATATCTTCCACTGTGAAGACAGATGCAAAGAATTCATTTAGCTTCTCTGCAATCTCCTTATCGTTCTTTAGTACACCTTTGACTCCCTTATCATCCAAGGGTCCAATCGCCTCCCTAGATGGTCTCCTGCTTTGAATGCATTTATAGAGTTTTTTGTTGTTGGTTTTTATGTTCTTAGCAATGTGCTCCTCAAATTCTTTTTTAGCATCCCTTATTGTCTTCTTGCATTTCTTTTGCCAGAGTTTGTGTTCTTTTTTATTTTCTTCATTTGGACAAGACTTCCATTTTCTGAAGGAAGACTTTTTGCCTCTAAGAGCTTCCTTGACTTTGCTCGTTAACCATGCTGGCATCTTCTTGGCCCTGGCGGTACCTTTTCTGATCTGCGGTATGCACTCCAGTTGAGCTTCTAATATAGTGTTTTTAAACAACTTCCAAGCATTTTCGAGTGATGTGACCCTCTGGACTTTGTTTTTCAGCTTTCTTTTTACCAATCCCCTCATTTTTGTGAAGTTTCCTCTTTTGAAGTCAAATGTGACCGTGTTGGATTTTCTTGGCAATTGGCCATTTACATGTATGTTTAATTTAATAGCACTGTGGTCACTGCTCCCAATCGGTTCAACAACACTTACATCTTGCACCAGGTCCCGGTCCCCACTGAGGATTAAGTCCAGGGTTGCCGTCCCTCTGGTCGGTTCCATGACCAACTGGTCTAGAGAATAGTCATTTAGAATATCTAGAAACTTTGCTTCTTTGTCATGACTGGAACACATATGCGGCCAGTCTATGTCCGGGTAGTTGAAGTCACCCATTACTACCACATTTCCTAGTTTGGATGCTTCCTCAATTTCATATCTCATCTCAAGGTCTCCCTGAGCATTTTGATCAGGGGGACGATAGATCGTTCCCAGTATTAAGTCCCTCCTGGGGCACGGTATCACCACCCACAACGATTCTGTGGAGGAGTCTGCCTCTTTTGGTGTTTCGAGCTTGCTGGATTCAATGCCTTCTTTCATGTATAGAGCGACTCCGCCACCAATACGTCCTTCCCTGTCCTTCCGATATAGTTTATATCCAGGGATAACCGTATCCCACTGGTTTTCTCCATTCCACCAGGTCTCCGTTATGCTCACTATATCTATGCTCTCCTCTAAGACCAAGCACTCCAGTTCTCCCATCTTGGTTCGGAGGCTCCTAGCATTAGCGTACAGGCACTTGTAAGCAGTGTCTCTCTTCAAGTGTCTTTGGCACTTGTGGTTTGGCCTGTGGTAATTTTGCTCTTCTGAATTTATATCCTGTGCCCCTGCTCTCACAATGCCTACTTCTAGGCCTACCCCTTTTAAAATTTCATCATTTCTTTGGTTTTTATCCCAGGGGGGAGGTTTATTCCGAACCGGACCTTTCTCAGCTCCTGTCGGGTTTCCCCCCTCAGTCAGTTTAAAAGCTGCTCTGCTACCTTTTAAATTTTAAGTGCCAGCAGTCTGGTTCCATTCTGGTTCAAGTGGAGCCCGTCCCTTTTGTACAGGCCCGGCTTGTCCCAAAATGTTCCCCAGTGCCTAACAAATCTAAACCCTTCCACCCGACACCATCGTCTCATCCACGCATTGAGACTGCAAAGCTGGGCCTGTCTGGCTGGTCCTGCGCGTGGAACCGGTAGCATTTCAGAGAAAGCCACCTTGGAGGTCCTGGCTTTCAGCATCCTACCTAACAACCTAAATTTTGCTTCCAGGACCTCATGGCTGCATTTCCCCATGTCGTTGGTGCCAACGTGCACCACAACCACTGACTCCTCCCCAGCACTGTCTACCAAACTATCTAAATGACGGGCGATATCCGCAACCTTCACACCAGGCAGGCAACACCTTGCGGTCTACACGCCCATCACACACCCCACTGTCTATGTTCCTAATGATCGAATCACCCACTACAAGGATCCCTCTACCCCCTGGAGATATATCCTTGGCACGAGAGGATAGCAGCTCATCCCCCAAGGAATGGGTCCCTTCTAAGGGATCGTTTCCCTCTTCCTCAGCTGGATGCTCTCCTTCCCCGAGACCATCGTTCTCCATGATAGCAGGAGAGTTATCATCGCTGGAGTGGGACACAGCTATAACGGCCCTGAAGGCCTCCTCCACACACCTCTCTGCCTCTCTCAGCTTTTCCAAGTCTGCCACCTTGGCCTCAAGGAAATGAAGTCATTCCCGGAGAGCCAGGAGCTCATTGCACCGAGAGCACACCCACGACTGCTGTCCAACAGGCAGATAGTCGTACATGCTGCAGGCAGTGCAAAACACTGGAAAGCCCCCACACGCCTGCTGGCTTCTTACCTGCATAGTTTTGTTTAAGGTTTATTACGTCAATGGGTTGGAGACTGTGGTTTAGTTGAGGTCAGGGAACAGAAGGGCAGAGTGGGGGGCCCTGGCCTCCTCGCCCTGCTGCCGAACTCGCTCTGCTGCTTAACTCGCCTTGATGCTTCGTCAGCTGGGGCTCCCTCTAGCTCGTGGAGTCAATGAGGCTGTGGACTACTCCACCTTTCATCTCTTGCACTGTCACTACTCATGCCACCTATTACATACACCTCTTGCACGTGCGCATGCACACATACAAGCTCACACTCCTTACCCACTTCATGGTTTTTTTTAATTTTAACTGCTACATACATCTGCATAGAGTATATAAAAATTTGCTGCGTGCTAAAAAGGATAAGCACATACGCCAGTTGTGGATGGAGTTAGGTTTGGCAACCTTGGAAAAGAATTCAGCTTGATTTTGGACCTTGGTGACGAGGGACAAAAGGTGGTAAAGGTTCCATTGACAATCAAATTACTTCATCACAATGGTACAAACATTTTTCCTCCCTTTTTAGTCAGTCTATCACCAGGGTACCTTCAGGTACTCCTCATAATATAGATTCTTTCCTGCTCTCATCTTGCCCTGAATGGGACCCTGTAACCCCAGATGAAATATATATCTTGATTAACTCTCTGCCTGCAGAGAAAGCACCCAGGGAGGATACGCTTCTCGCAGAACTGTTTAAATCAAATCCTGCCTGGTGGTGCCCAGTTTTTGCTACTATGTTTACATATATTAACCATCATGGGAAAATCCCTCAGGGTTGGGGAGTAAGTATAGTTGTCCCCATCCATAAAAGAGGTTCTAAGGCAGATCCAAATTTTTTAGACCAATTAGCTTGCTCAGTGTTGTTGCTAAATTGTATTCTAAATATTTGTTATGCAAATTGAAATCTTGGGCTACTGAGAACTCGGTTATAGCTGAAGAGCAGGCAGGGTTTATAAAGGGAAAGTCCACAATAACTAGTGCTTTATGCAGGGCTGTGGATTTGGTACACCAAACCTTTGACTCTGACTCCTCTATTTTTCTACTGTCCGACTCCGACACCACCCAAAATTGCTTCTGACTCTGACTCCACGACTCCAACTCCAAAGCCCTGTTTACCATATATTGTTATAATATTATAAGTTTTTATTTTGAAGTCAGAGTCGGTACATTTCTACCGACTCTGACTCCACCCAAAATTGCTTCCGACTCCATGACTCCTACTCCACAGCCCTGGCTTTATGCTTCATCACCTGATCCAGAAATACTCCCAAAATGGTAGAAAAGAGCCTTTGTGGATTTTACTTCTGCTTTTGATCTCATTGACAGAGGTTGGTTGTGGCAAAAGTTATCTGCCACTTATATTGACAGATGGTTATTGTATTTAACACAAATGTTGCACTCTAATACTTCTCTCAGGGTGAGTCTTGGGGCAAATGGATTACTATCAGAAAATATACCAACCAACAGAGGAGTATGCCAGGGATGTCTCTTGGCACCCTTCCTTTTTAAGTGTTATGTCAGTGGCATGGTTCATGAATTGAGTGGCTTGGAATATTTTCCAGTTTCAGTCCTAGATGCCAACTCTCTGTTCTCTTGTATGCTGACATCATAGCTATAATTTCCACCACATTAATTGGGATGCGAAGGTTATTACGAGGTTTGAGTATTTTCTGTTCAAAGAAGCACCTGTTTATCAATCATGCCAAAACAAAAGTGGTAGTTTTGGGGAGGAAGAAAAAAAACCCATGTATGGAAGTTTGATGACAAACCCGTTGAATAACATCGTAATTTCAGATACTTGAAACTGGGGTTTAATGCCCAGCTTTCATGGAAGCCACATCTGCATTCAGTCAAGTTGAAATCCTCCCATTCCATACAATCACTGATGGATTTTTCTAAGTTCCAAGGGGGGAGCTTGGTTGTACCAGCAGCTGAGGTGTTTCAGAAGAAGATAGTCCCACAACTGCTGTATGGCGCAGAGCTCTGGGGGTATACAAATGTCTTTTCTCTCGAGGTAGTGCAGAATTCCTTCGTGAGATCCCTGTTAGCTGCCCCTCCAAGCACACCTCCATCTCTTTTAAGGGCAGAAACAGGACTGCTCATGCTCCACTTGCCTTGTATTGGCTGCAGTTGGCTTGTATGAATGATTTGCACCTGCCAAAGAAATGCTTTCTAGAACAACTGCAAACTCCAACCCAAAGCTGCTGGGTAAATTCTGTTAAATCTACGGTGTCTGTTTATATATATATATGCATGCACGCACGCATATTTCTGACAGCGGCACCTTTGAGAAAATCATTCACAGTTTATGACTTCACACTATGGCCTCTGCTTTTTTGGATGGGAGATTTTCTAACATTCCAACTCATCAAAGAGTTTGTATCTGTGAATCTGGTGAAGTTGAGGACATTGTACATTATTTACTAAGCTGCCCCCTATACAAGTCCCCAAGGCTTAAATTTCTTTCCTACATCCTTCGCTCCTTGTCAAACAGATCTTTCCTGGAGTAGATATGTATTCTGCTAGCAGGCAACAATACATTTATAACTACCCAGGTGGCAAAATTGCTCTAGCTGTGGGGAAAATAAGACCTAGATACGCCACTATGGCTGTAATACATATCCACTAAGTTATGGGGTGGATCAGTGTATCTTTCGCTCGGGAGAGGAAATTTTATTTGAAATTTAGTGCTGTTGTCCCTTTACTGTATGCTGTTGAACTGTGTTTGTTGAAATATGACTTGTATTTTAATATATATATATATTTCCTTTTACATGTGACGCATTGTGGTAGCCTATGGCTTTGAGCAATAAAGATTCATTTCATTTTACACTCTGTTATTCACATATCCATTGGCAGTACTCATTGTAACAACTGACAACTAATGTGATAGTGGTGCTTTCGTCCTCTTCTGCCACCCTTTCCTATCAGCAGTCCTATCAATACACCTGGTATGCTGATTTTAAAACACACACACACACACACACACACACTTTTAAGACATTAGAATGTTCATAAACATTCCATAACACTTCATCAGCTGAGGCAATTGTCACAGAGGGTAACTGAAGCAGGAATGGCCACAACCAATAGCTATAGGAGTTTCAAATGTTAAACTGATTTTGCTTTGGGGTTGTTGTTTTTCTTAGTGTATCTCATTTTGAGGGAGAAATTGGCCAAACTACTATTTTTCTGCAGATTCTTTGTTCTTGGCTAGATAGTGGTTAATGAGGAAAGAGGCTAACCATAAATACAGGTTTGGAGGACTTGCTAAGCCAAACCTTGGCTTAGCTGCCTTGTCATACTGAGCTTAAAAGAACCAGGGAGGAGCAAAGTGGGTGTTAGCTTCTCTCTGGGAGCTAGCACAGTCCCAGCAAGTCATAGTTTGGCTCACCGTGATGTGCAAACCATGTGCTATTTTGAAGCTAATTGGCGAAATAGAGTGTGGCTTATAGGCAAAATTTTTAACTTTCTAAAGCCTTAATTTATGAAATAAATCCTAATGACTAAGGGGGGAAATCCATAGTACTATGTTTAAACTTGGGCAGAGAGACAAGTGAATATACTAGATTAGACAAGTTGGGGCTTGTGATGACTCATTGGGGAGGCTGGGCCTCTCTTCTCTCCTGAAGTGATTGCTGGGAGAGAGAAGTGAGAGGCAGTCCTCAACCTAAATAGGACAGCAGGGGGGGAGGGCTTTTTTTTTTTTAAACCTCCCTCTTCAGTTTGTAGGGAAACAAGAAGCTGCCTTATACTGAGTCAGACCATTGATCCATCTAGGGGCCCCTTTAGACTGTTTTTGGTGGGTGTATTCCCCAACATGTCATTGATGCAATAATAGTGGTAGATTTATACTGGACTGTCCACACACAAATTCTGCTTTATTACTTGTTCTGCGATGCTTTCCCAGTATTACTGCATTATTGCCATCTGGAGGGGCATACTTGCCCTATCCTTGCACAACAAAAGCAGAACAAAAACTATTTGGGGTATAAAACGTTATAGGACTTTAGCGGGAGGTTATGGGACATGCACTGACTAGAAGTGAAGTGCTATGTCCACTCCCAAACTTTTGCAACCACAAACAGTATTGAACGTGAGATTGCGTATAACCCCTCCGATACCATCATGAGCACAAATAGTCTTGAATGTACAGTAAGAAAGGACATCTGGAATGGCCAAAGTCAGTATTACCCACACTGACTGGCAGCAGCACTCTAGGGTTTCAGACAGGAGTCTTTCCCAGCCCTACTTGGAGATGCTGGGGATTGAACCTTGGGTCTTCTGCATGCAATGCAGATGAGCTACCACTAGAGATATATAAGGAGGTATCATTATCTGTTCTACCCTGTATTCATCACATTCAGCTCTGTTTTTGTTTCGCTACAGTTCATCTTCTGCCCCAAACTATGTTGTTCACCTTGGTGTCCGCTATGGCAAAATTACAGAAATTGTGTGATTTATGGAATTATTTAAATTAAATAAACTCTGTTATTGTTATTCCATCTTATTCATTTCAGTGCAAAGGAAACACAATGCACTTGGGGGAGAGTAATCAATGGTGTATCATTTGCAGACGGAGACTGTAAACACACTAGTTGCCAGATCAAAGCGTTTCCATTAGCCACACCTGGAGGGGAAACAGGTTGATCTGCCAATCAGTTGCAAAATCTCTTTGAAGCTGATTTTTTTTTTAAGTATATGAAGCACTCAAGCTGTTCCCACCAGGTTTTACAGTAAAAAGGGTGGGGTTTGACTAATGTCGTGTGCCCCTGTTTTCAGAAAAGGGAGGTAGAGACTCACTGAAACTGGCAGAATAGTATGTCTCTACCCTAAGTTCCACAGCCATCCCCCAACCTCAGCTGCTTAGCAAGGGTTACCCCTGCCTGTCCACTTTCCACAGAGTCTGGAAGAGTTCATTGTTGAAGGGGGTGGGATTAGCCAGCTCTCTTTCTCTCCCTCTCCGCTTTTGTTTGTGCTGTCAGGACTTGTAATGATTTCGAATGTTCTTCTGAAAGGGGTAGAAAAAAACACAACAACCCCAAAATATTTAAAAATACAATAACAAACCCCAATGAAAATAACAAAACCATACTAAAAGAAGGAGAGCATAACATTTTATTTAAAGCCATTTTAAAATACCAAAGTTCAAAAGCCCTGTGTGAATTACAGCCTTGTCTACAGACGGTACCTTTCCCCTGCCCTGTTGGTTGGCATGGAGCTAACAAGCTTGCTGTTAGAGGGAATGAGGTTAATTTTAGAGTAGGGATGGAGGAATCTGTCCATTTCAGTTTTTTATTTTTCCAGTGTTAAATTCAATTCTCCGTATTTCTACAGTAATTTGTGGATTTTTTTAAAAAAAACATTAAAATTCATCTGCATTTCAGTGGGAAATATTCTCCTGATTAACACATTGTTCTGTGCAGTTTTGACTAAAATATACATTATTGCAAACAATTTATTTATTTTTATTTATTATTTATTTATTTTATTTATTAAATTCATTAGTCATCCATAGTGGCTGGTTGTCCAGCCACTCTGGGCGACGTACAAAATAAAAACATACAAATACATAAAACATTAAAAATCTCAACAATAATAATAAAACCTAACCCACCCCAAAAGCCTGCCTGAAGAGCCAGGTCTTCAAGGCCCGGCAGAAGCTCATTATGGCATGGCGGAGATCATTTGGGAGGGAATTCCACAAAGTGGGGGCCACAATTGAAAAAGCCCTCTCCCTACTCCTCACCAGTCTAGCTGTTTTAACTGGTGGGATAGAGAGAAGGCCTTTTGAGGCTGATCTTGTTGAGCAGCATCCCTGATGATGTTGGAGGCGCTCCTTCAGATAGACTGGGCCAAAACCATATAGGGTTTTAAAGGTCAGAACCAACACCTTGAATTGGGCCCGGAAAACAACCGGTAACCAGTGCAACTCCTTCAGCACTGGAGTGATGTGATCTCGCCGGCAGCTGCCTTTTGTCAGCTCTACACTGCATCAGCAGTGTCAGGGGGGGCTGGAAATTCCTGGGTCTTTGGCAGGGAAGGAAAGTCCTTAGCCGGCAGTCGGGTTGTAAATCTGCCAGGCCTATCCAAAGCGTACTTGCCGAGTCAGAAGTCCAGAAGCGAGGTTAGTGGAGGTCCGGGATCAATTGCCAAGGAGGTCAGTCAAAGAGATGCTGCAGGGAAACTAGGTCTACACAAAGCCACGCCTGATGTTGCAGTCAGCAACAAGCTGCACCCAAGGTGTGCCTTATAAAGAGCAGGATGGACAGCAGGTGTGAGCCCTCAGCGTTTGGGCCTTAAGGAGACAGGCCTGCCTCTCTTCTGCCTGACCTTCTGCTGTCTACGTTCTGCAGGTGAGGGGGGAGTATCCTGTTCACTGTCTGTGTCTGGCTGCAGGGCCTCTGCTGTCCCTGGGGTGCTCTGCAGCTGAGGGGCAGAAGGAGCTGGATTCTCAGGAGGCTCCTCCGTGTCTCCTGCTGCTCCTGGGTCTGCTGCTGTTACTCCCGAGTCGTCCTCATCTGAGGAGTCCTCTGACGGGGCCATGACACCTTTAATCAGGCGAGCCGCCGCATTCTGTACCAATTGCAGCTTCCGGACTGTTTTCAAGGGTAACCCCACGCAGAGCGCATTACAGTAGTCTAGGCAAGAGGAGACCAGGGCATGTACCACAGATAGGAGCAGATGGTTGGGAAGGTAGGGGCGCAGCCTCCATATCAGATGGAGTTGATACAGTGCCGCCCGGCTCACATTTCCCCTAATCTAAGCATTTTTTGAATTATTTTATTACTGTATGCATTTTTATATACTCATTTTTGTACACAGTATCTGGAGAACTACACTGCAAAATTTGGAGTTCACATATTAGTTAAGTGTGTTTGTTTGCAAACAAAATCAAATTTCTCCCCCATCCCTGCTTCAGAGTAGCTCTACTTATGTAACCCAGGCACAAGACCTGCCCATAAGTACTTCCATCTTGGACAAGGAAAAGCTCCCAGAGCAAATAGAAGTCATCCTACCTTTTAACCACAAGAACTTTAGAAAGATCATGACAGGTTGATCGATAGCTACTGAAGTGCTGAGCTTTCTTCCTTTGCAGGAGTGTGCACTTAATTCAGCAATTTGTTATGCCCAGGACTGCACTTTGTAGCCTAACTTTGGCCTAAACTTTACACCCTTGAGAAACAACTAGAAAGATCATTTGCTATGAACGTGCCTTTTTAAGCTGTTTATTTGCTCCCAACTAGTGCAGAGGAAACAAACCACAATATCTGGCTTATCGTTATGTCTGATTCTGAACCAAGGATCATGGTTTCTTTTGCTCCAACAAACCATGGCCTGTAAGCCAGACATACTTTGAGTACAGATGTGTTTTGTGGGTGATTGCAATAAATCACAATCCCTGATTCAGATTGACAGCTAAGCAGCTGGCAAATGCCCCCCCCCCCGTGTGTGTGAGCAGGCAAGAGGTAAGTAGTCCAGAAAGACAATTGTGGTACAGCCATGGTTTGTCATGATGTACAGATCAGACCTGTATGAGGGTTGTTCAAATCAGGGTGGCACCATATAATGCGCAACTATATACGTGTGAATTACTCACTCTATTTAACAAGGATGTGGTTTCTGTATGGATATGCTGTGTGTAAATTGCCTTTTATTCTGTCCTAAATGGACTTGGTTGATGATAATACAGTACTTCAGCTTGAAAACAGGCAGCTTGAGCCAATGAGTCATGACTTTCTGTGGACTATCGGCCACTTTCTGTTGTTTCATTATCTTTTGGGCATCTTCTTACCTCAAACAGAAGGAAGTTCATGGGCTCCAGTCTTATACAACCGCCTTACAAAGAGAGTACACAGGAGATAGTCGGCCTTTTTGTAAATATCTGATGTTTTACAAAACCACAGGTTAAGCAGGAGGGAACAAGCAGGCATCCTGCCAGATGATGCTAGTCTTCAAAACAGTGTCTGTTTCCCCAAAATCAGAAAGTGTGACCTTGGAGCCCTCCTCCCCATCAAGCTTCTTTCTTGCCAGTTAGCGGCAAAGCTCAGCCTTTTGTCGTTTTCCCTAAATACACATCAATTGCCAGACTATATTGCTCCATCTCCCACCCTGCTAGACTATAGCCAGTGGAAGTCTGACAAGCACCAGCTCCCAGACCATTCGGCACGCTACGCAAAAGCCTTTGCAGTCATTTTTGCGTATCTATAGAGCAGGATTGGAGAGCCTGTAGCCCGACAGTGTCTGGAGGGCCATAACTCCCTCATTCCTGACCATGAACAATTCTGGCTGGGACTGATGGGAGTTGAAGTTCAACAACATTTGGAGGGCCACAGATTCCTCACCCTGCTATACAGAGGACTCTTGCCCCAGCGTGATGTTGATCACCAGAGATCGAAAAGTATATGCCCCTCTATGAAGCCTGTGTCTCCCCTCCCACACATTTTCTGTGCTTGGGAGGGAGTGTTACTGTATATCCTGCAGGGCGATCTGTCCAGACAGCACATGCTTGAGACTCATCCTCTACTGTCTCATCTGTGTGCTTTCAGCCAGTTTTGTTGCTAGTAACGGCAGCATCCTCTTCTCGGTTTTCATCCTTCATCTTCTTCTGAGCTTCCTCTGAGTAGAGGTGGAATCAGGTGCCTGACCTGGAATCTAGTCAGCTCTATAGCCCTATGTAATTTGTTACAGAATGAATGTAGCTATTTCATATCCCAGAAGGGAACAAACTGAGGATGAGCCATAGACTCTTGAGTGGCATCCTAGACTGCTTAGTCTCCTGTCCAGGTGCTAACGATTGGTGGGGAACTTTGAGACCCCTGCCCTCCCTCCTTAGGACTCTTTTTTCCCTTCAAAGCAGACTTGGAGCAGACAGCCATTCAAACAGAGGACCGCTTCAATTAGTGGACTGTCTTCTATAAAGTAGGACACATGGTCCCCTGAAGGAAGCAGGTGGTATTTCTTGCACTGCCTGTTCAGATCTTGTGCAGAACTTAGCCCTATTTGGGCATGGCATGCCACTCGCATATAAAGGCTGTACACAAGCATGGTGTGCCGGGCCAACTAAGCTCTGTCCCTGTGCTGCTATACCTGTTGCCTTCTCTACTCACACAGGCTCCCTATGTGCTTTAGGGCTCCTCCAGTTGTGGGTGGGGGGTTGTGGGTATATTCTGCAACATGCCACTGATACAATAATAGTGCATTAGTTGTGGATTTATACTGGACCATCCACACATCATTGGGTTCGTTAGTTGTTCTGTGATGCCAGTGGTACTGCATTATTGCCATCTGGAGGGGGCACTCTTGCACTCTAGCACAACAAAAGCAGGGCAAAACAACAAAACCTAGAACATTTGTGGTATGAAAAGTTAAGAGGATTTTGGCAGGAAACAATGGGACATGTACCTATTGCAAATGAAGCAGTATGACTGTCCCAAAACGTTTGTGGACACAAACGGATTTAAAAGCATGATTGCATACAACTGCCCTTATAAAATCATATGCAAAAATAATTATGAATGCTTGTAAAAAGGATAGGGGCTCTTAGATTCTAAGTCTCATAGGGTTCTAGAGGAGGCTCCTTGCTTCAGACCTTTGCTCTCAGACTCGTGGAGAGTGACCAGCATAGCTGTGGGGTGTGTGTGCAAAGCTAGTGTGTTCATCTTGGCACGTGTGCACCCTTTACACCAGGTGCAGGGGATCTTTGGCCCTCCAGTTGTTGCTGAAGTACAACTCCCATAATCCCTGGCCATTGGCCATGCTTGCTGAGGAGGATGGGAGTTGTAGGTCAGCAACATCTGGAGGGCCAAAAGTTCCCCAGCCCTGCTTCACACCCAACTAGCATGCTCAAAGAAGGCTGTTCATGACAACATTTCTCCTGAAATTTAAAAGCAAAACAAAACATGGAAACGGAGCACTCAGCCTGAACATGGTGCTGTCAGTGACTCTGGGCCTTAAATTGGAATCCTCATGGGCCAAGGCGTGGGCCTGGCCTAGTGACTGGCTTGGTGACTGTTTAGAGGCTTCAGAACATTCTGTAGATACAGGAAATAGAGGTATGTGTCATCTGCTCCTGTGATTGGCAGGCACTATGAAGTCTCTTGATTGCTCAGGCCTGGTGTAAGTATGGCAGGAGGTTAGCCTTCTCTACTTGCCTCTTCTGGAAGGGCTGGCGCCAAGTGTGATTGGGCCCATGGGCACCAGCCTGCCCGGGCCCACCGGGCCATTTCCCCAACATCTCTTCCCAATACAGGCTGCCCACCCCACCTACGTCTGACATGAGCACACACACCTTGCACGCTATGCGCTCATGCCTGCCATTACCCAAGATGGCAGCAGAGATGTCACCCCCTTAGAGACACCCCTGCTGCCATCTTGGGTGATGGAAGGCATGTGTGCACATTGTGTGGGGCATGCACACTGATGCTAACATGACAGGTAGGAGAGGCATGTGGACTTATTTAAGCCCATGCTGCCTGTATGGAGGAGGGTCCCTGGGAGCTCCTTTTCTATGATTCGTGACAGTGTCGGGATGCATGACCTGATGCTGCCACAGATAGCAGAACAAGCTGCACGCTCCCCACCCTAAGGAGGGGGCCCTCAGGAGCCCTCGGTCAGGGCCCAACCTGGATGCACGCTGGCACTGGGCCTGGTTTCTGGCCTGGCTCTGACAGGTGCAAGCTGCGCCAGCCTTTTCTGGGACATATCACAAGGAGAAGCTGGTGCACAAGCAAGCCCGCCTGCCCTAAACATGGCATCATAGATGACATAAGTTATGGCTGAGCATCTGCAATGCCCATGCGTCTTGCAAGCCCTGACAGCAGAGATGTTGCCCTCATGGTTTGATTTCAAACTGTGGGCAAAATGGGCCACCTCATGTCATCATGATGTCAGGTGATGAACATGTGCGTGCCCCCACCCACTTGTCAATGTGGCCTGCAGCATGGGGGGGGGATAAAGATCTAGCCTGCTGGCCTGATCCAGTTCCTCATCCCTGATATACACCTTGCGACCCACTAATCAGAGCCTTTAGGCACCTCAGTCTGGGATCAGTGGTACACTCTCCTTGATAATAGTATCAAGATAATAGAGCCATTTGGATCTCCAGCCAAAATAAGAGAGATCATTTAACAACACTGGAGAAGAGTACAAAGGCTGTTAGCCATGCTGCCACCCTAAGCATGCATTTACGGGGTGCAGCTCTGGTTCTCCTGCTCTGTTACGTGAGATTTTAACCAGCCAAGATCATGCAGACCGTAACGTATCAGCCCCAAAGGCAAATATAACGCTGTCTTTGAAACACCAGCTGATCCCTGATCCCTGCCTTGGTAACAGGCATGTCTTGATTATCCTATATATTATTTGGATAGTGCATGTTATAAAGCATCCATAACACAAAGGAGAGGAAAGCACAGACGATAACCACCACATGGGAGGGAGCTGTGTTTGGCACAGTGCTGTTTGCCAAACTTTCTTTAGTTTTGATGTTTGTTTAGTGACTGAAAACAATCCTCTTGCAAAACATTTGCATCATTTTCATGTGCTTCAGTGATCTCTTGTTCCTCTGCAGGCTGCTGCTTCCGTAGTATAGTGGCAGAGCATCTTCCTTGCATGCAGAACGTCCCAGGTTCAATCTATGACATCTCCAGATAGGGCTTGAAGAGACCCCTGCCTGAAACCCTGGAGAGCTGCTGCCCGTCAGTATAGACAATACTGAGCTAGATGGAGGAATGACCTGGCTTTGTATAAGGCAGCTTCCGAGGTTCCCAAATCCCTTTTCTTCCTTTGTCTTCAAGTCTGCCCCATTTTCTCACACTACCAGTGAAGCTGATTGGGTGTGGCAACCCATGTGACATTGTTTACGGGCATCCCTGAAATCAACACACCGGATTTCCCAATGTTTCCAGACTGTTGCTATTTGCAGGCGGCATTTTATCACATACAGGCAAATTCAGATTGCACAATTAAAGTTCATTGGGTGCTCTTGTGCAACAGCTTGCTTCTTCCCCCGGCCCCCCAAAATCCTTTTAGCGATAAGGAAAGTGACAGAAAAATGTACTCGAAAGTGTTGGATCACCACTGCTTGACCCAATGTTACCAATCTTCCCTGCAAACAAATGACTGAATGCTGACTAATCAGCTGATGCCATCTGACTTCCCCATAACCTTTGTGCAAACGATGCAGGATGAAAGCACTGTAAGCCGGTCACCTGGAACAAGGAACCGTAGAGTAGTGACATTATTAGCAAAATCAAGTGGGTCACCACAAGCAGTAAGAGGGAATGCAAATGAGTCCAAGGACGATGAGGGCCAAGGATAAGGAAACTGGCACAAGAAGAGCTGCAGCAGGACATTGTGGATGTTTGCAGCAAGCAGCCCCCTCGCATAATCCAAGAAGGGAGGAGCTTTTCCACGCTGGCCACACATACAAAAAGCTGAAGTAACTGAAGCTTGGCTCTCATTTTGAAGTTAGAAAGCTGAGGCACATTTTCCTGCTCTCCAACTTTATGCATAGGAATCTAAGAAGAGCCCTGCTGAGTCAGGCCCAGTTCTCACAGGGGCTGTATGCCTCCTTCCTGGGCATTCAGGTTTTCAAGGTACCAGACAGATGAAGAAGGCAGACTGAGTCGCAGGTTTACTTAAAAGGAGACAAAGTGTTTATTGAGTAGCTTTCAACCCACAGGTGTACCCAATACACACAATGGGACAGGCTGCCAGGCTCTGCACGAACATGGACCAGGCTGAACACTGAACCAAGCAGCCCAGACCCCTTTTTATAGCATATATGGTTACCAGCTCAGTAATGAGGTTACATAACAACAACTGATAAGCTGCATGCCCCTAATTGCCTAGTGGGGCATTAACTGCTCTAAAATTTACCCTATCTACTTCACGAGGCACCTTCCCAGCATCCCACAGCACTCTTTGACAGAGCATCACACCGAATGCTTGTTAGGAACCCCAGATTAGACTCCAGGTGGCTCTGAGCTAATTCATTGACCGTTCCTTGAACCATCTTCCTCATGCTTAGATACTGAATGCTAAACTAGAAAACTAAGGCTGGGGGGGGAATACAATCCCCCCCTTGCCTACAGGCAGCTATTCTGCTAATATAGCTGCTGAACTTGCCCACGGGCCAATACAGGGGCCAAGCAGATGCCGACGGGAACCCTGAAAGCAGGACCTGAGTGCAACAGCACTCCCCAGCTATGGTTCCAAGCAACTGCTATTCTTTCACTAGAGGGACTCATGGCTCACAGAAGCTCAAAACATGTTTGTTTTTCATCTGACGCGGACAAGTGTCCCCACCTACCAGACGGCTTGATTTGCTGAGAAAATTAGAAATGATGTTAATTCAGTTACTGCCCTGTGTTATTTGGTGTAACGTGCTGTGGAAATGCCTAATCGGCTTCCTGTTCTACTGTAGATAATGGTTCCCTTGGTTTTTGTAACCATAGCAATATTAATGGCTGTATTCATTTGATTTGTATCTTTATGCAGCATGGCTTTCTCGTCATGTTCTAAACACAGCCTTGTTTTGTAATGAACTTGGGTTGTAAACAAACACATCTGACTGACTAAATAGAAACATGACGTTCTAGAAAGAGAACATTGATCAACTAAAGCTGAGAAGTGCTAGTCACCTCACAGTCATAAAGCCACCACAGCAGCCAGCCAGACTGAAAAATATGGGTAAACAGGGTTGTTGGTAAGTGTCTGGCAAAATAAAGATTTCACATGCATGTGAAATACGTGAAGGAAACTAATCTGACAAGACCGCCTCATGGAGGACCACAACTGCAGCACTGGTGCCATTGCAAAAAACGCTCTGTACTTTGTGGCCACCATTCCTGGTTCAAACGGTAAGGTGATCCAGAGTATGGCCTCATTGCATAATTTCTATAGTTAGGAACATCTGTACTGCTTCGATGCATTATGTAAATAGGGTAGGCAACATGGTGGCCTCCAGATGTTGCTGGACTACAACTCCCGTCATCCCTGACCATTGGCCATGCTGGCTGGGGATGATGGGAGTTGGAGTTCATTGGCATCTGGAGAGCACCATGTTGACTACCCCCGGTTTAGGCATAATCAGCCATAGGCAGGAGGTAATGTTTGCTGGATGATAACTAACCATATGTAAATCTTGGGAGCTGCCCATTCATTTCAATATGGCTTTTGAGAGCATTTCCTGGTGGATTGGACCCTGTGCATCAGATCTGTCTGTCTTCCTGTCTGACACACCTGAGGCAGCCACCCAGTAGCAGGGCCGCCACTAAAATTCTCTGTTCAGCCAGGATCTCCAATTAGCTAGAGTTTCCAGAGCAACAGTTGGCTTTGTTTCCATTACATTGTGTGCTGGATGTACTAAGAAATAGTGTGTTGCTGTTCTGAACACTCATCAAAGAACTTGTTCTCTCTTGCATGGCACCCCAGCAAAGAGCATATTCATCCTCTCCTAGAAGAAATTGGAAGAATATAATATTTATGGAGGAAGAGAACAAACACTCTGTCCCATGATCATCACTGGTGCCTTCATCAAACTTCCCCTCTGAATTTTGGCCTTCTAAGTACCGTCCTGCAGTGCATCTTAGGAGGTCATAAAGCTGCTCTATAAAGGCAATTAACATCCAGCAGTTATTCTTTGGAGTTTACTGTTCACTCTTCCATTCTCATGCCTGTCCCGTTCCAGCCAGACTATCAGAGCACCAGGCTCTAAGCAAGGACTTGAAAGGACTGAATTTGAGTGGAAGTTGCCCAGCAATGGAACAAAGGTTTCACGTTCTGGGTAACTGATGACAGGTGAGCAAGGATCAGGTTCTACAGCAAGGGTGGGGAACCTAGGGCCTTCCAGATGTTGCTGGGCCAAAGTTCTAGTTATCCATGACCACTGGCCATGTTGACCGGGGCTGATGGGAGTTGGAGGCCAGTGACATCTAGAGGACCACAGGTTCCCCAACCCCTGTTCTATAGGACCTGGGAGAGCTCTAGGGAAGGCAGGTGTTGATCCAGTAATGGACACAGCTTAACAGAGCTCTTAAAGATGCAGGTAGGGTCTGCTGGTTACCCAAGCCACAGTCCTCCTTCCCTCAAGCAAAGTTGTGGAGAATTTAAAGGGTCAGTACTCTGCCATGCACTGCGACCTCAGAATACCTTTGTCTTCTCTATTACTCTCCCACCTCAGGAGACTGAACAGCTTGAGGTTGTGTGTGGGCCAGTTCAGATGCTTCATTTGAAAGTGCTGAGCTCCCCCTTCCCCTGGTTTGGAGGCTGGGAGATTCATGGGCTGGGAAACCTTCTGGGCAGAAAATCCTGTCTGGAGGTCATTCATGATCAAAAGCGCTACATTCAAATTTGAGTTAGAGGGTGGATTGCAACTAGGGATGGGATCCACTTGTTGGTCCTGGGTTGATTGCATTCCGTTGACTGGCTGGCGGTTCTGTTCCTTGTTCGTTTGTTTTCCTGCTATCTTTTGCTTTTACCATTTCAGTTTTTTCCTCCTGAAAAAGAATGATATTGTTATCATTATTTCTAACAATGTTTTCCTTTTGGAAAAGAAAGTAGCTTTCTCTCTGCCCAGGAATGAAAAACACATTTAAATCAATTAAAACAGCTACTAAAAGATTAAAACAGATCAACATCTACATGCCTGGATAGGCTTGCTTAAACAAAAAATGTGAAGTGGCCAAGTTTGCTGATGACACTAAATTGTTCAGGGTTGTTAAAACAAAAAGGGATTGCGAAGAGCTCCAAAAAGACCTCTCCAAACTGAGTGAATGGGCAGAAAAATGGCAAATGCAATTCAATATAAACAAGTGTAAAATTATGCATATTGGAGCAAAAAATCTTAATTTCACATATACGCTCATGGGGTCTGAACTGGCGGTGACCGACCAGGAGAGAGACCTCAGGGTTGTAGTGGACAGCACGATGAAAATGTCGACCCAGTGTGCGGCAGCTGTGAAAAAGGCAAATTCCATGCTAGCAATAATTAGGAAAGGTATTGAAAATAAAACAGCCGATATCATAATGCCGTTGTATAAATCTATGGTGCGGCCGCATTTGGAATACTGTGTACAGTTCTGGTCGCCTCATCTCAAAAAGGATATTATAGAGTTGGAAAAGGTTCAGAAGAGGGCAACCAGAATGATCAAGGGGATGGAGCGACTCCCTTACGAGGAAAGGTTGCAGCATTTGGGGCTTTTTAGTTTAGAGAAAAGGCGGGTCAGAGGAGACATGATAGAAGTGTATAAAATTATGCATGGCATTGAGAAAGTGGATAGAGAAAAGTTCTTCTCCCTCTCTCATAATACTAGAACTCGTGGACATTCAAAGAAGCTGAATGTTGGAAGATTCAGGACAGACAAAAGGAAGTACTTCTTTACTCAGCGCATAGTTAAACTATGGAATTTGCTCCCACAAGATGCAGTAATGGCCACCAGCTTGGATGGCTTTAAAAGAAGATTAGACCAATTCATGGAGGACAGGGCTATCAATGGCTACTAGCTGTGATGGCTGTGCTCTGCCACCCTAGTCAGAGGCAGCATGCTTCTGAAAACCACTTGCCGGAAGCCTCAGGAGGGGAGAGTGTTCTTGCACTCGGGTCCTGCTTGCGGGCTTCCCCCAGGCCCCTGGTTGGCCACTGTGAGAACAGGATGCTGGACTAGATGGGCCACTGGCCTGATCCAGCAGGCTCTTCTTATGTTCTTATGTTCTTAAGTGTGTGCCAAAAGAAATAAAGTGATGACACCTGCCTGGTGTCAATAGGCAGGGAGTTCCAAAGAGTAGGTGCTGCCACACTAAAGGAATGAGTTCTTACAAATGCGGAATGATTATTGTGTGGCACCTGTAATAGTGCCTGTTCTGCAGAGCTAAGTGCTTGAGTGGGCACACATGGGGTAAGGCAAATAAACTGGTCCCAAGCTTAGAGCTTTATATACCTTGAACTTGATCCGGTAACAAATTGGCAACCAGTGCAGATCTCTGAGCAGAGGTGTTATATGCTGACAGGGTCTCACTCCCCTTAGTAATCTGGCTGCAGCACTGTGCACTTATTGCAATTTCTGAGGCAAATGCAAGGGCAGCTCCGCATAGAGTGCATTGCAGTAATTCAATCTTGAAGTCACCAGTGCCTGAATTACTGTGGCTAAGCTCCCCAAACCAGGAGTGGTTGCAGCTGTTTCACCAGGTGCAGCTGATAAAGGGCACTTCTAGCCACTGAGACTACCTGGGCCCTGGGTGGCAAAACTGGGTCCAGAAGCACTCTCAGGCTGCATACTTGCTCCTTCATGGAGAGTGCAAATCCCATCCAGGGCAAGCAATGGACCAATTTCTCAGACACGGGAACCTCTCACCCTCAGTGCCTCCATCTTGCCAGGATCCAAGCTCAGCTCATTTTCCTTCATCCATCCTACCACTGCGTCCAGGCCCCACACAGCCTCTCCTGATTCAGATGTTATGGAGAAGTAGAGCTGAGTGTCATTAGCATGCTGATGACACCATGCCCTGAAACTCCTAATGACCGCTCTCAGCAGCTTCATGTAGATATTAAATACCATTGGGGATAAGATGGTACCCTGCAGCACCCCATTGCACGACTGCCAGGAGGCCAAAAAACAATCTATTTATTTATTTATTTATTACATTTATATACCGCCCCGTAGCCGAAGCTCTCTGGGCAGTTTACAACAATTAAAATCTGCTTGCCCATATCTATGCTTTTATGCTTGCAGAGAAATGCCTGAAGCATGTATTCTTACTAAGAAATAGTAATATACAGTAGTTGTTACTAACTGTGACCTGTCTTTTTTAGAATTAAAAATCATTTCCTGTGTATATAGAACATTCTCTAACAGAAAGCAACTGTGGGGGTTCCTTTTCTGAAGAATCCAGAAGCAATCTTTTTTGAAGCTAATCAAATCCAGCCTTGTGAGCTAATAAAGACTTAAGAAAAATGATATCTTTCTTCCCCAGGTAAATGGAAGATCTGGAGACACGCAAAGCACGTAGGATAGAGCAGATGGTAGCGAAATGGCTGCGTCGGTCACGGGATCATTCCACCAGGTATGTATGTTAATGAAATGTTATTACATGCTTGGGGCTTTCGTTAGATGTGGGCCATCCTAGTTTAATAGGTGCATGGTTTGGGGGAGAGGTTTCCTCTAGTACCTCATCTTGCAGCTTGGGGATCAGGTGGCAGTTGTGGCAAGGAATACTTATGGCCAGTACTTTGGCTGATATTCCTATAGCAGTCCATCCCCTCTGGCTAGGGATTGTTTTCTGTTCTGTCCTGTATTCGTCGCATGCAGCTCTGTTTCCATTCCACTGTGGTTTGTCTTCCCCCAAAAACTGTGTCATTTGTCTTGCTGTTTGTGATGGTGAAATTGCACACCTTACATAATTTATATAATTATGCAAATTATGTTGTCATTCCATTATTCTGCTCCATTCATTTCAGTACATAGGAAATGCAATGCAAATTGGGGGAGGCGTATAAGCAATTACATATTGTTTGCAGACTGAAAGCAACAATGAATCCTGTTTGTATTCGCTGGATTGATTTCCACTTTGGGCATGGGACGAATAAGCTAACACTGGCAATTCCTCCTCTCATTGCCATCAGAACTCTCTGACATCCCTACCTGTGGCACACCTTGCAACTAGCATACATACCCTGGCAACCTCTTTTTAGACTACTGCAGTGGGCTGGGGGGGGCTACCCTTGGAGACAATCCAGAGACTGCAGCTACTGCCAAGTTTTGCTCTTCTCTTCCTTGTGGGGTGGGGTCGGATGAAACACAGGGAGAATATAATATCAATTTTAGCTTGCCTGTATTCGCTTCCTATTCATTTCTGAGCCTAGTTCAAAGTGTTCATGCATGCTAGGGATGTACATTTAGTTTTAGTTACTGGGGTCACTAAAATGGAAAAAGGAAAACTAAACGAAAAGCAAGCTGCATTTCTTTTTGTCATTCTTGTTGTTGTTTTAGTATTCTAGGGACGGGGAGGAATTAGATTCCATTCCCATTTAAAGGCAAATCTATCACATTTGCTATTTCTGAAACAATATGAGACCTGAAACAGAGCCATCCTTTCAAATTCGCACTTATCCAAATTTTGCGATGCAGTTTCCCAACCAACCAATGTTTACAAAAATACATGTATTAGGGGAAAGGTCCATAAAAATGAATATGTTAGTAACACTAACATACAAGTGCATTATTTTCGGAGAAATTGCTTGCAGAAATGGGTACATTTGTCAAAACTACATACACAAATATGTTTACTAGGGGAAATGCACACTAGAAGAGTTTTCATGATTTTAAAAAAAATAAACCTCACATTGCTGCAGAAAATTAGAAGAATGAGAAACTGAGAAAGCCAAAACTGACAGATCCTTTCATCTCTAATTGCTTTATAGCTTCCTGCCATGAGGATGGAATGCAAAACCATGTAGGCAATTTAATCTTGAGGGGAGGGGGAGAGGGAGAGTCATGGCAGTTGACCACCCTGCTAAGCCAACTGCTGCTGCAAATGACACACACAGAGAAACCTTTCTCTCATAGGACGTTGCCTGATGGTGCCACAGCTCTGAGAATGCCATTATTATAGGGCAGAGGTGGGAAAGCCTTTTCAGCCGCAGGGCTGCGATCCCATCTAGGCAACCTTCTGAGGGCCAAACGCCAGTGGCGGATGGGACCAGGAATAAAAGTGGCCAGGGCAACATATGTTAATGTGCTCACACATCCCTCTCTGTCCTCCTCTTAGGCAAGCAAGAAGCATTAACCAAGTTCAAAGACACATTCTAGCCAGGCGAAAGCGTTCAAGGAGGTTGCCAAGCAGGAATAGTGAGGGACGTGGCCTGGGGAGAAGGGGTGTGGCCGGGGAAGGGGGTGTAGCTTGGAGAGAGTCCCAAGGTCCAGATAGAGAGGTCTAGAGGGCCACATTTGGCGTCTGGGCCTGAAATTCCCCATCCCTGCCATTGGGGACTGTTGCTTTGAACTTCTGTCCGCTGTTAATTCTGTGTGGAGTGCACCTGGCAGATTTTTTTTCCCCCTCCAGCATCTCCTTCCCAAATCACATCCCTTTTCCAAACCCACTCATCTTTTACATGTTGTCTCTCCATCTGAGCCCTTCCTCCTTAGTTTTATCTCGGTATCATGATGTTATTTTAATCTTCTCCCAGTCTATTTGTCTGTGCATGTTCCCTTTGTCCCCGTTCCTTTCCCTTTCCTAGCAGCCGATGGCTCTGAAGGTCAGCCTTCCATAGCTGGCATTCCCCAAGCTGCCCCATGATTTGGGGTGAGTGGCACACTCCTAAGTCCAGGGTGATCACAGCTACCCCTCCCTACTAAACTTGTTGTTTGCTGCCCTGGGCTCCTTTTGGGAGGTAGGGTGGGATACAAATTTAATAACAAATAAATACCCCTCCCTCTCTCCAACTCCATCCAAATGCCCCCTGATAGTCTCCCTCTTTTTTCTTTCACACATCCTCTTTCTCTCCAAGTTGAAAACCTGCTGTATCACAGACTCAGACCCCACTTGCCGACTGCAGTGGCTCCACTGACCATCCACCTGCTGCCTCCTGATTTCTCTCCCCCCCCTCTTTTGCCCTCTGTGGGGCACACGGTGAAAGCTGGGTATCCAGGATCCCATGCCAGTGCGTGCTATTCTTCTGCCCATTTGCCACTTCAGCTATGCTGGCAGGCTCTGCAACTTGTCACCCTGTTATACCTGGAGTGCCGCCAACAGTCCTCTGCCTTCTTCCATTATCTCTACTTCTTTTGATGCCAGCCACTCCCTCACCCTGGCACCCAGGATACTCACTGTAAGTCGAAGTCCTGTGACAGCCGGGAGTGTAGTGGCAAATTCAGAAGTGCAGGGTCCCTTCATGACAGTCACGCCACACTAGGGATGGAAACATCTGTCTGTTTCGGTTCTCTCAGTTTCTCATTTTTCCAATGTTAAATTCAGTTCTCTACATTTCTACGGAGATCTGAATTTTTTCTAAAAAAGTCCTCACGAAAATTCTCCACCATTTTAGTGTGAATTTCTCCAAATAAACACATTTTTGTAGGCAGGTTTGACAAAGGTACACATTTTTGCAAGCCATTTCTCATCATTTCATGCCTTTTTGCATGTTATTCTCACTCATGTATTCATTTTTATGCACACTTTCCCCTAATATATGCGTTTTTGTAAATGTTGCTTAGTTGGCGAACTGCATCCCAAAATTCTAATAAATGCCAATTTCGAAGGATGGCTGTGTTTCAGTTCTCACGTTGTTTTGGAAATTGCAAATTTGATAAATTCTGCTTGAAATGCAAACTGAATTGAAAATCTCATCCATCCCTATGCCACGCCCCTGCACATTCACGTCCCTGTGCTTGTTTGCTCGCTCTCCATCATAATCTCCACACTCCTCAGTCCTTCCCACACATGCCTTCTCCCATAACAAAAGACATCGCTAGGAGCCAATCAGCATGAAAGGGGTGTGTGTTAGCTGCTGAAAAGAGTCTTCTCAGTGGCTGACTCCCCTCGTATCACTCTGATTTGCTCCAATCAGCAGGGAAGGACAAGGAAACTTGTTAGAAGTTTCTTCTCAGTGACTAACACACTCCCCTTTCATGCTGATTGGCTCATAGGATGCTGGAGACATACAGACCCAGTTGGCCCTGGTCTCAAAAAAGTAAGGGGAGACATACACCCCGAGATCCTGGATGACTACATCCCTGGTGATAGCTGTAGGGCTCACCTGCCAAATCTCCTCTCCTTGCTTGCTGCTTCTCTGCTCACGTGCTGCTGCCCATTCCAATGGGAGAGACATTGTGTCCACGTGCTGTTGTCCAATTTAGTTAGACTCTAATTATTAGAGGCTCTCTCATCCTTGTGCCCCCTGGCTGAGGCTGCCTGCCTGGGAAAAAAAAGGCTGTCCCACTATGACTTCATGCTGACACTGTTTCCCTGAAGTGGCCTTTGTGACATCATCCTGATGCAGCTCCCCTAAGGAGAAACGGACCCAATGGGCCCTCCCACAGTAGACAGAAATTCTGGAATAGAAAGAAATTCTGTGCCCCAATGCCCACAGGTGGTTGTTGATGTGTTTATTATTTGTTCATTGGATTTCTTACCCACCCTTCTCCACAAGGTCCTAGGGTAGCTTACAACAGTATAAAAATACAATACAGTAAAAATAAAAATACAACATTTGAATCAGTTAACCAATTTACAGTCAGAAGATTTGCATCCCAGGCCAAAAAAGGTTGGTTTGGGGTGGGGGAGGTATTTTCGTTGTGCCGCTCTGCATGTCATTTGTATTGTGCCGTCATGATGACATGTGCTTATGATGGTATCAGAGTGGTTATACGTGATCCTTCTTTCAATACTGTTTGGGTCTGCAAAAGTTTCAGCACGGACACACTGCTTCATTTCCAATTGGGGCATGCCTTGTAGCTTCCTACTGAAATCCTATAACTTTTCATACACCAGTTGTTCTTTTGTGGGGTGGGAGGACTATCCTGATTCTTCTTCTTCTTCTTTTTTTGCCCTATAGTGCAAGGGCACCCTCCAGATGGTAAAATTGGGGAAGCATCACAGAGCAGCTAATAAAGCAGAATGAGGTGTAGGTGGTCTAGTATAAATCTACCACTCGTGCCCTGTTAGTGTGTTAATAACATGTTGGATAACATACCCAGGAATAGACACCAGGATGGAGGGCCCTTTGTTATTCCCCCATCCTCTCAAACGCAGGCAGTCACCAGGATCCACCCATAATTTCTAGGGCATTGAATGACTGCCCTCTAACATCTGTTGGCTGCCTGTAGTAGCACCTCTCTCAACTATGTCCCCCTGCTGCCTGCCAACCATTTTTCAAATGAGTGGGTTCCAGCTATTCTGAGAGAACATTAACATTCATTAATGTGCATCTAGAGGTGGAGCAAAAACAAAACTTGCCTGTAGTCCAGCCTCAGTGTCAGCAAGGAGAGCCAATGTGTGCCACATCCAGCTATATGCGCATAGGCTTTCCACCTGATCCGGAGCCCCAACCATGCTAGGTTCCCATTCAGACTGAAACTATGAGCCTCCTAATATGGGTGTGCCTTGTTGATACACTCAGTTTTATTTAAAGCATTTACCAGACCTTGGCTTTACATTTCAGGCACTGGATAATGGATGAAAGTACTTGCTAGAATGAATTTGCTAGACCTTAAGGTGCCCCCAATCCCTTTCTTGCTTTCGTTACTAATATATGGTTATGTCAATACAAGGATATGTCTGGGGGCAGATGCTGAGATCTCAGGTAACTGGACATTATGGGTCACGCTTTTAAGTGTTCGCTTTCTAAATGTGCAGAGGGAGAGCATCAGTGAGCGACAGAACATCAGACGGCATTAGCCAATCTCCAAGTCATGTAAAACTCACAGTAGATGTCCAAAAAGATGTGCTGCTTGGACATTATGGCTTTGAAGTTTCCCAAAATCTTCCCCTTCTTATCACTTCGGTTGCTGCAGGTAGGAACCCATTTCCTTTCTCCATGTTGGCGACTGTGATACCCAACCATGGTAATAGTCAGTGGCATTTAATTATGATGCGGAGTGAAGAGGAATATAAAGCTTTGTCCTTGGGACTTCTTACAAATCTGCTTTATGCCAACCCACTGATGTATATTGATCCTCCCAGTGGTATGATTATTGTATGGTAGGCTGTACTGGTTCCAAATTTTGCAAGAGGCGTTGGACAAAATGCCCTCCTCCTAGAATGGGTTCAGCTCCTTGAGCTGGATCTTGTCAGTTGGTGTTGGAGCTCCATGTTTGGTGGTCTTGCATAGTGCTGTGCAAGTCCCTTTGGCCCAGCCACACCTTTAGCTGCCCCACACCTGACATTATGTATGGCATCAGGTGTAAAGCAGTTGGGCATGGCTTCGCCCAATCAGCCTCGCAGGACAAGTGGGGAGGCCTGTTAGGCCTAATGAAGCCCACAGGCTGGAGGCTCTCCACCCCTGCTGCTGTTGTAGGTACCCATTCACTTGACCTTTCCCTTTGGGCCCAGTCCACAAGCTGCCCAGAAGGAGAGGGAAAGGTGATCAGAGGTTGCTGTTGCTTCTCCTTCCTCCTCTCACTGCTCACTTGCCTAGAAACAACAGGTGAACAGGCAGAAATAGTAAGAGAGAGGAGAGCAGCAGAGACAGGGGACTGGTGGTTGCCAGTGGGGCTACTGCTGGGGTGTGGGTTTTGCCACAACAAAGGCAACTGCTTATGCTGACCCTGAACTGGAGGATCCTCAGCCAAATCTGGTCCACCTGCCTTACAATTGCCAGGATGAAGGCAAACAACGAAGAATAAGGTTATCAGTGGCTACTGGCCATGTTGGTTATGCTCTTCTTTCACTGTGGAAGTCAGTATGCCTCTGAACACCAATTGCTGAGAATCACAAGTGGACAGAGTGCTATTGCACTCAAGCAGCCTTTCCATAGGCATCTGGTTGGCCACTGTGAGAACAAGATGCTGGACTCGATGTGCCTTTGGCCTGATGTAGCAAGGCTCTTATGTTCTCAAACAAACAAAAAAGTGGATAAAGTGGCATCTGTAACAAGAGAATGTGACAACAGGTGAGGAGGAGGAGAAGACGACCCACCACCCCTTCCTTAAGTTCTCAGAGTGCCCCTCCAGGGGGGAGCTGAAGGCTGACAAGGGTGGTATGGAGTGTCTAGATGGGGCACTTAAGGCTGTTCTGGTAACTTTGGTTTACATTTCCAGATTGTAAGAGATGCAAAGTGTGGCTCCAACTTTTTGTCATTTAAGTTGATTTTGTAAATTGGAAAGCCCATTCACCCCTAACACGGCCCTGACATTTTGCAGGCAGCACTGCAGACGGGAAGCTTCTGCCTGGGGATCACATTCTTGCAATAAACAACGAAGCAGCTGAAGGCGTTACTGGGGAACAAGCAGCCGCTCTTTTAAGGTGCTACACGAAAGCATGCTTATAGTGCAAAATGTTGTGGCCAGGCTCCAAAGAGCTGCTTAGGTTCACAGTAGAGATTTGGGCAAGCGAGCTAGGATATCTTTAGCTTTTTTCATAGTGCGGTTGACTGCCATGCCAGATCACAAACTGCTTTTGAGACTATTTGGCTTATTATTGTTGTTGATAATAATATCAATCATTTCATTTATGAATAACATCATATTAAATGTCTCAAAGTGATTTCACAATACAATAAAAGCATATCTAAAACAACTGCATAGATAAAACAATTAAAACCCATGACATATATAAAAACAATTTCAAACCCAGTGCTGATACCAACTGGGATAAAAGTCTCCACTCAGAAGGCTTGTTGAAGGAGGAAAGTCTTCAAAAGACACAGAAAAGACAATAGAGATGGTGCTGTCTGATATGTAACAGGAAGGAGTTTCACAGGGGCAGAGCTTGGAAAAGTTACTTTTTTGAACTACAGCTCCCATCAGCCCAATCCAGTGGCCATGCTGGCTGGGGCTGATGGGAGTTGTAGTTCAAAAAAAGCAACTTTTCCAAGCTCTGCACAGGGGGTAGTGCTACTCAAGGGGTAGCTTCACAGGGGGTAGTGCTACTCAAGAAAAACTTCAAACTGTCACTGTTCTGCAGGTGGGATTGAGTCATATACCAGCAAATCTAGGTGGCACTATTAAAGTGGAAGTAGCACTCTTGTGCAACAAACCTGCTTCCAGCCCCCTCCCCACCCAAAAAACCCTGGACTTTTTGCTGTAAGGGAAATGCACTTGAAAGTGTAGGATAACAATAGCTTGATGCAATGTCATATATCCTAAATGAAAATACATCAGAATGTATACTCAATAAACAGCAGGTGTTGTATAACTTTCATGCAAACTTTGTGAAGACAGATCAGGATGAATGCTCAGTAAAGAGGTTGTCTGGAAGAGCCCCAAGTCTGAAGCCCCCATTGGATTAACAGTACAGAACTTGCTTCATCACGGTTCTTTAGATCTTGGCCTATCTTAAAACAACATAGAATGTTGATATGAAAATGGGTTAGGTTATTCCAAGGAGGATCCAGGCTTCTCTGTGGCCCCTGGCATTTCCTAGTCATATTCTCTGGAACAGCCTTTCCCAACCAGTGTGCCTCCAGATGTTGTTGGACCACAACTCCCATCAGCCTCAGCCAGCATTGCCAATGGTCAGGAAAGATGGGAGTTGTGGTCCAACAACATCTGGAGGCACACTGGTTGGGAAAGGCTGCTCTGGAAGTTATTTTTTTAGATAGCGCCACAGGTGTGCGCAGCACTTTGCAGAGTCCAAGACATATTGTCATTGAGATTATTATGCAGCATCCAGCCAGAAATATCAGAGAGGCAGTTGGAGACGCAGGACTGGAGTGAGGGAGACAGTTTATAGATAGAGACAGAGAGAAAGCTGAGCCTGGGAGTCATCTGTGTATATATTATTTATTATTTGTTCCATTTATATACCGCCCCGTAGCTGAAGCTCTCTGGGTGGTTTACAGCAATTAAAAACAATAAAAACAAATATACAAATTTAAAAACACAATTTTAAAAAATTTAAAAACAATTTAAAAACACATGTGTTTTATAACACATATATAGGTGTTATTAAAAGCCATGGGATTTGATGAAGTCAATAATTCATAGTATGCCTTAAGAAGATAAAAGATGTTTTCACTTTTATCCTGGGGCGATGGTGATATTTTTCGCCTCGTGGAAACAGCTGCCTTTTTTTATCTTACAGGGAATCGGAAGACACTCTCCAGTTCACTGTTCTCCGATGCACCTCGGTAAATTGCCTTCATGTACCACTGGTGTTTGAATTGCTCCTTGGAGGGTAAGGGTTTGGCCTCCTGATGGGTATGTGCACGTGAGGTCACAAATGAGAAGTTCCAGGAGGTAATCTTAGAGTTCCAAAGAAGGGGTGGGGGAATGTACTGAGACTAGGGAACTTGCCTTTTGTACGGCCCAGGAAATAACATTTTGCTGTCACTGTTATGTCACAAACAGCAATGTGACACTATTGTAATGTAGTAGACAAGAGTGTTGGGGCTGAGCCAGAACTGCACATTACATGCAAATATGTGCAACAGTTTTCTGTTGACAACCTGCTGAGATGAGGAAAATCTGCTTCTGGGGAGCAATCTGCGGCAAAGAAGCAGAAGGCAGAAGTGGAGGCTTCATCCTTGTTCTCCTGCACTTTTCCCATTCCAAACCACTCTCCAAATATGTTTTCTTGCATGTAGAACCCTCCAAGAAGAAAAGCTGTAAGAGAAGGGTTCATTTCAGCATTAGGTGAAGACCGTTCTATTCACCCGTTTTTTTTTATTGTGTTTTATGCTGTCTCCATCATAACAAAAGTTTCTTTGCCATCTTTTTTTGTTGGTTTAATGATGATACCTTGCCTTTTTAGTGTTATTATTATAATATTATTATTATTATCTTTATTTATACCCCGACCTTTTTCCAAACTGGAACTTGAGGCAGCTTCCAGATGAAAATAACTACATATCATGAAGAACCTATAAAAAATATAAAACATATAAACATATATAAACATAGTGTTGCTTTATTTTTGTAAGCCATCCATATTTGTTTATTTATTGGAGACTGTGTAAACTGAATAAATAAATTAGGAGCAGGCACACAGTGAAAGGGTTGTTTCCTACCCACCTCTGGCCCAGAAACAGGTTTTTCTCATCTAAACACGCCACCATTTACTTGCATTTGTATTGTGTAGTCTGGGCTTCAAGCCAGACAGACCTGGGTCAAAATCCTCTTTCTAGGCATTGAAATCATCAGTGACCTTGGTTTAGTCATATGAACATATGAAGCTGTCTTGTGCTGAGGGAGACCATCAGCCCATCTTGACCAGTACTGCCTATCCTAATAGACAACTTTCCCAGACCTGCCACTCAATATCCTTTTAAAATGGAGATGCCAGGGATTGAACCTGAGATATTCAGCTTGCACATCACACGCTGTACCACGGAGCTATGTGCCAATCTTTCTCTCTTTTTTAGTATGAAAAATGGGGGGGGATGAAAGAGATCCTGCCCTGAGTTCCTTGATAGGAGAGTGGAATTAAAGCATGTAATAATAATAATGCCTCCTCTAGGATGCACACCTTAATGTGGTGAGGGGGGGCTGAGAGCAATGCCGTCAGCAGTCTAGAGGTTAGACTCCTAGCAGGGTCACCCACAGCGGAATGGTCAAAGCTGAGACACCAGACTAAGATGCATCCAGACTCAGAGGAAGGCAATGGTAAACCACCTCTGAATACCTCTTACCATAAAAACTCTGTGAACACAGTATCCAGAATGCAACACAAGATAGTGCTGGAAGATGAGACCCCCAGGTCAGAAGGCACTCACCGACCTACTGGGGAAGAACACAAGTAAGAGTAGCTCTGTGACTAATGACGCAACTGGGTCAAAGCCGAAAGGAAGCCCAGAGGCTGATGTGCACAGATGCGAAAGGAGAGTCTGGAGTTGTATGATGTACACAATAGGAACATGGAATGTGAGAAGCATGAACCAGGGAAAGTTAGAAATTGTCAAGGAAGATATGGAATGCATCAACATTACAAAAGTTGGTGTGAGTGAATTAAAATGGGCAGGAATGGGACATTTTCAATCAGGCAACTACAACATATTTTATGCTGGAAATGAGAAATTAAGAAGAAACGGGGTTGCTTTAATAGCGAGAAGTGATGTAGCAAAAGCAATTAGGAGCTACAATGCAAGGTCTGAGCAAGTGATATCGATGAGATTTAACGGGAAAACTATTAACATAACCATCATCTAAATCTATGCTCCAATGGCAAATGCAGAAGAAGAGGAATTGGAGAGATTTTATGCAGAAGTACAGGAAGAAATTGATCACACACCAAAACAAGATGTTTTGATAATCATGGGGGACTGGAATGCAAAAGTAGGGAACAGAGAAGAACTAGAAACTGTGGGGAAATGGGCCTTAGGAGATAGAAATGAAGCAGGAGAAAGACACTGAATTCTGTGAAGCCAATAATTTGTTGCTTGCAAACACATTTTTGAGCAACCGAAAAGATGACTGTACACGTGGGCATCACCAAATGGTCAATATAAGAATCAAATTGATTATATAATTGTTAGCAGAAGATGGAGAAGTCCCATATTTTCTGTGAAAACAAGACCAGGAGCAGACTGCAGTACAGACCATGAACTGATAATATCAAAAATCAGAGTAAAGCTAAAGAAGAACAACAAAGCAATCAAAATGCCAAAATACAATTTAAATAACACCCCAGAAAAATATAAAGATCAAATAAGGAACAGATTTGAGGCTTTAAACTTAGTTGATAGAGAACCAGAAGAACTATGGAGTGAAGTCAGAGACATTATCAGGAAAGAATGCAAAAAGACAATACCTCTAATTAAAAAGAGAGAAAGACCTCAATGGATGACTGAAGAAACTCTTAAAGGTTAAAGAGAGGAGAAAAGCAAAAGCAAAAGGAGACACAAACATGGTCAGAACCCTAAATGCAATAATACAGTGACTAGTACGTAGGGACAAAGAAAACTATTACAATAGTTATTGTATAGAAATAGAAGAGGACAACAAAAAAGGCAGAACAAGAGCCCTATTCCAAAAAATTAGAGAAATGCAAGGGAAATTTCAACCAAAAGTAGGGATGTTGAATAATCAACAGGGGAACACACTTATTGACCGAGATGCAATAAAAGGAAGATGGAAGCAATACACTGAAGAACTATATATAAGAGATGCAAGGACGACAGATTCATTCATGGAGGAACCGTATGATGAAGAACCAGAAATTTTAGAATGTGAGGTGAAAGCTGTTCTTAAAATACTTAGAAGAAACAAATCACCAGGAATAGATGGCATACCAACAGAGTTGCTACAAGTTACTGAGACTGAATCTGTCCAAATTTTGGCAAAATCTTGTCAACAAATATGGAAAACAAAACAATGGTCCACAGACTAGAAGCGTTCGATATGCATCCCAATTCCAAAGAACGGGGATCCCAGAGAATGCAGTAATTATCGAGCTATTGCCTTAATATCCCATGCAAGTAAAGTAATGCTCAAGATTCTACAGCAAAGACTCTTACCATATATGGAGTAAGAAATGCCAGATGTCCAAGCCGGATTTAGAAAGGAAGAGGTACAAGAGATCATATTGCAAACATATGTTGGATAATGGGACGGACCAAGGAATTTTAGAAGAAAATCACCCTGTGCTTCATAGATTACAGCAAAGACTTTGATTGTGTAGATCATGAAAAACTATGGAATTGTGTGTTGATAGTCACTAGCTGTGATGGGGGTAAAATAAAAGGATTGGGCACATTGATGAAAAGATCCATTAATGGAACCAATGACCTAGGGAGGTGATTGGCTCTCCAACACTGGAGGCATTCAAGAGGCAGCTGTACAGCCACCTGTCGGGAATGCTTTGATGTGGATACCTGCGATGAGCAGAGGGTTGGAGTCGATGGCCTTACAGGCCCCTTCCAACTCTGTGATTCTGACTTCTAATAGCCATGATAGTTCAGGGACTTCCCGTTCAGAAGCAGAACACTTCTGAGCTCCAGATGCTGTCGACCAAGCCTTCCCAACTTGGGGCCACCCAGAAGGAAGGACCATAGCTCAGTGACAGAGCATCTGCTTTGTCTGCATAAGAGCCCAGGTAGAGCTGAGAATATTGCTTGCTTGAAACTCTGGAGAGTTGCTGTTAGTCAGTGTAGACCAACAGTACAGAACTAGATGGACAATGGCCTGACTCAGTACAGGGCAGCTTCCTATGATCCTAGATATTGTTGGACCATCGGCCATGCTGACTGGAGCTGATAGGGGTTGTAGTCCACCAACATCTGGACGACACCAGGCTGGAGAAGGTGGCAGAAAACAAACAAAAAGGAAGTCCCTCATCTCAAGGTATTCTTTGTGAATTCATGGAATCACAGAGTTGGAAAGGGCCTCTAAAGCCATTGAGTCCAACCCCCTGCTCAGGGCATAGTAGGGATGTGCTAGAATTCTGCCTAATTTGGTTTTGGTACCCAATTTTCCATTAATTTGCTTATTCTCAATTGCTGAGGATCGGATTTTCCGGCGGCAAATTTCAGCTGCAATTTTAAAAAAGGAAAATCTCTAAAACATTGATTATAAGAATGATAATTTATCAATATTTACCTTTAAAATAACAATATTTCCTTCAAAATACCAACGTTTTAAAAGGAAATACCTATATTAATATCACTATTTTTCTAAGTGAAAAAAAACCCCGGATTGGTAAAAGCAGCGGCTAGCAGATACAGAATGAACTCGTATTGATGTCAGCCTGTTAGGTCGACAGAACACTTTTGAACTGGCACTGGCCAACAGATCCCATCCTTAATGCAGAGGCATCAGGATAGCTGCTGCAGCAAAGAATGCTGACCTAGATGCAACTTTGAACTGATCTAGCAAGGCAGTTCTTGTGGCTTTGATAGTCTTGCTTGTCTCACATTCTATTTCAGACTTTCTACACATTAGAAGAGATCACGGAGATCGTGGTGATATAGAGCCAACAAGATTTGTTGCCATGATGTTACCGGAGTGTCATAATTTTCAAATCCAATTCCATTGTTTTTTCCAGGGTGGCCCTAAATCATCCTTTCTTACAGCGGAGAAAAGAGCCAGACTAAAGACAAACCCTGTCAAAGTCCACTTTGCAGAAGAAGTAGTTGTGAATGGACATACTCAGGTCTGTGCCATTACAACCAGCAAGCCATAAGAAACAGCCTTGGAACAATGAATTGCATTTCATGTATTTTTTCAGATTTGTCAAAATACATTTATTGGGCTTAGCGTGAGATAAAAAGTATGGATTGTGCCATGGGTGGGGGAACCCTGGTCCACAGCATCTTTGGATCTTGCCTCCCCTTCTTGATCTCACCCTTGCAGGGCAACTAGGCTTAGAAATGAAATGGATGACTTGTAGGGGGTGGCAGCTGGGGAAGAAAGGGTTACCCCTCCCTACACACTCAGCCCCTGGCCCCCCAAAGATCACCTCCTGTGGGCAATTGGGCTTTAGGAGAGCAAAGTCACCTTTGTGCAAGCAACCTTTTTTCTAAGTATAATTGCAGTGTTGGGGAGGCAATTTGCAGGGGTTTCCAGCTGTGGAGGGGAGGGTTACTTTCCCCTTCCCTGTGCACTGTGATCTCCTGAAAATCACCCCACCCTCCCACTCCCATGCAGCAGTTAGGCTTAAAAAATATTAACTCCCACTGGTGCCAAACTGAGGTTTGGTTTCCCCACCACCACCTAAGCCATTTGGGAGGTGATAGCTGAGGAGGGAAGAGGCAAGAGAAAGAGAATGGGGAATGAGGGAAATGGGGTGAGGTGACTAAGACTATTAATTAGGGTGATTGCTTATAGGGATGAAAGGATCCGTTAATTTCTGTTCTCTCAGCTTCTCATTTTTCTAACCTTAAATTCAGCTCTCCACATTTCAGCAGCAATTTGTGATTCTTTCAGAAATCCTGATGAAAATTCTTCGGCACTTTTGTGTGAAATTTTTAAATACATTTTTGTATGCAGTTTTGACTGATGTGCACATTTTTGCAAGCAATTTATCCTAATATAATGCATTTTTGTATGTTATTTTCACCAATATATTCATGTTGTGCACACTTTCCTTAATATATGCATTTTTCTAAGCATTTCTTGGCTGGAGAACCGGATCACAAAATTCACATAAGTGCGAATTTTGAGGGATGGCTGTGGTTTGGTTCTCATATTGTTTCGGAAAGTGCAGATTTGATAAATTCAGCTTTAAATGCAAACTGAATTGTATTTCTCCCCCATCCCTACTTGTGAGGGGGGAGGGGTGGCAGATGTGAAAAAGTGTGGAGTTTCTCTGGCCCCGCCCACTTTTGCTCATGTCATGCCTCACTGCTGGCTCCAGTTCCCTCTCACCACTAACATGCAGCCCCCACCAGGCATGGGGCAGCCCATGTGATGCCCTCCATGTGTTGTTGGATTCCAGCTCCCATCAGCCTCAACCAGCTAGGGATGTGAAGGCCCAGGAAAGAAAATTATCTGGCTTATAACTGATTTATTATTTCATTAAATTTAATTTTTCTTGCATATTGCCAAAATCTCATTATGTGTGCCTTTTTTATTGATGCGAGATCATTTAAAATCAAATAAATAAAATCTACCACTTGTTCTTAGGAAAGGCTGTTTTAATAGTTTATTTTACATTCCCTACAGCAGTAAAAGAGTACTGAAGTCAAGCACTTAACCCTCTTACTATTCTAAAAAAAACTTCCCTCTGGTAGAAAATGGGAAATAAAATTACATTTTTGCTTTACATTATTTAGTGTACTTTCATGAGGGTATTGCTTGCAAGCTGCCTTGGGCTCAACTGCAGAAAAACAGGTTAAACTTCTAAGAAGAAAGAAAGAAAGGAATGTTCAAACTTTCCCTTATAGGTGTTGAGTGTCCACGCATAGAAATATCTCCATAGAGTCTTGTTTTTCTTCCCTTCCTTTCTCGGTGCATGCATGCACATGATCAGACACTGCAACAGGTTGTTGTTACAAGGAATGTGAGGACTGTGCATGCCTCCCACATCCCTATCCGGCCTAAGGAACATAAGCTAGAGCAGTGGAGGTTGGCCCATTAGGGCAAATGGGTACGGTCCCGCTAAGCTCAGTCTACCATTGGCCACTACCAGCCCGCCTGCCTCCTTACTCACAACCAGTCCAGACACTGGCTATCAGCCACCACCTTCTCCTTAGCCTCAAACCAGAATTAGTTGGCTCTGCTGAATATTGGCTCTGGGTTCACTTCCTGTTGGCCTCCCTATCTTCTGCTCCCCTCCCCCAGTCCCGGTGGGCCCCAGTCCCCACTACTAGAGTGCATGCACCAAGGGGCAAGGACGGAAACAGCACATAGCTGTACCCGATGGGGATCCCTTTCAGCACAGCCACTGTGACTTTTGCAAGAAAGGAGCGTTCCCAGGTAATTTTAGCACATTTCCAAAAATTGCATAGCAACCTGCTTTTTTAAAAAGCATATCAGAATGATCATTTTCAATGGGAACATTGCTCCGAAACAGAGGTTTTGTTTGGAAAAAACCCAGAAGTGCTTTCATGCAGCTGAAATATGAAGCGCTGGTCTGAGGGCATGAATTGTTGATGAGACCAAATGCTTTTAATATCTTAATTTTCCAGGGTAAATCTTGTTTATTGCCCTGTAGCCAAGCACTATGTGAGCACTAAGTCATCTAAGGACTTTTGCAAGGTAAATGATGAGCTCTAGATTGGCATACTTTGTCACGTGCATTGAAAACACATTGTGCAACCTGGGTTTTGATTCAACGTAAGACTTCAGTTTTGCTTACAATTGATTTGTTAGTTGGCTTTCTACTAAAAGGACAAAGAGATTTCAAATCATAAGGATAAAATTGCAGAACAATAAAATCTGATAGTAAAATGCTATGTATTTGGGAATTTAATATAAAGCAGTTAAAAAATAATGTACCACTGGTAGCCAGGAAATGCCTTTTGAAAAGCGAATGGTCTCTGTCAGTGGAAACTGCATAACGAGGTAACGTAGTGTAGGGGTGGACTGAAGGTAGATCAGGATCTCCTAGTAGATCTCTGAATGATTTGTAGTGGATTAACAAGGATTTCTGACTCCCGTTTGTCTAACAACAGAAACAACTAAAAAGCTTCTCCAACCTCATCGAGGTTTCTGAAAAGAATGTGTCAGCAGTGATGCAGGAAAACACGTTTGCTGAGGGAACATGTACCAGTGTAGTGAAGTGGTTTGAAGGGTTCAAATCTGCACTTGGCCATGAAGCTCAGTGGATGGCCATGAGGTAGTCACTGTCTCTTAGCCTAGCCTACCTCACAGGGTGGTTGTGGGGAGAAATGAGAAAAACTGTGCATGCCACTTTGAGCTCCTTGGAGGAAAAGATATAAATGCAATAATAAGTCAACCATATTGTGCCAAGATCTTGACAAAATAGACAACCTATTCCAAGCCCCTCACTGCACACTGTAATAATTAAGGAAGCCACTGAATTGAATTTGCAGATGTTGAACATGGCTCCAGCACTGCAGATTTTGCTCATAAATTAGCAAATGAGCAAATATCAACACCTTGTTGATATTTCCCTAACTAGGAGGCATATCTTCCTTGTTGGATTAAGGGCCTCTAAATTGATGGAGTTTGACCAAATTACATCTTTTAGGATTCTGGCCCCTTAGGCAAGCACCATGCCTGCATTGCGCAACCCAACATCTGGGTGTGTGCTTCAGAACTGCAGTGATGCAAAAAGTCTAACACTTTAATTTGATTCTGTTGCAACAAAACTATATGTTCTGGGAAATAACCACCAGATGCATGGCAAATGTCAAACGAGAATCTATTTTGTAATGGACTTCACAGAGAACCATCCTTTTTTGCCATATCTCAAGCATGTAGTGATGTATTCCCTTCTCCATGACACACTGCTTTATAGCAGCACAATTTAAATTGGGGATGAGCAAATCTTGTCAGTTTCAGTTTCTCTCTGTTCTCTCATTTTTACAATTTTAAATTAAGTTCTCCACATTTCCACATCAATTTGTGATTTTTTTTAAGTTCTCATGAAATTAAACCAGCATTTTAGTGCAAACGTCTCATGATATGCACATTTGTATGCACCGTTGCCTAATATACACAATTTTGCACAGCAATTTTTCCTGATATAATGCCTTTTTGCCAGCAGTTTTCCCTAATGTAATGCCTTTTTGTAAGTTATTTTTACTAATATATTCATATTTATGCATGACACTCCAGTGCATACATTTCCCTCCACTTTACTTGGCTGGAGAACTGCATTGCAACTTTTGAAGGATGGCTGTGTTTCAGTTCTCATATTGTTTCCAAAAGTGTGAATTAGGTAGTTTCACCTTTAAATGTAAACTGAATCAAATTTCCCCTCATCCCTAGTTTAAATTAATTATTGTGCCCTCTTGACTCAAGTGCACATTGGGAATGGAGCAAAATGATTAAGTTCAGTTAAGTCAAGGATAGGGAACCTTCTGGAAAACCATCTGAGGGCCACATGCCAGTGGTGGGCAGGGCCAGAGGCAAAAATGGGTAGAGCTACAAATGTACATTTTACATTTCTACAGTAGGCTAGTTTCTACATACACTCTCACACCCCTCTCTGTTCTCCATGCATCCCCACAAGCAAGAGGCATGATCAGAGTTCAAGGCCGCATTCCAGCCAGGCAAAAAGACTCAGAGTACAAAGGAGGGTCAGTGTGGTCTGTGAGTCATCTGTGATCTTCTAAGCTGGTGATATCTTCCCGATAGATCTGCCAGACAGAATGGTCGAGCCAAGAGAAAAAAAATAAAAATTGCTGTATGGTGGCTACATGGTGTCTTTTGATTTTCTAGGGAAGTTCTCTCCTGTGCATGCCCAACGTTCTCAAGGTGTACTTGGAAAATGGACAGACTAAAGCTTTCAAGTTTGACTCAGACACTACTGTCAAGGTACTTGGAGCTGGACACTTGATTTTACTCATTATATTGTGCGTAGTGGCCTGGCATATTGTAGAAAATGTTGGGGCCTAATACACAGGTCAACTCATCTCAACATTTTGGTATTGTTAAGTATCTTGAAAGCAGGATATGGAGATTGCAAAAATCAGCCAGTCTTGGATAGGCAATGTGTACCATCCCTGAAAAACACAGTCTGCCCATATTTAGCCCGATTCAGGCATTTTTCTCTCAATATAATATTGTACGTGCACATGGGCTAGCCACTGTCGTGTCTCCTGCCAGTCCTGGTTCCATGCTGACTTTTGTAACAGAGGAAGATCTGAAGGGGTTATGGGGACAGCCCATGCAAAGTCAGTGGGCATCCCCTTCAAACCGTCCCCCAATGCAGAGTGGGGATGGCGCTAGCAGGGGACACGGTGATGGGGCTAGCCTGCACAGCCCCACTATCCCTGTGCATGATGTGTAGAGACAAAAATACCTAAATGGGGATCTGTAAGCTTATCTAGTTTTGATGTTATGCTCTTCTATTTGATGCTCTGCATGATAGATTTTGTTCTAGCCTAGGGGTAATGCATTTTATTATACAAACTATGACCACCATCCGGTAATACAGCTATGCATGCTTAAGTGGAACTGCCACCAATGCTGGATTGTACTCCATGTTAATATCTAATCCTACCCATATGGGCATAGTTGTTTTTCCAAATCATCATCAGATCTCATTCAAATCAATGAGATGTGGGTGCTTAGTAGCATCTGGAATTAGAGAATCAACTGCAATGGATTAACTTTGGTCTCAAGAAGCTTACTGTGCTCTCACACAGCTTGTGCACATTTGAAAAGAGTATGGGATAGCTTCCCAATGGACTCTGCTCATGGGTCAGATATCCCTGTTCCCCACTCTGCTGCCATTCATGGTGCCCCAAATCTGCCACCTCAGGTGGCCACGTCACCTTGCCTCATGTGTAGTACCATCTCTGTGCAAATTAAGCACTTCAGGAATAGCCATGTGGGGGGCTCTAGACATTTTATCCAAGGAATAGACGTGTAGTTTAATCTGTGGTTTTTGCCATCAATAATTGGCAGGACATTATTCTCACTTTGAAAGAAAAACTTTCCATTCGAAGCATTGATTATTTTGCCTTGGTCTTGGAAGAGCAGTACAATGTGTTAAAGATGTATCTTCTGCATGAGGATGAGCTCATCGAACAGGTCAGTTACAATGCTTTGTGGTGCGCCCATCACTGATGGTGGACAAATAAGAGCAACAGGAAGTGCCTTAAAGAAGAGATAACTTCCTGTTGCAGGGGGGTTGAGCTATTGTTTGGCACAATAGCCCCTCTGTCTCCTTGATTACTCTTATTAATCTCCTTTACTAATCTAAACCTTGGGACCCATACTGGAGGAAAGGTGGGCTATAAGTTTTAAATACATATGTAATTGTTTTAACTTTTTTTAATATATGGCATTGTTTTATATAGATTTTTGTTGTATTGTGAAATTCCTTTGGGATGCCTCATAGGAAGTGATTCATAAATGAAATAAATGATCTTGCTTGCCCACTTGGACTAGTAGCCATCATAGGGGGGATAGCTCCTCAATATACGTGAATTGTGAGTGACTGGTGCGTCTGATTCTCTTTCTACAGAAGCAGCCTTATTGAAGCTCTCTAAAATACTGGTTTCCACAAGGATATGTTCCTCACCTGTGAACTCCCCTCTGCTAGTATTTCAGAGAACAGTGTTACAGCCATCTGTTCTGTTGTTCAAGGCAAATCTATGTCCCCCTCTTTTCTCTGGGTGTTTATATAATCTTGTTGCTGGTGGCATTTTGTTTGCTCTTTGTCTAAAACTCCATTGGGATGTACACTGAGTCATACCAGGCTTCAGGTGGACTTAACATCAGCTGCTTTTCCCAATAAACCCCAGAGTGAGGATAATGCACTAGACTGTGACCCAATACCTATTAATTTCTTCACACGTATTCTTTCCTCAACAGACAGAATGGCCATCTTGTTTTTAAAGCAGATGCTGAACCTCAATTATGTATTCGACAGTTTTTTAAGGAGGACACATCTAGATATGCTTTCTAGTGCTTTTGTCTGTCGGATTTTGAGCCATCTAGATTAGGCCTGCTCTTAACTGCATGAGCAAACCAAGTGTGATGCTTGGTGCAGCAGTGTCCTCAGGTGTAACAGTGATCCAACATGTCCTCTGCCATAGTCTCTTTACCATTTGCTAGCTGGAGTTTGTGATGTCATGAAGGATGCCGGCCTGCAACTTGAGTCAGGCCAGAAGCCAGATGGCTATGCCCTGAGTGTGTATCCATGACTTTGGCCATATTCTTCTTAGCACTTGTTGCTCAGTTTATTCTAATGCTTTTTGAGAAGCTCCACCTGCTTGACCATAAGGAATCTTATTCAACAGTTGCTATGGCTTCTGGAATTTCACTAGGAATTGCCCACCCTTTTTCAACCAACCATCTCTGCAAACCATAAAGATTTGCTTCTTAAAAAATGAAAGTGTTCTTAGGAAACTGGATTCTGAACCAAATCGCTGCATCATGGTGGTAATTCTCTTTTTTCTTCATTTCAGGTAGTTCAGAGGAAAGAATCTCATGATCACCGGTGCCTCTTCAGAGTCAGCTTTATGCCCAGGGATCCACTGGAACTGTTGCAGCAAGATCCATTTGCCTTTGAGTATCTCTATTTGCAGGTGATGTGGTAGTTCATCATGTATCAGACTATACTCCTGTGTGCCTTGGCTGGGTTTTTAGCAGCATCCAACAGAAACCCCAGAGGTATTTCTCACTTTTGCACCATCTCTGCTGCCATCACATCCCACTGATGTGTTTGCATAGATGACCCATTAATGATGCTGGCCTCGCAGATGCGGCTCATAGATTCAACACAAATGGTGCTGCTCACATAATATTAAAACAACACCAACCAATGCACTTGAATTTTAGAATCTCCATTCAGATATAAATCAAATTAAGATAATTTGATCTGCTATTTTTTACTTAAATTTTATTTATATAACAAACAGGGGGAAACCCCTAAATCATGTGTGTTCTAATTCTATATAAATACAGAAATAGGAATACAAAAACCAGTGAACTGGGGGCTGTACATGTTATTTGGTATTTGTGTATTAATTAATTTGTTCACATTTGTGTTTCATTATAGTTTGTGGGTCATTGTTTGGGATTTCAGCATGTGTGCATGTATGTGTATGTAGGAAATGCTGTGACTCTGCATGTCTGACAAGCTTGTGGGATAACCCAATCATTGCTGTTAAAATTGTTGCTCGATGTCCACTGCCGTTGTCAGTGGTGCAGTTACACTCTGGATTTTATGATCTTATGATGGAGGGCATCTTTAGATGGTATTGTGTGTTACTACACTTACTTTAAAATGTTGTAAGCCAGCCCAGCTTGGCTGCAGAGCGGGGTCTCATTCTGCTGAGTTTGACCCTGGCCTGCTGCCCTAAAGTCCTGCCCTGACAGCACCATTGACCATCATATTAAAACCTAATGTAAAAAAATATGGGGCTCAAATCTAGAGAAAGATGAATGTACCTAGGTTGCACTGAAATATTCATTGTGAACCCTACTGAGTACTCCTCATTTCCATAGAAATAACATTCCTTAAGTTCCTCTGGCACCCATTTTTAGATATCGCACATCTTTCAGAATGAATGAATAATTTATTTCGATCAAAGATCAGTAGATAGATAGATAGATAGATAGATAGATAGATAGATAGATAGATAGATAGATAGATAGATAGATAGATAGATAGATAGATAGATAGATAGATAGATAGATAGATAGATAGATAGATAGATAGATAGATAGATAGATAGATAGATAGATAGATAGATAGATCAGACAGACAGACAATCTAGTGTGCTGCTCTATAAGCAACAAATACAAAGGTCTTGGACAGAGAGAAAAACACAATTGTGAATAGGTTTAATTAAATTAGCATTTGAACCCTCAGCTTGAATGGGCACCATTTTAATTCATAGCATTGCCTATCTTTGAAGCTTGTTTTCAGATCTTCACTCCACCACATCCTGAGTGTTCATGGCAACAGCTAAAATATAGTCAAGAATTAAGACTACAAGACAGCAGGGCCCAGTGGTGGTGCCAAAGGGGGGCAAGTGCCCCCTCAAACAAGGAGCTCATCTCCCCCCCTTGTACATTTTGCCCAGCTAGAAATATACTTTGCTGCTTCTGTGGGGGGGGGGGCTGAATTTTTTTTTTCTGGTGTCTCTGCCCTCCCAGAAATTTTTATCTGATGCTGTTGCTGGCAGGGCAGGCTTTACCATCATACAGAGTGAGGCAGCAGATGTTGGGATGCAGGGAATAGCAGCATGGTGATGGAGGATAGCCTGCCTGTGCCCACTAAGTTAGCCTGCTGCTCTCAGGAGGATGCTGTACCATCACCGGTGTCAAAATAGATTTCGGCTGCCAGCCCATTTAGCTTCCGTGTCTGAAATGGGGTGGGGGGATCACCATCTTGGCAGCAAAGTGTCTTGAGCTGACCCTGAAATCCAGCATAATAAAAAACACCCTACAGTTTAAAATACTATATATGAAAAAAACACTCCTTGCTGGCTTATTGATCTGTGCCATAGTCTAATGGGAAATACTTCTGTGACAGCCCCACTACAATGAATGGGACAACTGCAAGACCAAGCAATGTGCTCTTGTGCAGTTCCCAGTAACATCTGTGGGGTTGACACTGGAGGACCTCCCAACAGACTGTGTTTTTTTTTCATTAATTTTTATTCAAATTTTCAAAAACAAAAAACAAAACAAAACAAAAACAATCAAACAACAAAATAAAATGTTGACTTCCGATTTGTCGCAGATCAATTATAAGTCTACAATATATAACAATCCTATCTCTAAAATTATATTATAAAATCACTTTCCTCCAGTAGTTATCTTAATTAATCATCAAATCTCATAAACATTATTTTATTCTTTCTACAAAAAGTCAAAGAGAGGTTTCAATTCCTTGAGAGATATATCTTTCAATTTTTCTCCAAATAAACATGTCGCTTAATTCATCTGATTCAAATCTGTTAGGCCCAATAATTTCAATAGCCATTCTTCCATTATCTATATTAATTCCATCTTCCATCTTCAATAATCCTGTTAAGTCCAGTAATTTCAGTAGCCATTCTTCCATTATCAGTATCCCATAATAATCTTGTTGTCATAACCATAGTCCAAATAAACATATCGATTAATCCATCTCGTCAAATCTATTAAGTCCAATAATTTCCATAACCATTCTTCCATTTTCAATATTAATTCCATCTTCCATCTTCAATAGTCCTGTTAAATCCAGTGGTTTCAGTATCCATTCATCCATTATGTTAAGTCCAGTGGTTTCAGTATCCATTCATCCATTATCAGTATCTTATGATGATCTTGCTGTCATAGCCATAGTCATATAACAAGAGTCTGATGGGAATTTCCCCCATCACAAATATGTCCTTGCCATCAATTCTGAATATGTTACTGAAATATTGTTGTAAAGCCACATCTCTGTTCTGGGTACATCTCTGCTCTGTCACATATTTGTAGTTAATTCCATAGATTTTTTCTATGACAAGCCCCATCACATCATTCCAGTCAAGAATTCTGAATATGTTACTGAAATATTGCTGCAAAGTCATATCTCTGTTCTTCTTTTTTACAAAATGCACTGGTTCATCTCTTAAGAGTTTCTCCACTGTCACATATCTGTAGCCAACTCCATAGATTTTTTCAATGTCAAACTCCATCACATCATTCCAGTCCAGAAAATTATCCAAGGCATTGGTAGCTTTACCACCAAAATCTTCATTAATTTCTTCAGACAACTTTGAATTCCAAACAGTAAACTTTATTTCTAAGATCCATAAACTTCAAATCTTTTTCCAATTTCACACTTGTTCCAATCTCCAGGGTTTGTGGCTTCCCTTTAATTTTTCTTTTTTCATCTCTAATCCCATCAAACACCTCTTTTACAGAATCCCCTATTTCTTTAAGCTCTTGTGTCATTTTGTTAAATTCAATTTTCATCTCCTGTCTGCCCTGTCTCAGGGTTTGTTTTGTTATCTCAATCTCATCCATTATTTTCTGAAACATAATTTCTTCCATGGTCTCAATCACTTTCCTGGTTGCCATTCTTAAAACCACAGAAACAAAAATTATTTCAGCCACAATTGGGTTAATATTCCAGGCTGCTGATATCAATGTAGACAGTACAGCCTGCCTTATCTCTATGTGTTCAGGAATACAAAACAAACTTAGTTCCCAACATCAAGACAATTAGTGGCGTCGTGAACAAGCAGATTCGTCAAAATGAAATAGACCAAAAAAAGTTTTTTCCCCGTCCTCGAAATAGAAATCCCTCTTCCGTTGGTATCTTTAGAATGCACCTCCAGGACAGCTTTTTGCGATAAAAGCAAAGATAAGCTTTTTCGATTTCTTTCCTCCTTAATTTCGTAAGTGAATGAGAAAAGCCATAACTCACCTAGGAATTCTTCACAGCTGATTCATTGACAAATCTCTTTTTTAACTGCACCAATTTAAACCAAGTGAAAAAAGAAAATAGAAAGAAGGATGCTTGTTTGCCTGTTAAAATCCGTTTTTTCTTTGAAGAAAAGATAAACGTATCGCTATAATCAGCTAGAGCTTGATGAAAGTCCATCCGACATTGCAGTTTGAACCTTTTCTCATAAATAAATGAAATCCAGTCCTCCCCACAAAAACAGGCTTTGTGGTTAATCTCACGTTTCTCCCTGACCGGGAGAAAATCTTTACCAGTCAAAAAAGACGTTCTGACTGATTTTGAAGCTGAAAAAGCTTCCTCTGAGACAAGAGCTCGGCTCAGAGGCAGCACAGGCAGAGCAACCCTTCCCGGAAGTCCCCTCCCAACAGATTGTAACCTTATTTATTTAGAGCCTGGCTGGGAGTCCAGAGTCTGTGAGTTCAAATCCCCGCTCATGTCTCCTGGGTGTTAAGGGCCAGCTAAAGATCACCCCCACAGTGAGTGGCTCAGGGGTTACGTGCCCTGTCACCTGTGCAGCCGTGGGCAATCTGCATAGTCCCAAGGAGCCCAGTTGCCCCCCAGCTGGCAGTTGCGGACAAGGAAGGGGCTGGCTTGTGCAGCTGTGGCAAGCTGAGCAGGCCCTTGCCAGCTGGGGAGGACTAGCCTCAGAGGGAAGCAATGGTAAACCCCCTCTGAATACCACTTACCATGAAAACCCTATTCATAGGGTCGCCGTAAGTCGGGATCGACTTGAAGGCAGTCCATTTCCATTTTCAAAATTTCTGGACCATCTTTCCACATTTCAAGTGCTTGAAGTTTTTTCCCAGTAGCTGATAGTTGGTGCTTTAAAAAGATGCCCTTGCCTGGGCTCTGCTAAGTTTCCAGAGGAATACAGTCCCATAGTTCTAGGGTAGCCTCTAAGAATGAGAGTTGAAACAGACAAGGAGAGGCTCTATGTGATGTACCTATTGCTAAGCTTGTACCATATAGACCAAAAGTGAGAGAGGGATTGCACAGGTGAATGCTTCTCCACCTGCTGTGCTTCCTGTACATACAGCACTAGTATGTATGGGCTCCCTTTAGGAGGAAGAGCGGGATATGAATTTAATGTCAGGGAAAGGGTTAGTCAAAAATATCTCCCTGACATGCTACTGTTGCATGTGCAGGTAGCATTGCATGTTGGGAAACATTCAAACATTTTACACACACATCCTACAATAGGTGTGGACAATCTGTGGCCCATGGGTAGAGCTGGGGGAGAAATTTGATTTGGTTCTCATTTAAAGCTGAATTGATCACATTGACACTTTCCAAAACAACATGAGAGCTGAAACACAGCCGTCCTTTGAAATTTGCATTCATCCAAATCTTATGATTCAGTTCTCCATCTACAAAAACGCGTATTAGGGGGAAATGTTGATAAAAATGATTATATTAGAGAAATTAACGTACAATGATGCGTTGTATTAGGAGAGGCAGTTTGGGGTGGGGAGAGGTTTCATTAGTCCAAACTGCATACAAAAATGTGTTTGTTAGGAGATGTTCACACTAAAATGTGGAAAGATTTTCATGAGGACTTTTGTAAAAAAAAATCACAAATTGTTGCAGAACTGAATTAAAGATTGGAAAAATGAGAAACTGAGAGAATCGAAATGGACAGATCTTTCTGATCCTACCCTTGCCCTGATTTCATGCAGGTGGCAAGTAGGAAGAAATGGAAAGTGGGGGAGTGGCAGAAAGGGAGGGGAAAGAGAGTGGCAGAGAGAGAAAAGGAGGAGCCCCCACCGTTCGGGAAGGACTGCAGCTCAGTGGTAGCTCATCTGCTTTGCCTGCAGTAAGCCCAAGGTTCAGTCCATGGTATCTCCAGGTAAAGGTGGGAGAGATTCCCTGCCTGAAATCCTGGAGAGCTGCTGCCAGCCAGTGTAGACAGTACCAAGTTAGATGGACCAATGGTCTGTTTTGGTATAAGGCAGCTTCCTACGTTAACATCTTTGGCTCTAGCTCCATGCACTGCTGGAATGAGGCCTCTGACAAATTACCATCAAGGGAAAAAGTGGGGAGGAAAGGTGAATCATTAATGATCTCTTATTTACATCATGTGGAGCTTCTATTCTGCCATTTACTCTGTCTATGCTTCACCTCTAAGTTAATGTGCCAGTTATACAGAGTTGTTGGCTGTATAACCTTGGGCTGGTTTCACACATGCACATCCCTCTCTTGATTTCTTGTCACGTCACAACTTGGCACATAATGACATGTGACCAAATATGTGACGTCTCCAGGGCAAAGCATTGTCTTCACAGTGATATGGAAGTTCTTTATGCGGCTTTTGATCTATGAAACTCATTCACTCAGGCAAGTCACCACTTTTTTGCCATCCACACATGAAAGGTATGCACATGTGAGCCAGCGCCAAGTCCCAAAGCAGAGCAAGGAAGTTCAAGGAGCCAGCTTTGTGGCCATCGTCCCGTGCTACTAAGATCAAAAGTGATTGCTTGTAGTGGTGGTAGTGGTTAGGAATAGCTTGCGTAAATGAAGAGGGTCTTTCTCTCCACTTGCTAACCTGGCTCTGCCCATTTCAGAGCTGCAGTGATGTGCTTCAGGAGAGATTTGCTGTCGAGATGAAGTGCAGCGTTGCTTTGCGTCTGGCTGCGTTGCACATACAAGAGAGGATTATCACTTGTGCTCAGCCACAGAAAGTCTCTCTGAAGTATATAGAGTAAGTGACAATGTGTGTTTTTGTACATTACATGTGCTTTTTAAAAATGCATCTTCAGAGGTGTATGCCTTTAAAAAGAAATGTGAAGAAGTCATTCAAATAGATCAAAATTGACCTACCTCAAAAGATGAATGATAAGCTACATTCAGCCCCACCTCAGGGACACCTCACACATACATGCATTCCCTGTGTGGAGAGTAATGCCATGGAGGAAACAACATGAACCTCAGCAGGGAAGCTGCCATTGGAGCACTGTGGTCCCAATCCTGAGCAGGGGGCCCAGCTGCGGTGACTCAGTGGGAAAAAGCAAATAGACACATTAAATGCATTCATTCATTGAATGACTGTGTCTAGTTTGGCCCTTGGCAAAGGCAGAAAGTCAGGGATATTGCAGCCTGGCCAGCTTCTCATTGGCCAAACACACAGGCAGAGCAACCCAACCCCCTGATTTGCCATGCTGAGGGGGGCGGGATTGGATGGAGCAGAGGTGTTGCTCCGCCCAGCCCTGGTCAGTTTCTGTTAGCAGGTGGGTGGAAGGTACCACTGAAGGTATCCCTGCCAGCAGGAGCCAATGGAAGCCCTTGAAATGGAGAGGCCCAGTCCTCTTCACTGTGCCAGCCTGGGAGCTGGTACAGTGAAGAGTCATTTTCCCTGCCCCCACCCTTCTGCCATGGCTGGCTGGCTGGCTGGCTGGACTGCTCCATCAAGTTCCACTGCTGTCAGCCAGGGTTTAGGATTGCACCCTAAAGCACAATCGTGACCTGGACACTGCTGGCCTAGGTTGAGGAGAAGAGAGAGAAATGAAGACAGACTTTGTGCACAATGGCAGCAGCGAAGGAGCCGTCTCTCTGAGTACTAAGTTCATATCCAGTCACTCCCTTGTAGGAGTGATGGGGGAGAAATTCAAATCGGTTTGCTTTTAAAGGCAAGCCTACCTAATTAACACTTTCTGAAACAATGTGAGAATCGAACCACCAAAATTTCAAAAACTCCTTCAAAATATGCTCTTCTCCAAATTTTGCAAATGCAGTTCATCAGTGAAGGAAATGCATATACTAGTGTAAAGTGTGTGTTGAAATGCATATATTAGTGAAAATAACATACAAAAATGTATTATATTAGGAGAAACTGCTTTGGGGGAAATGTGTATGTTGGGCAAATTGCACACGAATGAGAAACAGAAATTGACGAGATTCGCTCATCTCCACTCCCCAGTGCCATAGTGGCCAGTCCATGGCCAACTCCTGGTGTGTTTTCCTCCTTAAATTTCTTTTCCTTTTGCATATGATCTTCTGCAATAGTGACAACCCCAGTGGGGATGATGTGGAAGCAAATACATTCTTTTCCTATGCCGTTAAACAGTGGAGAGGCCAGGCCGAGAAGCGCGTGATCGCCTCTGCAATATGCAGCCAGTGACTTATTTATTTTTTCTGGATGATTAACTTTCAACAGAAGGAGTTCTGTAGGGATATCGTCTCAGATTTTTGCTTTCTGATTGTTTTTGTAACAGGAAGGATTGGGGAATAGAGAACTTTATTTCCCCAACCCTGCTCCGAAACATGAGAGGCAAAGACATCAAAAAGGCCATTAGCTTTCACATGAAGAGGAATCAACTTTTGCTGGATCCAAGACAAAAGGTATTGTGGCTTTCGCACATCCAAGAAAGATCGCCTACCGAAGGACTGCCTTGTTTCGCTGAGCTAGCTTGATGTTAATGAATTAATCTATTCAGTGATCTTAGCCAGTGTTCCAGAGTAGCCTGGGTGGTCCATTCCAAGTTTATAAAGTAAAGGAAAAAACGAGATTGGCTTGGCTGTTTGTAGGTGATGTGAGCTGAATATTAAACCCTTAAGCCTGTAGTGGTGCATACATTAGGGGGTCAGTCCAAACCCCTGGCCAGCAGTGGAGGGCTTGATGGAGCGGTGTGGCCACCTCCACAATGCCACCATTCATGCAGACCAGCACAGAAAGGGGGGCAGTGAAAAACTCCCCTTTCCTGTGCTAGCCTTCAAGCTGACGCACTGAAGAGACCTAGATTATACCAGTTGTGACACACGATGGCAGCAAGGTTGGCGCAGGAGGAGGATCCAATGGATTCTATGCTGGCCCAGTTCTGCACTTTCTTTGAGGGTTTCTGCTGATTAAGATGCTGCCAGTCGTGGCTTCTGCCTGCTGTTTGGGCAAGCGCAACACAGGAAGCCAGTGGAGGCAGGCAGGCAGGCAGGCAGTGGGCTGGTCAGCATCAGCTCTCTCCTTGCTGAGACAAGAAACAGCTAGAAGGAGGTGGTCCAGCTGCTGGTACTTGTAGTGACTCGAAACGACAGGTGCAAAGGGGCTTCTATAAAACTGTAAGGCCTCATAACGAGGCTAACATAGGAATCGGCTTCCAGCTTGCCTTTGAAAGATTCATGCTGCGGTTTCTGATGATCCCAATACAGAGTATCACAACAGGCTATGTTCTCCAGAATACATAGGTGCTTCCATGAACAATTTTATTATGTGTGTAAAAACAGTAAACCCAGGACAAAATAGCGTTTGATGGCAAATAATTGCCTGTGTTTGTGGTGGTGGGTGTGCCTTAGTATTTGAGGGCAGAGAGACCATTGACTCTCATCGTTTTCTGCATATTTCAGTCTTGAGGGCATGGGGGGGGCTCTTTTCACATTGCAGTTTAACATGGGAGTAACATCGGTAGTCAGTAGTACACAGAATGCTCTTTCAGATATATAGTTGTGATATATGTTCCCATGTGATACTTTCAGAAACAGGAGTGCTTCACAGGACCATTCACATGTTCAAGGCTGCCGCATAACTGTGGACACCTGGAACATTTGTCCCAGGTACTATTATAGGAGGGATACAGAATAGCAAGATCCCCCACATCATTTGCTGTCCCCCAAACCTTTCTTCCTCAGAACACTAGGGGAGCTCGGTTCGGTCCAATCCCAGGCGTTCTGAGCATATGCTTAGATCAGGGATGGGGAACCTTCTCCTGCCTAAAGGCCACATTCCCTTATAGGGGCCACATGCCAGTGGTGGGTGGGGCCAGAGGCAAAAGTGGGTGGAGCAATAGATGTAAACGTTTCCTTTGTACAGGAGGTGCACAGCACTCTCTGTCCTCCGTCCAGGCAAGCAAGAGGGATTATTAGAGTTAAAAGACAAATTGTAGCCAGGCAAAAAACACTCAAGGAGGGTACAAAGGAAGGCTTTGGAGGGAATGTGGTTTGGGGAGAGTCCCCGAGGGCCACACAGAAAGGCCTGGAGGGCTGCATTTGGCCCCCGGGGCTGAGATTCCCCACCCCTGGCTTTGTTGCAGCAGAATAATCCCAGTCCCAGCCTTGATTTGGAGGAGAGCTGGGTTTGTTACCTTGTTGTTAAACATTCTTTCTCAACAATTGCAGCACCTCCTCTCAGCAGCACAGGTGCGTCTGTGTTACCTGCAGATCCTTGGCGATCTGAAACTCTATGGAGGAAGAATCTTTAATGCCACTCTAATGGTAAGGTTATAATTAGTTTTATCTAATGTAACAACAATCTTTTAAATATACATTTTGGTGCATTTTCCTGCAGTTTTACTATGACGACTCGCACTCTCCTTGTTACTGAACGTCAACATTTCAATGTGGGTATTAGGTCAGGGATTGTGAGTGGTTTGTGAGACCTTTCTTGGCCATCAGCAATACAGCAAAGAGTTGGATTGCTATTAGTGGAAGTGCTAGGCTGACACAGAACACTCCAGCTGAAGAAATATTTCACAATGAAGCATAATGCTTAGGCACCTCCCTTTACTTTGTACATGATTCCCTCCCCCCCCCCAATTTGACATAGTTCCACACTGAAGAATTCTTACTCTGCAGAAAGGAGGTCTGTTGTGGTTTCCTACCACTCTGTCCTCAAATTGTTATAGTAGGGGTAGTGAATCTCTAGCCAGATTTAGCCCACCAGGCCAGCCAATTTGGCACACATTTATGCCAATTAAACAAATGTATTTTATTTTGCAAAAGTTTTAATTTTTGCATAACTCACACTCCTTCTGGAATCACAGGGGGAGTCAAAAAGGCATTGACAACCACAGCTCAACCCCAAGGCTATTAGAAATCCTTCTCAGTGCGTCCACCCTGTCTGACTTTTGAGATCTGGCTTAAGCTAAGCATTGCCCACACAACTTCACAATCAAAAGAGCTAGCAGCATCTCCTAGGATTTTCTGCCCAGTACCAAATGTTGTGTGTTTTCCTTCCTGCTCTTGTGCAAAATCTCTGCACAGAGAATTCTGCCTGTGGGCCCTTAAGATCCCATCTGGGCTATAAATACCACCACACCCCTGTGCCAGCCAGGTGCACCTCCTTAATAAATGTTCTGAGTAAAGACATCTCTGGCAGAAAGCAGAAGATGGCTCTGCCTTCCTTGCCAGCGACTGGATGTTGCTGCAAAGCTTCTGTTGCTTGTTGGAAGTGGACTTTTAGATGCCAAACATTCCATCTTCCTTCACTCACCTTCCTACTTTCTGACATACAACCATTCATAAAAAGCCTAAAGGCATCATCCAATTACTACTATTCCGCACCTCCTTCTTCAAAGCCCACTCCAGCAGCAACTGCCACAGAGCAATGAAAACAGTAAGGGAATGGATGGACTGAGGTTGCGATTACACTTTCTTCTTGATTGATTCTCTTGGACCTTGGCCGACAGCAATGTTATTATATAACATTAGCTTCTGGGAAGCTGAGAATGCAGAGAACAAAAGATGCACTCCCTTTATTGACAAAGATCACAATCCTTGTCTTTCCGTTTCCACCCAAATCCAATCTAGAGACTCCCCTTTCCACTCTTTACCCCTGGTGCTGGGTACATTGCAATTTAGCAAAGCTATTCTTCCATTCATGTTTTTTCCACCCAATGGCCCCACAAGGCAGGTTACAATAATGAAAAACATGGTATAAAAAAAATCCACACTGAAGGCAAGAGCTATAACCTTTAAAAAAAAATTATGAAAGATATGCAAAGGAGGGAAGGGAATGGTAGGCAAAGTTATCATCTGAAAGCCTGTTGGAACGAAATAGCCCTGGCCTGCTTCCAGAAAAACCCAACAAGTTTGACCCTATAATCGAAGTGCTATGACTATGCAAAAACCACTCCTCCTAGGGGATGCCAGCCTAGCTTCAGGGCCTTTAGGCAATGAAGGTACCAGAGCAGATCCCTGGCAAGAAAGGCAGAGCTATCTTCTGCTTTCTGCGAGACATGCCCTTACTCAGAACATTATTGAGGTGCACCTAACTGGCACAGGGCTGAACTGGTATTTACAGCTTAGATGGGATCCTGAAGGCCCACAGGGCTCAGGAGGGTTCATGTGGGAGAAGACATTATCTACGGACACTGGACCCAAACCACCTCAGGCCTAAATTTTACTGCTTCTAAGGTAAACCTCAGAATCTTCAAGCCAAGGCCTTTCTTCCTCTCACTTTGAAACATCCAGCAGTCTGCTTTCCCTCAGGCCCCATGCACAGCAGTTTCTGTTGTTTCTGCTTGACAGAGAAAAAATGAGACCAGCATAACCATCCTTTTCTCTGTCATGCCAAAACAGGTGTGATGTCACATGTGAGCAGACTGCTGGATAGTTCAAGGCAAGAGGTGAGAGAACCTTGGCTTGAAGTTCCTGGTTTGAAGTCAAGGTGCAGGTGTAGACCTTGAAAGCTTCAAACCAGTCTGGGTCCCAGAACAGGAATGGGTGAATCTATCAATTTCAGTGGCTCTGTTTCTCATTTTTCCAAACTTCAGTTCTCCACATTTCTACATCAGTCTTTAATTTTTGTTTGTTTGAAAAGGTTTCATGAAAATTCATCAGCATTTTTGTGCAAATTTCTCTTAATATACACATTTTTGTATGCAATTTTGCCACTTATACATGCTTTTGCAAGCAACATTCCCTATAATGCATATTTTTATGTTATTTTCAGAAATGCATGCATTTTTATGCACAATTTCCCCAAATAAGTGCATTTTTATATGAATTACTCGGCTGGCGAACTGCAATGGCAGGAGTTTGTGAAAACACTCCTGCTAGGAGCTGATGGTTGGAACCTGGTTCCAGAATAGGAGAATGTTGTTTATATTAGTTTTAGATGACAGCTGGAACACAATGCTTAGAACAGTTTATGAACTTTTCAGAAATGTCCATTTGAGGCCAATGGGCACTGAAACTAATTTGGCCAATAGTCTCCCCTTTCTCAGTGTAGGGGCTGATGCATACATTTCCATCTCACGGCTGAATGTGTTAACACTCTCCATTGAAAAATGCAGAGAACAGTGGTAGAAAAGTTTGTTTGTGGCATCTGATGCATGGGGACTCATTCACACATGTAAGTCATCAGTGTGGCCATTGAGTGATGAACATGCATCCATGTGAACTCGCCATTGGTAAGGATTTCTAAACTGGAGGGTAAGCCACTTTTCCCCTGTGTAGTTGCAGGACAGAGAATCGTGTGTTGCCCTCCTTGTGGGAGCCAAATACGGAATCAGTCAAGTTGTAAATAATAAACTCAACATCATTACCATGCTGGCAGAATTTGCTAACATTAGCAGAGTGGAGCTTACTGAAGAATCTGAGAAAGTAAGCGTGGTAAAAATCTTCCTCCAAGATATAAAGGTAATTATGACTTTAACAGTTCCTTGAACTATGGATGGAAGAGGGATCCATTTTATGTCATTTTCCAAAATCCACCATTCTGTGCTTTAATAGTAAAGAGAATATAAGAAGCCATCTAATGCCAAGTGAGACCAGTGGCCTAATGTAACTCAATATTGTCCACTCTTAGTGCCCAAGCATAATTACTCTGGGCTGGTACAAACTTGTAACATGTCCCCCAAGGCCTTGAATAATTTGAGGATTGATGGGTTTTCTCTAGCTGTTTTAGTTGTTTAAACTCATTACATTTATTTATTATGTGTGTCTGTCTGTGTGTTACATGAGTGCTCTGTCAAACATCCTTTAGACCCTGTCACCTGTCCCTGAGATCTAGTCTCAGTTGTTCTATCTACTGGAGAAACTAGAGGCCTAATTTGTTTTCTTACATGTGTTCTGAAGCCTATAAATCCTGTCAATAGTACTGGTTTCCCCTGTCCCTCTGAGTTCACTGTCCCCGATTATTATGGTGTTTCTTCATCCCTTTTGCTGCCACATCCTGTTGGCTCCTTCTGCCTGTGCGCAAGAAATGGCAGTAAGAGCTAAGGAGCTCTGAAGCTTCCAGTTTTTGAAAGAATGTGCATCACATAAAGTGGCATATTATCTCAGTCTCTGGGCCAGGAACGAAACTGTTCAGAATGCTAGCTGTGTTTTAACCCTGCTTTAGATTGGCTCCAGCAAATCTCACAAGATCTTACAAGATTTAGATACCCACATAAATACAGGGAAATAAGATTGCCTAAGTATCCTCAAGCATACAATTTGGCAAAATGTTACTCCTCCTGGCAAGAACCTTTCAGTCCATGACAAAGATTTCCCCCTGGATCCAGACACCAGTGAATCTCCCCTTTCCCTTCTCCGTGCGTGGGATGGAAAAAAAAAAAGCGAGTCAAAAGCCATTGACCTTTGCAGCAGTTTATAACTCCTCTTTCAACCCATTTCAGGTTATGATTCAGGGCCAAATAAGGCGCTACGTGACATGCATATTTTCATTTAATGTGCAGGGTTTTTTAAAAAATAAAGATAATGTCTATTCGGGGGGGGGATGAGGGGGACAATTATTGGGATTGCACCAGATGGGAAGGGGGAATTTAACTCTTTCTTCCTCCTGTGGTCCTGAGGAAAATCCTTCTTCTGAAGCTAGAATTTACATTGAAGGAAAAAAACCCACTGATGCCAGTAAGGGACTTCATCCCCTTGCAAATGTCAGCTCCGAAGGGATTTTCCTCAGGATTGCAACAGGGGAAGAAAGGATCACATTCCTCCTCCCCATTTGTTGCAATCCCAATAATTATCAGCCCCAGCAGCTGCTGTTTTTAAGAAGCCTGCATGTTAATGCAGACACATTTTACGTCATGTCTAGTCACTGAGCATGTGGACAAATCAGAAGCTGGATCAATTCCAAGGGTGTTTTCTTCTTTTGCTTTTAGCAAATAGCATAATAGCTGTCTGTTGTGCTCCTTCCTCTATGCGAGCGACTGTATATAGACAACAGGCATGGACACACACCCCCATACATGGAGGCATAAAACGTACACATGCATTTTAGGTGTAGAAAAGATGACATAGGCAAAGAATCTATTACTTAGTGCGAATGTGTGTTTGTGCAGACATGTGGGTCTTTTCAGCCTGTTTTTGCTTCCCCTCCTTAAAGCTGCTGACTCTGCTGCTGGAATCCAACAATGCCAAAGATCTGGCTTGTCTCATCAATGGCTACTACAGGCTGTTTGTAGATTCGAGCAGTTCCATATTTGTCTGGGGAGAGAGAAAGCCCCAAATGCATCGCTTCTCCACTGAGGAAGGTAAAAAAAACTCAACCACCACCAAACAGTTGGGAAGAATCTTATTGTCTGAGAAGTGAAACAGCTGGCACTGCACCTGTTGCTGCAAATATGTGGAAGGGAGATCATTCTTGGCCACAGTGGTGTTCTCTCACGTACAGTGCTTGCTTATTTCCCCCATAGACATGAATGGCAGCCAATCATTTGAATGGGATAAAGTGAAAGGTGACTGAGGGACACCATGTTGACATACTCTCACACATGCTGTTGACTGTACCCTAGTCACTTATTACCAAAATCTAGTCTCTTTAGCTTTGCCCCTTCATGTGCATAAGCTAGTCAAGTGTTCTGTTTCTTAATCATACTAGAATATGATAGAAATCAACCCCAGTTGTAATTAGTGTGTGTGAGAGAGGGAGAGGGAGGGAGGGTGGAGGGACAGAGAGTTTGCTGAACACTAATGACTCCCTCTAATTTGAGAAGTACATGGGCAGGGGTGTTGTTAGGAGGGCCAAAGCCCTGAATCTTTTATACTAGGCCACAGATCTCCTGTCTTTTGCTCCCTGTTTTTAAAGTTTTTCTGGGGGAAAGGTGACTTTCCCTCTGAAAGTCGCCGTAAATTCATTACTTTCATTTATTTATTAAACATCTATCCCACCCTTCATCTCAGAAGGAGCCCAGGACAGGAAACAAAGGACAAAACACCAAAAACATCTTTAAAACATCTTTTAAAAAATATTTTAAAACATCTTAAAAAGTAATTCCAAAACAGATGCAGACTGGGATGAGGTTTCTACTTAAAAGGCCCATTGGAAGAGGAAGGTCTTCGGTAGGAGCCAAAAAGATAACAGAGGTGGTGCCTGTCTAATATGTAAGGGGAGGGAATTCCAAAGGGTAGGTGCCACTGCACTAATGGTCCCCTTCCTGTGTTGTACGGAACATCCTCCTGATAAGAGCGCAGAGAGCAGTGATCAACTGGGTATATAAGGGTTAAGACGATCTTTCAGGTATCCTGGTCCCAAGCTGTGTAGGGCTTTGTACACCAAAACCAGCATCTTGAACTTGGCCCAGTAGCTAATCTGCATATTTATATTATTTATTAATTAAACTTATATACCGCCCGACTAGCAATAGCTCTCTGGGCGGTGAACATCAAAAAATACAATAAAATTACACAATCTCATAAAACAAAGTATATAAAAACTGTACAAACTGAAATCAGATTACAACAATTTAAAATTAAATTAAATTAAATTAAAATGCCTCAGAGAAGAGGAAGGTTTTAACTTGGCACCGAAAAGAAGATAGTGTCGGCGCCAAGCGCACCTCCTCGGGGAGACTATTCCATAGTTTGGGGGCCACCACTGAGAAGGCCCTAGATCTTGTCACCACCCTCCGGGCCTCCCTATGGGTTGGGACCCGGAGGAGGACCTTCGTAGTAGACCGTAGTGAACGGGCGAGTTCATATCGGGAGAGGCATTCCGACAGATATCGTGGTCCCGCGCCGTATAAGGCTTTATAGGTTAGTACCAACACTTTGAATCTTGCCCGGAAGCATATGGGAAGCCAGTGCAGGCGAGCCAGAACAGGTGTTATATGCTCAGACCGCTTGGTTCTTGTTAGCAGTCTGGCCGCCGCATTTTGCACTAGCTGTAGCTTCTGAACCATCTTCAAAAGTAGCCCTACGTAAAGCGCGTTGCAGTAGTCCAGACGCGAGGTTACCAGAGCATGTACCACTGATGTGAGGTCTTCCTTACTCAGATAGGGACGTAGTTGGGCTACCAACTGAAGTAGGTAGAACGCATTCCGGGCCACCGAGGCTACATGAGCCTCGAGTGAGAGGGAAGAGTCTAAAATGACTCCCAGACTACGAACCTGCTCCTTTAGGGGGAGTGTAATCAGCTGAATCCCCATATTGACAAAGAGGTTCCAGGGCCTTTACTCCAGTTAAGCTCTAGGGCAGTTGTGGAGAACCACAGGCCTGTGAGCCAAATGCGGCCCTCCAGGCCTCTCTATTTTGACCTGTGGGACTCTCCCCAGGCCACCCCCTCCTTGAGTGCTTTTGCCTGGCTAGAATGTGTCCTTCAAGATTGATAAGGACTATTGCTTGCCTCTAAGGAGGATGGAGAGATCTGTGGTGTTGTATGTAGAAACCTCTGGATTTTGCATGGCTGGAATCCATTGTTCTGCTCACTTTGGCATCTGACCCTGCCCATCATGGATGTGCGGCCCCTGGAAAGTTGTCTACAAGGGAATGTGGCCCTCGGGCTGAAAAAGGTTCCCCACTGCTGTGCTAGGGCATCTTGCAGGCATGAGCAACTCTACACAAGTTGTCTTTCTGTCTTTTGAATTGCAGGGTATGAATCTCGGACCTGCAGCGACTCTGAAGAGTCTTCTGAACTGGACTCCTCCTTGGATCGATTTTCAGATTCGTCCTCGCCCAAGCACAGTAGCATTAACCCCCTCCTTGAGGATGAAGGAGAGCAGGAGGAGCTGAAGCAAGAAAGGAAGGATCCGGAAGACAAAGGGATGAGCTTTTGCAACGGGTATGACAACACGAATGACAGCTTGTCAGAAGCCTCTGACTCGGCCAACACAGAGAGCCGGGGGCTTAAGACCAGTGGCTCCAGCGACTCGATGGATGCTCTGGAGGAGGATGATTTAGAAGCGTGCTCCTCGAGCAAGCCTGAGTTTTTCCATCTGTATACCCCCACTCTTCAGGAGCTGACAAGCAATGGCAAGGGCTGCTTGGGTAGCAAGAGAGAAGAGGACAAGAGAGCAACGCAGGAGTATTTCTTTTCCTTCCTCTTGCTGCCCCACCTATCCAATCCGGCGCTTGCACAGCCAGATGTAGAATCCCAAAGAGAAAGTGAAATGAGTGCTTCTGCTCTGGAGTCCAAGCTGGCAGAGAACAACGTCTTGGAGTACTACAGCCTCTGTGCTAACATCTCCCCAGCCAGCAGTGGAGAGAAGAACACCCAGAGTGACAGCCCAGAGAGCGGCTGTTTGAGTGGGCTGGACAGAGATGAGGGACTCTGTGGAGGTGGCACACGGGGCTTCATCTTAGCTCCTCCCCCCAGCTTTGGAGACACCAGCTCAGATGATGAATTCAACAATGCAGCAGAAAGGGTGATGCCAACGGAGACTCGAGCAGGTGAGCCCAAAGGGATTCTCTGGGTAAAGGTTGCCATGACAGCTCCAGGACTGCTTTCAATATAGAGGCCACAGACAGGAAACTGGGATGGCCAAACTTGCACTCCAGGTGAAATTTCCTTTTGTGTTGACTTTTAGTTCCAAGTCTGGAGTCCAGTGAGGAGGCAGAGGTGGCCTAGTCATGGGTTGTTGCAAATAACAATTCTCAGGGTAGAGACACAATTATTGTTCTGCTGGTTCCAGTGCATCTTCACTTCTTTCTTCTGAAAATGAGGGCACACAACTCTAGTCAAACCCCACCTCTTTTTACTGTAAAACCAGGTGGGATTAGCTCGAGTGCTTTGGTTTTTTTAAAATTCAGTTTCAAATAGATTTTGCATCTGATTGGCAGATCAACTCGTTCCCCCTTCAGGTGTGGCCAGTAGAAACCCTTTGCTATAAGCAACTAGTGTGCTCACAGCCTTAGCATTTATGCTGTGCCTTGATATGTAAAGTGCTTCACGTATTTATTTATTTATATACTGCTTGATGCCAAAATAGGCTTCTAAGCATCTTAACATAGGATAAAAGCCAGTTACACAAGTATTAAAGTATAAATGGCCATAATTAAAATACATAATAAAACAATCCCATTATCTTGCTGTAACCTGAAGGTCAGTATTGTTGTCTCCCATATAGCAGGGGTCTGGGGAGGCTGTGAGGATGCTTTTAACTTTTCATATGGTTTTATTCTGTGTTTATATATGTTGTAAACCACTTTGGTTTTTTAAAAAATGAATAGCAGAATCTAAATAGTTTCGTAAATAAATGTAAAACCACTTTGTGAGGTCTGCCTGAAAAGCCTTAAATAATAAAAAATAAGTGATTTGGTTTAAGAGGCAAGATTTGAACCATGGATTCCTTGACTCTTTCCGTCGCTATGCTACACCAGCATTGTGTTCTTGTCAGTTTTAGGTTCTTGGACAAGTGTGAGAGCTGAGGTTCCACTCGGGGGTTTTCAGCTCCCTGACCTGGCTCTTAGTGACTGATCCCCAAGTATTTCCTTTGGCCTACAACTCTCTTTTAGCAGCATCTTAGCTTTTTTTAAAAAGAGAATACTAATTCATAGTCCGCTGAGGTGTGGTACTCACCAAGTAATGAATTAATGACATGACTCTCTCAACTTGCTCCTACTTACGGCATTGTGTCCACATGATACGAGAGCTGTGTGCACATCTTCTGGTTGTGTGAATTAGCCTGGAGAAGCAGAAATGGGGTAGGGTGAAGCTGTACACCACCCAAAGACATCAGCGCTGTCTATATCAGCCTTTCCCAACCAGTGTCCCTCCAGATGTTGTTGGACCACAACTCCCATCAGCCTCAGCCAACATTGCCAATAGCTGAGGTTGATGGGAGTTGTGGTCCAACAACATCTGGAGGCACACCGGTTGGAAAAGGCTGGTCTATATGCATAACAAACTCCACAACCATTCATATATATTCCACCCCAGATCTGTGGATAAAAATCTCTTGATGGTGCCACACGCCCCTACGGTAAAGCATGCTGTGACTTGGGTATGTGCTTTTAGCATTATGGCACCAGCTCTTTGGAATTCTCTTCCCTTAGAAGGGATACAAGCCCCAACTTTGTTATGCTTTTGACGTTTGTCAGAAAACGTTTCTCCCATACCTTCCTAAATTGGGCTGTTTTTTTATCTCTGCCGTTTTTAATTTTTGTTGAGTTTTTTATATTTTAATATTGTTTTACAATCTGTATTGTTTTATATTCTGTTTCTATACACCGCTTAGGTATTCTCGGAATGTAGAGTGGTTTATAAGTTCTGAAATAAAATAAATAATAAATAAATGTATGTATGCTTAATTCCTTGGTTCTTTACTTTAAGTGGGAGGAAGCTTTAAAAAATTGTCCCTTCTCCAACCAAAAAGGGCCCAATCCATTCTCAATGTGGGAGGGAGGGAAGCCACTATATTTTAATTTCATTCCCCTCCCCACCTCTGCAACTCAGCAGAGTACTAGAGAAGGAAAGGCAACAGACTGTGGTAATGTTCTTCAAGTCTGGGTGCCCAGATGTTGTTGGGACTACAACTCCCATCATCCTCAGACAGCTTAGCCAATGGTCAGGGATAAATTATTTTATCTTTACAGTTATATCCCACCTTTCCTCCAAGAAGCTCAAGGTAGCATACAAACATGGTTGTCCCCTTCCCCATTTTATCCTCACAACAACCCTGTGAGGTAGGTTAGGCTGAGGAGATAGTGACTGGCCCAAGGTCACCCAATGAGCTTCATGGCCAAGCAAGGAATTGAACTCTGGTCTCCCAGGTCCTTGTTCAACACTCTAACCACTACACCGCACTAGGAATTGTCCAACAACTTCTGGGAAGGGCACTGTATGGGACACCATTCCTGCAGCTTATTCATGCCTTCCAACCCTTTGTTCACACACAACCCCCTACCCAGTTCTCATGCTTGCTGCATCTTGTGGTGGATGGGAGGCAGGAAGGTCCCTAACTTTTCACTTGCAGGAGCTCAAGAAGCTTCTTGCAGTTAAGAGTGATGAGCTTTTGCTGTTTGTTTTTGGATCTCTGGTTGTAAAGGAACAGATCATTTATCCACAGAACATTTAAAAAAAAAAGACCCTTCCTTTCCACTGATAGCCTTTTCCTTTATTTATAGGTTCTGGAGGTCCATCCCTACAGAGTTTGCAAGGTTTCAACTCTCCGAAGGTGCCATCCTGCTGCGGTTTAGGTGAAGACACTCTGTCAAGGCAAAGCAGGAGGACAAAACACACGCCAGAAAAGGACCCAAAAAGTGTCAACAGCCTGAGGAAAAGGAGGTCTTTCTTACAGACAAATTATACCTCACAAGTTACTTTCCCTCAAGCTCCAGTTCAGTCCCTGGAAGGCACTGATCATTTGTGCTATGGGGAAAAGCCTGTCCTTTCAGGTCCTTCCTGCTCACCGGCTGTGGCCTCCTTGAGGGGCCCTAACAGAGATTCTGATCTTCTTGAAGCCAGACAGATAGTCCAGTTAGCCAAAAATGCAACCCCTTCACCTGACTTCATTGAGATGGAGCCAGATTCATTAGAAACAAAGTCAGTAACCGATTCAGTTGTGTGTCCTGTCTCTGCCATTCGCCTCCAGGGTGTCAGAGGTAAGGAGAGTTCAGACTTGACCCCTAGCTCCTTCTGCACAGTGAAGCATGATGCTTCTTTTTTCTCCTCATGCATGCCTGACCACCAGAGTAGTAGTATAAGTAGGTTGGGAATCTCCTTTCAGCTGGATGACCTTAACACCCCTTATAAAGAAAAACCAGGAGATCTTACAGAAACATCCAGCAGAGTTCAGGAACGCTGTTTAGCTGAAGGAGAGAAAATATTAGAGAATACAATGGGGACAGCAAAAGCCCTGCCTGAAACAGGTGTCAGCTATGTATTGATTGAGGAAATAATACACACCTCTACCAAATCCGCCTCGTCTCTGAGCAGCCACCAAGGCAAACCATTGCCTTATGTTCCAATCTCAGACCAGGACCTCCTTCCTACTGAGAAGCTGGAGGAGGAACAGCTTGTGCAAGGTCCCTGGAAAAGAGTTAAAGGTGACCCCACCTTGTGTGAACCAAGCCAGGCACTTGGGGGCTTACAGCTCCAAGAAGATACCAGCAAGGTGCTGAGTGAAGGCTCCTTACCAAAATCTGAAGATGCAAAACAGCTGGGTTTCTTGAAGGCAACTGAGCTGCTTTCCAACGGCGATGGTGCTTCAGGGATCGTGACACACCTCCCCTGGCTTGCTTATAGCTCAGTGGTAGGTAAAACGTGCCAGCAGACAGATAACAAAGACCAGAGAATTGTTGGCCAAAGTGTCCCAGTTGTTGATCAGGTCTCTTTAAAGGAGGGTGTCCTAAATCAAGGGACATGCCATTTGTCAGTCATGACTTCTCCTCAGAATAAGTGCGTATCTCCAGATTTTGCTGGTGGCCAGAAGGCAGAGAGGAGAGACCTTACCAGAGATACCTCCCATGTGGATTATAAATATAAACTGACTAGTCCGCTAGTTGCTCCTACAGAAAAGAAGGCAGAGCAGAGGGAAGCTGGCATTTCGGATGGCCTGGAATACTTTTCGCTTGACATTCTGTGTAAATCTGCAGGGCCCAATGAGGAAAACAGCACTTCAGATCCATCATTTTTGCATTCAGATAACCCAACAGATGATACTAAGGCACATATGAGCTCTAATACCACATATTCTCCAGCTTTGATGAATGCCACAAAGGTATTCTCACCAAAACATAAAACAGACAGATGCAGTTGCCAGTTGACTTACACAAGTTGTTTCCATGGGCTCGACAATGAGGCAGAATTAGAGTTTGCCAACCCAGCTGCATGTGGTACTCCTGAGGGCCCATTAACAACCCCACCATCAACAAGAAGCCCACTGTCTTTAGATTTTAATGACACAAGACTCATTCAAGAGCATAACTATGTTAATGGTAACGCCAAAGACTGTAGAAATCACGTGTTGCTTCCAGAATCTCCTGTCAATATGCTGAGCTATTTAAAGGATACAATGTATGCCTCATCTTTTGACTTCCGCCACTTGCTAGATAATATTGTACACCTACAAGACATTTTAAGGCAGTTTGGGGGAAGCAAAATAAAGCACCCTCAGGATAAATGTTCTACCCATTTGTTGGAAAACAAGAACACTCTGTACATGGAATCACAAAGGCTGATATCCAGCTGCCAGAAAGTTATCAAAACACATGGGCCTTCCTCAGAAATGCAAAACGCAGTTCAGGAGACCTTCCAGAACCTTCTCCAGCTGACAGAAATGTGCTTTCAGTTCACAAACTGTGGCCTTTGCAATAGAAGGCACAAAGACGTCATGGTCAATCTGAAGCATGTTGTGGTTAGCTATCACCAATTTGTCCAGGCGGCTAAGCAAGCCTGTGAGAAGGGCTATCTCAATTTGAGCGTCAAGCTACTTGTGTGCCAGTATACTGCCCTCACGGCAGCCCTCTTCTGCCTTGTGCAACAATTCAGGGTATCGCCCTGTGTATGAGACAGAGCATCTTGTACAGAAGCCTCTCCACCCTACTCTGTCCTTGATGGAGAAATACTTAGCCAAGTGTCCGTTGTTAAAACCCTTCACCCAATAAAGACAGCTGATGTGTAGCAGGTAGACTGAAGCAAGTGATTCAACAGTTTGGTCTCATTCTTTATTAATGTGCATGGTTTAAGTGAGCTGAAATTGACAGGATCACACATAGAATCATAGTTTGGTGCATGTCACAACTTGCTTTTTCCCTATGTTGTAAGTAAAGGATACAAGAGATTAATCTCTTTTGTGTGACTCAGGGCCCTTTCTGATAACAGCTGCAGCTCTGTGCATGCAGTATCAAGTGTCAATTTGTCGCTAACCCATAAATGCTTTAAGGCTAGCTGAGATAGAGTACTGTGTGTCACCCGGACTTGAAGTATTGAAAACTTTCTAATCTTACAGCTTTGGTGTGCCAACTTGCACAAATATTACTAAGGTTAAGGAAAGCACATCGTAGTCTGTGTGCTTGGGTGGGAATCTGGGCTCCTGATGTTTAAGCAATGCAAACTGGGCTGGATATCCAAAGACACACGGCTGATCGTTATCTAATTCAAGTGGTTCCAGTGTAGCTGACTGGGTGTGTCACTCTACCTAAACCAGGGGTGGCTAAGCAGTGGCCCTCCAGATGTTGTAGGACTCCAGCTCCCATCAGCTCCAGCCAGCACAGTCAATGGTCAGGGATGATGGAAACTGAAATCCAATGACATCTGAAGATCTACAGATTAGCCAGCTCTGACCAGCTGTCTGTGCTAGTCTCCCATCAATGCACATCGCTGGCATGAAGTGGTACAGGAAGTTGACTGTGCAAACCTCATGACTCACAAGAAATGTAGGGGGATGATTTTGTGCACTCAGGCTGCCTACACACCATGCACTTTACACCCATGGCTTCATTCAAAGAATCCTGGGAACTGTAGCTTACTCCTCACAGAGCTACAATTCCCAGCAACCTTAACAAACTACCATTCCCAGGATTCTTTGGGGAAAGTTATGCACTTTAAATGTGCTTTAGATGTGTGGTGTGCAGGCAGCCTTAGGCACATGCTTCAGTGCCACAATGAGGAGCGCCGGAAGCTTCATTCTGGATGTGCCTCCTCACTGGACTTAAGTACTTCCTTTCAAAATGTATCCCATTAGCAATGAGTGTTCTGAAAGCTACATAAATGCAGTGCGCCGAATGGCGATTACCTAAGAAGCATGATCCCACCACTCCTGTTTCCTTTCCACAAGCTGCTCGTAGTGCTTAAAAGAGCCAGCCCCAATGTATCATCTGTTGGCAGATCATCTGACAGACTTCCTGTGTATGCACTCCCAGTACCACCTCTGTCTACGTCATGCGTCTGATATGGATGTTAAGCTGTTGCCTTATCAAAGTCCCTGCCACAATAAACTAGTTAGTTTTGCCATGTAACTTTTTTGTTGTCTTAGTTCTACTATGTAAGCCCTCATCAGAAATGGTTTGGTTTTAAAATAACTACACCACCTTGTCAAAAATATGGTGTCAGAATTGTAGGGTACTTTGGCAATAACCACAACATCTGAAATCAAGGTAGGGGTACGGGCATCCACCCAAACTGGGTAATCAGTGTAATACCTTCCAAATGTTTGGGATTCAGACATTCCAGCATAATCAATGGTTAGGGATGATGGGGATTGCAGAACAAAATATCTGGTGGGCACTACATTGGCTACCCCAACAGCTGCCATTCACCAGAAACAAATTATGTCTCTAGTGAAAACCTCATTAAACAGCTTACAGGAGGGAAAGCCAGAAATTTTAGAGAATCCAGACTCTTAATTAAGGCTGCACACACCATACATGAAAAGCACATGGCTTCCCCCAAAGAATTCTGGAAACAGTAGTTTACCCCTCACAGAGCTATCGCTTCCCAGCACCCTTAACAAACTACAGATCCCAGGATCTTTGAGGGGAATGAATGTGTTTTAAATGTAGGGTGTATATGCAGTCAGACAGGCAAGGAAGTATATAAATGAGCCTCAGACAAAGAATTACTACAGTCAAAAATAAAATTGTACTGATTTTAAGGACATCAGCTATTTATTTATTAAAAATTGATTTTTTTGAAAAAATACCACATTGCAAGCTGCTTACCACCTGGTTCATGATGCGTCTGAGCTGGATGACCTTCAATATATTTTTGTTGAAGAAAACAGTATTTGATTCCACACTGAAGGCTAGCACAGAAGAGGAAATTGCCTCATGATTTCCTGAGCACTCTAGCCCCTCTTTAAATCTCCCCACCATCTGGCTTTTTAAGAGACAGAAATAAGCTCACCGGGAGAGGAAGGATAAACTCACTGTAGACATAGGCTAGCTGTGGCCTGTTCTAGACCAATCAGAGATGACCATTCAGAGGGGGAATTGGTTTAAGAACTGATAGCACTCTTCAAGTACATGAAAGGTTGTCACATAGAGGAGGGCGAGGATCTCTTTTCAGTCGTCCCAGAGTGCAGGACACAGAATAACGGGCTCAAGTTGCAGGAAGACAGATTTCAACTGGACATCAGGAAAAACTTCCTAACTGTTAGAGCCATACGACAATGGAATCAATTACCTAGAGAGGTAGCGGGCTCTCTGACAGTGGAGGCATTCAAGAGGCAGCTGGACAGGCACCTGTCGGGAATGCTTTGATTTGGATTCCTGCATTACGCAGGGAGTTAGACTTGATGGCCTTATAGGCCCCTTCCAACTCTACTGTTCTATGGTCATTAGGACCATCCGCATCACCTGCAGCTTTGCCTGTCACTATGTTAGACATTATTTTAATCATTCCCGTGCATTAACAGACGGCATAAAAGCGGGGGAGAGGATAAGAATTTCAAAGGTATGAACCAAGTGACACATTTTAATTCCGAAAGGAAATTACACGTCCATGGACCCAACCACAGGCAAACAGGCGGTTTCAAGACGAGGTCTTAGGCCTCTCATACAGAGTTTGACCAAGTCAGATGACCAAACTTTGGAAACTAAGCTGCTTCTTTCACATCAAGCAGACAAAGAACTTTACCTACAAAAGTATGAGAAATGCTCATTGCTCCATGGTAGAGCATCTGCTTTGTATGCAGAAGGCCCCGGATTCAATCCTCCAGCATCTCCACTTAGGGCTGGGTGAGATTCCCTGTCTGAATTCAAGAGTCCTGCTGCCAGTCAGTGTAGACAGCACTGAGGTACATGGACCAATGGCCTGACTTGGTAGACGGTAGCTTCCCATGTTCCTCAAAATCAGAATGCTGAACAGGTTTATGTCTGCTGAGTGAGATGTGCAGTGCAAAGCCTCCTTCCCAACTGTAGTTCTGTTTGTTGCTTTCAAAACTGTCTATACATACATATATATATATTCTTCATATATATGAAGAAATCAAGTTCAGACTGCAGCTTCCCACAGCAATGACACATTTATATAGATTCTGTCTTGCACAGCATGCTGCATTTGTAATGCTTCAATGTATATAATGGTAGGGCTGCTTTACCCCTGACATGCTTGCTTTGCACGATCTGAATGTGCATGCAGTCATGTCATGACATGGCCTTGTTGGTGTCTACTATAGGGAAGCTCAAGTGTTTTTTGGCATCCTGGAAAATGTGCACTAGATGTAGGCCCTGTTAACACTGAAGGTTCTATGGGCAGTGGAGTATCCCACTCAAGAAAAGAAGATCTTGCCATTGGCAGCTAACAGTTAATAGTGATATTAGAATATTTTCACCCATTCTCCTAAGAGAGATTCATTAAGAACAAGCAACTGATTAGCCCCACAACTGATTGGCTCCACAGAAGTGGAGATGAGTTCAGTAGATGAGGGTTATTGGAGACCCATCCTTCTAACCCATCCTCCTCATGACCACCTTTTGCACGTAGATTCTTTGTGTCACAGTGCTGTCTCTCGAAGGACATATCCTTTTCCTGGAGAAACTGCAGCTTTAAGGGCTTCTTCCCAACTCCTAGTCTCACAGAAAGTTGACAAGGCATCAAACACTAAGAGGAATGTATTTGATTAGTACAGAGATTAGCAGGAAATGGAAGAAGAGTGGGATACAATCAAGACATTGCAGAGATTTTTATTATTGAGCAGCCTCCGCAATCATGTTTATGGAAGCCACCCCAGTTTCTAGCAGAGCTTTAGAATACATAGTTGGCTGCAATCTAGCTAATGCTCCATGAAGCAGACAGCTCAGGAGCCCTATATCCATCAAGTTGCTTGCTATAACAAAGCAATCTCATAAACAAATTAGAGTCAGTGCTATAACACTCCTGCCCTCCGGACCAGGGCTCTGAATCTAAATCAATGATGTGCACAAGCCAGCTGTACAAAATCATCACAGTTTAAAATTCACAAGTGGTATTAGCATTGATGTAAGCACTTTTGAAGACTCATTGATTTCAATAGTAATGTTAGGTACGTGCCTAATTTTGCCCTAGTAAAATCAATAACTCCTGAAGTTTAACTTTGGCTGAATTATGCCCCTTGTTTTATGATAGATGCAGGTGGTACTTTGGTAGTAAGAAAACTACAAACCAAAACAAAGCAGAGCTCTGGAATGCTTTTTGTTTCTGCTGTACTAACATACTGGGAAGTTTTTATTTTGAACCAAAATGTCTACTTCATCTTAGCTTTCCCCCTTCTCATCTCAGCTTCCCCATTCTACACAAAAGAGTGCTTCTAGTGGTAGCTGGTGCCCACTGGAACTGGTAGGGCGGAAGGCAGAGAGACCAACAATAGGTGGAGATTCAACCAATGGCAGTCAGAGCCACCTCCTGACTGGTTGTAAGTAACAAGCCGGGGGGGGGCTGGTGGAGGTTGGTGAGGCAGTCCCCCTTTTGCCCTAATGGACCAGCCTCCACCGGGTGCTACGTAACGAAACATTGAAAGACCATTGTTGGGACTTGGACCAGACATCTTCATTATGGTGGTACAGCTAAAAAAAAAAAAATAGAGGTGGCAACACTCAATCTGTCACTCTGTCAGATTCTTTATGGTACCCTCCCACTTACAAAACTAACAGCAGCTGCAGATTGAATTGGAAACATTGCCTACAAGATACACTCCAAGAAACTTCCATCATACAGCCTCACCTTGGTTGATTGCCAGTGTTGTAGAATGATAGTTCTTTGCATTGACATGTTTTACCATGTACTCTTGGATTGGCAGCCGTGCTGTTTGCAGATGTTCTTCCTGGGCTCTTTGGAAGGTAAGTCTCTGCAAATGCAAATTATAGATACATATTTAAAGAAAAAGAAAAGGAATCTCACAAATGGTCCCTTGGGGCCAGTTCCCACAGGAACCCATGAATGAACTGCTACACAGCCCAAAGACTCAATAACTGCTACAGTCAGCCCACAAAAAGCTCACTTCTTGCTCTCACTCTTTCAGCGCTGCCTCCCACTCACTCTTCTGACCACCTGTGGTAGAACCTGGCTACTTGCACCAGCAAAAAAGGAATGAAGACTCAACCGTGCATCTGAACAACCACTTAGTCAAGGCATAAGGAACTCTTTTCAGCCTGAGGGCCTCATTCCCCCATGGGCAACCTTTTGGGGACCACATGCCAGAGGTGTGTGTGACAACAGATGTGACTCCTGTCTTTCTACAGCAGGCTATCACGAGCAGTTTATACAGATGCTGCTCTCCATCCAAGCAAGCTAAAGGCATTATTACAGTCCAAGGGTATGTTCCGGCCAGGCAAAAGAACTGGAGGAGGCCAAGGAGCAGGGCCAGTGAGGGGTTTGGCCTGGAGGGGGTGTGGCGTGGGGAAAGTCCCAAGGGTCGGACAGAGAGGCCTGCACTTGCTGAAAGTTCCGCTTCTTGACAACTCTTTAAAAAAGGTATCGGAGCTTTTCACTTCTAGTCACTTTGCTTAATCAAAGTATGTTTGGTACCTTCCTTCTGAAGCTTCCAGTACCTGCCACTGCAGGAAACAGAATACTGAAGCACTGGCGTAAGCCACAGCACGATTCATTTAAAAAGTTGATAACATCCAAAGATTTTTGTCAAAACACAGCTATAATGCATGTGATGCACTTGCCTTTTGAATGCTTTCATCCACCAGCCCCCCAAGGATATACACTTTGCGCAGGTCAACTTCCTCAAGAGCTAGAATGCAAAAGATGTGAGCACATGTAAAGAAAACCGCAGACACTTACATGACAGCCTCAAAACGGCAACACCACCACAGAGAGACAAAAATGTTTTGTTCCAGATGCATTAAGTTGGTGTACTCTTACCCACAAGTAAGCTATCACACGATCCAGAAATTTGAGGTGCATGTGTGCAATTTGCTGCAGAAGGTATCACTTGTTTTCATTTCAGAGGTTCTATTTTTATTTTTGTTAGAGGTAGGTTTGTAAGCAGAACTACATTCCACATACTATGACTGGGTCCGGAAATCCTGATGTTGTTGGACTCCAACTCTCATCAGTCCCAGCCACCGTGACCAATGGTTGAGGATGATGGGAGTTGATGTCCAGCAACACTGGGAGAGCTACAAGGTTCCCCACTCCTGCATCTTGAGAAACACAGAGCTGCTGCTGAAAGAAGCATCCCCACTTTGAATTTTCCCTTCTGTAATTTGTAGGGTAACGTATCCAGTATTCTGACATCGTCACATGGGGCGTTTCCCTGCCCCCCCCAATACCTGCCAGCAGCCAATAATGTGGGCATGGAACTACAAATAATATTGAAATGGGGAAGGAGAGAACACTTTATAGAGTGAAAACGGAGAAGAATGCAACATGGGGATGCTGTTTTTGGCAGCAGCTTCATGTTGAGTAACATATTGTTCCATCTTAACCCTCCTAGTTTCACAGTAAACTTGGAAAATGTGATAAAATACCTAAAAGCTTAAAAAAAACCCTGCTCCTATGTTCATCCGTGCACTGCTTGGTCTAAAGCAGGCATGGGAAACCTCTGGCCCAAAGGGGAAATTAAGCGTGCCAGGGATCCTAATTTGGCCCATGAGACCATTTGCCTACACTGCCTGCCCTGCACCTGATGTCAAATGTGGGACATGTAAAACCATGACAGCAGAGGAACAATTGAGAGCCTTAGAATTTGTTCCCAATTGTTTCACTGGGGGGGGGGGCAGCTTTCATTCAGCACTTTTTAAATTTGGCACCAAGTGTGTGCCCTGCTGGAATTGGTTCCACTCCTAAGTGGAGCTGATCTCTGCCGAAAGCAGGGCTTGTATTCAGTGCTGAATTTAAATTTAGGAAAAATCTGTATCTGAAAATACAGAGACCTAGATAATGGTGCTGAGATACAAATTGTGCAAATGAAGTTCTTCCTAAGGGCTAAAAACTTGTTGCTTAGGATGGGACAAATGGGTGGCTTGTCCAGCGCTATATCACAAAACTTAGTATTATGCTGAGAATTTAAGAGGATGTTGCAATGGTGCTGTATGTGCAAATGTTGAAAATCAGAGCATAACACAAGCAAAAGCTATGCTGGCCGAGGGCAAGTTTGGTCAAGATGACTTGAAGCATACTTCAAGAAAGGCTCTAAATCCCCAAGGCAAGAACTGTTCATTTAAAATAATCAAAAAATTTAATGGGACTCTTTCACACCAAAGTTGCAACATACCATTCTCAGAGTCTGGAGTGAGGTAAACCATCATTTCTAAAGGAAATACGTCAAGATAACTTTCTGGAGTGACATCCATCTGAAAAATAGTGACACATAGGAATAAAGTTTTTAAAAGACCTTTGGAGAAAGACATCTAGACAGGACCGAGTGTACATGTAGAAAAGGGGGCAGATTTGATTGTCGCACAAAGCCATTGTTATAAACCTCTCGTCGTTTTTACTCAGAAGCTGGCAATTTTTAAAAAAACACAAAAGGCCATTTCTGATCCAATTTAAGCCAAAGCGTATTTATTTTTCCAAGGCCTGCTAAACAAACACTCTCCCAATCAAACTGGCAAATACATATCCAGAGAATGGCATTAGCAGTTATCCACAACTTTAAGCAACTCTAAAAAGTTAGAGCATTTCCAGGATTATCTCAAAATTCAGTGGTTTTTCCCCTCCTGATTTCTTGATCTTCACTGAAATTCTTTCCACCGCTGTCTCTTTCCCCAAACTCTGGTGAACAGGCACTGAAATGAGTGGGGAAAGGAACAGCCCTGCGACGTCCAAAGTTCCAGCTCACCTAAGGAAGCACTCTCTGTGTACACATTTGTGCAGCAAGTGCATGACAAGAGCATTCTGGGGCAAAATGGATTATAGCCATTTCAGCAAAAAGTGGTTTGGATCAACAGTGTGGGAAAGGGACCATGTGGGGATGATGTCGAGCATACAGCATCCCAAAAATGTGTCTGCGTCCTGCACTGAATGCCTATTAGCAAATAGTGTGTAGACAGCCCCAGATTTGTGCCTTTGAATTTTTGCACCCAAGCAGGTGTGAGATCATTAGTCTTTTTTTAAAAAATGGACTTGAGAAATTTAGGTAGGAAGATGTCTGTCAATGGCTATTGACCCCGATACTTAAGAAGCCGTGCAACCGTGAATCCCAGATCCTGTGGACAAACAGGAAAATGCCCTCCAGGTGCATTTGGTTGATCACTGTCGGAAGCACGATGCTGGACTGGAGGGACCTTTGGACTGATTTTACAAGAGAATTCTCATAACTTCCATTTCTACGATAGGAGATTAATTGGCATACTGTTTTTATTATATTTTTTCTTTGTTAAGCCAGCGGAAGTCACTTTTTTTTCTATGTAGCAAGTCCAAATAATAAGGTAGTGCTTTTTAGTGCATATTTTGTACACAAAACAGTTCTCACGCACACAGGTCCTGGTCCCACTGAAGTCTTCGGTTGGTTTGTCTGTTGAGCTGGGGTGTAGGCAGCAGTACAACAAAGGAGAGGGAGCTTCAAGTGGTCAGGCTCGGGACAGGCATAACCAGACCCAGAGGCCCTCCTGCTTCTTCCCAGCTATACTATACATTCACACCGCCTGCGCGATTTGTAGCGGCTCTGCCACATGGTTTGGCTGCTCAATTCCTGAACTGTCAACTTGGCTTTGCATTTCAGCACCTGCCCGACAGCCACAGGAAACAAGAAATGCCACACGGACAAGTGAGCAGGCGGGCAGCAGAGGGATGGAGTGGTCCACCTTCTCTGTGCTCAGCATTGAAACCAAGCAGGCTTCCAGAGGAGGGAAGGTCCATCGCTCAGTGGCAAACCCTCTGCTTTGCATGTAGAAGGTCCCTAGTTCAATTCCCGGCATCTCCAGACAAGGCTAGGAGAGCCCTCCGTTGGAAGCGCTGGAGAGGCACTGCTACAGGCCAGAACTTGGTGCTAGAAAGTATTTTCCCCTTTATGAAGCATGTCCAACACATTTGGACTATAATTAATCCTTGGGGACAAGAAAAGAAGCTTTCTTATACCGCGATAGTCCATTGGTTCATCTAGCTCAATATTGCCCACACTGACTGGCAGCAGCTCTCCCGGTTTACAGATACAGGTAGAGAAGCTAGGGATCGGACCTGGGACCTTTCATATGCTTGACCACAGAGCTTTAGCCCTTTCCCCAATGGTTCTTCACTGTCTTACTGTAGTAAGGCAAAAAGCATGACCCTGAATGGGCTGGTTTTGCTGCACTATAAGAAGACAATTGTGCAATTCTATGCACATTTAAGAGAGCCAGTGTGGCATAGTGGCATAATCAGAAATGTCCCACCAATTAATCTGGGGGTTATACCATTGTTAGCATGCACAGGGTTGTAGTCTATGGGACAGAAATATCACCCATGACATATTACTGCTGCTGCATCGTCTCTTTAATAAGCAGATTGTTATATATACAGTGTTATGGGGAAAGATGGTGAAGCTGTGTTTTTAAGCTTGCAGTGAGCAAAGCAACTCCAGCAAGAAATGGCTTTGTTTGCATTTCAAAATGTCACTGATCTGTGGGGGAGATATACTAACCAGGTAATTGGTAAATCCATCATTCATCCTCAGGCATGCTTCATAAATTGGGCTGTTTTTCTCAAACCCAGTAAGATAGATCCAAAAGGGCTTTTGAGCTTTCTTGTTTGACCCATAGAGCCGCCTTATCTGAGCGGCAAGCCGGCTTGTTTCCTTTGAAGAAAAAAGACAAGACAAGAAAGCAGCTGAGAAAAAAAATGGCCTTCTAGCCCTAGCACACTCTGATCCAAGTACTTTCCACAATGGCTGAGTGACACAATACACTCAGTACAGATCAATGAATGCTGTTAAACTCAACAAAGCTCTTGATCTCAACTAGGCACTACCCCATACCAGCTCTTGTCTAGTACTTATTATTTGATTTATTTATTATTTGATTTATATCCCACCCTTCCTCCCAGCAGGAGCCCAGGGCGGCAAACAAAAACACTAAAACCTTTAAAACATTATGAAAACAAACTTTAAAACACATTAAAACAAAGCATCTTTAAAAATGTTTCTTAAAAAAAAGCTTCCAAAACATCTTCTAAGATTAAAAACACTTTAAAAAGAAGGTTTAAGAACATATAAAAAAGCAATTCCAACACAGATGCAGACTGGGATGCTAGTACTTGGTAAAACAGGCCCATCAATACAAATTTGTGCTTCCCCCGGTGCCACTGTCCTGCTAAAATTTAATATATAGAGCTTCCACTGCCTTCCAGTGGGAGAAATTCAAGGGGAGAAATTTCTACAGGGGAAGAAATTCAATTCAGTTTGCATTTAAAGCTGAATTTATTGATTTGCAATTTCCAAAACAATATGAGAACCAAAGCACAAGTCATCCTTCAAAATTCACACTTATCCAATTTTGCGATGCAGTTCGCCAACCAAGCAATGTTTGCAAAAATGCATCTATTAGAGGAACGTGCACAAAATGAATATATTGGTGAAAATAACATACAAAAATGCATTGTATTAGGACAAATTGCTTGCAAAAAAAGGGTACATTAGTCAAAAGTGCATACAAAAATATATTTATTAGGAGAAATTCACACTAAAATACTGAAGAATTTTCAAGAGGATTTTTTTTTTAAAAATTGCCAATTGCAGCAGAAATGTGGAGAACCAAAATTAATATTAGAAAAATGAGAAATTGACAGATCATTCAATCCCTAGTGGTCAATAAGCAACACTTTTTCCATGCAACTTCCCACCCATTCCAAGAGGTGTAATGTACAAACCCCTCCTCAATGGTGTGCAAGAACCCACTACTCTTTGTGTCCTCCAATGAAAGAGGGCTAAGCAGTGGAACAGTGATCACACATAGTCAGATGGGCTAAGGAAGTGAAGCTGGATAGCAGTCATGTAAAGGCTTGGGAGTTCCAAAAGGAGTAGGGCTCCACGGTTCTTCTGTCTACAGAACTCAGAGAGCAACAGCACCATGTGATCTCTTACAGGACTGTACTATTTCACACTGCGGGGGTGGGAGGAATGGTTGCACGATCCTGTGCATTAAAACAAATCTTCTTGCACATACAAAACTAGCGTGGCAGGGAGAAAACTCCTGCCTAACATCCTAGTTTTGGTTGTAGTTTAACATGAGGAGGAATTCAAACATTCAGTCCTCCTTCCCCAGCCCCCATCAGTTCTATGTGGTACAACTCATCAAAAAGTACACCAAGTGATGCTGTTGAACACATCCTTGTAAGTGGCCTATTATAAGTTCAACAGGTGCTGCTCAACCAAAGAGCAGAGGTCTACAATACCCCCCAAGTCAGCCATTTAAAAAAATAGGTGGTGAGCATCCACTACCACTACCTTATAAGTCATGTGACTGGTCATGCTCAAATCGATACACAGCCGAGGGCCTGTTTCCTTGGCCTCCAGAAGGCGCTCTTTTCTAATCACTTTTAAATCCCGCTTGCTGAGCTGGGGAACAGCACCTGAAACACAGACAAAAACAGGAATTGTAGAAGACAGAGGAAGGAAAGAGGATATCCGGACAGTCACAAAAAAGCCAGAGGTGACAGTGGCACATGATATGGGTCTTGATAAGACTGCGCCCTGTTAAAACGCACTTGGACGATGAATTATTTGAACGTTCTCACAGGTCAAAATCTCCCTACCAGAGAGGCTATCTAAATGAAGTCAGTGGGATTACTCTTCTATATATTAACCTTCTAGGCACCAAGTTATTTTCTACAACAGCAGAGTTTGGCAGGAATTAATATTATGGTTCATATTCAGACATGAATAACGATCTTAGCAAACAGGTGCCCATGCAAGATACATAAACGCACTCCATTTATTTGAATGTTTTGAATGCCTACAAGGCCACTCAGAGAACTGAAGCTGTTGCATCCTGTTTGATTGCTTCAATCTTGGATTCCATGTCTAAATCTATCTATATATATGCACAGTGAAAATAAATTGATTTCTGAGTGAAAGTCTTAAGGAGGATGCTTTTAAGAGAATAAAGTAGGAAAATCTATGAATCAAGCATCTCTATCTTAGGACAGCAGTTCTCACACTTGTTAGCTTCAGAGAAACCTCTCCACATTTGACTTTTTCTGCCAAAGAACCACGGCCCATGTGGGGACATCTCCCAGGGCATAATTCAGCTCACGTGGAGCAACAGACAGGCCTGTTGAGCTGTGTTATCCTACGTGAACTGAAAGTGTGTCCCAAAACAGACCCCATACTCTCTTGTGTACTGGAGGAGAAGGCTAGTGATGGGAGGAGCATAGGAAGCCACCTTATCTAGAGTCAGATCATCTAGCTTAGTACTGTACTGACCAACAGTGGCTCTCCAGGATTTCAGGCAGGCATCTTTCCAGCCCCACCTGGAGATGCCAGGGATTGAACCTTCTGCACGCAAAGCCAATGCTCCACCACTAAGCGCTGTCTTCCAGGGAGGCTTATCTATCTATTTATTACATTTATATACCACCCCATAGCCGAAGCTCTCTGGGCAGTTTACAGCAATCCACTGCCAATCTTTTCACTGAAGAACCCCTGATCGGCTTCCACCAAACCCCACAGCTCCCTGCAACACGGTCTGAAAACCATGGTCTAGGGCCCTCAAGAGAGAAGATTTAACCTGGCTTGTACCTTTTCCTTCAGTGGGCTTAGCTTTACGCCGCTCTCTCTCAAGTTTTCTTCTCCTCTTTTTCGCCGAAATGATCTTCTCCCAGTGCCTCTGTTTCCTTAAAACATTTCTCTTACCAAAGAGAAAAAAGAAAAAAGTCTAAAAGTACTCGGGAGGAGGGGAGATCATTCAATAGTAATCAACACAACTATCTTGTCAGAATTGGAAATTGTGTGGGTGTGCTTTTAAAAATTCCCAGACTTTGCCCACTCATTTAAAAATAACACACCAACAAACAATTCCATCCATGCACATCAGCTGAGTAGATCATCTATTTACCTTGCTGGTTCTCCTTGCGTCAAGGCTTGCAGCCCCTGTCATAACTCAGAAGTAATCATTTTTACATAGGCACACATGTTGCACCACTCTTAAAAGAGCTGCACTTACATAGGTAGAGAAAAACTATATATATATATATATATATATATATATATATATTTCTCTACCTATGTACATATAAGGTCTTTATATGTGTATATATATATATATATATATATATATATATATATAAGTATATATAAGTATATGTAAGGTCTTATATATATATATATATAAGGTCTTTGGCTCTTTTAATCCACTCCTCCACACTGTAAACAACAACAGGAGTTTTGATAGAGCTCTTCCCTACTTATTCACCACCGTTCCTCCTATTTTATGCCATCTTGGCTCACACACAAGGGAGTCAGTCAGCAGCTGAGAAGCGTAAAGTGGAAAATATGCAAGACCCTCAATTGCAGTTCACACTGGGATGGAAGGGGTTAATTATTGCTAATACTACCCTTATATCTCAGATTTCCTCCAAGGAGGTCACAGCAATGTACATGGTTCTCGTGTCCTCTGGTTTATCCTCACAACAACCCTGTGAGGTAGGTTGGGCTGAGAAATGAGGATGCCCAAGGTCACCCAATGAGCTTATTAGCTGAGTGGGGCTTTGAACCTGGATCTCCCTAGTCCTGATCCAACACTCTAACAACTACACCACACTACACACTACACCACACAATGGATTAAAGAGCCCCTTATGTCTCGCCCAGCCAGCCGGCAGAGCCAATGTTGCCAGCCTTTCAGTCCTTCTTAAAGCAAAATATCACCTTTGTTAAAAATTAATTGCCAACAATCAATGCTGAGACTCACACCATGTGGCTGGGCTTATATTAGCAGCAGCTACTTTTCACATGGATTATTGTGACCACATTATGCACTTATTTCCAAAATGTAGGACCATCATTTACACAGTACATACCGAACACCAAGTCTCGTTTTCTGTAAGCTGGTTCCTTGGGCTTTCACAACCCACATCAATCTGCAGAAGCCAAAAGGTATCCCAGGGGTTTTCTCCATCTTTCTCTTCCTGGCAAGCAGCCCCACGGTTCTGCAGTTGATTCTGCTGGCTTTCACAGTTGCTTTTCTCAGTCTCATACTCAGGTTGGGTCATCATTTTGATATGCCCTTGCAGGCTAATTTGTGGGGGCTGGGGGGCGAAAGGTGAATATGATGTTAAATGCTGAACCACAAATTTTAACTTGATAGGGCAAAAGTCAGCCCTCCTGTCAAGTTTGCTACCAAAGCAGTAATGAATTTGAGAATGCCCCAGAGGCCTCTGCATTCTTGTCCACACTTTGTGTCTGCTACAGCAACCAGGAAGTGCTGAGTTGCCGTAAGGGGAAGATGGGCCCCATAGACAAGCTAGGCCTCAGGAATCTCCTTCGAAGATTTTACACGACATTCGCTCAAAAAAAATCTAGTGCGGTTATATGAAATGCACATCTGCACACTCACGTGTTTAACATAATGCACATAAAAATATAATCACATTGCAGTATTTGGCAACTAAGTATAAAATGTGGTGAGCAATGCAACAGGTGCTCTTAGATACGAAATCAACTCATGGATCTTCACAGCATTTGAGAGTGTGAAGCTGTCTGATACTAAATCAGACCATTGGGTCATCTAGCTCAGCTTAAGAATATAAGAACAGCCCCGCTGGATCAGTCCAAAGCAATCTCAGTCCACCACCCTGTTCTTACAGTGACCAACCAGATGACTATGGGAAGCCCACATGCAGGACCTGAGCGCAAGAGCACTCTCCCCACTTGCAGTTCCTTGTGTAGCATGCACTCATTCACTGAACATTTGTGAGAGAGACGGTAGGAACATCTGAAGAGGGCCTATGTGATTGTTTTCATGTCGGAATGCACCATGACAGGTTAAACACCACAGACAGGAACTTATGTATCACTTCAGAGGCATTTTTGTTTAGTTATGCCAGCAGCAAGTCATGAAGTATGGAGTAAGTATTATGCACGCATGCATGGTCCAGCCTTAACATGCACATTATGTGTTCTCAGGATAGCTAGCCCTTTTCAGACATTGTATAAGAACATAAAAAGAGAATGCTGGATCAGGTCAATGGCCCATCCAGTCCAGCATACTGTTCTCACAGTGGCCAACCAGATGTCAATGGGAAACCCACAAGCAAGCACAACAGCACTCTCTCCTCCTGCAGTTTCCAGCAACTAGTACTCAGAAGCATACTGCCTCCAACTGCGGAGGCAAAACATAGCCACCATGGCTAGCAGCCACTGATAGCCTTATTGTCCATGAAGGACCTGACCTCCATGCACTCTTATAATCCTTCTCAACCAACCCCTTCATAAATGTGTGAAGGGCACAAGATGACGCCCCCCCCTGCTGGCCAACATGCCTGCTAGCCACACCCTTCACTGGCCACATGTTCTGTGTCAGTGCAAATGGGATGTACACATGTATGTGTGTAGGGTTCCTGAGTAAATAAGCCTGATATAGGGAGTATAATCCCTGACCAATTACCAAATACAGATAAACATGTGAAGTCAAGGTCTAATTGGACACAGTGTATTTCTTAAACATATATGTAAGAATTAAAGACTATTCCAAAATATAACTTGTGGCTATTAACCAACAAAATGTACAATAATAACCAAATGACTTCATACGGCTTTATAACATCCTTATGCACATACAATGTACTCAAAATACAGCTAGTATTCAAAATCACTTCATGTCAGAAATCATTTCATGGACCGTATGTCCCTGCATGGAGCCCTCCATGTGCATAGTCCTTTCACACCAATGCTAAATACTCAATGCCATATTCAGCTAACTTGCTGCACTAACACGAGTCAGCACAAGGATTCCTGCTAGCACAATGGGACTTCCCCCCCACGGGCCCCAATATACTCTCCAAATCTGCTCTGGGGGGTGTCAGGAGAACTCCCAGAGCATCGGGGGGGGGGAGCTTGGAGAGAGGAGATTGTTCCATTGGGTGAGGAGAAATGCTTGCACTAACCCAACCATCTCCTTAGCACTACGCTGAATACAACCCACAGCCAGCAAGGATGGTCAGTGAATGCTATCCTCGTCACCCTTCGCAAATTTGGGAATATATGAGGGGTGGTGCTGCAAACCCCTTGAGGTCTTAAAGGAGCATTTTCACATACAATTGCACACATGCAGGTTTGTCGGTTTATTTGTTTGATTTTTGCATGATCAGGAAATCTGCTTTTCTGGGGACTTCCGGGAAGGGTGACTTAGCCTGTGCCTGCTTTTGAGACGGGCTCCTGCCTCAAAAGAAGCTTATTCAGATATATCAGTCAGTTTTTTTTTTTTTTTTTTTGACTGATTAAACTTCTCCCGGGTAGGGAGAAACGAAGAGATTAACCTCAAAGCCTATTTTTGTTGGGACGACCAGATCTCATTAATTTATGGGACGAGGTCCAGCCGACGAAGGTGGGACGGATTTTCAACAACAAGCTCTATCTGATAAAGCGAACGTTCATCTTATCTTCTAAGAGAGAACGCACTAACAGGCAAGCACCCTTCTTTCTATATTTTTCTTTTACTTGACTTAAATTGTTGCTGTTTAAAAGAGATTTGCCAGATTGATCGGTTTTTGACATCTCACTGGGGAGCCATAACTTCTCTCTGCTACTCACTAATTAATAGCTTATCTCTGTTTTTGTTGCAAAAAGCTGTCCTGGATTTGCATTCTAAAGATATACACAGAAGAGGGATTTCTATTCCAGATTTTTATTTTGAAGAATATTATATTGTCTGAGACTACTCTCTTTTTGGTCTATTTTATTTTGACGAATCTGTTTCCTGACGACCGCCATTAATTGTTTCGATCCTGGGAACTGCATTTTGTTTACTTAAGCATGGAGAGATAAGGCTGTCTGCTCTGTTTATACTGTGATGTCACCAAGTTTGGAGTATTAACCCAATTGTTGCTGAAATAAGAAGTGGTTTTCCTATATTTTTCTTTTAAAATGGCAATTAAGAAAGTGGCTGAGAATCTGGAAATAACTATGTTTCAGAAAATAATGGATGAGATTGAGATAACGAAACAAAACCTGCGACAGGGTTGTAAGGAGCTGAAAATTGAATTGAGTAAAATGAAGCAGGAGATTAAAGATATAGGGGTCCCTGTGAGAGAGGTGACCCTGGAAGGGGTCCCTGTGAGAGAGGAGACCCCGGAGATTGGAACAAACGTGGAACAGGAAAAAGATTTGGAGTCTATGGACTTTAGAAACAAAATCTATTGTTTGGAGACACAGGAGATTAAAGACATAGGGGTCCTTGTGAGAGAGGAGACCCTGGAGACTGGAACAGGGGTCCCTGTGAGAGAGGAGACCCTGGAGACTGGAACAGGGGTCCCTGTGAGAGAGGAGATCCCGGAGATTGGAACAAACGTGGAACAGGAACAAGATTTGGAGTCTATGGACTTTAGAAATAAAATCTATTGTTTGGAACTCAATGTTATCTCTGAAGAAATTAATGAAGATTCTAGAGATAAAGTTATCAATGGCATGGATAATCTTCTGGACTGGAATGATGTGATGGAGCCCAATATAGAGAAAATCTATGGAATTAATTGCAGCCATGTGACAATGGAAAAACTTTCAAGAGATGACCCAGTGTATTTTGAAAAAAAGAACAGAGATATGATTTTACAGCAGTATTTCAGCAACCTATTCAGAATGGATGGCAAGAAAATATTTGGGATAGAGGTAATTCCCATCAGACTCTTACTATATGACTATGGCTTTGACAGCAAGATTATTATGGAATACTGATAATGGAAGATTGGATACTGAAATTACTGGACTTAACAAGACTACTGAAGATGGAAGATGGAAAATGGAACTAATAGGGATAATAGAACAATGGCTACTGAAATTACTGAACCTAACAGATTCTGATGTGATGGATTAATTGAAATGTTTATTTTGACTATGGTTATGACAATAAGATTATCATAATTAGTAATGAGATGGATTAATCGATATGCTTATCTGGAAAAAAAAATTGATAGATATATTTCTTAAAGAATTGAAACCTCTCTTTGACTTTTTGTGGAAAGAATAAAGTAATGTTTATGAGATTTGATGATTAAGTAAGATAACTACTGGAGGAAAGTGATTTTATAATATGACTTAAGAGACAGGATTGTTATATATTATAGACTTATAACTGATTTGATCTTTGACAAATGGGAAGTCAATATTTTACTCTTTATTTTTTATTTTTGTTTTTTTTTTCTTTTTTTCTTTTTGTTTAACTATTTTTGATTTTGTTTTTTGTCTTTGAATGTTTTATGATTTCGTCTTGTATGTTTTATGAAAATCTGAATAAAAATTATTGAAAAAAAAAAAAAAGGAAATCTGCTTTTCTGCATTATCAGCTGCACTGAAAGAGCCACCGCATGTATATAAGAACTGCCCTGCTGGATCAGACCAAAGGCTCATCTAGTCCAGCATCCTTTTCTCACAGTGAATGATCATCCAGGCACCTATGGGAAGCCAGCAAGCAGGGCCTGAGTCCACCAGCCCTCTCCCCACTTATGATTCCCAGCAACTGTCGTTCAGCTAGTTGCCATTGATTATCCTCCATGAATATATCTAATCCTCTTTTAAAGCCATCCAAGGTGGTAGCCATCACTACCTCTTGTTGGGTCAAATTCTATAGTTTAACTATGCACTATGTGAAGAAGTACTTTCTTCAGCTTCATTGGATAACCCTGGATCCTAGTATTTGGAGACAGGGGAAAAAAACACTAATATCTGTCCACTTTCTCCACATCATGCGCAATCTTATACACCTCAAACATGTCCTCCTCCTCCTCCCCCCCACCAGGGGCACACGACCCTTCTTTCCCCTCCTCCCCCCATATAACGTCTCAAATGGGACTGTTTTGGCGACGTAAAATAAAAGCGGCTTTATTCACACCTGTAGCTAACTCTCATACAACCAACACCCAAATCGCTAACGAAGTTATTGCCATTCAATCATCAGTAATTATCGTAAAGTCTGAACGTTTGTTACTCACCTCTCTCGGAAACTGAATAACAAGATATTAAATAGGCATCTCTTCTCTATTCTCCTACTAAAAGGATTCTTCAGAGTCCATCTGACTGCAAAAATAGGGCAGATACATTACATTAAATCTACCTTGGTCTAAGCCGTTTCCGTGAGGACGTTACTTCACTTCATAGTACATACGATTAGGCATCCCCATGCGAGACTTCCCTCTAACGTCACTAGCACGAACTAGCCAGGTGCATTCTGGGCGTTGTAGTTCACAAATTTGATGATGCCAGTTCAGAAGTTGTGGTGGTATTTGGAACGAGCTACGGAATGCTTCGTGTTTTTTAAAAAAAGTATTACTGGATTTGGAGGCGAACCATTTTATGTTCTGGTTTCTGGGGCTTATTGCTAAGCGACGAATGTCTATACGGTTGGCTTCCCCCACTGCCACCTCTGGAATTACAGGGGCAGGAGACTTAATTCTAATAGTAACTCGAGAGATTTATATAGTATTGCTTTTGAACATGGAACCTTCAGATTCAGCGTCACCCTGCCTCTGAAATTCAGAGTCTGAATACTAGTTGCTGCGGATTAACAGCTGAAAAAGGCTCTTGCTTTCATTTCCTGTTTGTTTGCATGCTAGATAGGACGCTGGACTAGACAAACCTTTGGTCTGAACCAGCAGGGCTTGTCATATGTCTTTAGAAGTAGGTCCCTATCTGCATCTTACATTTGTATCATACCACTTTAAATAGTTATGGCTTCCCCCAAAGAATCCTGGGAAGTGTAGTTTGTAGCTCAGGCATCTGGCTCCAAATGATCTGAGGTCATGTACTGTTTTTCATTAATAATAAAGCATAGAAATTGTGGAATTATTACAGAGCTTGGAAAAATTACTTTTTAAAACTACAACTCCCATCAGCCCCAGCCAGCATGGCCACTGGATTGGGCTGATGGGAGTTGTAGTTCAAAAAAGTAACTTTTCCAAGCTCTGGGAATTAATTATGGGAGATAAGGGAGGCAGAGGATGATAATGACCCAATGGTTGGGAGTCAGACCTAACCACCTGGTTCCAAACTATTATGCAGTGGTTTTCAAAGAGTGTTCCACAGAACCCTAGGGCAATTCCTCAGTGAAACGTTGGTGGGTAAGGTTCATTTACAGTTTACCCACCACTACCAATATCTCCAATGCAGTCACAGGGGAGGTTTGCTGTATTCCAGGTGTCCTCAATTCACATAGGAACAGTGATGCAGCCTGATAAACCTCATGGGCACTCATTGGCACTCTGCATGAACTGACTTTGGGTGCTTCCAGACAGGAGTTTATTGTGGAATCTATGCTGCTAATGCACAGACGTGTTTCAGTGTCCACATGATATTGTTTGCATCAAACTGACAGCTCATACTTTCCCCCCAATTCAATCCAGATTTCCCGTTACCGTAGAAAATCCACTAAATAAAAACAACCTGTTCTGCATCTATAGTCACCACTGATATGGAAGCTCATTAACAGTTTTTTGGGAGGAGGGGGATTTACAGATCTATAAAGATGGGCATAATAAGCGATGCAGCAACAGTATCTAAGAATATGGTGTAGAGAGTGTGAAGGCATTGACATGACATCTAATGTTATTGGCCTTTCCTAATAAATACATAACCTGAGGATCAGCTCGTCCTTTAAGATTTGGCAACACTATTTACTGAACTATCAAAGTGCTGTAGTTCAGTGGTAGAGCACACCCTTTGCATGGAGAAAGTCTCAGCTCCAGTCCCTGATATCTCCTAGACTGGGAAATTGTCCTGTGTAAACCCCCGGAGTTGCTTTGTTTTTTATGTTGTTTTTGCTAGAACCCTAAGATTCATCAAGCAGAGCTTAGTGCAATACACTTAGAAAGAATTCTGAACACAGGAGTTTGTTTAATATCACAGCCCTTCCAAAGACTTCTAGTTAACTTCCCCTCTTCATTTCAGTAGTATATTTGTGTGTGTGGGGGGGAATAGTCCTTTTATTGTTGTTGCTACTGTGAAACAATGGGAAGCAAGAAATCCTTGCTGATCTGTTTCAAGAGATCTACCAGTAGAGCCCGGTGAGCCTTCTGTGCACCCTTGGACAACATTGGGTTAAGTGGATTGATGGTCTCACTTGGAAGAAGGCAGCTTTCTATGTTCCCAAGAAGTGTACATTTTACGAAGCAGGTGGTGCGTGAACTCTCAAAGGAGATATACACCTTGTAAAAACGACTTTTTGAGGGCAGACGGACTGTACACCCACCCACCGATGCCAAGGTTTCCAGCAAGATCACTTTATCCGACGTGCACTCTCAGGGAGCGACTCGCAATCTGACCCGCACGCTGTTGAGCTGCTGAATTGCCACTGACGGTATAGCAGCAGCCTTACAGGGCAATCCTAACCATGCCTGCCGCCCTGGATCTTACTGGGAGGAAGGGCGGGATATAAATCTAATAAATAAATAAATAAATAAAAAGGATGTCCTACTGAATTTATGGGGCTTATTTCTTCCCAGGTAAGTGGACTGCAACCTAAGGCGACAACCAGATCCGCACTCCCATGGGAGCAAGACCCGTTGGGCGCTTGCAAACGCGTAGGTGAGCTCATTCTCCCGTTCTGATTTCCTTCCGTTGGCGGCTGCTTCTCTCCTTGTGGGCCAATTAGCTTTTCTCATTTGGCAAGTGTGGGTGGGCGAGACCTTAACAGGCATGCGCAATTTGTCTCGCCTCCGAAGCTCGCTGGGTAGAAGGAAGCCTCTTCCTTTTTCCTTCCCAAAGCAGTCCAAGGAACATACCACGATAATGAGGAGGTTTCTCACCAGCAGTTTCCTGCAGCTCTGCCGTCGGGGCTCCGTTTCCGTGAGTATCACCGAGTCATGGCAAAAGACGCTGTTAGGTTTCTTGGCTGTCGATGTAGCGCCCCCGCGGGGCTTGTGCGCCTTAAGGGTGGCGTTTCTCCTTGGGGCAGCCATCCCACTGGCTCCGTGCGTGTGTCTCTATGTTCCAGCTGTGTGCCCGTTCATCGTTAGGGAGCTTCTGGAGAAAATGCTGTGCTGCTAACTGGTGGGAGTCTCGCCCATCTGGCACGGCTGCAAAATCCAATGCAGCGGTTCCCAAACTTCATGCAGGTGGTCTGTCTAGAAAAATACGGTCCTCAGAGCGGCTTAACAGTCAGTCTCTCTTCCCAGGGGACTTGGGAACTAGCTCTGTGAGGGCAATCAGGGTCTCCTACCTACTCTCAGCACCCTTCACAAATTACCCTTCCCAGGATTCTTTGAGGGAAGCCATGACTGGTAGGATATTGCTTTAAATGCATAATGCAGATGAGGCTAAACTCTCCTTTCCTTAAAAGGCAGTCATTGTATCTTCATTTGCTGGCTAAAAACACTGTAAGGAGGGAACAGTTAAATTTCACACAAAACCAGTAAGAAGTGGAGTGCCTCACACCTTAGGTTCTACAAGGAGTAGAGACTTTTAAAAATTATAAATGGAAGTTGGGGATCCAAGGAATATGGCTTATATGGGGGGAATGCCCCCCCATAGATACCCATGCCTAAAGCAGAGGTTATGAAACTGTGGTGGGATCCTCCACTGAGGATCCTCCATGCAAACACCTGTTGTGTGGGGTGCAAAATTGCAGGGACAAAGAATTGCAGGGACAGACATGCAGTCAGCAGAGTGGGGGCACTTTTCTCTGAGCCACAAGAGCTTAGCTTTGTTGGTACCCAAACTGCCGTGTCCAGGGGGGCAGCTCTGTGATTGTGTAGCAGCAAAAATAACAAAGAGCCTTGTGGCATGTTAAAGACTATGACATTTATTATCACGTACAGCTGCCCTCTCACATAAGGAGAGCACAGCCCTGTTAGTCTGTTGCAGCCAACGCTAAGGAGCCACAAGACTAATGAAATGATTATGGCGTAGGTTTTCATGGACTACCTATGCTTTTGTGCATGTGATACAGCAGATTGTAATCCATGAATGCTTCTGTCATAATAAATTTGGTAAGTCTCTTTGTTGTTGTCCAAACTGCCATGTTAACCATGGAAGCCATACAGAGGCAGAAAACATTATGGGAGTGACAACCACCACTTCTTCAGCCTCGCTTTACTCTCTCTCCCTCGCTGGATAGTTTCAGGAGGGAGCCTGAAAGGCCCTCTTATGGCCCTCTTATAATAAGAAGAGTCCTGCTGGATCAGGCCAATGGCCAGTTTAGTGTAGCATCCTATTCTCACAATGGCCAACCAGATGCCTATGTTTTGGAAAAATGGTGGGGTATAAATAAAGACAATAATAATAATAATAATAATATGGGAAGCTCACAGGCAGGACCTGAGCCATGCAGATGTTGCTGGACTCCAGCTCCCATCATCTCTGACCGGTAGCCATGCTGGCTGAGAGTGGTGGGAGCTGGCGTTCAACACAATCTGAAGAACCACAGATTCCCCATCCCTACTTTATTGCCTCTTCTCAGTTGATCTGCCCATCCCCATCTGTGGCAAGACAAGTAGCCCTTCACACCCTTTCCCCCAATTCCGTGCATTCACAGTTGAGTTCCTACTTCAACTTTGGTGATACCAGTCTTATTTTTAAAAGCAACTAGTCTTTACTGTTCATCCATTGTTTGAATCCAACAAGATTGCTGCCTCCCCTAAATGCACCAAGCATATAGCATATGGTTGACGTTCGACCTGTCCTAGATGGGGTTACACTCCCCCTAAAGGAACAGGTACGTAGTTTGGGGGTCTTATTAGATCCGCTCCTGTCACTTGAGGCTCAGGTAGCCTCGGTGGCACGGAATGCATTCTACCAGCTCCGGCTGGTAGCCCAACTACGACCCTATCTGAGCAAGGAGCATCTTGCCTCAGTTATCCATGCTATGGTAACCTCTAGATTGGACTACTGTAATGCACTCTACGTGGGGCTACCTATGAAGACGGTTCGGAAACTTCAGCTAGTGCAAAATGCTGCGGCCAGAGTTCTCACTGGGACAAAGAAATTTGACCATATAACACCTGTCCTGGCGCAGCTGCACTGGCTACCGATATGTTTCCGGGCCAGATTCAAAGTGTTGGTTCTTACCTATAAAGCCCTAAACAGCATTGGACCGCAATACCTGATGGAGCGCCTCTCTCGCTCTGTACCTACCCGTTCACTACACTCGACGTCGAAGGCCCTTCTCCGGGTCCCAACCCATAAAGAGGCCCGGAGATCAACAACTAGATCTAGGGCCTTCTCGGTGGTGGCCCCCGAACTATGGAATGCCCTCCCAGACGAGATACGCCTGGCGCCTTCTCTGTTATCTTTTCGGCGCCAGGTAAAAACTTACCTTTTCGCCCAAGCTTTTTAAATTTTGTAAATTTTTAAATATTTTAATTTAACATTCTAAACTTAATATGATCTTAATTTATAAATCTCAATGGCAATTTTATTAATGTTTTATAATTGTACTATATATATATATTTTTTCCACACTTGCTCATATTTTAATTGTGATTTTATTTGTTGTACACCGCCCTGAGAGCTTTCTGCTATAGGGCGGTCTAGAAATGTAATTAAATAAATAAATAAATAAATAGCATAGCATCTAGAAAACTATTGAAAGCCCATTAGAATAGAAATATTATTTGGAAAGCAAGAGCAAATTTTACTTTCTATGCAAACTGACATTTTAGGATAGCTGATTTTACTGTCTTTTATGTATGCACACCAGACCTTTTGATTTTAAGAACTCTAAAGTAGGAGGATATTCAGCATCCTTCTTACTTCAGCTGCCTCCTGCTGTCATGAGTTGAAAAATTCTTCTCTCTAACCCAGGTGTAGCCAACACAGTGGCCTCCAGTTCCTATCAGTCCTGGCCAGTGTGGACCATATTCACAGATGATGGGAGTTGTAGTCCACAACACCTTAGGGCACTACATTGGTACCCCTGCCCTGTGCAATAAGGAGAAGAGACGATCATGAGCAAGCCAATGACAGTCTTAAATGGAGTATTCACAGAAAAGCCCAAACATTTGAGCCCCAAACAGCTGAAGAGACTCATGTCTACATATACCTTTTTAAAAATGTTTATAACGTTGTTTTGTTTTAATGTATTTTAAGGTCTGTTTTTATGATGTGTTAAAATGTTTTTAGCACTTCTGTTTGCTGCCTTGGGCTCCTGCTGGGAGGAAGGGCGGGATATAAATCAAATAATAAATAAATATACCTTGGCCAGGATCCAATGCATGGCACTGGGGGCTTTGGACCTGGATTTCCCAAATAACAATCCTCTGTGCTGTTAGGCAAGCAGTATATGCTTTTAAAGCTTCACTCAGTTTCAGCATGGGTTGAAGTTCAAGGGTAGTTTGAGGGTTTTTTTTAATCCCACTGCATTTGAGTAAAGTTTGCTTGTTTAACAAAATTTATATACCACTTGATTGTAATGCAGCTTCCAAGTGGGTTACAAAAACCAAAAATTAAAATTATTGATAAAAGATATTTCACAACTGTTTGGATTCTGGCCCTGCAGTGATGCTGAACAGCAGAGAGATCTAGATACTGGAGAACTGCACTGAGCTGCTAGGGCAGTGATTCTCAAACGGTGCGCCCAGGCACACTGGTGCGCCCTAAGAGGGGGCTAGGTGTGCCTCAAATATTATGAAAGTATATTTTAAAAATGAGAAGAAACCCATTTGCATAGGGTAAGTAATAGTTTTCTATAGTTTATTTCTATTCATAGTTTAAAATATATTAAAATATTTTTAATTTTGTACACGAAGTGCACCAGAAAATTTTTATATGTTTTACAGTGCGCCGCGAACCAAAAAAGTTTGAGAACCACTGTGCTAGGGCAAGGATGGAGAACCTGCTGCCCTCTGGATGTTGTTGGACTCCAGCTCCCATCAACTCCAGCCAGAATGACTTAACAATCAGAGATGGTGGGAGCTGTAGTCCAAAAGCATCTGGAGAGCCCCACGTTCCCCATTCCCATGCTAGTGGTTTTTTAAGCCATAAATGGCGCAACTAACAATTTTACAATTATTTTTTATTTTACACCAATGAAGCCAACTTCATGCTACACTGTGACAAACAGAAGGTTTCTTTCTTTCTGTGTTTTAGCTTCTGCCTCTGAGAGTGTTGGGGAGCTTTCGGGGAGGACCCCAGACTGGATCTTTGAATCATGCACACAGCACAGAGCAGGGAAATGCCATAAAACCAATTGGGCGCTATCCAATTCCCATTAAGAAGGATTTGCCATATGATATAGTAGAACTCATGGAGGAAGTAGAAGTAAAGGTAAGAGTGTCCTATCAGGGGGGAAAAACCCTATCTCTCCAAAGAAACTTGAACTGCCGTTGTTTTTGGCTAGGTGTGTATGGGTGATTGGATTTCTGATAAAATTGATTACCTTAATTTGGTACACAAGGCGATAATCATTTTCACACCAGAAGTTACTGAGCTATGTGATTTATCATTGACTAGAAGTAGCAGCAGCGGTAGAGTAAGCAAAAGGATGTGAGCATACAATGGTTACAAGAAGGGTAAAGTTGGGCAGACAGCCAAGTCAGCTATGCCACTCCGCTGCTGTTCCGGGGGCAGTCGCTGCTTGGCCTGGGTGAGTGGTAAAGTCAAATGGCTGTACAAAAGCTTTGATTTGATGTAACCTGTGGCGTGCACTGCAGCCTGTCTCATTCAGGGAAACACAAATCTATATTGTGGATCTGCAAAATCATTAAGCTAAATATGGCAGATAAGCCATGTATGGTACCCTTCAGAGACACGATGATAAATCACCAGTTTTGCTACCTGCCTGGAACTGCAAGAACAATGAGGTGATTCAGCACCTGGCCGCCCACCTGGTGTGCTGTATTTGGCTTAGCGGGTCACAGCCTGCTATTCTGGAATGGGGAATGCTTGCTAGACATTATTATTTATGCTAGGTCACCCAATTTATTTATACTAGGTCACCCAATGTGTCCATTTTGCCCAGTGTGGTCTTATCTGAGTGATAGCACTTATTCAGAGTCCCAGGTCTTTCCCAGTATCTGCTTGCCTGATCCTTTTAAGTGGAGAGGCCACATATTGAGAATCTGGGACCTTCTGTGCGCAAAACATGTGCGCTGCTGCTGAGCAATAGCCCTTCCCCACTGCTAGGGTGATTGAGAAGGGGAGCCTTGACATCAGTCTGTGGCGTTCTAAGAATTGACGATTGTGCCATACAGGTATAACTGAGAATGGAAATTGTATTGGCACTGTATAGAATGTTCTCTTAATGGAAACGTTAAGGTCTCTGACTAGCTTTTTTTTTTTAACAGAGTGGTTTTTTGCCCAATGTGTTTAAGATGATGTCTCATCGACCAGCAGAATTTAGAGCATTCTTTGCTTATTACAATGCCATAATGAACAAGGAGACAGGTAAGAACAGAAACTGTGCTTGGTCTACAATCTGATGGAAACTCCTCTCCTAATATCACTGCCATTGAATTCCACCAGTGCTGCCGGTGGGTAGATGAGCATTATTACTGCAGGCCTTCCTTGATTCTATCAACAGAAATAAGTACCAGCCAATAATAACTTCCACTGGCTTTGAAATTGTTTTAAGATACTGCACTAGTCTTCTAATTTTTTTAAAAAAATCGCACTCCAGAATTGGAGCTTGCAATAAAGAGGTAATTGTCTAGACCTTTTCATTGTCTGAGCTGAATGCAGTATGCTAGTGGTTCTTAAACTCTGGTTTGGAGACCACTAATGACTGTTGGTGTATTTTCTGAGACCCCAATGAAAATAAGAGGAAATTCTTTTTGAAGTTTCCAGCACATGCTGCATAAACAAGGCACTTCATTGTAAAAGTTATAATTTAAAATGTTAATGTTCTTGTCTCTTCAGCAGTGCAAGTGGCTACAGCAGAGACTTCAAAGCCATCTTCCTCTCTTTTCAGACTACTATAATGTGATGGCACTAGATAATATGGCTTAGTATTTAAATATAAAAAGTGGATTTTTTCTCTGTTCTTCTTTGCATTTGCATGGTAATACTTGGTATGCACTGAAAAATCAGCACTCTGGCTATTGCAGTAAAGCAGTTACGGGTCAGATTCATAGCACCCATAAACTTAGATGCAGGATATGAAAGCATAGGTCCTGGGTCATGTGACTCAGTCCCAGGACCATTCTTGAAATATGACCCGCCCTTGGCATGTCTGTTCTTCCATAGGAAACCTAAGCAAGGCTGACAAAGAGCTCATTATTGTGGCTACTAGTGTTGTTAACAAGTGTCCATACTGTGTAATTGCACATGGCGCCTTACATCGGATATATTCCAAAAAACCAACACTGGCAGATCAGGTCAGTATCTGTGTCAATCTCATTAGTATTTTTTTTCTTGGTGCAGCAGATAACCACTTCAGAGGTTCTTAATTTTTCTTTGCTATTGGTCAGTTCCATACAGATACTTGGTAAAACTGTTTGCCAAACAGAGAATTGAATTAAGGGAATTGTATGAAGGGAAATTTGTTCTGGATTCAAATGCTTATTTTCCCAATAGGTAAATCACCCTGGCAAAATTTGCATAGCAGTTTTATTCTTTCTTGGGCACCACACTGGGAATATGATTGCAAGGCAAGCTAAAATACTTTTAAATTGGTATTTATTATAGGTCATGTTGAAAGATTACTGGAGGCATAAGAAAGAACCTGGAATTATTATTCCTTGTATTCTGTATTATACAAAACTGTGGACTTGATAGGTTTATATTGCATTGCAAGAACCTGGATACTTTGCAACTGGGTTAGAGTATTTACAGGCCTTATGAAGCAGTTAAAAAGGGTAGTTACCCAAAGGCTTAGAACTGTGTAAGAGAGGGAATTTTGGCAGGTGCTAATTCTCATTCCACAAAGCTGAGAACTTCCCTCTTCTGTAGAAGTGGCAAAGATATGGGAGTCCTTTACTCCTTTGCATTCCCCTGTTTGGTATCCAGCAGCAATTCATTGTGGTTCACATTCAAGGTCACTCCCTAATCCTTCTTTTCAGCCCTCGCTCTATTGGTCACTGACTTGATGCTGCCTGTAAATTTGGTCATCTACTCGGGTCAGTGATTGGCCATAGCTGGACCTAACTGTTGTGTCCATAATTTCTTGCGGCTTTGCTTTTGTGCAGGTCACAGTGAACTGGAAAATGGCTGACCTAAGTGATCGGGAGCAGGCCATGCTTGAGTTTGCGCTTGCCATCTGTCAAGCAGATACCATCACTGAAGAGCACTTTCAGAAGCTGGAGGCACACGGATTTGACCGAGAAGATGCCTGGGACATAGGCAGTATTTCAGCCTTTTTTGCCATGTCAAATCGCATAGCTCACTTCACAGATATGCATCCAAACCCAGAATTCTACACTATGGGAAGAATACCAAGAGAGAAAGAGAAGGCCAAATCCTCCTAACAATGTTTGATGGCTCCCAGATCTTTGCAAGGACGTTGAGTTCCTGACACTGAGTCCAAGCTTGGCTATTACTTGGTGACAAGTACAAGATCAAAATGGGCAGATATTGGATATCATGAGAAATGAAATTTTCCATTGTATATGACTTTTGAGAGGTTTTCTAGTAGGGTCTCCACTGAAATAAGGTACTCTGGAGACATGGCGAGATTGGACATTTGCCGCTCAATTTCTTTTTATTGTAATCAGTAATATACAGTGATTTCTTAATAACTGCAGGGTTAATGCTTTCATCATATCTATTATTTCTATTAAACCTATTTGGCCAAGCATGTATCTACTACAGCAGATCTTTTTCATGAGCAAAGTTGGAAATAGTTTTTATTGAGACACTGGAAAAGATCATGAGGAAAGTCTTCTGTCTCTTTTCCTCTACCAGTATAAAATTACTGCTCTGTTCTCCTTGCAAAATCTTCTCAGGAGCATTTCCATCTAAGTTATATCAACCTATAAAAATGTGAAAGTTTTTCTAAGGTCTGCATTGCACAGCTCTGCTAAATAACTTTGAAGTTTGTTTCCTTAACTCTTACAAGAAAAGGGGAACAACTAACCAATTTTATGAAGGAACATGCTCCTTGTCTCATATGTTGTCATTTTAATCCTAGTTGTCAAAAAAAGCTTTTTGTGTGTGGAAAGAATATACTTTGAACTGTTGTCTCCACATCTGCTTTAACCCTAACTTGCTCAAATTACCAGTTGGGTTAGGTAGAGGAGACTGTGGTGCCTGCCCATTGTACATGGGTACAGGAGACTTCAGAGCTACCTGCAGGCAGGTATTGTCCAAAATGCATTCACTCACATCCATTCATTCACAGCCCCATATCTTGTTGCATTTTTCATCAAATATCACTAAAATGGAGTTGAACCTCACTTAGTTCTTTCCCCTACGTACATGAGAGATTATTTAAGGGCAGAGGGGCAATGATGCAGCCTGGTCGGCCTCACTGGCACTCTGGATTAACTGACTGGATATCCTAGAAGAGAATCTGCTGCAATATACACCTGGAATCAGACTGGGCTTTTTCAGCAGACACATCACCGTGGAAAGGGTGCCCTGAAGTAGAAACTCTAACCAATACTGATCTAGAGAGATGGGCTTAATAAGAGATTCAGCATCTAACAGTGGGGTGTAGGCACCATGAAATCACTGAATGTTGTTGGCTTTTCTTGAACACCCTGAGGATCAGCACTTCCCTTATAATTTGCAATGCTTGTATAACTTGTCGTGCCATGAATAAAGTATCTTTGCATATCACACGGTGGTGTCTGTTTTCTGATCTACCAACGGGCTGCAGTTCAGTGGTAGAGTACCTGCTTTTCATGGAGAAGGTCCCCAGTTCAATCCTCATTATTTCGAGGAAGGGCTGGGAAATGCTCCTTTCTGAAACTGCAGAGAACTGCTGCCAGTCATTGTAGAATGGGGCAGGCAAATGGTCTATCTGGATCTGCTGGTAGAACTCTAGATGATTTGCAGTAGATTGGCAAAGTTCTCTGACTTCCAATGGTTTAACGGCAGTAACAAAATGACTACTTTCCTGTCCCAAGTTACATTAGTGAAATCAAGAAATCTTGGGTAACCAGAAATGTATGTTTATGTGGAAGGACTGTGAGTTCTTTTCAGTTCTGATACTCAAATTCCTGGGTTCAGAATTCTTAAATTTCAGACATAAGCATGGGTAGAATGTAAGTACATTTGCACCAGGCTCTGGTTAGTGGATCTCGGGATTCTAATAAAAATTATAAGTAGATCCTACAATTGAAATCTGCCCATCATTAGTGTAGACAGTACTGGGTTAAATGGACTGATGGGGCTGACTTGGCAGAAGGCAGCTTCTTCCTATGAAGTGTCTGTTCTAAGCATTTAAGAAGCTGATGGTATGTGAACTCTTAAAGGAGGAGTGTGTGTGTGTGTGTGTGTGTGCTATGTGACCCTATGAATTGGCAGCCTCCAATAGCATCTGTTATAAACCACCCTGTTCAGATCTTGTAAGTTCAGGTCTGTGGCTTCCTTTATGGAATCAATCCATCTCTTGTTTGGCCCTCCTCTTTTTCTACTCCCTTCTGTTTTTCCCAGCATTGTCTTTCTCATGAATCATGTCTTCTCATTATGTGTCCAAATTATGATAACCTCAGTTTCATCATTTTAGCACCTTGCAATAAAGGGTTTTGGCTGCAGTAAGGCTTGTACACCCATCCACCCAGGCTTCCAGCAAGAGCACCTTATCACAATTACCAGTTGCTCTCTGAAAGTGCAATCTGACCCAGAGCTTGGAACGTTCACTGTGAAAGGAAATTAATTCAAGTTCATCATGTCCAAAAAAGAACTAATTCCAGTTCATGTTCATCCTTTTACAAAATGAACTAGTTTGGTTCATGTTCAGTTCACAGCTCAATTCAAGTTCATCTGAATGGTCCTCAGCAGTTTCCCCCCAGCATTCACAATGTTACAAACTGCTAGGCTGAAGCATAAAATGTACTTATGAACACTGAGAAAACATCAACACACGCACACAGTGGAATGTGGGTCATTTAATTTCTTTTTCCCAACAATTATAATCTTTGAGCTTAAAAGGCCCAAAGAGTTTTAAGTGTTAAAAAAAAAGAGAGACTGGAAGATGAAGTAGAAATCTATCAAAGTTCTACCCTAAGACTTAATTCACATTAAGTTCATCTAGTAATTACAGGAACTACTTTTAGGTGTAGTTCAATGAACTAATTGAGTGAGCTTCATTAAATGAAGCTTCCTCATTCCAAGCACTGATTTGGCCTGCGTGCTAGTACGCTATTTAAATCCCACTGAGTGTTTGTTACATGTATATTCCGTCTTTCCTCCTAAGGAGCCTGAAGTAACATGCATGGCTCTCTCTCTCTACTTCCTCACAAGAACCCTGTAAGGTAAATTAGGCTGAGAGATAATGACTGGCCCAAGATCAACCAGTGAGCTTCATGGCTGAGTGGGAATTTGAACACTGAGGGACTTGCTTCTAAGGCTGCACGCACATTATACCTTTAAAGTATGTCCCCTCCCATAAAAAAATCCTGGGAACTGTAGTTTTGTTAAGGTGCTGGGAACTGTATCTCTGCAAGGGGTAAATTGCAGTTCCCAGGATTTTTGGGTGTGTGTGCTTTAAATGTGCTTTAAAGGAATGGTATGTACGTATCCTAAGTATGCACATTTATGATAGCTTTGGTGGTTCTGCTATCATTGGCTGCTCTTCTCCCCTTATGACCCAATTAGCTTCTCTCTTTTGGGGAGCATGGCCGTGGTGTCAAAATGTGAGTGGGCTGCTATGGGAGACTTTGTCCAGCTGTTGCCTGCTTTGGATCGCTGGGTAGAAGATCCTCCCAGCCTTGTTTGCTCTCTTCCTTGTTCCTTCCCAGAGCAGTGCAAAGAACACACCATGATGATGAGGTGACTTTTACCAGCAGACTCCTGCAGCTCTGCTGTCGGGGTTCCGTTTCCATGAGTATCACAGAGTTAATGCAAAAGACCCTCTGTTAGGTTTCTTTGCTGTCGAAGTAGTGCCACCGTGCAGCATGTGCACCTTGAAGGATGGCAGCCGTGTTTGAGAAGGGGGCGTTTCTTCTTGGGGCAGCCTTCCCATTGGTTCTTTGTGCCTTTGCCTGACTCTAGCGTGTTTGTGTTCTAGCTGTGTACCTTTGTTGTTGTTATGTGTCTTCAAGTCGATTACAACTTACGGTGACCCTATGAATCAGCGACCTCCAATAGCATCTGTCATGAGTCACCCTGTTCAGACCTTGTAAGTTCAGGTCTGTGGCTTCCTTTATGGAATCAGCCCATCTCTAATTTGGCCTTCCTCTTTTTCTACTCCCTGCTGTTTTACCCAGCATTATTGTCTTTTCTAGTGAATCATGTCTTCTCGTTATATGTCCAAAGTATGATAACCTCAGTTTAATCATTTTAGCTTCTAATGGTAGTGCTGGTTTAATTTGTTCTAACACCCAATTATTTGTCTTTTTCGCAGTCCATGGTATGCGCAAAGATCTCCTCCAGCACCACATTTCAAATGAGCTGATTTTTCTCTTATCCGCGTATTTCACTGTCCAACTTTCACATCCATACATAGAGATCGGGAATACTATCGTCTCAATGATCCTGCCTTTAGTGTTCAGTGATACTTCTTTGCATTTCAGGACTTTTTCTAGCTCTCTCATAGCTGCCCTCCCCAGTCCTAGCCTCCTTCTGATTTCTTGACTATTGTCTCCATTTTGGTTAATGACTGTGTCGAGGTATTGATAATCTTTGACAAGTTCAATGTCCTTGTTGTCACTTTTAAAGTTACATAAATCTTCTGTTGTCATTACTTTAGTCTTTTTGATGTTCAGATATAGTCCTGCTTTTGCGCTTTCCTCTTTAACTTTCATCAGCATTCATTTCAAATCATTACTGGTTCCTGCTAGTAGTATGGTATCGTCTGCATATCTTAAATTATTGATATTTCTCCCTCCAATTTTCACACCTCCTTCATCTTGGTCCAATCCTGCTTTCCATATGATATGTTCTGCATATAGATTAAACAAATAGGGTGATAAAATACACCCTTGTCTCACACCCTTTCTGATTGAGAACCAGTCGGTTTCTCCATATTCTGTCCTTACAGTAGCTTCTTGTCCAGAGTATATGTTGTGCATCAGGACAATCAGATGCTGTGGCATCCCCATTTCTTTTAAAGCATTCCATAGTTTTTCATGATCTACACAGTCAAAGGCTTTGCTATAATCTGTAAAGCACAGGGTGATTTCCTTCTAAAATTCCTTGCTCCATTCCATTATCCAATGTATGTTTGTGAAATGAACTCCGGTGCCTCTTGCCTTTCTAAATCCAGCTTGGACATCTGGCATTCCTTGCTCCGTATATGGTAAGAGCCTTTGTTGTAGAATCTTGAGGATTACTTTACTTGCATGGGATATTACGGCAATAGTTTAGTAATTACTGCATTCCCTGGGATCCCCTTTCTTTGGAATTGGGATGTATATTGAACGCTTCCAGTTTGTCGGCCATTGTTTAGTTTTCCATATTTGTTGAAACATTTTTGTCAAAGTTTGGTCAGATTCAGTCACTGTTGACTTAACAGCCCCAATCCTATGTTTGGAATAATTCTCAATGTACCTGGGGTACTGGCAGTGTGGCTTCTGCAGACTGCAAAGTCTCTGAGCAGCACTCCACCCCTCACTGCCCCTTTTGTCCTGAAGTGGTGAGAGTGGTCATGTTTTTTGCCTCTTTGAAGAAATACACAGTGTTAATGAAGGGTGTTGGAAGAGCAACTCTGTTCTCCATATACACTTTCAGCTCACTGTGCTTCTCATGGCTCAGACAGGCACCTGAGCTGCTGAACCAGAAGAAAAAGGGAACCAACCAAGGCTAAACTAGGGTAAAAAGTAGAGCAGTGTTCCCCACCATCCTCCTTTAAGTCTATTATATGAAAAAACAAACAGCAGAAATAGAGATTTGTGTGCAGCAGGCAGCAGAATAGATTTCAGAATTCCAGTGGCAAGTGACTTATACATTGGGAAGCGGGGAGGGAGGATCTGGGGAATGGAAGAGAAAGAGTGTTGGTGCTCTGGCAGGGAGGATATGTAGACCTATTACCCAATATAAGGAGAGGGTAGCCCTGTTAGTTTGTTGCAGCAAACACTAAGGAGCTACAAGACTAATTAAATGATTATGGAATAGGTTGCTGGACTTCCTATGCTTTTGGGCATCTGATGAAGTGGACTGTAGTCCATGAATGCCTCTGCCATAATACATTTCTTAAGTCTCATTGTTGTCCAAACTTCCAAGTTAACAATGGAAACTGTGCAGAGGTTGAGAACTTTATGGGAGCCTCTGGTGGTAACAACCACTTTTCCAGCCCTGCTCTCATCTCTCTCTCTCCCTTGCTGGATGGTTTGAGGAGGGAGGCTGAGAGGCCCTCTTATGCCCCTCTTATAATAAGAGTCCTGCTGGATCAGGCCAATGGTCAATTTAGTGTAGCATTCTGTCCTCACAATAGCCAACCAGATGCCTATGGGAAGCTCACAGGCAGGACATGAGCACAAGAGCGCTCTAACCTTTTGGTTCCCAGCAACTTGTATTCATACTGCCTCTGACAGTGGAGGTAGAATGTAGCCATTGTGGCTGGAAGCCATTGATAGCCTCCATTAATGTATCTAATCCTCTTTTAAAGCCATGCAGGTTGGTGACTGTCACTGCCTCTACTAGGAGCAAATTATGTTGTTTAATTATGCACTGATTGAAAAAATGCTTTCTTCTGAATTATGCTGGTGTGGTTACTGCTCCCAGTCCACACACTCAAGCAGCCGCCACCACTGCACACAGGAAGTTGTGGTGTTAAGGATCCAGTGTGTTTGCAGGTTAAAGAGATGGTTGCTGGTGGATTGGGGAGCTCAGAAGGTGGAATAAGTTTAGAACCAGGATCTGAGTTCAAAAAAATATCAGAAAGACTGGTCTGAAACCACGCCCACCCACAGATGTCTCCTCTTTGGGGAGGGGGTCAGGCAGTACAGCCAATGTCAACATTCAGGGCATATCTGGGCCATGGAATAAGCTGAACAAAATTATTTGACTTTGCTGCACTCTTTATTTTAAATGTGGATATTGTAGAGTTGCCACCTCCTGTTCTTCCACCTCCTGTTAAAGCTTTAACAGCAGCCTGACAAATAGAAACTGAACCAATACTTACCATCATTCCATTACTTAAACATTTCAAAACAGGAAAAGAGAACTTTGCTAAGTGCCTTTGTATGTGAAAGAGAAAGTATGCCCCAGAGCAAGACCATTAAAAAATAGTAGTGCTTTCTTCCAAATATGAACATGCAATCCCAGTGAAGTAAAAATTGTGGTTTTAAAATACTGTATGTTATTGATGCTTGTTAAAGGCCATGGTGCTATCTATGCAAACCTGTTTGCAGGTTCTATAAGCAACGGGCATCCAAATAATCTGAAGTTAAGGTACAGACTTTTATTACGGGTATGGGTCAGGAAGGGACTATGGAAAGAATTTCACTAATTGGGTCTTCGGTAACTAACAGTGCAAGGAGATTTCAACAAAAATTGAGTTCTGTATTTGCTGGTCTAAGTGAAATGAATCATTTTCCCCTCCCTCTGACTGCACAAGCATCAGTTTCATTGCAAAAGGATAGTGAGATTTTTACATAGGCAATAAGTTCATTTTATCAGGTTGCTTTGTTGCAGGGAAGAGGAATCAGTTGCTGTGCAGATGCTGTTGGGCCTCCATCAGTCCCAGTGAGCTTGGTCAATGGTGCAGGATTATGGAAGCAGGAGTCCAACAACATTTGGGGAGTCACAGGTTCCCCATCCCTGTACTAGAGGGTTTTCTTCAGGCCATAAACTGCAGAGTTCATCATTTCACAAATACATTTTGGACACTGATGATGCCAACTTCACACAGTACTAAGAAAAACGGGACAGCTCTTCCATTCTGTGTTATAGCTTCTGCCTCCTGGTGTGTTGGGGACATTTTGGGGGAGACTCAGACCTGTAGCCTTGAACCACGCATACAGCACAGAAGGAAATACCACTAACTCAAACAGGCACTTTTCAATACTCAATCAGAACATTTGCCAAACAATATAGGGGAACTCGTGAAGGGAGAAGAAGCAAAGGTAAGACTCATTGGAATCACCTTATGAGATGACTGAGTACCAGTGGCAGCCCAGCTGGTCAGCTATGTTTGGTTTAGTGCACCAGATCTGCTATATTGGAACAAGGAACACTTGCTAGTCTTTATTAAAAAGCTGCCTTATACCAGCTCAGCCAATTTGTCCATCTTTCCCAATATGGTCTACTCTGACTGTTGGCAGCTCTACAGGGTCTCAGGCAGAAGGTCTTCCCAGTATCTGCTAACCTGATCCTTTTAAGTGGATATGCCAGGGATTGAAAATCTGGGATCTTCTGTGCAAGGCATGTGCTGCACCACTGAGCTATGGCCCTTTGCTACTGCTCGGATGATTGAGAGGGGGAGACTTGGCATCAGTCTGCAGTGTTTCAGTGACTAACCCATAGCTAACATACCGTACAGGTATATCTGAGAAATGAATTGGCACTGTATAGAATCATCCCTTAATGGCAATATGCAGGTGTCTGACTAGTTTTTTTCTTAATTCTCAAACAGCGTGTTTTTTTGCCCAACGTGTATAAGATTATGTCTCATCGCCTTGCAGAACTTCGAGCATTTCTCGCTTATTACAATGCCACCGTAAACAAGGAGACGGGTAAGAACAAAAACTGTACTTGATCTATAATCTGATGGAAACGCCTATCCTGATATCACTATCATGAACTACCAGTGGTAATTTTATTATCATTTCATTCTATCATTTCATTTTTATACCAGCCTTCACAAAAAGAAAAACTAGAAGAATTCACACCAAAATAAACAATGAAATGCAAAACACTAGGGCTATGGATTGGCTGTGTGTGTACTCTGCATTGCAAGGCAAATCAGCATCATTTGGGGAGGTTTCTCACATTTTCAAATTGGATTACATCATTAGCAAGATGTCTGAAGGTGAACCAGGGACTCCTTAATCTTCCAAGGGGCTCTGGGGCTTCAGTTCTCCAAAACTACAGACATCCCCCCAATCTAACTCTCAGAAATGAAACCAAGCTGACTGGGGAAATGCCCAGAGCTTGAGCAGGGAGACAGGTGAGGTGGGGATCTTTTGCTCTGGCAGACAGGTCTTTTTAATCACAAAGAAATATTTCCCCAGGGCACTCCAATCACAGTGATTTGAGGGATTAAAAACTGTCTTAATTTTTCACATGGATTTATGCCTATGCAACTCAATGGGCAGATGTCCACTGTACCCCAAAATTCTGGGTGTGATGTTCACCCCAACCATAGAACTTTGGGGTAACAGGGTTCTTGCTGGGGGGTTACATTTTCCCCGCCTTAGTCTTTCCTGAGGATTTTTCAACAACCCAAACAAATCTCTCTTTCCCAGGTAGAAGAGGCTGTATCTCCAAAATCCATGGGGGAGGCAGAAGCTCACCCCCTGCCAATAACCTTTGGGTGTAACAGGGTCATTGCTAGGACAATGAAATTTCTCCATCCCAGACTTTCCTAGAGATCTGTGCTCTTTTTTCCCTACTTCATCCTCTATTATTCCTCTTGTACTCACCTTGTGGGAGAATCACTGCAGACTTCATCCCATCAAAAGAGGAGACCATGCTTGCAAATTGCATTCAATTCTGGCAGAAAATCAAAAAGTTACAGACTTTTCCTTTTCTAAAGTAAAGTGTTAAGGGTTCCCTGCATAAAAACCCCTTGATGTATCTGCATACAATTTGGCAAGCTTAATCCAGGCTGGAGGGCCTTCTGTGTTTGTAAATTTCATCTACTTTGGCCAAAAGGGGAAAATGTCATAGCTGCATTTAGATTCTCCATTATTGGGAACAGAGAGCTTCATTTTCTATTGGGCACCTTGGAACTTGGAGAGTGTAAAGAGACTGTTTTTGTCAGTTAAGCAAGCCAGATGAATTGGGGTTTTTAGAGAGTGAGGAAGACAGTTGCTGGTTGAGAGTAGGTTAATACTGAAACATTGAGAGTTCAGGGAAAGATGAAGAATTGTAACATTGTAACCATCATGCTTATGTGCTGTTATACATGCTTGTCCTAAACAAACGCTTGTCCTAAATACATGCTCTGTGGGTAGGTAGGAGGCGACGAGGAGGAGGTGGAGAGCGAGACGAGGTGGACTGGAGAAAACAATTGTTTAAAAAAATGGATGGTGGTAGTGAAGAATGGAGTGGGGGGGGGGGAAGGAGCCGGAGGGCAAGAGCGTGTGTCTGTGTGTGAATACTCTGTTTGCACTTGGCACACAAAGTGGCCTCCACCACCCTCTCTGGCTACTGTGCTGCATTTGCAGTATTTTAACTTTTTTGCATCTCAGGGGAAAATGTTTGCTTGGGTGAGTGTCTCTTACTTGGTGGCAGGGCAGGGTCCGGGAGGTGGTTGACTGAGAGAGATTATGCTTGCTGGCTGGGGGGGTGGGGGTTGCACTTGGTTTGACATGCAAAGATCTGAGTAGTGGCCTCTCCCTCCCTCCCCACCCCCCTTACCAGTGGAGACACCATCATGGCTATCTTATGGATAAAAAGAATTATTCTACTACCTCTGTATGTGTGTGTTTATTTCCAATGTTGTTTTATGCTACCAACACCCTTCACAAACTACACTTCCCAAGATTCTTTGGGGGAAGCCATGGCTGTTTAAAGTGGAATAATAGTGGGATGAATGTATAGCGTGAATGTGGCCTTTGTGTGTGCCTGTGTGTGTTTCACTTCTGTGCTATTTTATGCAGCAAATAACCACTTAAGATTTTGATTCTGAACTTGTTTCCTTGCCACTGGACAGGTCCAGGCAGAAGCTTGGGATTTACCTATGTGAAATAGCTTGCAGAATAGGGAAATGAATGAATTGTATGAAGGGAACCTTGTCCTGAATTTTAATACTAGTTCATGAAAATTACTCTGGTGAAATCTGTATAGTAGTTTTATTTTTTCTTAGGCACCGTCCTGGGAATATGATTGCAAGTCAGTCTAAACATATGTACAATCAATAGTAATTTAAAAGAAGCATTGAAAGACTACTGAACAAGGCCTAATAAAAATTATGGAACAGTAATTCAGATTTATACAAACTATGATTCATTTATACCAGTCTTCCCCAACCTGGTGCCCTCCAAATGTTTTGGACTGGAACTTCCATCATCTCTGGGCATTGGCCATGCTAGATGGACTTAATGGGAAATGGAGTCAACATCTAAAGAGCTATATCTATATTACAATCTGTATTACAAGAAGCAAGATACTCTACAACTGGATGAATGCATTTAAAAGCCTTATATAGCAGCTAAAAAGAACCATTACCCAAATATCCCCTAGGCTTAGAATTGTATGGAAGAGGGCATTTTGACAGGTGCAGGTTGGCATGTCATCATGCCACAAGGCTGAGAAATTGCACTTGGTAAAAAAAATCCATTTTTGGTGCAAGTATCAAAGGTCTTGGAGCCCTATACTCCTTTGTATCACCCTGTGCAGAATCTGGCAGCAATGCATTGTGGTTCATATTCAAGATGACTCCCTAATCCTTCTGTTGAGCCTTCACTGTATTTGTCACTGACCTGATGCTGCATATATATTTGGTCTAAAGGGCTCCACGCTTAGCCATAGCTGAACCCAACTGTTGTGTCCATAATTTACTTGGCTTTGCTTTTATGCAGGTAGAAGTGAACTAGAAAATGGCTGACCAGTAGTAACGCAACCGAAGCTCTGCTCACGGCCGGAGTTCGATTCCAACGAAAGGAGGAAGTCGAATCTCCAGTAAAAGGGGTCGAGGTCCACTCAGCCTTCCAGCCATCCATGGTCAGTAAAATGAGTACCCAGCATATGCTGGGGAGGGGGGTAAAGAAAGGCCGGGGACGGAACTGGCAATCCCACCCCATATATACGGTCTGCCTAGTGAATGTCGCAAGACGTCACCCTAAGAGTCGGAAACAACTCGCACTACAAGTGCGGGACACCTTTACCTTTTTAAGTGACCGGAAGCAGGCCATACTTGAGTTTGCACTCGCCATCTGTCAAGCAGATACCATCACTGAAGAGCACTTTCAGAAGCTGGAGGCACACGGATTTGACCGAGAAGATGTCTGGGACATAGGCACCATTACAGCCTTTTTTGCCATGTCAAATCGCATAGCTCAGTTCACAGGTATGCATCCAAACCCAGAATACTACACCATAGGAAGAATACCAAGAGAGAAAGAGAAGGCTAAATCCTCCTAACAAGGCTTGATGGCACCAAATCTTTGCAAGGATATTAGGCTCCGAAGGATAAGGTCAAAGTTCTCTAATTAGTCAGTGGTGGGCACAAGGTAAAAATGGCAGGCAAAGATTGCAGTGAGAAGGGAAACAAATTTAACTTTCTATTGTACAAGATCTCCGAAGAGCTTATCATTTCCTCGGTAATTTCTACTGTACTAGTCTTCTAAATCTTCTCAGGAGCATTTGTATGTACACAATCGGAAACTCAAACCTTAAAGACATGAAAGGTTTTTGAAGTGTGGCATTCCAGAGCCCTGCTAAAAAACCTTAACTCTCTAAATGTTTCCTTAACACTTGTAAGAAAAGGTCAACAGGCCACCATTTTTATGGAGGAATGTGCTCCCTGTGTCATACATATTGATTTTCACTCGTGGAAATTTTCTTCAATAAATAATATATATTTGAGCTTTTGTTTCCATGCCTGCCTTAACCCTGTCTTGTTTGAATGCTCAGTTACTATAGCTGGATGATTTGCTAGATTCAATTTATCAGTTAGGTTAGCTAGGTGGGACTGTCCATTGTACACAGGTATGGGAGACCTCAGAGCTATCTGCAGGCAGGTACTATGTCCAAAATACTTGCCAATCTCCCCCAAGTTGGCGAGGCTTTAACATCAATACGAAATCGAGCCTTCAGTGTCATCAGCCCACTTCTCTGGAATGCTCTACCAACAGAGATCAGCAGGCGCCTTCTGTTTTAACTTTTAAGTGCCTGCAGAAAACCTTTCTGTTTCACCAGGCTTATGCAGGCAATTAAGAACATGCTTTTTTCATGATTGACTTTTTTTTTGCATTTTATTTTTTTTTAAAAAAATATCTATGGTGGTTGTTGTTTTAAACATGTTGTAAACTACTATGAAGTTTTTAACAAAATAGCGGTCTACAAATATTTTTATAAATAAATAATAAATAAAAATATTTCATTCGCTCATTGACAATCCCAGATCTTGGTGCATTTTTCAACATCATAGCTAAAATGGAACTGAGCATTAGTCCTGTTTGCTACATAGATTAGAGGCTCAGTAATCTAGTAGAGTCAAAATTAACAAGATGACTAAAACTGACAGATGAATGGATGCATATGGCCTATATATCTTCCAGTAAGTCAATATTCAACCCCAGTGTGCAAGTAAGCAAGACTTCCATTTCTGCATGTTTTGTGAAATACTTTAGTGGTTACATTCCATTTTACAGACTGGTAAATAAAAATAGGTATCATGTAACAAATGTGCTTTCTAAATCCTCTCAAAACAGTTTACTCCTCTTGTTTACTCCTGCAGCCAGGTGACAATCTGTATTGATCTAATTAGTATCTAGCAAGGAGCAAACAAGCTCTGGGCTAAGTGGGGCTTGATAGCTGGGTGCATGAAGAAAGTGTTTGCTTTCTGGAAGCCTAAAAACCTCTGTAATGGGTTTGGGGCTAAAGGTATCCTTGCCCTGAACTCACTGCAGAGAATAAAGCACCTTAGATACAGGAGACTTCCAAGGAGTCCCAGGAAGAACTCTCTGGTCCTGGTCTCAGCTTTCCGAAGTTCCCCTCATATTCTGGCTGAAGAATTTAGGAAAACAGTGAGATTCAAACAGAAGAGAATTTGCTCCCTGTTCTGGAAACAACAACTAAAGTGTCTCTCTTTACTTTGTGAAGGAAACTAGTTATGCTTTTAAAAAGTGCCTCTATCACCATGTGCAGAGTGTCACCTGTTCAGTGCATTGTTTTTTAAAACCACGTATCTACCAGCCACTGCCTCTCAGCCTCAGAGGAAGGCAATGGTAAACCACCTCTGAATACCGCTTACCATGGAAAAAACCCCTATTCATAGGGTCACCATAAATTGGGATCGATTTGAAGGCAGCCCATTTCTATTTCCAAAGGGGACCCAAGGAAAATACTGTCATTCTTTCCCCGATTTTACATCTTGTGTTGGAAACTGGCCATGAAATTATAATCTGCCTCGGATTGTGAAATTTTGGCTAGTTTCTCTAAAAACCCAACTTGCAGTTATGCATACTTACCTGGGAGTAGGCCCCCACCAGCACAATGAGTGTTACTGCTGAGTAAATATGCATAGACTCCCAACTGTAACAAAATATTCACTCTTGAGCCCCAGTTACTGAAATACAGAAAAGAACATTACATAACAACAAATATCTTTTTCCACGTTATAAAGATTTTTTTACAATTGATTTATTAAATTCAAATAAAGTTGAAAATACAGGCAACAGAAAAAAACGCCAAATAGCAAAACAAGATAATTCCTCAGACTATAGGCATTCTTTATTCCTCCATCACCCTTTTTCTAGGGGTGAGAAAGCATAGCGGGCTGGCCAGACTGCAAAGGAGGGGGCGTGGCCTTTAGAAGAGGCTTTAAAATGCGGCCTACTCAACGCGTCTTACCTGGTGGGAAAGAAATCCTGGCGGCTCTCTCGTGCTGGGTTCGAGGTTCTGGCCGGCGCCGTTTCAGGAACGCTCACCGCACCGGAAGTGGGGGGAGGTGGTGGCGGCCGGAGGGCGTGAGAGAGGAATGCTGCTGCCGGTGGCGGCAGAGCCGGGGTCGGGATGAGCTGCAGGAGACGCTGGGGCCCTACCCCACAGCGGCCACCTTGGGGCGAGGGAGACCAATCGCCGCCGCCACCACCAACGTCGCCCCGCCGGGTATTGTCACCGAGGCCTCCCCCGGACACCTCCGTCTCCTCCTCCGCACCAGTTTCTGTGCCCGGGGGGAGCCTGTTCGCCTGGGTGCGCGGGCGGCGCCTGGGCCATGGGGGCCGCTGCGTGGAGCCGGCGAGGGACACGTTCCGGGCTATGACTGGGCTGTATGGCGCCATCCAGCCCGCCGACTCGGTTTCCCCTATCCCTCGCACGCACGGTGCCGTCTTCAATCTGGAATACTCCCCTGGCGGGTAAGGTGAAAGGAAAGGGGGAGGGAACGGTGCGAGGGGGAGACAAGTGTGTAGATCTCGGGAACCGCGACGCTCGTCACTGCCCGTCTCCTTGGGATTGTTATAAGTCACAGTGTTCGATAGATATCGAGATATCGATATTTCTTATTCTTATCTTTATCCTTCTTCTCCCACCCACCCGGTCCCTTAAGTATGGGTCGACCTGGTGTTGAAACTTGAAACCCTGAACCTGCTTACCGACTTTCATTTCCATATTTCAATCATTTTTGGAAATATTGCATTACAATGTAGATTGCATGTTTATGCCTCCTGTGCCTGTTTGTGAAACTGTTGGGGAAACGGCAGTTGGGTAATTGGCCCCACAAGACTTGTGAAATGTATGCCAACACGAAAGTAGAAATGCAGTATTCATAAACTACATGAGGGCTGATAACACGATGTTGACCTACATTCATATGAAAAAAAAAGATGGGATTTGTTTTATCAACTGATTTGTAAATCCATCTTCATTTCAGTCCTATTTCAACTAGAGATATATTGAACTTGTACCTTTCAGCAGTTTTCTGTTATTTCACCCAGTTTTCACCATAGAAACGTGATGCGAGCCTTAATATCTCTAATTTTCCTATCCATAAATACATTTCTTCCCAATCTAAACTTCAGTGCTTATTGTGTGTTATTTAGTAACAGGAACATATACTGTTCCAGTTCAGACCATTGGTCTAACTATCTAACTTAGTGTTGTCTATACCAGGAGTGGGGAACTCCCTCCTCCATGAAGGGTTGTTGACTCATGGGAGAAGTGAATTGGATGCCTGAGATAACCAGTGGGTGGAGTCATCTCTTCTCTGCGACTCTCCCTTCGCATTCTTCATCCCCCTCCACTAATGATGCTTGGCAAAACCTGATCCTAATGCTAAGTCCATTAACATAGCAACTGGTGGGTCATTCAGCTTTGCAAGTAGACTTTCTGAGTTTTATGGAACAAGCCACAGTGTCATCATCCCCCACTTGATCCTGGTGCCATTTATCACATGTGGGACAAGATCTCTGTTGCATGTGGTTGATTAGGGGAAGAGAATTGGATGCTCAAGTAGGTAGGAGCAGCAGCATAACCCACAGCCTTGCATGAGAAGCGAGACCAAGGTCACATCTGCAGCATATGTTAAAGCACTCTTATGCCACTTTAACCGTCATGGTTTTGCCCAAAGAAGCCTGGGAACTGTAGTTTGTCGCAAAGCTACAATTTCCAACACCCTTAATGAGCCTAGGATTTTTTGGGGGAAGCTGCAACTGCTAAAATGGTGGAAATATACTTCAAATGTATACTGGGCTCCTGCTAGGAGGAAGGGCGGGTTATAAATTAAATAATAAATAAAATGTATGGTGTGGACAGGACCCATGGTGCTGCAACCCTCCACTGGGAAACTTGCGCCTGTCTTTCGAGTGTGCTCAGTAGCAAAGAAAAGCAGCTACTCTCCAAGAGGACTGGCATGACTGGCTGTCTGCCACGTGAGTGAGCCCCTGCTGGACTTGGCAACTTCACTCAGCAACTCCCACTGAAGTGCCATGTCTTCTGATTACCTACAGTCACACACTTAGAAAAGGAGGAAGAGTTGAAACTAGGCCTGGAAAGTGGAACTGGAGATGGTGTTGCCCGCAAAGCCTGCCCCACAAGCTGGCAAAGTGAAAGGACCGGGCCTGGACTGCAGTGGCAAAAGAGGTGCTGCTGCAGAAGGCCTGTGAACAAGAGCCAGCACCATGGCCGGATTGAAGGGGCAAGCTAGTGAATTACAAGAGACAAGCCTCCACCTTCCCCATCCAGCTCGGGGCCAGGTCTGTGCCTGTTGGATGTGTGGAGCCAGTTCAGCAGGCACATAAATCAAGAAAGTGTCTTTGGGAAGTGGCTCCCAACACTTTCCCTCAGTTCCCCCCCCCCCTGAAGCAGCTACTGTGGAAAAAAGGGAAATTCCATGTTTGGATCCATTAGGAAAAGAAAAAAAATAAAGCTGCCATTACAATATCTTTATACACATGAAATTAATTGTTTGTTTGTTTATTAAATTTATATCCTGCCCTTTCTCCCAGTAGGAGCCCAGGGCAGCAAATGCACATCCATGGTGTGACTGCACTTGGAATAATGTATACCTCAAAAAGGATATTGTAGAGCTGGAAAAGGGGCATAAAAGGGCAATTGATATGAACAGGGAGCTGAAGTAACTTCCCTATGAGAAAAGCTTACAACGTTTGGGGCTTTATAGCTTAGGAAAAAAATACTGGGAGATGATAGATAAAGTGTCAAATTATGCATGGAATTGAGAAATTGGATAGGGAGGTTATTCTTCATATCAAAATTAGAATCGGGGAATGATCTAGTGAGGCTGAATGATAAAAGATTCAGGACAGACAAGAGGAAGTACTACAGATTCAGTACTGTATTTAATTATGCGCTATTACAAGATGTGATGATGGCCAGAACGTATATGGATTTAAAAATGGATTAGACAAATTCATGAAGGATGAAGCAATTGTGCCTACTAGTTATGATGACTGTTCTACTTCAGGATTAGCGGCTGCAGGCCTCTCATTACTGGTCACTGGGTGGAGAGGGCTAATGCTGTCCTGTGTTGCTTATGGACTTCCTGCAGGCATCTGGTTGGCTATTATGGAAAACAGGATGTGGGACTAGATAGGCATTGATCTGATCTGCAGGGCTCTTGTGTTCTTAAGAGATAAGGGTAGTCTGGAGGGACAGGAGCAGACGTCTAGCATCCAGAGAGCTGAAGGGCATTGTAGGCTGGATGACATTTGGCTGTGGACTGCATCTTATCCTTTGGACAGGACTTCCCACCCCTAGTCTACACTGACTGGTAGCAGTTCTCTATATTTCAGACATGGAATATACAGTGCCTTGCAATAGTAATCAGACCCCTGACCCATGCTCTCATATTACTGAATTACAAATGGTACATTGTAATTTTGTTCTGTATGATATTTTATTTTGAAACACTGAAACTCAAAATCAATTATTGGAAGATGACATTGGTTTTATGTTGGGAAATGTTTGTAAGAAACAAACTGAAACATGTTGCTTGCATAAGTATTCCACCCCTGTACTGTGGGAGCTCCCAGTTTACACAGATGAAAGAAATTACCCTATCGAGGACACCATTACCTTACCATTGACCTCCACCAGTGAACCATTAAAGTTGCTGTCACATTGTCAGGATAAAAACCCCACTGTTGAAGGATCATTGGTCAGGCTGTGGATCAGAAGGAACATGAAGACCAAAGAGCATTCTACAGAAGTGAGAGAGAATGTAATACAAATGCATAGATTAGGAAAAGGGTACAAACTAATCTCCAAGTGTTTGGATATCCCAGTGAGAACAGTTCGATCAATAATAGGAAGTGAAAGCTGCATCACACCACTAAGGAAATGCCAAGAAAAGGTCGTCCCTCAAAACTCAGTGCTCATACAAGAAGAGGACTTGTGAGGGGAACCACAGAGAGGCCAACAATCACTTTGAAGGAACTACAGGGTTCAGTGGCTGGGAGTGGAGTAATGGTGCACCAGTCAACCATATCAAGAGCTCTGCATAAGACTGGCCTGTATGGGAGGGTGGCAAAAAAGAAGCCGTTAATCAAAAAGGACCATTTGAAAGCACATCTGGAGTTTGCCAGAAAGCATGAGAGTGCCCCAGCTGTGATGTGGGAAAAGGTTTTGTGGTCAGATGAGACCAAGATAGAGCTTTTTGGCCAAAACTCAAAGCACTGTGTGTGGTGCAAACCTAACACTGTCCATGCCTCAAGACACACCATCCCTACAGTGAGGTATGGTGGTGGCAGCACCATGCTGTGGGGATGCTTCTCATCAGCAGAGACTGGGCATCTTGTTAAAATCAAAGGAAGAATGGATGGAGCCCAATACAGGGAAATACTGCAAGAGAACCTGCTTCAGTCCACTAAAAAACTGAGCTTGGGAGGAAATTCATTTTTCAGCAGGACAATGATCCCAAGCACAAGGCCAAAGCAACGCTGGAGTGGCTCAAGAACAAAAAGGTGAATGTCCTACAGTAGCCCAGTCAAAGTCCTGATCTCAATCCCATTAAGAATCTGTGGCGCTCTTTGAAAATTGCAGTCCACAAGCGATGTCCAACCAACCTGAATGACCTGGAGCAAATGGGCCAAAATCCCTCTGACATTGTGTGCAAAGTTGGTACATACCTACCCCAAAAGACTTAAAGCTTTTATTGCAGCAAAAGGTGGCTCTACCAAATATTAATGTGTGAGGGTTGAATACTTCTGCAAGCAACATGTTTCAGTTTTTTATGTTTCTTACAGACATTTCCCATATAAAACCAATGTCACCTTACAATAATTGATTTTGAGTTTCAGTGTTTCAAAATAAAATATCATACAGAATGAAATTACAATGTACCATTTGTAATCCAGTATTATGAGAGCAGTAGGGGTCTGAGTACTTTTGCAAGGCACTGTATATGCTTCTCTACAGTGTCTGCACCAAAGTGAAGAAAATTAACATAATAAGCTTATTTGCATTAAAATAACATAGGCTTTCCGGTTTTGCAGAATTTGATTTATTTAAGTGCAGAATACCACCTGAATCTAAGAGGCTCCCATTGTTTGAAGTATACGTCCTAGACAACTGAGTACCATTCAACATTACTAGTTACACTGTTTTTACTACCTCTTGCCTCTTCATCAGGGAAGAAAGTCCACATAATAACGTTGCATAAATTCAGAAAAAAATTGTGCATGTTAGCAGTGTATGTCCAATCCCTTATTTGCAATGTCACATGAAACACTTTGTTGAGAGATAGCACGCCAATCTGATTTCTAATTGTGTAAAAGTAAATAATTTATTTGTTTGATTCTTTGATACAATACAATACTCAAGTACATTAATCTATTCTCTTTGTCTAATGTCAGTGAGCTGTGCTGCATAGCTAAATGTATACCATTACCATGGCACTGGAATAGACTTTGAAAAACTTACTCCTGATATGGGCAGTCAGTCCTATTACAGCCAGTAGATGCTCTGCAATCTTTAGGATCTCAGCCTCTTTCAAAGATCCATTAAATACCATATTTTTATCATTCTGCTCACAAAGCTAATATGCAAGGCTGTGTGCTGTCATTCAGGATTAGTGACAGTTCATCTATAGATAGGGGCTTTGAGACTGCTTGGAACACAGATGGATAACTGTCTTCCTGTCTCAGGTTGTTTCATGTTCTTGGCGAAGTACAGGCATACATTTTGTTCTTGCCTCTAGCTTACAGTTGCCAGAACAAAATGGAGTCCACTCGTGCTAATACAGCAACATCTCTTCTACTGCCTAAGTGGTGCTTTGATTGCCACTTAATTTTTTACCTTTTTGTTGTGGAACATTGAGACATATAGAAAATTTGCCATTTGTATGAATATGCCACATTTCCCCTGGTTTCTTAAGTCAAAGGTGAACTAAGACATTGCAACCATGTATTTAGACTTATTGGTCAAAGGCCTGTGACCCACATTATACTATTGATATTGCTCTTCTTTAGATATTTATACAAAGTGCAATAATATTTTAATTGGAATTGAAGGCTAAGGATAGGGCGTGAAGGGTGCTGCATTGCTAATGTCTATTATATCATTTTTAAACTAGTTTGAACTTTTTCAGCTACATGTGTGTATGGTTTTAATATTGGAAATAGTTTAATCTTATTTTAATGTAGACTTTGTATGTTTTTAATTATATGTATTTTTTATCTGGAAGCCGCCATGAGTTCCAGTTTTGGAAAAATGGCGGGGTATAAATAAAGATGATGATCATGATCATGATCATGATCATGATCATGATGATCATGATGATTTAAATGTTGAAAGCTTAACTGTGGGATCTCCCAGTTCAGGCATTCAGCTGTCCTTTTGGTGTGGAGAACTGGGGAGGTGGAATGGTGAAATGGTGCAACCACAGGGCCTGTTAATGACCCCCCCCCCAATCATCAGTGGAGGACATATACAAATAGTTACGTGAGACAGCCCAAAGGCTTACAGGGTAGGGAGATAATGAAATATGCATACGCAAAGATTGATTGACTGATTGATATCCCTCCCTTCTTCCCAGTAGGAGTCCAGGGCAGCAGTACATGCCAATTTTAAAAAGTAGCTATGATTTTAGTGCAGGGCAAGGAAATATCTGCTCCTAGAAGCATGTGGATGTATGCCTGAGTCCTGCAGAGAGAGCAGGAAAGGACCCTCATTCTTTGTCTTTGCTATCAGATGATGCTATTTAGCTCTGTTGTGCCAGCTGCTCTTTGTGTTACGATTGTTTGTTAGTTATGTGCACCAGCAGTGAGATTTGGTACAGACCCAATTTAGCACTTCAGAAGACAGTCCACCTAAATCCAAGGTGCTTCATAAGCTTTCTGATTAGGCTCAAGGTCCATCTGTGTCCACTCTGTCTTGTCCTCGTTCACTTAGACTATTAAAAAAGCTACTGCAAATTTTTATCTTTTTAACAGTGATGGATGAGATTTCCAGTCATAGTAGCACCTCCTAAATGGATAAAGCTTTTCAAATTACAAGAAAATACCTGCAGGGGCTTTGTGCTAGACACTGAGGAAAAGAAAACTTCTATCACTTCTCAATTTGAGGGCAGAATTGGTTTCAGATATGAAACCTGCCAAATTGCAGAAGGGTAGCTGCTGTGGTTTCCCCACAAGGGCAGCCCCCTCGCTGGATCGTCACTTTGTAGTGGTGAGTTGGCTTGCGTGTTCCAATGAACCCTGTGAGCGATGCCGTCGGGAGTCATGTACTCCCAGCAGTACCCATGGCGGTAAGGTCAAGGGAGATGAACCAGACAAAGAACGATCCAAGAAAATCCTCAATGGCAGAACAGGCAGAGGATAACAATGTGTATGTTGCAATGGTTGTGAAGGAGGATGAAGGCTGCAGCAGATAAAAGACTTCCAGTCGTTGTGGTATCCATGCTATTAGATACAAGCCTTTTTCTGTCAAGATTGTGTGTTGATCGTCGTGCGCCGATCTCCCCACATAAAACAAATTCACGCACAGGTGTCTTCCAACCAAACCAAAAGTCCCATGGTGATTGGCGAATGGCAATGGGGGCAGGACTGTGAAATCCGGAAGCCCCTAGTCATGGACCGGCACATGGGCGGTGGATACAGACTCAGTTGTCCTGGTTCAAGGACCAAGGCAGTTGAGCAGTTCGGCAGCTGTATCCATTACAGAGCAGTCCTATTCAGGATCCACTCTGCTCACCTCGTATGGGGAGGGGGCTAGAAAAGGTGCCCTAAACATAGTCTGCTTCATCTCTCTCCGACTGGATCACCACGTCCAGTGGGGTCACTATTTAGCGGTCGCAAAAGACAAATGAACTTTGGAACGTGGAATATACTGACATTGCTGTACAATACAGATAGTGAACATCCTGAACGCAGGACTGCCATCATTGCGAGGGAGTTGAGACGTTTTAATATTGACATAGCAGCACTCCAAGAAACTCGAGGAGCAGGAGAGGGACAATTGAAGGAAGAAAAAGGAGGTTACACCTTCTTCTGGAAAGGACTGCCTGAACAAGAACGACGAATACATGGAGTAGGCTTTGCTATTAAAAATGATCTTGTGAAGCTCTTGTCAGAAGTTCCTACTGGCATTAATGAACAACTCTCAACTCTCCGATTAAAACTCGCCAAAAACCAGCAGGCAACTATTAGATGCTGATGAAGACATCAAGGAAAATTTTTATACCCAGCTGGACACCATCTTATCAGAGATACCTAAGGAGGATTATTCTCCTGGGCGATTTCAATGCAAGATGGGCATGATTTTGATTTATGGCCAGAAACCATTGGGAAAGAAGGAGTTGGCAACAACAGCCTGAATGGAATTCTACTTCTGACTAAATGTGCAGAGCATAATCATGTTATTACAAACACTCTTTCGCCAGAAAGATAAATTTAAAACATCATGGAAGCACCCTCTGTCGAAGCACTGGCATCTCCTGGATTACGTAATTGTTAATTGTCTGTGCCAGAGATCATCGTGATGTACTCCTCACTAGGGCCATGACGAGTGCTGATGACTGCTGGACAGATCACCAATTAATTCGATCCACTATGGCCATTCATATTGTTCCTCAACGTAGGCTCCAAGGAAGAAAACCAAGGCGTAAAATGAGCATCCACGCCCTTCAAGATCCTATTAAGTGAGCTTGCTTTCAAACAACTCTCAAGAAACGTCTACCTATGGAACTTCCTGGAAACGTTGAGGAACACTGGATTAAACTGAAGACTTCCATTATTGCAGCATGTGAACAAACTATTGGATACCAAACTAAGAAACATCAGGACTGGTTTGATGAGATTGATAGTGAGATTGAACATATCATTGACAAGAAAAGGAAAGCCTTCCAGATATGGCAAAAAGACATTAACTGTGCTGCTAAGAAAAAATCTATGCCGGTGCAAAGGCTGAGGTCCAAGGAAGAACTAGAGAACTTAAGAATGCCTGGTGGATAAAGAAAGCTCAAGAAATCCAGCATTTGGCAGATGCTCATAATGCACAAGGCTTTTTTAATGCCACAAAGGCCATCTACAGACCAACAAATTATGGTACAAATTCCTTACGTTCAATAGATGGTACCAAACATCTAAATGACAGTCTATTGCACTGCGTTGGAAAGAGCATTACCATGACCTCCTTAATCGTAACTCTATTATGGCTGATGAGGTCTTCTCGCATATCCCGCAACAACAAATTAGAGATGAGCTTGCAGTATCCCCTAATTTGGATGAAGTCAGTAAAGCCATTAATCAAATGAAGAATAACAAAGCTAGTGGACCTGATGGGATTCCTGCTGAAGTCTTTAAAGAAGGTGGGCCTGAACTTACACAACAACTTCATAAGCTCATCAAAAAAAATCTGGATGAAGGAGGAGATCCTGGAAGACTTTAGGGATGCCATAATTATTACTCTTTTCAAGAAGGGTGATAGAACAGATTATGGGAACTACCGAGGCATCTCTCTTCTTGCTACCACAGGTAAAATCCTTGCAAGGATCCTCGCAAATCGCCTCCTACCTATCTCAGAAGACATCCTCCCTGAATCCCAAATTGGTTTCCGCCCTTCCAGGGGAACAGTGGACATGATCTTCATTGCGCAACAGCTTCAAGAAAAATGCAGGGAGCAAAACCGACCTCTGTATATGGCGTTTATTGATCTGACTTTGATACTGTAAATCGAACTGCTCTCTGGACCATCCTTCTGAAAATTGGATGCCCTGATAAATTTGTGAATATTTTGCGACTCCTCCATGACAACATGACGGCAACAATTTTGGATAACAATGGCTCTCAAAGTGATCCATTCAAAGTGGGATCAGGCATCAAACAGGGATGTGTCATTGCTCCGACCTTATTTGCTACTTTCATCACCATGATTCTACACCTTGTTGAGGGGGAACTTCCCACTGGCGTGGAAATCACATATCGAACAGATGGAAAGCTTTTTCATCTCAGTAGGCTGAAAGCAAAAAGTAAGGTAATTACAACCTCTGTCATAAAACTTCAATATGCCAATGATAACATAGTCTCCACATATTCAGAGGAAGATCTTCAAACTATCCTAAATGTCTTTGCAGAAGCATATGAAAAGCTTGGCCTCTCGCTTAACATCAAAAAAACCAAAGTGCTTCATCAGCAAGTGCGAACCAATCCCTCTGTAGCACCATCAATCCACCTTAATGGTGCGACGCTGGAGAATGTCGATCACTTTTCTTATCTTGGCAGCCATCTCTCTGTAAAAGCTGACATCGACGCTGAAATTCAGCATCGTCTGAGCTCTGCGAGTGCCGCATTCTCCCGAATGAAGCGTAGAGTGTTCGAGGATCAGGATATTCGCAGGGAGACCAAAATGCTTATTTACAAAGCCATTGTACTACCGACCTTACTGTACACCTGTGAAACATGGACCATATATAAACGCCACTCCCAACTTCTTGAAAGATTCCACCAACGCTGCCTCCGGAAAATTCTGCAAATTACTTGGGCAGATAGGCAGACTAATGTTAGCGTATTGGAAGAAGCAAAGACCACCAGTGTTGAAACAATGATCCTGCAACATCAACTTTGCTGGACCGGCCATGTTGTTCGAATGCCTGATCACCATCTTCCAAAGCAGCTACTTTACTCCCAACTTAAGGATGGAAAACGGAATATCGGTGGACAGCAAAAGAGGTTTAAAGATGTTCTCAAAGCTAATATAAAAAAATGTAACATAAGCATCGAGAACTGGGAAGCCTTGGCCCATGAGCGTCCCAATTGGAGGTCGGCCATTATCAAAGGCGCTATGGACTTTGAAGAAGCAGGAGTACAGGGCAAAAGGGACAAACGAGCTAAGCGGAAGTCACATCAAGCAAATCCTCATCGTGACCATCTTCCATCTGGAAACCTATGTCCTCACTGTGGAAGGCTGCGTGGATCCAGAATTGGCCTCCACAGTCACTTACGGACTCACCGTTAAAGACCTTATCTTGGAAGACAATCTTACTTGGCCATGAGTGATCACCAATGAATGACAAGGGCAGCCATTACAATTTTGATGTGGGGGTCACTTCATCTCCCCTAGTGTTTTGTGGGCAATTGGTCTAAAATTTACAGACGTGAGAATGGTGCCCCTGGGAAAGAAATTTGCCATATTGTAGACAAATACGTTCAGGGACTTCTGTGCTAAGCACCTTTTAAAGTTGATTTTGAGAATCATTCCTTCTGATTACAAGGCTTGACTTGTCAGTCACGGTGGTGCTATTTTTTTCACTCTCGGGCATCCCCCTATCCTGGCATTATTCCTTATATGGTAAGCTTAGAGACGCTAGTTTTGCCTTTAGTAGACACTTGTCTGCATCATTTTTTTGACATCTGAATTACTGAGGTGCCATGAGATGCTATAGGGCCCCCCGCTTTGCCTTGTGCCACCTCATACCAGGTCCCATTTTGTCTCTGAGAAGCCCTAAATCTCTCCAAGGCTCAGGATTTGGGATTCGTCTAAATCTGACGCATACCCCTATTGTTGTTTATTCATTTACCTGTTTTGATTTGTTAATGAATAATTGTTTTAAATATATTACTGTACTCAATCTGAAATAGGTCAGGTTATAAATATTTTCATTAATAAATAAAAAGGCAGGCTGCCACCTACACAAGAACACTCTTGGTTTCATGGAACGTTTGACTGTAGTTACATAACATGTGATCAGTTGATGTTATCTAATTAATTGATTCAGGTCTCATTATATTGAAGCAAATGAGAGAAAATGGATTTGGCTCTATTTAGAAAACCCAGTGCACAGAAATTTTGTACGCCATTCCATGGAACTACTCTGTCTTTGGACCCATTATTCTTGTTTCGGTTCTCTCTCTCGCTCTCTGTACACCTTTAAAGAGGGAAACCACTCTCTTTTTTCTTTTTTCTTTCTTTAGCAGATGTCAGTGAGAGGGTGTTGAGTTTCTTTGTGCGTAATAGCCTTTCTTTTGTTCTTTCCTATCCAGGTCAGTGCTCACTGTTGCTTGTGAACAGACAAAAGTCCTGCTTTTTGATCCCATATCTTCAAAGCACATCAAAACTCTCTCTGAAGCTCACGAGGACTGTGTAAATAATATCAGGTTAGTCTGCTGGGAAATGAAAACCAGTTGCAGATCTTTCAAAATCCAGTACTTGTTTTGTTTAAACTCTGAAAGCATTGATGTGCATGTCTCATGCTGTAGTGACAACCAAATCAGCCCTATCTTTCTTTTTGCTCCCATCAATTAGAAACTTGATTTGTTGTGCTAATTTTCATTTTTTGCTGCAGCCCAAGCCATAACTCAAAGCGCTGTTGCCCATTCACACCTACAGAAAACTGAGGCAGACCCTGTTTGCACAGTCCACCCCTGAATTCTATTTCTGGAATGAAGCTAGTTTGTGGTGGAATGTAGAGAACTGCCTTCTTAATGTACAAATGGGACCTACCATAAAATATTGTGTGCCTGCCGGCCAGATAACCCCTTTCCTAAAATACTCTATTCCGCCACCATCATGTTGCCATTCTCCCTCTCCTGCCTGCCTGCCACGACAGACGTTCAGTGGTCTGTGGCCACTTCACATGTTTAGTTATCATTGGATTTTTTGTTTGTTTGTTTGGTACCTTCTGCAAATGTTGGGGTTCCCTCCCTCTTGGACAGGCATTCAGATAATGATTTCTCTATTAGTATAGGATTGGTATTATTTCCAGTATTAGTGCAACAAGTACTGCTCCCATAATGGCCGTATACCATCAAGAAATGCCTATCTTTCCTCTTGACTGCATCATAACTCCATTCACACAAAATACTTGCCCTCAAGAGTGTAGCAAATATGATTGTACTTGGATAGAACATTCCTGTGGCCCCAGAATAAGAATCGCTCCTTATCTCAAAGACTAACAAATGTTTTATGGCATAAGCTTTTGAGTTCTTTGTAAGGTGCCACCCTGGGCTCTTACTGGGAGGAAGGGAGGGATATAACTCAAATAATAAATAAATAAATAAATAAGGCGCTTTGTTGTTTTGCTGTGACATAGCTACCCTCTGGAAAGTGTTCCTATGACCAAGAAGTTGGAGATGTGCATGTCTCTGCTAATGAGTGCTCTCATATCAAGTATCGCCGTCCTGCAGAGGTTCTTGGAGATAATGACTCTCCCTGTTTAAGCTACTTAAGTATTGTGGCTTTTGGCTCAATATCCAGCGATTATCAGGATGAACTAGTATCACTCTGAGGGAATTAATAGTGGGATGTGACCATAGGCAAAAGAAATAAGAACATAACATAAGCCTAAGAAGAGCTCTGCTGGATCTGACCAAAGGCCCATCTAGTTTAGCATCCTGTTCTCATATTGACTCGCCAGATGCCTTTGGGTAGTCTCCAAGCAGGCCTGAGCAATTAAAAGACTGAACTGAGAATACTGAGACTATACAAATTCTGCACTAATGAATTACGGAGACAAATAAAATGTTTTCTGGTTAGTTTTACTTAGTGCATAAATTTCTGAGCATGTGTGTTAATCACAAATGCATTTAATTCTATACATGTATATTTCCCTGAATTCATTCTAAAGGAGTGAAAGATCTTTGCTTTCTGTTTATTTCCCTAAAAAGAAACCGTATACAGAGATGCTAAGCAACCAAAACTCAAATATGACTGAAATATATCTGAACCAACACCTTCCTAAAACACTGTCATTATTAGTTGATGTAGTTGGGCTGGATCCAGACTAAGTGAGTTGAGTCCCATTGAAATCAGTGTGAAAAGTTAATTATTACTTGGTTCCCACTGAAATCAATAGGACTTAAGTTCAGCAAATTTAGTCTGGTTCCAGCCAGTTGTCCTAGCCTAGGTGGGCAACCAAAGGGCTGCATAGGCTGTCCAACTCTTTCTCCCATACACATACCCACTCCAGCCCACCATTTGGATGCTACCTTAGGCCCCATGTTCTGTGGGTTGACTTCTGGACTGGCTTCTGCTACCATTGGAGAAACAGAAGAGCACACATAGGCCAACCAGAGAGTGTCGTGGCTAGAGCATCTGCCTGACGATCTCTGTTAATGTTCTGTTTGTAGCAGCAGCTCCATCATGGCGCTGCAGTAAAGGGGAGATGCTGGGGGCGCATTGGCTGCACAAAGTGAAATGTTCATTTGTTTTCAGTACTTTCAGTGCATGGATGGGGCTGTAGAGTAGGGGGGTTGCATGGAGAGGAGAGCAGAGTCTTATGTAAAATTCACTAGGGTAACAAAAGTGTAGAAGAATAGATGGGGGCAAGAGGGACTTGAAAGTAACCTTTTGAGTGATAAAAATAACTGATGTGATGGATGGGTTGAGATTGATGTCACAGAGACAGAATTAGAAGTTGAGAGAATGATGGAAAAGAAGATCAGTGGATGAATGGGGTGCTTTTGTGTATATTTGTGAATGAATGGAGAGAGGGAGAGAGGGAGATGTGGCCTGCACACTATTTATTTTGGTCCCACCTACCACCAGTATGTTTCCCCGAGGGAATGTGACCGTCATCTTCACAAATATTGCCCACTTCTGCCCTAGTTGGAGTGATTATGGTGAGATCATTGCTCAGTGGTAGAACACGTGCTGTGTGTGCAGAAGGCTCCAGGCTTGATCCTCAGCATAGGGAGAGTTGGGGAAGATTCATATCTGAAATGCTGGAGAGTTTCTGCTGATTGGTATAGATAATATTAATCGAGATGGACTGATGGTCTGACTTGGAACACAGGAAGCTGCCTTATACCAACTATTTTGTGGCCTCATTTGTAGTTTTTTTCTTTTTCCCTGCCCTTCCCTCTGTACGCTCCTTCACCCATCCTCAACTGCAGTTATCAATTTGTCCCCTCCACCACCAAATTTGCTACTTAAGAGCAACAAGTGTTTTTAATTTTTTGTGTGTGTCTTCCCTAAAGATGCGCAGAAGTTTCCTCATTTTGCATTGCTCATTGCAGCAGAGAATAGCATGATATTCTATTGAAATCTTGCATTTTTGAAGCTCTGCAATAGATGAGTGTTGAAGGGATGGTGAAAGTAATCCAAACATAGGAATGCATTTTGGCAACCTTCCAAATCTCTGTTTTGTTTCTTAAACTGCTAACTCGCAAATGCTCACCTCCAACCCAACAATGTCTGTCTGTGTTTCTGTATTGACATGTTTTGAACATAGTATCCTGATATTTTTCCGTGTATCTTGCTGTCATTTGAGTGTTGCTTTTTGGTGGCTGATTTAGGGAGGTTTGTTATGAATCCCAAGTATGAAACTCTCTCCTACCACTTTATTTGTAGATTTCTTGATAACAGACTGTTTGCAACTTGCTCTGATGACACTACCATAGCACTTTGGGATCTGAGGAAGCTAGATACAAAAGTGTGCACTTTACATGGTCACACCAGCTGGGTAAAGAACATTGAATACGACACTAATACAAGATTGTTGGTAACATCGGGATTTGATGGAAATGTTATCATTTGGGATACCAACAGGTAAACAAATTTGGCATTGATGTCTGTCTTCATATGGAAATGTTGATGAGAATGTATGCCTATTGATCTGAAATAGCTTTATTCTGTACCTTATGTCTAAAATTGCTTCCCTTTGTATGCTTCAAAGTTGCACAAACTTGGTGCATAGGCTAAATCAAACAAATGCTATGTGTGTAGAAAAAAGGGTTGGGTCAAAGTCCCCCCCCCCCGAGTACACAGTAAGCCAACACGTCCCCCTTAATATAATATAACTGATATAACTCTGGTTTCACTTTATAGACATGAACATGAGCATGTCCAGTTGAAGCAAACCTTGATCTTTCTAAAGTGTGAGAGGGAGTTTAAATGCTTAGTTACAATCCTATGTACTTAAGCAGTCCTATGGCTTGAGGTAGTAATGAGTTAATTACTACTACACAGTATTGTGACTATTAAACCTCAAAATTTGGAACAATGAACATATGAAAGAGAAGGAAGGAAGGAATAAAAGGCCATTTGAACTGTGATTTGGCCTCAACAGACTTCCAGTATTCACACCAAAACATCCAGTGTAGCTGGATATGGAAGTGCAAAATTTCCTGGCTCAAATGGCCTTGCCTTGTAAGCAGAGCCATTGCAAGGTCCCCAGTTCCCACAGCTGCTGTTAATTGGGAGCTTGGGTATAGCTGAACTCCAGTCAGTAATGCAGTCTGGCTTTGGCCAAGGTGAATGTCTCTCTCCCTATGCGTGTCACAACTGAGACACTGTTTCTACAGCCTGTAAAAGGCAGCAAAGGCCTGCTGTTGCTTAGAACCTGTGAAGTAGATGTCTTTGGCTGTGAGCTGCTACCAGGCTAAAGCTGTTTCTGTATCCATGTCACCTGCCCAAGCTGATCCACTACTGTCAAACTTTGAATGGAAAGGTGACTCAGTGGGACCAGCCCTATCTCTTTCTCATATTGTCTGAAGTGGAAGGGGGGGAGGTAAGAGGAGCATTATATTAATATTAAGATAAATGTCACTTTAAACGTAAGGCTGAGAACTGGAGTTCTTAAAACTAGAAGATGATAGTGGATGAGGTTTAAGGTGTCTCTTTCCCCAGGTGCACAGAAGATGGTTGTCCTCACAAGAAGTTCTTTCACACCCGCTTTCTCATGCGTATGAGGTTGACACCAGACTGTTCTAAAATGTTGATCTCAACCTCTTCTGGGTATCTCCTGATCTTGCACGATCTTGACTTAACCAAATCCTTAGAGGTTGTCAGCTATCCCATTTTAAGAGCTAGGAGAACAACATCCAGTTCAGGTAAGACCTTGGGTTTTAATATATTTCTGTCATATCTACTGTTCATTGACCTAACAAGAGACAGCTAGTGTGGATGAGCAGTGCTGTGCATAATGAATTCTCCAACCTTTCTGTAATGACTTGTCAACTTCAAATCCTCTACATGCTGCAGAGGATTCTGGGGAATGTTCTAGGGCTTATGCTCACAGTTCATGTATAGTCCTTGCTGTGACTCCCCCCATTGCCTCATGTGAACTGAATGTGCTCTGTGGCTGCTGCATTTGGGGAAGGAACGTTGGTAGTGGTGTGAGCAAGATGCCTTTCAGGGAAGGTTCACCATTGCTGATCTACTCATTGAAGAACCCTGATCAGCTTCCGGAAGCCCAGGGCTCCTGGGAACAGGATGTAAACCTTTGCTTTAAAGAGGTTTGTACATTTTTAAAAACTTCTGTTCCTTTCCTCATCTACGGCTAGGGCAAGTAACCATTTTAATATAAACTATTATCAACCATAGAATATAAATGACAAACTTAAATAGTGTGTTCCCTCCCCCCAGAAAACCCTTCAGTTAGTTCCCTGGGCTCTCACATTAGCAGACCTCCACAGTGAAGTGTTGAGAGTGAGATGGAGTGGCTGGACGATATTGTTTATATATGTTTGGTTTTATATGGGACTGCTTTCTCCTTCCCAGATCTGGGATCTGCCACATCATCCAGTCCTAGGAGTGCTGGGTCACCATGTCATCAGAGTGACACAATCCCACTGTCTGAGAAACATATGGTACGAGCCACCCAGCGAGAAGGTGCGTTAAAACAAATTGTTTTATTTAAAAAACAAGGATGTCCCAGAAACTGAAAACTGTCTCCTACGTTCAGGTTCAAGAAAGTTAATCCAGCCTTGCATATTCACTTGAGCTAATTGACTGGTTCATATCTGCGTGGTTACGATGAGTGAAGAGTCAGACAACTGACTTGCCATGTGTAGATAATCCATATACACATTGCAATTTACTAGTCCCCCATTCATGTCATGATGCTTATGGTCCATCATTTCCTGTGGTTATTGAGCAGAGTGGGGAATGAATGGTGGTAGTGACAGTGATACTTTCTATCCCCATAGGTGGATCTCCACGCAATAGTCTTGAGGTTTTAACCCCGGAAGTTCCTGGAGAGAGAGATCGGGGAAATTGCATTACATCACTGCAGCTCCATCCCAAGGGATGGGCTACGCTTCTTCGGTGCTCAAGTAACACTGATGACCAAGAGGTAAGTGGGGTGGGTGTGGTTAGCACATGTATGCTGACCATTTTCTTTTCTTGAAGATAAAATTGAGTTCTCTTGCATTAAAAGTATACCTGGGGTGGGAGTGAAGCATCATTCCATTGATAAATTAATAGAAAGATGGGATTTGGTGTTTTCCCCCCTCTCTAGTATAGCTAGGCCATTCTGTGTATCCAGCTCTGATTTTGAACGATAACATTTGCCACATATCCCAACTGGGTGCATATTGTGTATACTCAGTTTGGACGTTTATGATAAAGACAAGCATTTGGTTTGCTATGTTGTCTCCATCTCTGAAGCTGCTTTCATGTCCTGCTGTGTGAAATAGCTGAGGGATGCAGGTATTCCCATGCTGCCTGCTTTGATTTGATTAGAAGGCAGCTCAGGATAAACAGAAGGAGGCACTTTACACATTGCATAATTAACAAAATTCACTACCATAAGATGTGGCTGGCTTTAAAAGTGCTTCTTAACCTTTTAGGACCCACCTATAAGCGTAACTTTTTGGGACCTAGTTGTCAACTAACTCTACTTTGAGCTCTACTTTCCCATTCTGCAACAGAAAATGTAAGAATATCCTGTCAGTAGTCTTACAGTTCTGCAGAAAATTTCAACCAGGGGACAAAGGTGTGCTGCAGCGTGGGTTTGGAAGTTGTGCATACTTGTGTGTTTTATTATTACAAACCATTGTAATCCGCTTTGAAATTCATTCAACTGAAAATTTGGATATACATCTTCAAAAGGATGGAATAATAAAATGTAAGCATGGCATGGAGGCAGGGAGTAAGCCTGTCTCTTAAAGAGGGTGTGCAGCAGTAATAGTGTGCTGTCAGACTGGTGTGAAAGAAAATCTCTGGAAATGGAAACCAGTCCTTCAGTGTGGGACCCAGGCCTGCCCAGGAACACGAGGACACACCTCTGCGTTGGATTTGCAGTTTGCAAAGCACTGCATTAGATAAAATTTGTGGAGCATAGGTCTTTGGTTATGATAGCTGAATAGAGCCTTAATATCAGGGGTAGAGAAACTTGGACTCAACTCTCATGAGCCCCAGCCTGTGTGGACAATGCTCAGAGATGATGGGAGTTGTAGTCCAGCAATATCTGGAGGGCCACCAGTTCCCCACCCCTGCTCTATATCCATAGAGGGTATACTTCTGAATACCACATACAGGTGATAAACAGTACTCAAGGGCAGTTCTGATAGGAAAATTTGCATAGGCAACTGAATAGCCACTTCTGGAATGCTAGATGAGTTCTTGCTATAATCCAGAAAGGCATTATTTCTTGCCTCCTCATAGATGGCTATATCTTTCTGCGCACATGTGTAAGGTTAACTGGTAGTTAATGTAGATTAATTTTATTTCCCCTCTCCCCTTGCTGTAGTGGACTTGTGTCTATGAATTCCAAGAAGGAACTCCAGTACGGCCAGTTTCTCCTCGCTGTTCCCTCCGATTGACTCATTGCATTGAGGAAGCCAACGTTGGCCGGGGCTACATCAAAGAACTCTGTTTCAGCCCTGATGGCCGAATGATCGCCTCCCCGCATGGCTATGGGATTCGCTTATTGGGATTTGACACTCAGTGCAGCGAACTGGTTGACTGCTTGCCCAAAGAAGCCGCCCCCTTGCAAGAGATCCGCTCACTCTACTCGCACAGTGATGTGGTCCTGACCACCAAGTTCTCTCCGACGCACTGTCAGATAGCCTCTGGGTGCCTTAGTGGCCGTGTTTCTTTATATCAGCCAAAGTTCTAGGCACCTTTAGCCTCTTGCCTTGAAAAGAACATTTGATGTTTGTTTGTTTTTAAATTACTTCAGTTTAGTTGGAGTGTTCTTTTTTAAAAAAAAAATCTTGTAAATTTGGACAAGTACAGAGTTACTCTGATCCCTGGACTGAAAAAACAACACAGCTTCAATCCAGCCCTTTGTGTGTGAGTGTGTGTATGTGTGTGTGCTGTGATTCTGAATTTGCAGATCAGATTTCCTGCTCATACTTCCTTTCTGCTCCTGCTGATTCCACCTATGTTTTGGATGTAGCATGGTGGCACTTGTAAGTCTTGTCTTTCCATGTGACTTATTAGTGCAAGATGCTGGGTGGGCTTGAGAAGAAGGGAAAGACCCAGCCAAAACCCACATGCTTCTTTGCCTTGCAGGAATTGGACTTCAGCTCCATGGTCTCTTTAATTTCTGGAGTTTACTGATTTTCTTCTAGGGATGGAGCACTTCTCTTGCACACTAGATTAGCTACAGCCAGCAAACACATGGTTTTCTTTGTGAACAACTATAAGAAATGCTGTCATTACATTTTGGTATTGTTCAGTCTGTTGGTTGGTGTTCCTAAAATTATACACTGTTTATTACCAGCTTTCCCACCCAAGACTGGAAGCACAGTTACTCCTTCTTTTACTAGAGAAAAAGTTTATTAAGAACTGGATAGCTTAACATCTTGCGCTCACAAGTCTTGTAAAGCAGCACCTTCTATAATAATGTTGGACATAGGATGGTGTGTCAGTTGATCATCTGAATTGTACTCTAAGCCTATTGATGGCTTCTATCACTGTGAAAGGCTTTGGGAGTGAATTAATCATTTTGTTTTAAATATCAGTTGAGTGTTACCCAGTACTATTTCCAATTAGTGAAATTACAAAGGCTAATTAGTCTTTTACTGGTGTGCCTTGCAGCTCCATCTGAGAAAAGGCCTAGCACAGGTATTCACACCTTATGACCTGCTACACTTAGACACAGTCCACCAAAACAGTTTTGTCAAAATAATATATTTTCTCTTATGGTAGTAACAACACATATTGTTACATCATTTGGAAACGTTCTGCAAACTTTAATTAAAATAGCTTTTAACTGTTTCTCCATTGAAGATATGTGAAATAAACCAAGTTCTGTTTTGGTTTTTTGTTTTGACAAAAGAAGGGGCAAATACCATAGACATTCACCAACGTCTGTTGAATATGACTGTGGTGGATCTGCCCCATCATTCCACAGTGTCAGACAGTGAGCAGCTGAATTTAAGACAAGGCAGTGAGAGACTTGAAGATGACCCAGGAAGTGGAAGGCCTGCAACTCCCCATAATAATGAAATGGTGGCCAAAGTGAAATCCATGGTCATAGAGGATCATTGAGTGTCCATTGAATATGTAGTGCACAGATTGAACATTTAACAGTGGATCACTCATTTCAATGTTACATGGCCAGCTTGTGCGTTCCGTGATTGTTCATAGGAACACAAAGATATGTTTTGAGTCATTGTCCTGAACCACTGGAACAGGATGCAAAATGATTCAGATAAAATCTTCAACAAAATCATTACTCTAAATGAATGCAGATCTATCACTACAATCTGAGCAACAAAGAGAGCCGGCATGCAGTGATTGTTGGCTCACTCCCAGCAAAGAAGTTCAGCATCCTGAAATCAGCTGGAAAGGTGATGCTTTGTGGGGGGTTTTTTGGGGGGGGGGAGAAGATAGCGGAGGTGTACTTCTTACGAATTTGGGAATGGGATGAGAGTTAGTTATGAGACCATTGCAGTAGATGTTAAGTTATACAGAAATGAAAATAAAAACCAAGAGGAATACTTCATTATAGGAGCTTCTGCTCCACAGTAGTGCATCAGTGTGCACTAGTGAATTGGCAGCTCAAACAACCACCACTCTGACATTGAAAGTCTTGCTACATTATAATCTTGAGAAATTACAAGATAGTCTCTGGCATGCGTTTTATCTAATGATGAAACCCTGACAACTAAAGTGATATCATTGTTGGAAGACCAAAAAGTAGCTTTTACAAAGAAGGGATTTTGAAAATAAAGTATCCATTTCATTTGTGATTAATCACTATAAGTTGTCTTGACAAGAATGCAGGGTATAAATTTGTAAAATAAATAAATCAGTGGGGCAAAATATGTAGCTTCATAAGGAGGTTATATTGAAAAGTGTTAACTTGTATAAAATTTGGCTAATAAAATATGTTTGCAAATACAGTTTTGACAAAACTTTTTGACTGACCCTCAGAGCAGTGGTTGTGCGTTGCCCCCATGTGAAAGTGCTTTGAATCTGTGGGTCTCATGTGCTTGTGGAGCCTGGCTACTGGCCTCTGCATACTCTGGAGGAGCTTGCATGGAAACTGCCATAAATAGGAACAGTCCCTAACTCCTGCTTTTCTGAAATGTAGCTCAACTCAAATATACCAGCAACTGTGTTGCAAAGGTAATTATTTTGTCATCAGCTACCATTAACATTCTAGAACCTAGATGTCCATTTTAATGGTGGGACTCAAATGGTTAGACTGAACACTTACTGGGTAAAAAATAGACACACACAGAGCCTATTCATCCTTATATAGAAGTACATGTGACAGGTATTTCTGTGTGATAGAAAGCAAAGCACATGTTGTAGATACAAAGTAGAATGTAATTTGTATTATCTCCGCTCTTCCTACTGAATGATCTAGCTGGGGTGCCCATGTAATCTGGTTGCCTTGCCCTTCCAATCAAAGTGAAATCAAATCTGCAGTTTACATTTGAAAATATGTACTTAAATATTGGTTTAGACTGGTCTTTCCTCTTAGGTTTCAAATATTTGTTGTAGGGGGATTGGTGGTCTCATTCTTTCATAAAAATGTTTAAGATGTACATATCTATCTCTAGGATGTTATGTTTTCCCCAAAGTTGTTTAAAATAAAACAGGAGCTACAATCCAGAAACTACTGCTTATCAGCTGCTATACTTGCAATCTCAGAGACTGCTAAGCATACAAAAAAAGGGAACAGCCCCCCCCCCCGCCTGATCTGCTGTCAGGTACAATGAGAACCAGTGGGGAGGATGCCTAGGGTTTGAACTAAATGGCAAATCAGGAGGAGGGACAGTAGGGGGGAAATATTTTGTAAAACATTCCAGGTCTTGTTTTAAGCTGTAGTAGCTTAAATGTACATAATGTTGTGTGGCCAAAATTGTAATGCCTTTATGCAAATCTATGATATGACTGTACTTGGAATGCTGTGCTCGGTTTTGGTTGTTGCACATCAAAAAAGTCATTATAAAACTGTAAAAGGTTTGGGAAAAGGCACCTGAAATTATCAATGGACCCTGTGACGAAAATGGCACGCGACAAGCAAAAACCACTGTAAAAGCGGAACAAGCGCCGTAGGAGTGGGGCCTTTCTACAATTGAAAACCGCTGTATTAGCAGAACGCTGTAAAGCGAGGCCCTACTGTAATGGGAGGTACAAGACAGGCAAAATGAAGTTCTACACATAGCACATAGTTGAAATTGGCGGTTGCCACCAAATTAGATGGCTTTAAAAGGTGACAAATTCATAGAGGGTAAGGCCCTCGGTAGCTACTCGACATGATTGCAGAATATTACCTCCAGTATTGGAGGCATCATGCCTGTGAATATCAGTTGCTGGGAAACAACAGTAGGAGAGGGCTATTGTCTTCTTATGTTGCTTGTGGGCATCTGGTTGGCCATTGTGAGAAATAGGATGCTGAATTAGATAGGCTTTTGACATGATCCAGCAGAGCTCTTGTTATATTCTTATGATTTGTTTTGTAGTCACTTCTGAAAGAAGAGGACATTCCTCAGAAACTGTTAGGCTTGATAAAACATTGTGTGTGTGTGTCCCGTCCCCCCCAGCAGCACCTTTTGGGGGGTCACCTCCTGGGTTTCTTTTCCAGCTGTCATGTATTCCTGTCTTCTGCAGGAAGCAATGACATTTTAATAAGAAAGGAGATTAAGCAGAGTTAAAATCTGGCAATCTAGTTTGGCTGGATTTCTGTAGTTTTTTAAAAATTATAAACTCACTTTCCAAATTCGTTTTCATGCTGCAGTGAAGCAGGGAGTGTCACTTGAAAGTGTTGTCATATGGAAGTTCTGGCAAAGGTGACTTGGTTTCAGTGAACCAACTCTTGTTTTTGTATTACTAAACATTATGTTCCTGACAGCTGGATTTGAAATTCTCTCCTTTGTTAATGTTCCTTTCCATCTGAAATTATTTCATATAGTGGGTCTTTTTATCCTGTTACATTTCCCCAGTAAAACATTTGCAAATTCTTGTTGTCCAGTGGGGTGAAAGTGTAGGGCCACACTAGTGGGCACTGGCAGATTATGTACACCAGCTCCATGAAGACCCCAGTCCTCCAGCTAAGAGGGACAACACCTTATGGCAAGAATGGAGAGTCTTTGGTCCTCCAAGGGTTCCCCACACCTGTCTTTATGGGGTAAAAAAGTGCTGCTCCTCTTGGTTCAACCTCGGTGCTGAATCTAGGAAAATTCCAAAGCGTGTGTGAAGTCTAACAGACTAAGAAGTAAGTTAATATTCTGTAACAAGGCAGTTCCCTATGTTCCTAAGTGGTGGTATATTTTGTTTTTGATGAACTTATCCTGATATGGGAAAAGCTGTTTCAGTGGAAAGATAGATCCATCTGATAGCCAAATCCCAACTCTCCAATACTTCTGATGCTATTAAACTGTGTGCTCCACACTAAAATTAAAAAAGGCACTAAATTGGATTTTCTGTATAAATTATGCAAATTGTTGAGCATAATTCCACTTGGGGTAAGACCCATAGTTCAGTGGAAGAGCAAAGACTTTTTGCATGAAAACTGTCTCGGGTCGAATCCTTTGACTCTCCAAGTAAATCCCTGATATATTTAGTTGGGGGGCAAGTGATGGGAAAGACTTACACTTGGAAGTTACTGCTGTAAACCGCCCAGAGAGCTTCGGCTATGGGGCGGTCTATAAATGTAATAAATAATAAATGTAATAAATAATAATAGTCGGAACACAGAATACTCTGTTAGCACAGTATTATGTGTTGGATGAATCTGGCCTGAATTGCTAAAGGGTTTTCATATGTTCATATGGCTTCTTACTAGCCATTGGAAGGGCTATGACACCGAACTCGTCCCCAACAACTAAAGATCTTATTCAGCCACCTTTCAAGACTTCAGCTGCTGCCACTCACTTTGAAGCAGATCCTTGCAACCATTAGGCCTAGAAACTTTCCCCCTTTTTAAAAAGAAAGCTGAGCTTGTCAGGAAGTTGAATTCATTGTCCATTCAGCACAAATCCATTTGAAGTTGTAGCTTGCAGTCCTGATACTTGGACTACGTAGAAGCCCATTTCAGAAGTGTTGCAAGTCTTCAATAGAACAACAGAGGATAAGCAACAGAGGCTTGTATTTTCTAGCAGGAACCACTGGAATTGTATTTCAGTGCTCATCATCTTAAATGGAATATTACCTGTTTATATGCACTGACTTAAAAATGATCTACCTCTTAACATGCTCGTTTCTTTCAAAATGTACTGCTTTGATGTCATTAATTACTCTATATACAAGATCATCTTGTAATGTACATAGCTCCTTTTTGAAAATGCACAGTACCAGCAATGATATAACAGGCTGATTTTTTTAAATTACCTTGGGCAAAAGAGAGCAGCCCTTTGAAGCAAAACCTAGTGAATATTCTGCATTTAGTGGTCTTCATAGTGTGGTGTATTTTTTCTTAAATCACCTTTTATACTAGAAACACTTTGTCTATGCTATGATTGTTTAATATTTCACCATAAGTACTATTATGTATTGGGTTTAATCCTGTTTTGAAAACTTTCCAGGGAATATATTAACTAGTATAATCTTCACTGCAGAATTGTTCAGTGACATGTAACTGGTTTATATGTTCTGTGTTCTCACAATAGAACATCACCCCATCTTGGACATTTTAAGGTTATTTTGTATTCTGGCTTAATTGAAATTGACATTTTTCTTTGTAAAATCCTATGGACAAACATCCCATCCCTCAAAGAAGGGAAAGCTCTCAGTGAAACAGTTAACTTGTCCTCCGGTTATACAATGCAGCATTGAGATTAATCTCCCTTTTTATGCATATTTATTCAAGGTTCCTTAGAAATCAGTGGCTCCTGTTTCTGAGAAAATATGCATCAAATCTGGAGGTGAGCTAAACTGTTGATTAATGTTAAGTTTTTCTCTTCTTGGACTGACCTTATATTAGACCACACAACTAAAGCTTTAGCAACTATTTTAGTTCTGTTTGTGATCTTTGTTGAACTGTGAAGTGTGTACACACGCTTGCTTTAAATGCACGTGCTTTCATCACGTTTTAATTCCTGTAGAATAGCACAAGCCTAAAGTAGCATGCCTTATTAGCAGAAGCAAATAAACTAGTTGTGTTCTTGAAGACAGCAAAACCTTTAGAACATTTACCAAACCACTACTAATGTATCTGAAGCTGGTAGCTGTTGTATATGTTCAGTGAGCCTGAAATTTAACAGATGGTGCATTTTTCAAATAACCCATTACAAATCATACTTAATTCTCAACATACTAAGAATCCTAGAGCTGGAAATGACCTCAGAGACCATCTAGTCCAACCCTCTGTTTTAATAAAACCTATTGTGACTCCCAATTGCAAGAACGTTAATCATGCAGAGTGAGATATGGGTCATAACTAACGTGTTGCACTGATTTCAGTGGGGCTTAACACGATTACAGCTGAAATGAAAATATGCAAATATTCAAAGTTTGTCAATTGCTCAAACATCACCACAGGTTTAAGGTGAGTTTTTTTTTTACCTTGGCGAAACCATCAGTAATAGTGGACAACTTCTCCAAAAGACAACTTGCCCACCACAGCTGTGCATTACAGGGACAGGTCAACCATGTGGGAATGTTGGATGTTCCAGACTGTGCTCTCTATTCATAATGGTGAAGCCCAACAAAGCCTTGTGTGAATTAGTATGCACTATAGAACATACCCCAGAACCTTGCATATTAGTACACAGGTCCTGTAAGGCAAACTTACAGAAGTTTCCTAGCAAATGAAGCAATATGGATACTATTCCCTGAAAGCCACTGTGACATACCACAGCATACCAGCTGCCTATCACAATCGGTGTACTGTGCTATTATCTTGTGCATGTCAACTATAAAATACAGTCAAATAATACCAGATGTTATATGCAGATAGTCTTTGAACACATGAATTGTAAATGCTCAAATTCTTTGCATGTTTTGAGGAAGAATTATTTGAATTAAATTTATTTTGGCTCTAAGCATGACTAAGGCTGCAGTCCTAATCGCACTTAATAAGCAATAAGCCCTATTGGATAGTATAGAACTTACTTCTGTGTAAAGATGAACAATGTTTACACAGCAAGTTTATCTTGATCAGGGTCCTGTTACAGTTCTGTTAAAAACACTTAGGATGTAATCTTAACCCTGCTTACCTGTTAGTAAGCCCCATTGAATTCAATGGGATAGGATTTACCTCTGGCTAGATGTGGTTAAGATTGCGCTGTTAGATGGTATGCGTTTTAATGGTGAATTGGGGGTGGCTTGGAAAGAGAATACAGCTCCTAAAATGTGGACAGCCTTAGCACTGGACTAGATTCCTTTATACTCCCATTGAGAACAGGATCTACTTGTTGGTACCATCTCCAGTTTGTTTAAATTGGAGTGAGTTTTTAATTTGCAAAAGGAATTAAGTATTTCAGTGAGACTTTCATGCCTTGGGTTGAAAGATTGTTAAATGCTGGTATAGAAAGAGAGAAGGCTCCCTTGCTCCCCACTCATCTCAGAAGAGTATGGGGTGGAACTTTCAAGCCACTACAATAAAATTGTACACCCAAATGTCACCAAAGGGTGAGACTGAGGAATGTCTCTGAGAATAGAAAGGCATGCAACTGCAACACTCACTGTCTGTACCTTGTTTGCTTTGCATCTTATATAACAAAAGATTTTTTGCAACAGCTTATTGGTATACAATATTTCCTCATTAAGTGTGAAAAACGTAATTACATATTTGTGCATGTATTTTGCAGTTCTTAAGATTTCATAACAGCTGTCAATTTTAAATATAATACACTTCCAAAAGCTGTCTGAAAAACTTGTATTTACTCCTATAAGAGTGACTTTTAATGTTTGAACAGTTTCTCTTGCTTGCATAATAAAAATGTTAATTCAGAGTAGTAAGTTGCAATGGCCTGTATTTATCAGCATTTAGTAGATCTCCGGTAAAAGGGGTCGAGCTCCACTCAGCCTTCCATCCATCCGTGGTCGGTAAAATGAGTACCCGGCATAAGCTGGGGGGTAAAGAAAGGCCGGGAAAGGAACTGGTAATCCCACCCCATATATGCGGTCTGCCTAGTAAATGTCGCAAGATGTCACCCTAAGAGTCGGAAACGACTCACACTATAAGTGCGGGGACACCTTTACTTTAGTAGATAATTGCATTTCATACGTGATGCTTTTTAACCACAAGAATTAACACCAACTAAATCCATGGTGCAATAATGTATAGAAACTCCCATCATTACTAGATATCTGAAACACCTGTGACACTTTCCGCTTTAACATATAACTCTTTACCATGCTTCAAGCATCCTTTGTTTATATGGGGCCACTCTGCATTTAGTGGAGAACTGCACATTTGAAGGATCTCCTCATCTTAAAAACTGCATCCAAAAGTAAAAGGGTTCAGCTAGTCAGTGCATCCAGATCCAGCGGGAGAAAAACATTTTATTAAACAAGAATTTGGCTTAAAAAAAAAATTTAAAATGAAATGAAATGAAATTGTATAGTGAAGATCAGGCTGGAGGATCTATACGAGTCTAATTATTACCGTGTGTATGTAGGTGCGTGCGCACACACTCATAAGGATAGCATCACCTTTGCCAGGGACCTTATTTTAGATACTGGCCATATGACTGTATGATACAGCATCCAAAATAAGGTGTTTGGTAAAGGTGATGCTATCCTTATGAGCACACTATGTGTACATTGTTCTGGGCACTCAGGATAGCTTGAAGATTGTTAGGTTGCAGTATGGTCAATTCATCAATGACTTGAGTTGATAGAGGTTGGGTTGATGTCAATTTCCCATGTTGATGCTACCTTAACAGGTATGGCTCAAGTTCATTCAGGCTGTGATAGTCACAGGGCCATTCCATTGTATATGTAGTATATGTATATTGCATGTTACACTCTCAATATATTTCATTCCAAAAGCTGTGAAGGGTTGGCCTATGGATACAATTTTGGCCTCTGTTACATCCATAATGCAATCTAGTTATAGTTGACCTTACAATGTATACTTGCATCCACAGGGTGGTCCGACCCCAGAGGCTTATGGGTCCAAATGCCTTCTCAACTACTTGTGGGATTCTTTAACTATCTAGCCATCTACTATGTGAAACCTGAGGCCGAGGCTTAACACTGGCATCTGCCTCAAATCAGCTGACAAAAATAATAGCTCTTAGGTATCCTCTCCCTGAGGCCAAAGTCCAGGTTTCTCTGAGCTTTAACAGGAAGTTGTGGGCAACCAGATAGTAAATTCAATGTATTATGCAATGAAAAATTCATAGTCAAGCTGGCCAAAAAAGCTCTAGGCCTCATTTAAAGCCTTATTCCACTGTTCTGATGGCAGCAAGCATATCACTGCATTCTCAAGAGGGTGGAGCTTTTCAGAGTGCTGAAAGACTTTTTGCAACCAGATTCTTACCGTGACCTGCTGTGATGCTTTTGTGGGGTTCTTTGTTGATAAAATTACTTGATGTCATTAGAACAGAGAATCTATGGGATCTCTTATCAGCTATATCAGGTGGATATCACCCATGTTCATCACAGGTAGTTTGGCCTGTTTTACTGAATGTAAGCAGTGCCATGTTGAGAGAGGACTTTGTTCCATCTAACCGCAGTGAAGTAGTACTGAGATGTGTGTGTGTGTGTGTGTGTGTTTAAAGCCCTCTTTTGAACTGGGGAATTGTGGACAGGGTTGGGGTTTTTTGGAATGTGGTCAATGAGCTCCAGATACTCTTACATGATGTTTCTATTAGATTTTAGTCAGATTCAGGATTCCTTTGTTTACCCTTCATCAAAAGAGAGATGATGGAATGTGGTTCTGTTGATTCTCTTGTACTTTTCAGTGACTCTTTACTATTCTCAATTTGGATTGACTGTGTGGGTTGGGAGTGAGGGATTCCCAACTTAGTGGAAGATTCTAGATTATTGTGCTTGTCCATGAGGAAGCTCACATAAGAAACTTGTGGGAGCCTCTCACCTCTATACTTCCTAACAGCTACATGAAGCTGTTGTTTTCCAGAGTTCTGAAGTCAGCTGTCGTCATTATGATGATAGCACTCGGCTCAGTTCCATCACAATCAAGTGTGATGATAACTTTGAATGACTGCCTGAGGTCAGTGATGAGTGTGAATCTGAAGCTCGGTCCAGGCAAGATAGTTGTTCAAAACTGATGCTTCTAGAATTGGAAGTAGTGGAATTGTCTGTTCTGAATAGGGTTGCATTCCCTCCAAGGGAGATCTCTGGCTGTGGGCATGCTCCTGAATTTGCAGGTGGAGACTGTGCCCAGGTTTGCATTTTATCAGCTTCTGCAGAGTTGCTAGCTATTCCCCTTCTCTACAGAAGAAAGGCCTTGCCGCTACTTCAGCAGTCTATTGTGTATCTCCTAATAACCTTCCAACTGGGCTCCTGCAATGTGCTGTATATGGTGCTGCCCTTCAACAGCATTCAGAAATTTCAGTTGCTCCAGAATGTGGCACACGCGCTAATTGCCACTATTAACAGCTGGGAGCAAATAATACCAATATTTTAAGAGTTTCATTGGTTACCTGTTCTGAAGTTACATTAAGGTGCTAAGTTTTATGTTTATGGTCTGGGTCCGGGATACTTGGAAGAACACTTTCCCTTATATATAATTTTCTGTAGCGCCTGTGCTGGTTCTGTCACAGGTTAGCTTTGTCCTCAACATCTAACAGCCTTTTCAGAGGTGGCTGTGTGCTTATGGGATTCCTTGACATCTGTAACCCACTGAATCAGGGGCCTTAGCCAGTTCAGACCATATTTAGACTATATTTAGGGAGGTGGGTAAATGTGCTGGATTTATAGTGAAGTGTAGATTTACTTCTTCTGATGGTTACTATGAAGCATTTGATTATTATAACTGTATTAATTACTTTAAAATGTTACTTTAGTTTTTTTATTGTGTGGTGCTTGGATCCCTAACCTTCCTTCTGTGAACATAACAGAGTTCATGGGTTTTCCACTTCCCCTTCCCTCTTTAGCCTCATACCCCCCCCCCCAAAAAAACATTCTGCTCTTGAAGATGTAGAACCCCTTAGAACTGGCACAGGTGTGCTCCAGATGGAGATCAACTTTGTAGAAGTTATCCCTCCCTTAGGCAAATTGAGGATCTATGCCATTTTTATTTATTTTATTTACTGAATTTATTAGTCGCCCATCTGGCTGGCTGTCCAGCCACTCTGGGTGACGTACAACATAGGCATACAATACATAGGCATTAAAAATCTAAAAACAATGAAGATAAAATCTAACCCACCCCAAAAGCCTGCCTGAAGAGCCAGGTCTTCAAGGACCGGCGGAAACTCATATAAGTTGCATGGCGGAGATCATTTGGGAGGGAGTTCCACAGGGTGGGGGCCACAATTGAAAAAGCCCTCTCTCTAGTCCTCACCAGTTTGGCTGTTTTGACTGATGGGATGGAGAGAAGGTCTTTTGAGGCTGATCTTGTTGGGCGGCATAGCTGATGATGCTGGAGGTGCTCCTTTAGATAGACTGGGCCGAAACCGTATAGGGATTTAAAGGTCAAAACCAGCACTTTGAACTGGGCCCGGTAAGCAACTGGTAACCAGTGCAACTCCTTCAGTACTGGAGTGATATGATCTCACCGGCAGCTGCCTTTAATCAGGTGCGCCGCCACATTCTGTACCAGTTGCAGCTTCTGGACCGTTTTCAAGGATAGCCTCACATAGAGCTCATTACAGTAGTCTAGGCGAGAGGAGACCAGGGCATGTACCACTAATGGGAGCAGATGATTGGGAAGGTAGGGGCGTAGCCTCCGTATCAGATGGAGTTGATACAGCGCTGCCCGGCTCACAGCCGAAACCTGAGCTTCCATGGACAGTTGGGAGTCAAGAATGACCCCGAGGCTACGGACCTGGTCTTTCGGGGGCAATTGTACCCCATTGAGCACCAGGTCTAAATCCCCTAACCTTCCCTTGTCTCCCACGAACAGTACCTCGGTTTTGTCAGGGTTCAGCTTCAGCTTGTTCCTTCCCATCTAGCCACTCACCAAGTCCAGGCACTTGGATAGGGTTTCTACAGCCAACCTCGGTGAAGATTTAAATGAGAGATAGAGCTGCGTGTCATCCACATATTGGCGACACTGCAGCCCAATTGGTGATAGTCCCCAGTGGCTTTATATAGATGTTAAATAGCATCGGGGAGAGGATGGAGCCCTGTGGCACCCCACAAATGAGAGGCCAAGGGTCCGAAACCTCATCCCCCAATGCCCCTCTTTGGTGCCTATCAGAGAGGAAGGAATGGAACCACTGCAATACAGTACCCCCTATGCCTAACCCCTCCAGGCGATCCAGAAGGATACCGTGGTCAACGGTTTCAAAAGCCGCTGAGAGGTCCAGGAGGACAAGGAAGGTGCACTCACCCCTATCCAACGCTCTCCTCATATCATCCACCAAGGCGACCAAGGCTGTTTCAGGCCCATATCCAGGCCTGAAGCCCGACTGAAATGGATCCAGATAATCCGCTTCCTCCAATTGCGCTTGCAACTGCTTTGCCACCACCCGCTCAACCGCCGTGCCCAGGAATGGTAAGTTTGAGATGAAAGTTGTTCAAATCTTGGGGATCTCCTTGAGGGCTGATGGCATTACTCCCTCTTCCAGGGACGCATTTACCACTGCCTTGATTACCTCGCCCAGTCTATCCTTGCAGCTCATAATGAGCCACGATGGGCAAGTGTCGAGTAAGCAGGTGGTTGGCCTTAAGGTTGAAAGCACCTTGTCCACTTCATCAGAAGGAAGAGGCTGGAACCGATCCCACTTCGCCGGAGAACCACTGTATCCATAGCGTGCGGAATCGCACTTTTTAGACGATCGATTTTATCCGCAAAGTGCTTTGCAAACTCATCACAGGAGGTCTTAGAATGTTCCATAGGTTCCGAAGCAACTGGACCAACCAGGCTTCGGACCACTTGGAACAGCCTCCTGGGACAGCACTCTGCGGACGCAATAGAGGCAGCATAAAAATCCTTTTTTGCTGCCCTTATCGCCACATGGTAGGCTGCCGCAGCCACTCTAACCCGTGTCCGATCGTCTTCATTTCTTCATATCCCACCAGATTTTCAAAGAAACTCAATGCAGCTTACAATCCAAACACACAACAAAACAGAACATGGAACAATTCCCCATAAGATACAAACAGACATATGAAAGTCAACCACTTGTAATAAAATCCAAAACAGCCAATGAAACAAAGAGCACACACAGAACCGACAGTCATGTTTTTACTCGCCACCTCAAATACTTGAGAAGTGGGTCATTTTATTTAAGAAATCCATTAGTTTAATAACATCCTGATTCAGAAGCCAGCACAGGACAGGCTATGACGGAATAAATTAATGCAGTGTACAAAACTGAACAGCCTTTAGCAGTACATATTCATGGATGGTGGAGTTCTCAGATGGTGACTGCTGGTCTGTGGCAGTATGGTTCTACAAGTACACAAGGGTGTTTTGATTTTCATTTGTGCAATGTTTGACAGTATGTACCTGTTAAAGGTATGGGTCTGCCCTCATACAGATAGCTGTGTCAGGACTGTCCCAACGCTGAATTTGGCTCCAACTGAGTACAGAAAAAGGGAATATAAAAAATAACCCCCTCCCTTTTCTAGATGGTAAAAAGAGATAGAAAATCATATACAGTTAAAAGTTTACATTAATTATGATCATTTTATAATATATGATGTGCCACACAAATAAAACAAATCCATGAGAATGAATACATGAAAACAATGTACTGTATACTTGAATGCTGATTTAAAATAGCATAATGTAAATGGTACAAATGAAGTTAAAGTAGGATAACTTAAACATTACAAGGGGAATTCATTTATACACCTTGCAAAAAGTAATTATTCATAATTTCAAATTGGTTGCAATGATTACGTGACCTGTCAGCTCTCATGTTCACAGAGAAGTGACTCAGCTGCACAATGACTTCACTTTTATCATCATTAAGAAAAGGTATGTTTCCAAGAACCTATCAAGTACTTTCTTATTCCTCAAGGGGGAAAAACTAGTATAGGAAAATAGAATGGGGAAGGAAAAATGAGGATCTCCTAGATAATTAATGGGGAAAACACCCCATATTTTATAGGTAGAAACAGCTATAATGGGTTTATTTTTATTATGAGGAAGACATAGACATTAACAGAATTAGTATGGCATAGTTGTAGGCTAGTGGCTTAAAGCCATAGCTTAGTAAAGCAGGCTGATACTTGTACTCTTTTGCAGATTAGGACTGAGCATGCTGAACAACCCATGACCACAGATTGCTGAGTCTGGAAGGAGGCATGGACAAAAAAATCAGGGTAGGGTGGGGGAATGGAGTAACCTACAATGAGTCCTGCCTGGCAGGAACACTAAGAACACAACATTTTGTTGCATGTCTCACTTGTTTCCCCCCAGTATTGAACTTGGGTTGCTCCCAAATTTGGAAGTGAGATGAATCTCTCCCAAAATAAAGTGGTAGTTTCTGTGTACTCAGGAGGTGCCTTGGGTATGCAGAATTATATTAGTGTTTAAATTGAAACACTTTTAAAATACAAGATAGCCCAACTAGAATCTATATTCAGCAAATTCCAGAATTTACAATATATGGAGGGTGTCAGTTTGGGCGGGGATTAGTCTGCTTTAGCCACTTATAGCGTTCTGCTGGGCGCAGTTCTATGTGTTCGATTTGGAATATGCATGTCACAAAGCACTTTCCTGCCCACCTTATACAGGGAGATTTCAAGTAAAAGAAGAAGGGCAAAAATAGTAACCTGCTATATATTTGGGAATTACACGCACCCCTAAGCACACAAAAACAATTACCTTGGTGGTAACACTGTGTTACTGCCTAGCTGATAGCTGTAGATATTATTATTCTCTTCCTCCCATCATGAATAGACATTATATTAGTCAAATTGTCAACCCTGATTCTACCTCCCCCATTTATCTTTAATAGCAATATGATCTAACAAAAAGCATAACAAGAGGCAAGGCTGCTTCCTACCTCTGGCAAGAAGGCATTCTGAAGTCCATGTCTGGGCAAACAGGGATAACCTAAAGTTATTTATGATATAGCTTTTTAAAACATGTTTTAAATTATACACAGAAAGCCATCTACATGCAAAATTGTAAGTTATTTTCCTGCAATGAAATAAGAATGAAGAAACAACAGGAAAATCTGAAGTGTAGCATTCTTCATTTCCCCACTTTGTCAAGCATTCAGGATTGCTTCTAGACTCATGTGGACTAAACAGTAAGATCTGTGTTTGAAAAATACTAGTCTACTTCACTGAAGGAAATGAAATTTACGTTGTTTATTCCATCAAGGGAAAGATACAAAAAAAACCAGTGGTAAAATCAGATTTTAAAAGTGAAACATTCAACAGACATTTTGTTTAAATGCATATAATCACAACATCAAACATTCTTTCATTTTGTGCTTGGCAATCTGACTGTGAGGCTAAATAGCATTCACTGGTACAGTATAAGAACCAAGGAAAAGGGGTAAGTTGATCAGGATTAATTGCTGCTTTAGGGCAATTATCAGGTGGAAAACAGGCAACATAAATTAAAAATCATACCATCTCGATATTGACATATTAGCTACACTTTAAAAAAGTCCACTAGGAGAAACAACACTTGGAGGATAATCAATTCATTTTCGGAAAGCTTTTCTGTGTGCCACAAATAGGAAAACATTAACTCCTATTTACATTTTTAAAAAACTATATAAAAGAATCCCCTGCCCCATGATGAGCATTATTTTGGTAGACTTGCTTTCCTCTCATTAACTGACTTGAGACCTCTTGTGTTGCTTGTGTTCAAATTTTGCTTTTCTCTGTATATTGGAATTCAGGTAAAATGTCAGCATGATTGAAAAAACACAGAAAATCAGCCCCATGTAATGCTTGCAGAGGCTTATGTCCTTTTCACATACATGCATGGTCCTTCATACCACACTACGAGCCAGTTCACACACTGGGTGTAGTTTATACAACCAAGTGAGGTCCCACTCGAACAGTCTGTCTGCTGTGAAGTGGGTGGACATATCTCCCTATTGGGCCTACTTGTACAGACTCGTTTACACAGAAGAATTTATGCCTGATATAAACAACATGCCTAAGCAGTGTGTGAAGCAGCTATATAAATTCCTTTTTCTACCACAATGGAATAGTCTGAAATGGTAACAGTTAAAACACCTAGTTCAGTCATTTCCATTCAGGCACACACAACTCCTGCTTAAGCACAGCATATAAAGTTTACCTGACAGCAGCTCACATTTCAGATCTGGATACCAATTAGCCATGTCATAATTGCAGAAAACATTTACAGACATAGAACACAACCTACCAGAAGAAATTAAAGCAGTTTGAAATGCCACTAAAAAAAATCAATGGGACTTAAAAATGCTTATATTTTGGTTGGATTTCAACTTTCCAAAGCTGCAAAGTGGCTAACAGGAAGCAACCCTCTGAGTAGTATATCCACTGGCAACAAAACTTAGTAGTATAAACAGCCAAGCAAAAGTCTACAGTGACAAATTAGGTGGCAGTGTAACATGAAGGACACTTGAAAGCTATTCAGACAATAAAGCTTTTGTCACCTTTTCCTCCCCAGCCACACCCACCTATTTATTTTTAAACAGATACTCCTAACACTGAACTTACAGTGAATTCAGTTTCTGACATTTAATATTAAATCTTGCAAGATGCCATTTGTATCAACAGTTTAGCAAAAGCTATTTGACAAGTTTGGGAGAACCTTAAGGTTTGGGGGGGGGGTAACTATTTTCCCTTCAAAAATTGGCAGTCTCTTTACAAGGAATAAAAAAGGCGTGTGTATGGGGGAAGAACTTGACACATCAGGGGAGCTTATTACAACATGCCACAATTGTTCCAAATGGGCCAAGCAACAAATTAAATATGTCTTCTGCCCTATTATACATTTCCTCAAAGTGCATTCTTTGGATCACCAGGAGTGTTGAGAAAGTTGAAGGTGATCTGGAGCAAATGTTCTGGGTGAATCCACCTTCTGGCATATTCCAGGAAACTTTTCAACTGATTGTTCTAGCCATACAGCTGATGCACCCAGAGACTGAAAGGCCATTAATAAGGCCATTAATAAGACCGAATATTTTGAGCTAAGTAGGCACTGCTTAATACAACTGACATCCTTACCTACTGAAAGAACTATTATTTTTCAATTAAATTTTCCAAATGTTACAAAGCTGTCTTACTAGTGCAAGCTTGCTTTTTCCCTGGAAACTGACAGCTCTGTGTTGTCTGGTGCCCAAATGAGAAAAGGAACTTCACAAGCAGTTACCCTTTTCACAGTAATTTGAGCAAGAATTCATATGTTGCATTGATTATGCCCCAAGAAATCAGGGATCTATGATAATTCAGATGGGCACCTCGGAAGAGGTGGGTCAGTTTTCTGTCACGCTCCAGCCAAATCTTCATGAAAACCTTGGGAAAAGACTGGAACTCCCCACCAATTTGTGACTGCATGCGGGCTTTTACAACATTCATTGGGAAAAAGAGGAATCCCAGCATAGCACCTAACAGCCCTCCACAGATAAAGTCATTTATCAAATGAGTACTGTACGTTGTTGCTTCGGGCAAACACTGCTTGATAGGTCCTCTCAGACCAAAGAAGAGAGCATTGCTAGGGCCATTCCGAAGCAGGATTGGCACCAATCCCCGATAATATTCCCTGGCCCCATGCTCTCTCAGAACTCTGAATGCTTGGAAAGTGTTTGTAAATTTGTCGTGATGTTTGTAGTCCTGCAGCAGTGTCTGAACACGCTCAAAAGGGGTCAGAACAGCTTCCGTGGTCCCAGCAAGCACAGCAGCCAAGCTCCGGGTCAAGATTTCAGGGGCACTCATGTGCCTTAGGAGTACGGAAGACAAGTCCTCATACAGACCAAACATTATTGCCAGGGTTGTGCTCTTCTGCATTAGTGGAGGAAGGACACCACGGTACAAATTCCTGAGCCCATCTTTCTGCAGCTGACGTACCGCATCTCTGGTTCGTACGCCATAGAGTTGCTGCCGAAAGAGGACTTTCTGGACAGGGAAGGTGACTGCAACATTTGTGACAGCTGCGCAATAACCACAGACGTAATGTTTGCCTGAGCTAACATTTACAATGCGGTGACCAATTTGGTCTGTCTTTGACTTGTTAAGGACAAGGTCTTCTGAATCCATCATGCTGCTTGTTCTGTCTTCACAGGAGAGCTCTTTTCACCTATAAAAAGGAAAAGTGAAAAAATGCACATAACTCAGGTTTATTATGTAGAAAAAACCAGGTATATAACCTTAATTTTGATATGCATTTTTGTTTCCCAAAAGGCCCCTAGCTACCCTAAACACAGACTTACAGGGAACATACAAATTTTAAAGCGCTGAGGACATGTCTATACCAACGGTTTTTTCCCACAATAGCATGAACCACTCTTAGAATATTCACATGGAAGGCAGCTCAGAAAATTTTAAAGTAATTATAGTATTATGATCAGTTTATGAATCTGCACCTCATCCTGTCTCAGCTGACATCTGGACTTTCAGTATGGAATTTAGTGCCTTAGTAATGAGGTGCTACATTTCACACATACGATCCCCTAAATATATGTGGGTTCCTGCTCCCTGTCTCACTTCCCCCAACCTGCATGAAATCAGGATAAAAAGGCTGTGGGTGGTCCTCAGGTTGCAAGTTCCCGATCTCTGGTTCACAACTTGCCCTCCAGAAAATGTTTAACTTGGTGGAAGATAAAGCAAAACAAAGGGCTGGGCAGGTGACAACGTTATCATCAATGACTCTTGCCACTCTTTCCTGCCCAGCCCTATCTTGGTCCATTCAAAGCTCATTTCAAGTTTTTCTGACAGGGCCCCTTATCATAAAAATCACAGGGGTAATTACACATGGTAATTGGGACAAACGTTAAGTCTTCCATGGGGAGAAAATGTAGGTATAATGTAAAACATTCTCTTTAAAAAAACACTGCAAGCCTACTTTCGTTTTTTAAATTTCTGGCTATCTTCTTGCACTTCACTCAGCTAGACAAACAGATAAATTGCTTCAAGTTTCATCCTAGTTCCCAACTAGTTTCATTTTCTTACTCTCCTTCCAGAGCCCTGGGTAAACGACAACTTTCCCCAAACACTTTCTTAAAGGCAGCAGGGTGAGGGGCTGGTTGATGGACCTTAAAGACTTATTTAAAGAGAGGTACTTGACAGCTCCTTATATTAATTTACCCATTGTGCAATATTTTGATTGGCAACTGGGGAGGTGAGAGATGGCTGATCCAGCTGCTGCTCTCCTCCAGTGCACTGGCTAGTAAATAAATCAGACAATAAGACAAATGTATATTTGTGCTGTAGAAATGCCTCCAACACTTGGGTGGAGGGGCTGGGGATCAGGCTCACACTGCAACAACGTTTTACAGCCAGCACCCCAATGGGAGAACCATGCAAGTGATTACATGGCAGTTGGATATGAGGCTATCTGGTGGTGACATCTGCCATTCCATTGGTCCGCAGGGTTGATTTGGATCACACAGTAGACACATTAATTTCCCACAGTTGATTTCAGGGTGCAAAGAGGAACTGCATAGCAAACACCCATACAAGATACTTCAATTTTTAGCTATTCAAATTTTTTCCCAAAGGAATTTGTTTCTCATGTTAAATTTAAAAATCCTTTATTGTATTTACAAATAAAGGCCCCACGTCTCAAACCAGATCATGCCTATCCAAAGGAAAAGCAGGCAGCCTCTTTAGCAATGACCATATTCTAAAGCAGAGGGCCAAAATATAAAAGAGACAGACTTTCTATAATGTGTATTATAAGCCTAGATGACACCAGTGAGATGTATATATATCATTTTTATTGTATAGGTCATTTGTTGACCACCCAGTTAATGAAATCCTCTGGATGGTTCACATTAAGTTCAAGTAATATGTAATAAAAACATTAGAATATTGGAATATTTAAAATATTTTTTAAAGATCCACCAATTCAGCCTCCTGCCTAAAAACCAGCAAAAAGGAAGGTTTAAAATCCAGCAGAAATCATCTGTTTCAAGGCTAACAAACAGTTTGGGGAGAATAAAAAGGTCTTCATGTGGTACCAAAAAGATCTTAACGTAGGCACCTGGTGAATCTACAGGGACTTGGGTTTATGAAGAGCAATGCCACCTACCTTATTAGCCTTTCTCCTTAGTTCAGTGAGAAACTGAACTTGTTGAAATGCTGGAAAGGCAGTCTACATGTGTTCAGAAACTCTTTTCAGTAAGTTCCCAAAAACTATTTGTATCAAGAGATTGGTTACCAAGTCTCCTGGACACAATTCATGGACCCCAGTTTTCTGGCTCCATTGCTGCTTTCATTCTACTGCTTTTATTCTGTTTTATAGTTTTTATTCTATCTTTGCGTTTTGATTGTTTACTGTAAACTAGTTTGGTATCCTTTGTGTATTGTGAAGTGCAATATAAAAATCTAACAGATACTACTGTCAGAATTTAGACTTTACTAAAACACAAGTACACAGAGAAAATGACAATTATGAAAAATACCATTATTAAGGTGGGATAAAAAACTTTTGACCCAGTTCTGTTGAAAAATGGGGTGGGTTCAACAAACCTACAGCCAAAGTCACATTATATAATGCTTTGCTGCAGTGCCATTCAATTTTATTGGGATTAAATTAACATTAACATACACTGTATACACTGCATACTTCCTATTCTGGAAGGAGCAACCTTATTTCTGTATGAGTCGCACATATTTTACAAGAACAGACGTTCATGAAACTTGAGTTCAGAAACAGTGTAGTTTTAGACATGTGTTCCATAAGCCTGGTTCCAGTTAGTATAAAATGCCGCCCTGGGCTCCTACTTGGAGGAAGGGTGGGATAGAAATCAAATAATAAATAAATAAATAATTACAGCAGCTACATTATCAACTGTGATTTCTGAACTGTCTTCAAGGGCAGTCCCACATACAGCACATAGCAGTAATTCAAATGTTCACAACTTGAATGACTGTGGCCAAGCTATTCCTGTCCAGGAAACACTCCAAATTTTGACCGTCATCAATCTCTGCCTCTACCTTGGTCCATTCAAACTTCAACCTGTTGTTCGTATGCACAGAATGCTGAACTTAGATCCTACTCCTTCAGATAAATTGGCAATTCACAATCACTGAAGAAAATTAACATTGACAGACTCACAACAATATTAAATCCCTAGATACACATACCGAGAACTAAATAAATGTGCTAGTAGAAACATGTGCATTTGTGGCCAGTCTATACTTTACTTTATCCATGCTCTGGCTGCTTCCTCACGGTGAGCTCTCATTCCCACACTATAACATCCTGCTGTAATGTCCTTGCCAGAAGGGAATAGCCTTTTATGGTAACCATAGCCAACATGGGGGTACAAAGTCATCATAAGGAATTAGACAGGGTACCAATGAGGTAACATGCAGACCCCGCTATAAAATACTGAAGTAGGGGCAGAATATATTAGACATATTTTTGCTTCCAGTTACATAAGAAAAGCCCTACTGAAGAAGACTAGAGGTCCATCTAGTTCAGCATTCATTTTCCTGCAATGGCCAACTAGATGCTTATGGGAAGCCCACAAACAGGACATAAGAGCAATAGTCCTCTCCGGCTACTGTTCCTCAGAGACCAGTATTCAAAGGCATGTTGCCCCTGATTCTTGAGACATCATCCATCCAAACTAGTACTCACCGATATTCTTAGCTTTCATGAATTTGTCTAATCTCCTTTCAAAGCACTCTAAGTTTATGGCCATCACTACATCTTGTGGTAGTGAATTACATAATTAAACTGCATGACTGTATGAAGTACAGCCTCTCTTTTTCCTATCCTGACTCTTCCACCATTCAGCTTCATTGAACAATCCAGAGTTCCTGTAATGAGAGAGGAGGGAAAGAAAAACTTCTATCCGCTTTCTGTGCACCTTGAATAGTTTTATACACCTCTATCATGTTCCTCTTACTTGCCCTTTTTCTAAACTCAAAACCTCAGATATCTTAACTTTTTCTTATCTATCAAGTCCACTGATCATTTTGATTGCCCTTTTATGTACATTTTTCAGCTCTGCAATATTTTTTTTGAGATGCAGCAACCAGAACTGCGCTCAGTATTTCAAGTGTGGTCACACCACCGATTTGTATAAATGAATTACAGTTTTTATCTTTGATCTCATTCCTAATCATCCCCAACATGGAGTTTTTTCCACAGCTGTACATACTTTGCTCAACATTTTCATTGATCTATCTATTACAATTCCAATCTCTCTTTCCAGGTCAGTCACCACCAGCTCAGACTCCCATCAGTGTGTAAGTGAAGTTAGGGTTGGACTCAATGGCCTTGTAGGCCCCTTCCAACTGATTCATACATCACAGAAGACAAGCTTAGCATTTATACAGAAGTTTGTAGATATTCAAATAATGTCAGAAACACAGTATCATTACAACATTCTGTATAGTCAACATTACTATCCCAATACTGAAAATTTGGGAGAACTAAGGCTGAAAGAACAGTGGCTGGCTTAAGGTAACCTAGTGAATTCATGGATGAAGCAAGATGAGTTTGCTTACAACTCTTAGCTTGGACACAACATTAGCTGTCACCTCTATCTCCTCCTTCCATATGTCAGGGCAGAAACCACAAAGGACAAGAAAACATCCACTTTCTGCTAGCCACACACATGCTGGGACTTTAGCAGATGCTAGTTCTCCACCTGATAGAATAAGGGATCTGTGTAAGCTGCATAGGCTGTCAGCAAAGTTTTGTGGGCTAGGGTGGTATTATGAATACAATTTTGTTTCTGCTTTCCTTTCTGCAAATTCAATATGACAGGCTTGTAAATACATTTAAACATTACAATCCCACAATTATTATTGTTACTAGTCTGCTTGCCCGTGCATTACCTCTTCGTCCGCTTTTAAGACTGTTCTATTTCACTGGGCATTTTTAAATCAGAGCTTTTGGCTATACATTTGGTGACAGGGCAAAAAGCCATTTGCAAGCCTGAATGATCTCTTACCCAACTACTTAAGGTTTGTCCCACATGGTATGCATGGTATAGATTTACTGCGTTGCCTTTGTGAGCCTTGTTAGATTTACCATTTGCAGAACTAAAGGCAAAATTAGAATGTGATCTACAGAAGAGGCTTCTAAGCCTTCTGACATAACTAGTGTGACTGTTGTCACAGAGCTCTGTAGGTGTGCCTGTTTTCCAGTAAATATTTAGGCAAAGGCATGGCAAAGCCTATAGATTCAGTGCAATTCAAAAGGTTGTAGATATGAGCGTATAGCTCTGTATATATAATAGAGCTCTCTGCCTGGACATGGTGGTGTGATGGATGAAGGAAAATAAGCTGAATTTGAATCCTGGCAAATCGGGGGCACTGTGGGTGAGAGGTTTGTATCTGAGAAATTGATCAATTGCCTGCCCTGGATTGGGCTGCACTCCCCCAAAGGAGCAGGTATGCAGTTTGAGAGTGCTTCTGGATCCAGCCCTTTCACTGGATGCCCAGGTAGTTTCAGTGGCTAGAAGTGCCTTTTATCAGCTGCACCTGGTGAGACAACTACGACCATTCATGGATGGGGAGTGTTTAACCACAGTAATTCAAGCATTGGTGATATTAAGACTAGATTACTGCAGTGCACTCTATGTGGAGCACTTGACCCAGAAACCCCAATTAGTACAGAATGCTGCAGCCAGATGACTGACGGGGGTGAGACCATGTCAGCATATAACACCTCTGCTCAGAGATCTGCACTGGTTACCAATTTGTTACTGGGTCAAGTTCAATGTGTTACTACTAATACATTAAATCCTTAACAGATTGGGACCAGTTAACTTGTGAGACAGGCACCATTACAAGTGCCACATAATATTCACTCCATACTTATAAGAAATTGTTCTCTTAGCATGGCAGCACCTTCTCTTTGGAACTCCCTGCCTACTGACATCAGGCAGGCACCTTCGCTGTATTCCTTTCAGTGCCTGCTTAAAACTTTTGTTTAGGAAACCCTTCATCTGTTTTAATCTTTTTAGTTAGCATGTGTTTTAATTGTTTTAAATATGTTATCATACTTTGGACACATAACAAGAAGCCAGGATTCACTAGAAAAGACAATAATGCTGGGGAAAACAGAAGGGAGTAGAAAAAGAGGAAGGCCAAGCAAGAGATGGATTGATTCCATAAAGGAAGCCACAGACATGAATTTACAAGATCTGAACAGGGTGGTTCATGACAGATGCTGTTGGAGGTAGCTGATTCATAGGGTCGCCATAAGTCGTAGTCGACTTGAAGGCATATAACAACAACAACAAAATATGTGTTTAATTACTCTTCTTTAATTGTTTTATTGACAATGTAAATGTTTTTTGTCAACTGCTTTAAGGCCTTTACATTCAAGCAGTATATGAATTTTGTTAAATAAATAAATAATAAAACCAGTAGGTGTCTGCAAACTGAAAAGGACATGTGGATATATCTGTGATTCTATGTACATTATGTACATATAGGTGCACTAAGTGCCACACATGCATATTTGGAGTGTGCACGCCTAACAGATTCTGCACACTTTACTGGGTGCACACAGTTTTCGCTAGTCTATGGGGGCTTTTGCAACTCTAAATGGGAGCTTGTTTGGTTTTCTGCAAATGTTTAGGAGTCATGGCACCTCATTTCACAAGGCTCAATGCAGCTGGCACAAACAGAAACATTATTTAGGACCTCTATGGAATTAGCTTCCTATGTGACAAAGAATGTGTTTTGCGGAGATCTTACACTTTGAGGGTAGCACTGCCACCATTTTATTAGTCCTGCTGCTGTGCCTTTCAAAGCAGCCCGACACACAAGTATCCAACTTCTTCACCCCCACTGTACGAAAAGCATCGCAGGCCCATAAGCCGAAGCCAAGAAAAACAAAGCCATGAAAGGAAGGTGACAGCCCTATATGCTGTGGTCACGAAGAGCCCCACCAGCCAGCAGTGAGGGGGTGGTGTGGAAGGGCCTTATCCTTACCCTGCCCTTGCCCGAGGTCAGGAGGTAGCCACCTGCAGGAAGGCCAGGCTCAGTTCTTCTTGTTCGCCTCCTCATCTCCATTTTGCTCGCTTTCTTGCTTGTCTGCCCTCCTCCCGCCTTCTCTTCTCCTTCCGCCTGTGCCACCGCCCCCCCCCCTTAGCCACTCCCGGCTGACTCACTCACCCGCCAGGGCTTCATGGCGGCGGAATACCTATTGCTCGCGCGCGTCCAGCCGTCATGCCCGCCCGCGTGCAGACGCGCGGAGTGAAGTGGTCTGGTCTGACAGGAGCCCCCAGAACCGGCCGGGAAACAACCCTTCGCCACGCCTCCCCGCACCGCGCCGCAAAGACGCATGACGTTAACGTATGGGGGAGGGGGAGAAAGTTTACGCGACAGACACCTCCCACTCACTTCCCCCGCCCGCGAAGGCCCGTGCGCCCTCTCTACGGCCTACCAAGGCGGCTTTAGCCTGCTCGACCCGACGAAGACGGTGACGCGTATAGCACTCTCGTAGGCCCGGGGAGATTTCAATATAGAGGGGGGGGAGCGTCTTTTTAATAGCTTCTCTGTAGACTGAAAGCATTCACTGTTCGAAGAGTGGTGAGAATTCTTTCCTTCCGTTTACAAAGGGCAACTTTGTGAGGCTGCTGTCTCGCTCACACGCGTGTGACATTGCCTTCAGCGATTCCCCCAGAGGGGTGGGGTTTTGCCTTCCAACAGTATCTCATTCGGGTGCATCCTGAGCAAACAGCTGCTGTTTACACAGATGGAGATAAAAAAGATGCGCCGATAAATTGCTGGGGCGCGAATGTTTAACCACCTTATCTATCGCCTTTTCTGACAAAAAGGCCAAAGCAATTAACAAGAAAAAAGCCGCACACACTGTGGTTTATATTCAAGTAACTTTTACTTAGATCCATTGAAATTAATGGATCTAATTTCGTCATGGTCATTAATTTCAATGGGTCTCCCTAAAAGTTAGTTGAATACAACCCAAAGTAGTTAAAAAAAAAAAAAAGCTCAACAGTAACACAACAGGAAACTTGTTTTCACAGAAACTAATAGCAAATTAACCAGTCAAAGAATACTGAGAATTTACCAGCGTGAGAGTCGGGGTGGTGGTAGAGCTGGGAATCTTTATTAGAGCTGCATCTTAAAAAAAAAAGTGGGAGCACCTGGTACTCCAACCACCAAGTTTACACTATCCAGTTCAGGATGTCTGCATTTACTGCACTAAAGTGCTTCACTTCTGTACAGTCTGTGTTGCCAACTCTTTACTCCCTACTGAGCAGGCAATGAAGAACTAAGAAGTGAAGTATGACTAAATACTGCTGTCCAGAGGATAGGCCTGACTCTCAACTCTATTGAAGTTAGTGTGTTCTCTAAAAATAATCTCTGGCATTCCTAATGCAAACATTACTGTGCTTTTCTTCTCTGCCCAATAGAAAAAGGGGCAAGGAATCCAATCCTGCTAGTTCTGACCAGTGTGAATGAGAAACTCAATTGCTAGAAGGGTAACTATTTATATTTCTGAAGGGAAATTCTCCATTTGATGCTCTTGCTCCCACCACACCTCTTTACAGAGTTGTTGAACAAGGTATACTGCAGGTTTAACCTAATTACCATCTTTTAAGACGTGTAGAAAAGGTTTAACAAGTTGCCTTCTCCCAGAAACAGGCTTTCCTTCCTTAGAAAATATTTTTGGAGCATCCAGACTGAAAAATTATTTGCAACACAACAAATAACTAAAAAAAACAACCTTGTATACTACCCAAATGAATTTGCCCTGATAGACCAGCATGTTTGACTGATTTATTTTTTGTGTGCAACTTCTGTTTTCCCCCAGTTCTGTTCAACTGTATTTATTTATTATATTATTTATTCTGTTCAACTGTATTTATTTATTATATTATTTATATCCAGCTTTGCCATGATTATATGCAGATCAGCTAATAAAACAAAACTTGTACAAAGCAACTACAGCAAACATTTGAAATTATTGTAACAAATATAAACATCTGAAAAAAGGGGTTACTAGTTTGAGATTTTCACTCTGCTGTCAGCCTTCAGTGGCCACTGAGAACACTCAGTCCTCATTGGTCTGATGGGGAGGTATCCCCCCTTAGGGTTTTTCTTCTAACGTTTTTTGTACTTGTAAACCCAGTGTGCTTTTTGGCCACATAATTCGTCTGAACATTGGAAATAGAGGGTATGATAATAGGTTCCTGAGGTTTTTTTAAAAAAAAACCTGGCCCATGATGAATATTTTTGTGTACTTTGGCAATTAACTGTTAGCAGTGTGACTAGGAGACAGAAATTCTCACCAAATAACCTCTCCCCCACCCCTCTCTCAGCCAGTTCATTTTGGGCACTTCCAGACAACCTGTTTATTATTGAGCCTGATTTGTTTGCAGAGAGATCAGCATTTGGCTAATTGAGCATTCATTCTGATTTGTTTGAAGAAAGTTTCCTGGGAAACAGGATTGACTGTTAACCCACTCTGTAAATTGTAGTGCTGAGAGGAATAATGGTCTTCCAGCAACTGTCAGCACCTTTAACAAACTATAGTTTCCAGGAATCTTTGGAGGAAACCATGAGGGGTTTAGTACTGCTTTAAATCTAAGGTGCAGATCTGGCCTGAATCACACTCAAAAGTCATAGAATAGTAGAGTTGGAAGGGGCCTATAAGGCCATCAGTCCAACCCCCTGATCAATGCAGGAATCCAAAACAAAGCATTCCCAACAGATGGCTGTCCAGCTGCCTCTTGAATGCCTCCAGTGTTGGAGAGCCCACTACCTCTCTAGGTAATTGGTTCCATTGTCGTGTGGCTCTAACAGTTAGGAAGTTTTTCCTGATGTCCAGTCGAAATCTGGCTTCCTGCAACTTGAGCCCATTATTCCGTGTCCTGCACTCTGGGATGATTGAGAAGATTTTGTCCTCTGTGGGACAACCTTTCATGTACTTGAAGAGTGCTATCATATCTCCCCTCAGTCTTCTCTTCTCCAGGCGAAACATGCTCAGTTCTTTCAGTCTCTCCTCATAGGGCTTTGTTTCCAGTCCCCTGATCATCCTTGTTGCCCTCCTCTGAACCTGTTCCAGTTTGTCTGCATCCTTCTTGAAGTGCAGAGACCAGAACTGGATGCAGTATTCAAGATGAGGCCTAACCAGTGCTGAATAGAGGGGAATTAATACTTCATGTGATTAGTGGCAGTCTGGAAGTGTTATTTTTCACATTGATTTGCTTGTAGCAGAACTCCTGCCCAGTTATCACTGAACCTCTCCCCCTTGCAGAAGACTTGGGCCCTTGCTCGGATATGCTTTCAGTTTGCATGGGGTGACAGCTAGCTCTGACTGGGTTGCTGGAAGGAAGAATGTGCCTTAGAATTACTTTATTCTGTATTTCTAAGCATGTTTATCTCACTTTTCTACCAAAAAACAGAGTGGCTGAGAAGATGTTAAATGAAAAATAAATATAGTTTAGTATTAAAACAACAAATGTGGATAAGACCAAATATTCCAGCTAAGTGGTAGAGCCAAATGTCTGTTGAAATAAAACCATATTTACTGCTCACATAGAGAAAAATAAAAAAGAAGCCAGGCAGGCATACCTTGGGAGGGTATTCCAACATCTTGGTACCACAATAGAAAAGTCTGTGCTCCTTGCGTCCACCTGTTGGCACCTCCAGTTGTGGGGAAACATTCCTGCAACAAATGCATTCCCACACTTTCTTGCAGCTCTGCAGTGCAGAAAAAGGTTAATCATTTTGTTCAGCTTTATTTCAAGTAATTTATGCATCATTATGACTACAGTTGAACAAATCTCAATAAACTGGATCTGTATAATCATGTGAAACACAGTTTGGAAGCTGCCTTAGAATGGCATCATCACAACAAGCTTCACTACCTCAGTTTTATATTTACGTAGGGACTATAACAGCATGGACTGAGGAACCTTAATTTCCATCTTCATAGGTACTCTAACCCTGTGTGGTGTAGTGGTTAGAGTGTTGGACTATGACCTGGGAGACCAACCCCAGACAGCCATGAAGCTCACTGGGTGACCTTGGACAAGTCACTGCCTCTCAGCCTCAGAGGATGGCAATGGTAAACCATCTCTGAATACCACTTACCATAAAAACCTATTCATAGGGTTGCCATAAGTCGGGATCGACTGGAAGGCAGTCCATTTCCATTTCACATCTCAATGCTGATAAATTAATGCAATGAGGTTCTACTGCCATCTAGTGGCTTTACCCCCAAGTTTACAATATTTGCTGCAGCACTCTTGTGTTCAGAGTAGCAGTGTTTAGTCACTGTTACTGGGAAGATGGGGAATAGAGATAACTGATTAAATGTGACATGAGCTATGAGAGTCATGTTACAGTACATATTAATATCTATGTGCAACAATACTCTTTCATTGAGTGGAGAAATGTCTACTATAAAGCCATCAAACTAGCTTTGGAAGAGAAAGAAACCAGTTGAGGAAGGTTCCAGGTCAGATCCTCAACATCTCTGGCAATGGTGGCCCTATAAACAGGACAATAAGATGCCCACCACAGGTAGCAAATGCCAGGCAGCAGGGAGTGGTGGAGAGATATGGCGGAGAGCAGAGTTGTGTGTGCCAGGCAGCCTATCCCTGAAGCTGCTGTCCCCCTGTGCAGCAGAGAACAATATCCCATTACCAGTATTGAAGCAAGATTCAGCTGCCAGTCCTGTTGGCTTTTTTTGTACATGGAACAGGGGAGGGAGGCATCTTGCCCTTTGCCTCAGGCATCAAAATGTTTTGGGCCAGCCTTGGGTGTAGTTCAAATAAAATCTTCATTCTTCGTATCCTTGCTTCATATCCTGCTGCCAACAGAGATCTGGCAGGCTGGGCCATGGGCCTTCTCAGTTGCGGCAGCCAGACGGTTGAACTCCCTTTCTTGGGAGGCCTAACTGACTCACTCTTTAAGGCAACTTTCTCCAGCCTGGTGCCCTCCAGATATTTAGGACTCCAGATATGTAGTCCAAAACATCTGGAGGATGCCAGGTTGGGGAGAGCTGCTTTAATAGCTTTTTGGTGGGCTGTGATGCCTTTTTTATTTTCATTTGGTTTGAGTTTTTTACCCCTGCTGCTGCAAGTTTTTAACTGTCTCCGATTTCAGCTCTTTGTTTTATTTGTTGTATTTTTATTTATGATTGTAAACCACCTTAGTGGGCCTGTGAGGAACTGAAAGGCAAGATACAAATATTTTAAATAAATGGGCCCAAGGAGAAACTATCTGCTTGAGAGCCTTGGTCAGTCAGAGCATGCACCACTGGGCTACAGATGGATCAATAGCCTGGTTCAGAATAAGGCAGTTTCACTGGTAATTATAAGCATCTTGGGACAAGGACATGCCTTTTTATTCTTATGCTACAAATGCTGTATATATTGTTGGTGCTTTTAAAACAGAGGATCCTCCCTCTTTCTTGGCTTCTACAATAGAATGATGTTCAGCAGGGCTGAGGAACCTGTGGCTTTCCAGAAGTTGTTGGACTCGCAACTCCCATCAGCCCCTGCCAGCATGGCCAATGGTCAGGGATGATGGGAGTCACAGTACAACATTCACCTTCGTGTACAAGGATCCTTAGTGTTGATGGCTTCTTCCATGAGATTTAAATCTTAAAACTGGCAGACCTCTTTGCATATATTACAAATACATACATTGGTATTAGTCTGAGGGACAACGTTCATGCTACCAATGTTATGTTGTGTTCTTTCATCTGCTAGAGATGGTGCCCAATGCAACACAGATTAAGGTGTTGATGGCCCAGACCTCTCCTCCCAAACCTGCCCAATTCAGCCAACTCTCAGGCTTAAGGTTCAGTATCCATCATAGGCTTGGCCTTCAGAATGTCTGTGTATCTAAAATGGATAGAACTTTAGTTCCTTTACTCAGATGGCTATAAAACAGCATGCCCTTTTAGGGACACAAAAGGCCCCCATGAACACTCATGTATCTAACCCAATGAAATTGAGCCTGATAAGCATGCCCTTGAAGTCAGAGAATCAGCACTTTCCCACAATCTTTGTTTTAGGAATCCTGTCTCACCATTGTATAAATGGATCTTGACCAGTGAAGACAGAAGCCTTCACGCTGATTATGATGGCATCAGTATAATGTCCAAGCTTCAGGGCCATAAAGAGACAAGTTAAGGAAGATGGTGCTATCTATTTTTTTGTTTTAGGACCACGTTGTACTTCCTGCTGTTTCTAGAGCCCATGGATACCTATTTCCCTTTCTTCTTCTTCCTCTTCTTCAAATCAGGATTACTAGTTTGAAATGTCCAAAAAGAAAAGTACCCTCAGGAGTAATGTTATTTGCTTGGAAGATCGGTATTTTTCACTAACAGACACTGCCATTTGCATCATTTCTCTGATTCTGCATGTGTATTTTTAATGGTACCAATAACGGGAACACAACTTATTAAATGTGTTATTCATTTGGGAATATGGAGATTTAAAAAAAGAGATAGCCTTGGGATATGTCCATCGTTCCAGGGCTACAGCCATACGCACACTTACTTGGGAATAGCAGAAACTCGACTGAACGGAGTGGGAGTCCCTTCCAAGTAAGCATGCACAAGCCTGGAGTCCAACAGTCCGATCCGATGCATCTCTAGCCCACATGGAAGTGAGTTTTATGAGGCTTTTAAGTGCGCTTGTGATGGGGTCTGATTACAAGCTTGGAAACAGAAGCCTGAGGTGCCTGTGACAGATTTTTAAGTAAACGTGGTTAGGTTGGGCTGCAAGGATATTCACAAACCCATTCCCCCCCTCCCGTTTTTTGTACCAGTCTGCCTCCCTCCCCGGACCCCAGAAACCATGTGATCGCAATGATAGAGAGATCCTAAGGAAATGTTCCCTCTCTCTTTTCCTCCGCCTCCCTTCCCTTGGAAGATCTCTATGATCTGAAGGGCCGTGCGCGCTGTTACGGAGGGAGTGGCGCCAGTCTCTGCGTGGTTTCCTTCTCCGGGCTCCGCCGTACTCTTCGCAGGCGGAGCGGTGCTTTCTTAAACGGAACCGGGATGCCGTCATAAGGTAAAAGGGTCGGAGCTCGTAGAGGTTTTTCTTTCGGGGGGGGGAGGGGCAGCTCCCCAACCGTGCAAACCCGGGTGGGGAGTTTGACGGGGCGTAGCTTTGCAGATGGTCAGAAGAAGGGGGTTGGCCGTTTATGTCTGCATATGCGGGTGATAGTTTTGTTCGCGATCTCTCTCACTCTGTGCACACTTGTCTGGGAGTAAGCGCCGTAGTGAGACTTCCGAGTAAACACGATTGGGGTGCAGAAGGCGATTTGGCTGTTGTCCTGATGTGCTTCTGATTTCAGGCGTGGGAGGGAGGCGGGATTCCCCCCCCCCTTCATTGCTTTCGACTTGTTGGCATGGCTCTTTGTGTCCAGAGCATCAATCCCAATGCTGAAAACACGGGGGGCTTCCTATATTTTGGGGGATGGCATTGGTAATTTTGAATGCACAAGGCTTTCCGTGGTACAAATTTATATAGAATACGGTTAACAAAACACTTTTTTATTTTATTTTATTTGAGGTATTTTATACCACTTAATATTCAGAATTTCTAAGTGGCTTGTTGAATGACTGCCAATTATGAATAGCACAGGAAGTAATGGAAATGCAATTTTTAAGCGTATCCTTGGAACATAGGAAGCTGCCTTATACTGAGGTTTCAGGCAGGAGTCTGTCCCAACCCTACCTGGAGATGAACTTGGGACCTTCTGTGTACAAATCAGTTGTTCTACCACTGATCTTCCATCCACTCTTAAAATGTTGGGGGGGTTACCATTGCTGGAAGAGGTCTGGCTGCTCCTTTCATTGGTTCGGGGACTGCAGGCAGGCAAAGGGAATGCCAGATTCAGTAGTTCCCCTGTAATAAAAGCATTACCAAAAGAGATCATGATGAAGTGCTGTTAAGGAAGTCAATACAAGTTTTAGCTTACGTTAGTGAAACACTTCCCTTCAGCCCTTTTGGGCTTGGGCGACTGCATGGTTTTTGCTTTTCTCTTAGGTTTAATTAGGCTTGCAATTAACCATCTTGTTGTGCTTGCAGTTAGGACAACAAAAGGGTGGGTTTTATTTTTACACACTGATCATGCATATCTGGAGGTGAATTGGGAGGTCTACCTTATTTCAGTGGTGATGGATATGGATCCAGGGAATTCTTCTGGATTAACTGAGAATATAAAGGTGTGTTTTTGTGTAGGCAGCCCAAGTGATTGGGGAAAAGGGACAGGTCCAAGTCCATGAAAGCTTATGTCATAATAAATTTGTTAGATTCTAAGATGCTATAAGATCCTGTTATTGTTGTTTTTGTTGTAAAATTGTGAGGTTGTCCTTTAGTTACACCATAAACATTTGGAAGATGCTGTGTTTTTGTTTTGTTTTTTAAAAAGAATTTGGCTTGTGGATTGGCGTGCTTGCCCAGGTGGCTCATGCGGAGGACTCTGGGCCTTTTTGTTTGCAAACCTCATCCCTGCTGCCTGTTGTTGGTCTACTGAAGCTCTCTTGCCAAGGGGGCGTCAAAATCTGAAGCGGGCCTCAGTCCAGAGTCAAGCATTTAAATCTGGGACTGGGAGTCTATGGCCCTCCAGATGATGTTGGACTCCAACTCATACTGGCCATAGCCAGCATGGTCAGTGGCCGGGAATGATGGGAGTTGCAGTCTAGCTATCTCTGGAGGGCATCAGGTTTCCTATTATTAATATAAATGTTGCTTTGGTTTCAAATATTTGTGTGCTAAATGTATGCTTGGTGTGGTTCAAAACTGGGTGGATTAAAACGAAAAGCAACCCTCTACCCCCAACAATAATCATGCACACCCAATCTGGTTGTCAAGAAACAGGACAATGTTTCCCACACTTCTGATAGAAGAGAAGCACGCTTCCCCCTTCCCCCCTTCTGAGTTACAGTTGAAGTCACGCTGGGCACATCAGTTTAACTTTGCTTCGGTGGACCTCTTTCTCTTTCCCTCCCAAGCAGTGTTACCGTATTTTGTTGTCAATTGCATACAAGCAGGTGCAATCAGACATACAAAAGGAAGTTCAGGGTATACCTAACATTACAGTCCTGAGCGTATTTAGCCAAAATATATTTTGCAGCCTAAAGGAGTTTTGGGCTGGAATCCTAATCCCACTTACCTGGGAGTAGCTTCATTGAAGGCAACAGGACTTGCTTCTGAGTAGATCTGGTTAGCAATGTGCGGTAACTGGTGAACAAAACAGTAACATCAAATGTCTTAAAGTCACAGACTTAAAAAAAAATATATGGTTATCAACACTAAAATAACAACCACTACCATCCTCCAAACTAAACAGCAGAGCAGCAGGGAAAATAGTACAGCTTCAAATGGGAAATGAAATTGAATCCTCTTTATCTGCTTCTGGAAACCATGATAAAGGGACTCAAAGCTGAAAAGTGTTAAAAAAGTGTGCGAAGGGTGCCAGCCCTTAGAGGAGCGCTCATGCTGTATCTCCATATGAATCCCTTCCAGATTCAAAAGACAAGAACTCAGAGTAGTGATTCATACAGAGATGCAGCCTCTAAGGGCAGATAATTCTATTTATTAAATTTATTAGTTGCTTTTCTTCATAAAAGTGAAACCAAAGTGACTTACGATTAGTGAAAAGATTAAAACCATTATAAATGATATGCACCTCTTTTGCACAGGAATATGGGCTCACCAAATAGTTTGAGGAGAATGTGGAAAATTCGATTGAATATTTATTTATTTCTTAGATTTATATCCCGCCCTTCCTCCCAGCAGAATATAGAGATAGAGGAAGCAATATGGACATATGCAGACCAGATTTCCATACCATTCCGTATCAGTGGCTACAAAAGAATTGATGTTAAAAGTAGTGCAAAAATGGTATCTTACTCCCGTGAAGCTGTTGTATATTAATAAAACTATTTCCTCCCGATGCTGGAGGGGATGCTGAGAGAAGGGTTCTTTCCCCTATATATGGTGGACATGTGTTAAGGTGATTGAATTTTGGGATCTGGTGTTTATAGAAATAAAAAAAAAATTACAAAAAATATTGAGAGAGTAACACAGCTGAAAATCCTTGTCTTTGTGCCTTGGCATTGATAGGTGACTATGGAGATCAATGGCCTCCCGCTGGAGTTGTGGCGCCTGATCTTGTCCTACTTGCGCCTTCCTGACCTGGGTCGCTGCAGCTTGGTGTGCAGAGCTTGGTATGAACTCATCCTCAGCCTAGACAACACCCGATGGAGGCAGCTGTGCCTCGGCTGTATCGAATGCCGGCACCCAAACTGGCCCAACCAGCCTGACGTGGAGCCCTGGTCGTGGAGAGAAGCCTTCAAGCAGCATTATCTAGCTTCAAAAACTTGGACCAAGAACAGTCAAGACCTTGAATCTTCCAACTGCTTCTACTTGTTCAGGAGGAAAAAGGACCGGCGCGTCCTTTCTGTCGGACCCGGCTGCGAGTTTGACAATCTCCGGAGCGCCTTGCTTTCAGCAGGTGTTTATGACAGAATTGTACTGCTGCCTGGAGTGTATGAAGAGCAGAGTGAAATCTTCCTTAAGGCCCCAGTGGAAATTATGGGGAGAGGCAAACTTGGTGACGTGGCCCTCCTGGTGAGCTTTAACCAGCACTGTCCAACCATGAGGTTATGCAATTTGGTATTCATGCCAGCCTGGTTCACTCCCATCATATATAAGGTGAGTGTGAATGTATTTCAGAAGCCAAGGATCTGTGCCAGGTATAACTAACTTATACCTAACCCCCCCCTGACGTTGTTGGACTACAGATCCCATCATCCCTGACCATGTTGGCTGGGGCTGATGGGACTTGGAGTCCAAGAGCATCTGGAAGGCCCCGTATTGGGTATCCCTGAACTGTTCAGATGAAGCAGCAAATGTTGAGTGCTGTTAACAATAGCATAGTGGGAGATGGATAGATCTGAACCAAGTGGCACATTCCATTTGGAGGCTCTCCTTTCCAAGCCCTAGCAAATGGAACAACAGCTTCCTGAAATTATATCTGTTTCAGGCACCAAAATATAACGGGCTGGCCCTGGTGCACAATTAATATGCATCTCCAGGAATTCTACCCTGGGGTAGGTTAGGGGCATGGTTTGGAGTAATATATTTCTGCTCCCCTCCACACATGTTGAAGGTCAAGAACAAAATGGGAGATCCCATGTTGATCAGAAGTTGAGATCTCCCATGGGTTCCTTTGGGAAACAAATCATCTTGGTATCTCTTGTGATGTTTTGTTGCTGTGAAATCGGTTGATGTGCTTTTTTCTTTCTCCTTAGACAACCTCGGGCCATGTCCAGTTTGACAACTGCAACTTTGAGAATGGTCAGCTGCAGATCCACGCCCCGGGAACCTGCCAAGTTAAATTCTGCACATTCAACCAGTCCAGCATCAATTTCCACAGTGTGGCCATCTCTCTCCTGAAAAACTGTGAGTTTGTTGGGAGCGAAAATGCCTCCGTGATGGTGGAAGGTTGCCCATCTGTGGACAGGAACTGGGCCTGCAAGCACTTGACCATGTTGGCCAAGTCCCGCTCTGTTTTACTACAGACAGCAGAGCCACCTCTTTGTAGCATGTCAAAGCTGGAAAGCCAGGGACATCTGCTAATGAGGAGTGTAAGGACCTGTGAAATTATTGTAGGTGGAGACCCGAGTAACACGATTCCTGCTTTGCAAACTCAAGTGATGCCGAAGAAGGGCTGCGAGAAGGAGAGTGACAATGCTGGGAATCTTACCATGGCCCACAAGGAGGAGGCTGTGACCATGGAGACAGATTCCAGCGACAGCGAACTGAGCATGAGCAGTGAGAACGAGGAGGATGACGAGTCGATATACAAATTGCCTTATCAGGCCCATAGCCTGAGCCACATGCTGGCCAAAGTGATTCATGGCAGGCCACAAACCAATGGTTTAACGGCCCTTCAGAATGACTATGAGCTAAAAACTCTGCAGCAGGAGCTACAAAAAGACAAAGACACCCAATCTCTTGCCAACGCCATGCAAGGCTGCCTTGTTCAGAAGTGCCTCTTCAGGGACGGAAAGGGTGGAGTCTTTATTTGCTCACAGGGGCAAGCTAGAGTGGAAGGGAGCATCTTCCGGGACTTGACCTATGCTGTGCGATCCATACAAAACAGTAAGGTGCCGTAAAAGACGAGGAGCGAATCTTGCATGCCTGGGCTACGTTTGCAGTAGTGTTCAGTCGGTTTTTGGATTGTTGGTTTTTGAAGCTGATATCTTAATGGCTTTGAGCTTTGTGTCTAAAAATAGTTGGGAATGTTTGTCAGCCTTCTATGTAGTTATTTAAAATCAGTTATACCCATTCTTCCTCCCTAAGGAGACCAGAGTGACATCAAGAGTAGAATGCTGTGGAATGTAAACAACTGATAGAGAGCAGTACAATGCTCACAGCAGCCCAGATAACTAGGAGGGCACAAAAGTCTGATTAAACAGAAAAATCTTAACCGTTCACCTAAACACGGGCAGTGAAGGAGCCAAGTGGAGCTCTCTGACCAGACACTTTTAAAACAAGTAGGCTGATAATTACGGATTTGATTTGATTTTTACAAAAGCTGAATTCTGCAACCTGTATAAATTATGCAAATTAAGATAATTTGCACAAACATTTATTGTGTTTAATTGATTTCTGCAACTTGTGCAAGTTATGCAAATTAAGATAATTTGCATCAATTTCATCATTTTTGCATACTTTTGCTAATTGTGGGGAGGGGCAAGGACTCGGAAGGTATTGAAGCCCAAGCAGCTCCTCTGGTTTGATGTCACCAGGCATTGCCAGTATACCTGAAGACGCATCATCATAACCATAAGGGTTAGAAACTTGCTTAAAAAAACAACACCGAAACAGAAAAAGCATATATAAAACTCACCCACTCATTTTTGTCAGCACCAAAACCAGGAAGCTTGCTGAGTTCCTGGTGGTGGGATGCATTTAGTTGTGAAGGCCTGGCTGAAGAGCTCATTTCACCCAGCCATCTTCCTTGAAATAGAATATCAACATGAAAGAGGAATTTTGTCCTCAGTTTTCTTATGGTGAAATCAGTTCATGAAAGTGTGTCTCCTCACCCCCTTTTGGAGATGGCTAGCAATTAAAATCCCTTCCAGAGCCTGGCTGTGTGGTCTTCACCATGGTGGAACTCAGGAGTGTTTGTCTGAATCAGCCTTGGCCAATCTGCTGCCTTCTAGATGTTGTCCAAAACCAGAGCTTGGAAAAGTTACTTTTTTTGAACTACAAATCCCATCAGCCCAATCCAGTGGCCATGCTGGCTGGGGCTGATGGGAGATGCAGTTCAAAAAAGTAACTTTTCTAAGCTCTGTCCAAAACATGTGGAGGGCACTGGATTTGTGAAGGCTGTTATAAATCAAACCTAAGTGATGGGATCTGGGGATAACGGCAGAGCTGTGGAAGTCCTCCTTGGTGGCCGATTCCACTCAGAACAATTCACAGGTCTAGTCAAGATAGTTTTGAAAGGGGTTGGGGAATGTTACATTACAATTCATATCAGATTTACAGTATGGAGAGGTCTTAAAACTCTGTGTGTCTTTTCAACAGTCTGCTGAGCACATTAATGTTCCTTGCTTAGCAACCTTTCCTAGGCTTTAAAAACTTATTTGACTGTTTGCCTTGGGAGCAGATGAGATTTTAGGATCCTAATTATTCAAAGTATATTGTGGGTCTGATGAAAAATAGCTAGGGGCTATGTTAAAAAAAAGTATATGGGCCATGTTAATTGCCTATGCTGCACACTTAGCAACACAGTGCAGAGGTCTTGATCAACAAATGCCTTGCTGCAGGGTGGCTAAGCTTTTGCTTTTTGGCCTGAGGGCTGCATTAATCTTGGCCAACCATCTGAGGGTTGAATGCCAGCAGTGGATGTGGCCACCCACACTCTGGTATGCTCACAAACACACATAGAGAGCACTCCTTGCAATTGTGCTGAGAAGGGGGGTTATTACTCTCTTTCTAATCGTCAAATGAGAAATCTGATGACTGGTAAGGGGGGAATTTGCATTCCTGTCAGGGTGCTGAGCTGGGCGGTCACCGAGTTAATTTTTTTCCTTTTTGCCACTGCCAAAATGGATGGGGTCTTGGGGAGGTGCTTTTTAAAAAGAAAAAGAAAAAAGAAAAAATTGTTTGGGAGACTGGGAGTCAGCCACCCTTGCCTTAATGCATACAGCAAAAGTATCTTATGCCACATTTATTATGGCATAAGCTTTTGTAGACTCCTGTCCACTTCATCAGATGCATGAAGTGTTATCCTGAGTTGCAGGTATACACATGGGTTTTTTGGGGGGAAGGGGCATTGTAAACAGTGAGATTAATGGGAAATAAAATGCAGGAAGTACAGAGATAGTGATAACTGCATCATTAACAGCAATAATGCACAAAACAGTAATTAACACAAATACCCTGGCACCAGTAAGCCAATTAACACATGTAGATTCACTAGAAAAGACAATAGGTGGGAAAAACAGAAGGGACTAGAAAGAGAGGAAGACCAAACAAAAGATGGATTGATTCCATAAAGGAAGCCACAGACCTGAACTTAGAAGATCTGAACAGGGTGCTTTATAACAGATGCTATTGGAGGTCGCCGATTCATAGGGTCACCATAAGTAGAAATCGATTTAAAGGCACATAACACACACACAGAGTGGTAAAAATCTGTTGCTGTGATTCAGCCCACAAGTGATAGTGCTGTATCTCTTGATGAATTGTAATTCAGCAGTTTCACACTGCAGTCTTCCTTGAAGTTAATTTCTTCAGCTATTAAGAATAATACATGTTTCTGATGGAGTGGATTGTAGTCCACAGTATTTAGCTTATGCCAGAGGTGGCTAATGTAGTGCCTACCAGCTGTTTTGAAGTACATCTCCCATCAGCCTAAGCCAACATAGTCAATGGTCAGATAACAGTGGGAGTTGTAGCTGTAACAGATTGTTAGTCTTAGAGTGCAATGAGAGTCTCTGTTGATCTTGCTGCAACAGTCTTAACTAGGGTTGCCAGGTCCATGGCCTGAAACTGATCCTGTATCTTTAGGAGAAGAGAAGGTCAGCCAAGTGCAGGTGTTCTTGCAACCCTGTAATGGGAAAAACCACAAGGTGGAATTCTGCCTCCCCCCTCCACAACTTTTAAAGATACAGAAGACCTCTTGGAGGCTGGGCCTGGCAACCAAGAGGTCTTCTGTATCTTTAAAAGTTGTGGAGGGAGAAGGGAGAATTCCACCTTGTGGTTTTTCCCATTACAGAGTTGCAAGAACACCAGCACTTGGCTGACCTTCTCTTCTCCTAAAGATACAGGATCAGTCTCAGGCCAAGAACCTGGCAACCCTAGTCTTAACACACTACCTCTCTGGGAATTGTTACTGTATACAGGCATCGGAATTAGGGGAATAGTCTCTGCAGATTGTTGGGGAGGGGGCAAGCATTCTTAGACTTGTCAATGTATTTGTTTCTTGGTAACAGCAGTGTTAAAAAGTGCAGAAGCCGAACTGAGAGATGGCATTTTCAGTGCAAGACCACGGCATTTGGAGCGTTCAGCTGAGCTGATGAGTGAAACATTAAGTGGGAGTTTATGTGCCATTCAGTACACAGCTACTGTTCTCAGGTGAAATGCTTTGCAATTACACCTGCATTTCTCTGAGGAGCGTTCAGCCTGGCGTTCCAAGCCAGTAATTTGCTTCTTGCTCATTTCATAGAGGAGGAAGGGGGAAGGAAACAGAGGGGAGTTTGTTTCTTGGCTTCTAAAATACAGGCTTTGACCTGAAACTGAGGCTTTGTTTAAATAAGTCTGATTCCTATTTGTTGGGCAACTAGACACACAAGTGGATAGCACCAGGGCTGTGGAGTTGGTACACCAAACCTTTGACTCCGACTCCTCTATTTTTCTACTGTCCAACTCCGACTCCACCCAAAATTGCTTCCAACTCCACAGCCCTAGAAAGGGCTGTAAATGTCTTTTTAAATTGGAAGCTCTCATAGGAGCATTTTTATCGCTGCCCGAATATGCGCTGATCTTGGCATCACAGCATTTGTCTTCATCTGGGTCCTGTGTCATACACTGACACATAAAATGTTTTCCATCTTGAGTTATGGTGAAATGCTCAACTACAGCTGACTTCATGGGAAGCTTCTTTGACATTCTGAATTTATATTTTAAAAAATTTGTCAATCAAAATTTATTTTGGAGTCGGTACATTTCTACCGACTCCACCCGAAATTGCTTCCGACTCCACAGCCCTGGTTAGCACTACCTCTAGCACAGGGGTGGGGAACCTTGTTCAGCCCGAGGGCTGTTCCCTTCAGGGCAACCTTCCAGGAGCTGCATGCAGGTGGGTAGGTGGGTGGGTGGGGCCTGAGGCAAAAGCAGGTGGGCCAAGAAATCTGAGTATTGCCTTTGTTCAGTAGGCTGGTTTCTACATACACACTGACACACACACACACACATACACACACACACACCCTCTCTGTTCTCCATCCAGAGAAGCAAGAGGCATTCTCGGTTGGACACGTTCCAGCCAGGCAAAGACACTCAAGGAGGGTGTGGCTTGGGAAGGAGTGTAGCCTGGGGAGAGTCCCAAGGGCCAGACAGACGCTTGGACGGCTGCACTTGGCACCTGAGCCTAAAGCTCCCATTTCTGCTCAAACAGTTGTGTTCATCTGTGGGGGTGGGGGCTGACTTGAGCGGTCAGCCTTTCCTTTTCTCCTCACAGTCCAGTAATGTTTGTTGAAGTTGCAAAGCACGATCTCTTTAGCACTTCAAAGGCATAACTAGTCTGTGATGTAAAGGGACCGATGGCATCACACTGAGTGTGCACTCTTGGTTCAAAAACACAGGGGCCTTACTGGCTCAGACAGACCACGGTTCACATAATCTAGACTGCAACAATCTCAGCAACCAGCAGGAAGTCACCAGAATTTGAACAGTGGTCTACCAGTAGACTAGACCTCAATCTTTGTTCTGTCTTCCCTGAGGGAAAGTCAGTGGGTGCAACTTGTCGTGCAAATGGAGGGTTCTTTCTTGATGAATTTTACTTGTATCCTCTTTTTCCACCAAAGAATTCCCAGCAGCGTACATCTGAATGCCGCCTTGGGATCCATGATGGAACAGAGACAGGATATAACTAAGAAATGCATAATAAATTTGTCCAAGTCATCTTGTTTTACCCTTGCAATAGCCCAATGAGTTAGGTTAGGCCAAGAGATAGTAACTTACCCCCAAGACTACCCAGTGAACTTCTGCAGTGAGCTGAGACTTGAATCTAGGATTTCTTTGGTCCAGCTCCCAACATGCTGTCTACTATGCCACCCTGCTTGTCAAAGGCGATACCTGCAAAAATCCTTTCTTTGGCACAACTCTTAAAAATACAGGAGGCCCTCTCTTTTCCCTCCCCCCTTTTGTATCCAGCCCTTGAGGACATTCTGACAGGGATCAGAACTGAGTTTCCTCAGATTTTAGCTCAGGGCAAGGGTTCTTTCTATCCCCCAAAGCCTACTTCAGAAGGCTGAAAATAACTGAGGCCCGCCAGGCACAAAATGGTGGCAGATGGAGACAGAATTTGACAAAGTCAGCTGATAATTACTGACACCCCTTTCTACTGATATCTGATCCATCTCTAGAAATTGCTAAATTCTTTTGCCACAGTGTTTCGCCATAGCTCAGCTTTCCTCAAGCTAAGAACACTGGCCACTTTTATTCAGCATATAAGGAGTTTCTGGTATAGGCATTAGTGTAACCAAAAGGCTATGGTAGAAGGCAGGACAAGCTAGTGAGGCCTTGGCAAGCTGTGGCACTGAGACCCACCTGAAAGTGGCCCAAAATGCAGTGTTTGAGGGGGTTGGCAGCTTGTGGCCATGGGATCAAATATGCCATCTGCCCACAAGGAGAAGGTGCCAACCCAAGTTCCCTTTCCTTTTCCCTTTCTAGAAGCAAATGTCTTAGACAGCAAGAGCAGGTGGTAAAGGAAGATAGTGGCCTGGTTCGCACATAACACTAAACCATGGTTTATCAATCTATAGTTTATTACACCATGGATTAGTGCTGTGTGTCAACCCTGCCCAGCAATTTGGCTATGGTTTTCCTGCCAGCACACCACAATCTGAAGCCATGGTTGTTCTTGGCTTACAAAACTTGGTTTGTTTTAGCTATGGCTTGGTGTTAACGTGTGAACCTGGCACCCTTCCTTAATCCTGGTTTGATTGGCCACCCCACCTTAGATGCTTGCCAAGCTATTTTCCATGTTTTCCAAGCATTAAGTGTTCTGCTAGAGGCTGAAGCAGGCTCAGAGTGAGTTTGCCTTGTGTTCAAATGCATGCGCACACTTAAAAAGAAAAGTCCACAGTAGGAGCTATAAAGACATGGGGTGCCATAGTTATAAAATGCACAGGGCTCATCTACCTTTAATACACAAGACTCATCCACCTTCAACTATTATGTAGAATCTGGAATCATGGAAAGATTCAAAGTAATTCAAGAGAAGACACTTCAACCCCTTCTGAAATGTCTTCTGCTGCATCACTTATAAAGCACTGTTCTTCAACCTTGGGTCCCCAGATGTTGTTGGACTACAACTCCCATCATTCTTGGCCAAGTTTGAAGAATCGTGTTGTAAAGAGTCGGGAGCCTTGTCCTCCTTTGTTTAGATGTGGCTTCCCATCTGTCCAAATGGCAACTGACCAGCCGATACATGATTCAAAGTTGATGAAGCCAGAAGCCTAAGGTGAGATAGTAGATGGACGTTTGAAACTGCCTCTGTGCCCCAGGCTCAATAAGTGAGTTTGGCCAAATACCTTGGCCGGTGGCCTAGGACCAATGTAAATGGTAGACATGAATGTTTTTTTCAGTGCAGATAGCTTCAGCTGAGAGAGAGGAATTTAACTCTTCCCTCTTCTGCTGTGGTCCTGAGGAAAATCTTTCCTCTGATGTTGGTATTCTGCATTGGGAGGAAATTCTCCATATCAGTGCATACTTGCCAGAGGATGCAATTGGTTTTTAAAAACTGTGTGTTGGATGCAAAGGCATGTGTTTAAAGTCACATGTAGTTAAATATTCCAGCTGCGACTCAGGTATCACAGAACTAGTAAGAGAGGGAAACGAGAGGAAGATTGCAACCCGTGACAACAACGGTGCATGACTGGCAAAAATCCTGTGCTTTCTTGCATATTGTTGTGCCTTTAATCTTGGCAAGCGTGGGGTTGGCATGACAAAAGTGAAAACTTTTAAAAACTTTTTTCGTATTGCTTATGAAAACTCAAAAGGGGCGTTGCTTTTTGTTGCTAGTGTTGTTGATAGAATTTCATGGAGGCGAGTGAGTGAGCAGGTGGAGGAGGAATAGGCTGCTCCATCCCTGCTCTGCCACCCCATTTGTTTTCCACGCTAGCTTCAGAAAAAGGAAAAACTCCTCTGCAAGCAGCACAGAAATGCATCAGATGGGCAAAGGGGTGACAGATCCCTCCACCTTTCCTCCACCAGTCCACTTGGGAGAAGGCTCTTTATTTATTTAATTTATTACTAGTCTGCTAAAAGGTAGTTGCCTGCATTTCTGTGGTCATCTCCTCCTCCGTGGCCAGCATGGAAATGCAGATTGCCAGCCTCTTGGCATTTACTTAACATTCATCTCAGGGGCACACGGTGTCCAGCTGTAACCAGCTGGCTAAACACTTCGAGGATAAAGTCACTCGGCTCCGCAGTGATTTAGACGCTGCTAATGTGGCAGCGCCAGCCGAGGTATCCAATGCAATTTCGAACCCAGGGTTGTGGGATCAATTCCAGTTAATGCAGCCTGATGATGTGGACAAGATGCTTGCAGTGATGTGCCCAACCACCTGTTCATTCGATTCTTGTTCATCCTGGTTTATTGAAGCTATCTGGAGTGGGGTGACTGCAGGGGTCATAGGTGTGGTAAATGCATCTTTGCATTATGGTGTGATGCCCATTGCCCTTAAAGAGGCAGTGCTGCATCTACTTCTTAACAAGCCCACACTGGATCCAATGGAGTGTAACAACTATAGACCAGTCGCCAACACCCCTTTCTTGGCAAAGGTGGTGGAGAAGGCGGTTGTGGAGCAACTGCAGGCATTCCTGGATGAGACTGATTATCTAGATCCATCACAACCTGGATTCAGACCTGGTTTCAGAACAGAATTGGCCTTGATTGTCCTGATGGATGACTTTTATTGTGAGAGAGACAGGGGGCGTGCAACCGTGTTACTTCCACTCTACCTCTCAGCAGCCTTTGATACCATTGATCATGGTATCCTCCTGGACCGACTCAGTGGGATGGGTACTGGAGGCACTGTATTACAGTGGTTCCCCTCTTACCTTCAGAGCTGAGTCCAGCACCCTGGCACATGCGCTACGGGGTTCCTCAGGGTGCTGTTCTCTCCCCATGGCTATTTAACATCTATATGAAACTGTTGGGATCAGTCATTAGGAATTTTGGAGCAAGGTGTTGTTAATATGCTGATGACATGCAGCTCTATTTCTCCATAACATCCTAATCAGGAGAAGCTGTGAACACTCTGGATTGATGTCTGAATGCTGTAGTGGACTGGATGAGAGCCAATAAACTGCTTGAGTCTTGGGAAGACAGGGGCTCTTTGGGTAGACAGGGGCTCTTTGGGTAAGTAGTTCCCATGTCCGGGAGATAGGCAAGTTACCTGTTCTGGATGGGATCACATTTCCCCTGAAGGAGCAGGTTCGTAGCTTTGGGGTACTCCTGGATTCATCTTTGTCACCAGTGAGCCAAGTATTGTCTGTGGCTACGAGTGCCTTTTACCAGCTTTGTCTGGTTTGCCAGCTATGGCCATTCCTGGATAGGGATAGCCTGACCACTGCAGTCCATGTGTTGATAACCTTGAAGCTGGATTACTGCAATGTGCTCTTTGTGGGGCTGCCCTTGGGCTTGGCTTGGAAGCCTCAGCTGGTGCAAAATGCAGCAGCCAGACTGCTGATGGGGGCACATGGCCGACGACATGTGACACCACTGTTGAAACATCTGCATTGACTGTCCATCTACTACTGAGACAGGTCCAAGGTCCGTGTATTAATTTACAAAGCCGTGAACAACTTAAGTCCAGGGTATCTTAGAGGCTGCCTAAACCCTTATATCCCAGCTCGATCACTGAGATCCTCTGTAGGAGCAGCCTTGGTCATCTCCCGAGTTGGTGAGGCTCATTTAACAGCGACACAAAACCGAGCCTGCGGTGTCGTCAGCCCAGCTCTGCCAACAGAGATTCAGCAGGTGCCTTCTCTTTTAATTTTTGAACACCTGCTGAAAACTTTTCTGTTCTGTCAGACTTACGTAGGCAATTAAGAAGATGTCTTTTTGAAATGGTTGACCTTTGTTTTTACTGTATCTTTTAATGGTTTTTACTGTACAGTTTTTATTCGTTGTAAACCGCTTTGATGTTTTTTGAAATAAAATAGCGGTATGCAGATATGCTTATAAATAAATAAATAAACAAAATAATTTTTTTGAAGGCTAGTAATGTTTGTGCGCTTGCTTACAAGACTGACCTAGACGTCCGTATGACTCCACCACTGGCCATGGCTGTATGATTCAATTGTGAGTGCTGGAAAGCCAGCCTCTGCAAGCTCCCAAAGTGGATCCATCCTGGTCAAAGGTTAAGATAGCAGTAAACATCTGTCATCCTATTAACCATTCTGGGGATAACCACAGTATTTTCTGCTAATACGTTGGATACCCGAGCTTAGTATTCTAATCGGAGCTTGACCCCCCATGCCAGGTCAGCGGTGAGTGACTAATAAGGAGAGGAACACAGCCATCTTCTTCCTCTGTTCCTGCATTTTAATTAAAGGATTGGGGGTGAGCCACCTTTTCAAATGTGCAAATAAAGGAGTTGTAATTTAATTATAATCTTTGATATGCAGCGCTCACCAAGGCGAGGATATTGCACTCTGTCGATTTGTTTCTTTACGCTTGTCAGACATGGGTTTAAAGGTTTATTTGACTGGAAAGGAATTATGCACCGCGGTATGCATGAATATTTGAACCACTTATTTGCTCAAATAAATAATGCTGGGATTGAAAGCATCTCCGTTTTTCAATTTGCTAGTTGGCGTAAATTATAGTTCTAGGTGGTAGGTTTGCTTTCAGCGTCCTCTTGCTCTATAGACCAGTAACTTCCAAACTGTGTGATCAGTGTGCAATGGAGCTGTTAGTATACTTTGAGCTCAACACAGGGGAGGCTGCCTGCTGTGTCTCTGCATGATTTACTGCTCTCATCTTGCTTCCTTCCACTCAACTTTCACCAGAAAGGAGTGGGGAGCATTTCAGCCTTTTCTCCGTGTCGAATGCTGTTGGTTCATTTGATCATTCCCAATGCACTATGCATTACCTGCCTGGCAGAAGATCGCCACCTGCAAGTTTTATACCGAGTCACTGTTGTGAAGCCAGTGATGTGGAGTGGAAAATTTTCTGGAATATTTTCAAGTGCTTTATTTTTCCATGGAACATGCTCTATTAATTCAGCCTCTCCCAGCCTTTGGGTTCCTATATGTTGCTGGACTACAGTTCCCATAATTCCTGACCATTGGCCATGCTGGCTGGGGCTGATGGGAGTTGTAGTCCAGCAACATCTGGGGACACAAATGTTGGGGAAAGTATGACTATCAAGATCTGTTCATAACATGCATTTCTCCTAGAGTCCATTATCCCACAAGTCTATTCCATAACTTTCTAGAAAATTTTACAATTTAAAATTTTCTGGAAAACCCACATCATTGGCTGACGCACAAGGGTGGCAGTTCTGTAGTCTCTGTATTTTGGGAGTGGTTGGATTCTTCAATGTACAGCAATCTGCCCTTGGAGGAACCTATCCCTTCTGTGTCTCTGCCTGAGTCAATGTTCTGAGTTTGTTCCTGTTCTGAGCATGTCTCTTGATGGGAAGGAGACAAACTTAGATTCATGATGCAGAGACACAGGGGATAGGTGTTTTTGAGGACAAGTATGGAATGATCTAGTCTCACTCCCAGTGAATGATTACTTGCCCCTAGAGAAGCCCATCTCCATTATCTCTGCATGGGTCACTGCTTTTGATTTGCTTCCTTTTAGTCAAGAAGCATATCGGAACAATGATTCATGCAGAGATATCAGGAGGGGCTCCCCTGGAAGCAGATAATTATTTTAATTCTTCGTGCTGTAAAAGTAAACAGTTTTAGAGGTGAGAGTGAAGTGTGCTTCCATTTTAATTCAGAAAATGATGTGCCTCAGCTATGAGAAGTCTGGGAAATACTGCTGTAGCCAGAGTAATATAGGGGGCAAATGAGCTAGTGTGCTGTTCCCCTTCATTGCATGAGGGATTAAAATGTTTGAATAGTGCTACAGGGGTTTGCTTTCCCTGATTGTTCCGTTCTCTAAGGTTCTATTGTATTCCTGATGATGATGATGATGATGATGATGATGATGATGAAGGCACATCTGTTGATGTGCTCCTGAATGGTCATAGCACCTTGCATGCCTGAACTTTTTCTAATCCTTACAACAGCCTCGTAGAATAGGCAAGTATTATTGTCATATTGCAGATGTGGATCTGACCCTGAAAGAGTAACAGCTTCTCTAAGGCCACCAAATGAATTCATGGCAGAGGCAAGAATCAAACTGGGGACTTCTTGCATCATAGCTCAGTCCCACCATCATGCCATTTCACCAGCTTAGTCTGACAAATGTTGGCTCCTGTTTTCGGGATTTATGCTTGTTGCAAGGACTTCCTGTATCCTTTTCTATAAATACATTTGGGTTTCCTTTTCCCCTTTAGGTCATCATGCTGAAGAATGACATTCACCATTGCAAGACCTCAGGGATATTTCTGCGTCTTGGTGCGGGAGGCTTGATTGCAGAAAACAACATTCATTCCAATTGTGAAGCTGGTGTGGACATTCGGAAAGGAGCCAACCCTCTGATCCTGGTATCGATTCTGGCATGCCCAGATTTGCCCCAAGGCAACAATTAGATGCTGATACGGCCAACTTGGGATTCTTTTAATAAGAATTTTGGAAGGATGTAGCCATTAGTAAGAGAGAAACAGCAGGTAGGAGGGGCTGCTTGCCCCTCTCTCTGCCAGGTTCCCTCCCCAAGGACTCTTCCCCCTACTTAGACTCTTAGCTGGAAAAAGAGCCTAGCTGGGAAGGAAAGGAGCCTGGGGGCAGAGGTTGCAGGGCGTGGTGAAGCCACAAGCCATAACACATGTATACACCTTCTCCCCTGCGTATGCTACCACTGCATTCACATTGTGCTGCAAACAGAGCATTTGGAGTCCCATATTTGCTGCATAACATGATAGCTGTTTTCAGTCTAAGGCTACCTCTTTTGTCGCCAAATTGTTCTTTCTGCATTTGCATGGGAAATGCATACTCTTCTGAAAGCTACCCCCTTTCAGTATGCTTTGGGGACATCCCCATGCCATGGTAAAGATGTTGGTATTCTGTAATGGTCAAGCTGCTTTCGTTGCATCAAAGCCAAACAAGTTATTCATGTGAATTTGGGTAGATGCTCTATATGGGCATACAACATCTATACTGTAGAGTTTTCCCTACTGCTGTGCAGGGGTAAGCCACCTGTGGCAAGATGCTCCCATCCTTGCACAATGGAAGCAGGTGGGTTTAGCCTTGCTGATGGAGAGCAGCCTTCCTTTAAGGAGGAGTAAGCAACTGAAAAATAAATAAATTGTACAAGTCATGTGCTGGAGAGGCTTGAGACACATCCCATCCACTCTGGCCTGTTAGCGCAAGGAAGTTTCCTTGCCTGGTGTGGGTGATGTCCATGCAGCTTCTTCCCTTTGCCCCACTCTCTTTGGCCAGAAAACTGGGCAGTTGTGCACAGACTAAATCCTGGCATGGTGGCCAGTTCAAGACCCACTTTGGGCTCTATTCCCAACAGATATCGATAGATGTTAAATGGCTCAGTTGGACATGTGGTGTTATGTATATTTATTCATAAAAATATTTAATAACCTATCCTACGTCGAACTGATCTCAGGGTGGTGTACAAGAATACATTTAAAGCAATAATTCTGTTAATAAAACAAAAAGCAGATAAAAAATAAGAATCTTAGAACACAGAGTGGCTGTTTAATTTTATTACACAGTGGAGGTAACAGCTGGAAAATGCCTGAGAAAACTGCCAAGTCTTAACCTGGTGCTAAAACTGAGCTAAGGTTGGTGCCAGAAGGATCTTGGAAGGGAGGTGTTCCTACTACTAGGAAGGCCCTCTGTATATGTGGGGCATGTAAAGAAAACAGGGGCTGGAGGCTTAGCAAGTCAACTTTCACATGCATTCTGATGTGGTATTTGGCCTGCAGCTGAAACATTAGCTACCTTCAGGATCACTCATTCCCAAATTCAGATCTTTAAGTGTACCTTTGCCCTTGGGCACCATTGTTCTCTCTGCCATTCCTGCCTACCTACTCCTGGGCCTTTTAATGACAGTTTACTCTGTAGAAATCAGTAGGTGAAGCTTTTTTTTTCCACAGCAAGGAGCTAAAATGTCAGCACTTGCTAATGATTGCACATGAAAAGCCCCAGCTAAAGCACGGCTGAGAAGCTGCTAGGAGCTAGTTGATTCAATAACCCTTTACCCTCTTTTCTATTCCTGTCCCAGATTAGGAAATTGCTGGATGAGATAATATATTTATCTGAGTGGGCCAGGGTTAATAGAACCCTTTTAATTTCTATATCCAGTTGCTGGTTTAAAGGTAGAGGGTTTAATCACACCAGAAATGCCATGCTTTCTCCAAGGAGACACAAAATTGGGCGCTTTCTTTCTAAAATAGCTTCTAGCTTTTAAGAATCCGGGTGCTTTTGTCCGGAAGCTTGCTGACCTTTCTGCTATTGTAATGAGTCCTTGACTTATTTTCCCCTCTCTTGTTTTCTCCTTTTTATTTTTTTCACTTGTGCATAAATCAAACGGCAGTGTAATAGGATCCACAGTGGCCTTCGCTCTGGCATTGTTGTCCTTGGCAACGGAAAAGGCATCATCCGTAGCAATCAAATATATGGTAATAAGGAGGCTGGCATTTACATTCTGTATAATGGCAACCCTCTGGTGAGGTACGTGATTGAACAACAGCATTCCTTTTCATTTTCTGATGTCCACACATGCACCCCCCCATGCAGTTAAAGAGCAGAAAAGGGTGGAGTTTTTTAAATACAGAGAGAAAGACAGGAAGCTTTTATGCAGGGCTGGCCCCAGGCATGCTGGGGCCCTTGGGCACCATGCTGCCCCGGGCCCCAGCGCTCCCCTTCTGTGATTCATGGCAGGATTGCTTCAGCATCCCTGCCTTTCCTCGCTCAACCTACCTTTCTTGGCTGTGTTTTGCTGCTGCGCGCGCAGGGCTCCCCTTAACCAAGATGTTTGCCTAGGGCTGAAGCCTCTGCCGCCATCTTGGCTGATGGCAGGGATGCACACGTGTAGCACGCATGCGTCCCATCAACCAAGATGGTGGCAGAGGCTTCAGCCCCTTAGGGAAACATCAGCTGCCATCTTGGTTAAGGGCAGCCCTGCACACGCAGCTGCAACGCACAGCCGAGAAGGGTAGGTTGAACAAGGGAATGGCGGGGGCTCCAAAGCAGCGATCCTGCCACGAAAAGCGAAAGGGGAGCAGAAGGGCCCCTGTAGCCTACTTGGCTGCCCTTTGGAGCCAGCCCTGCCTTTATGCCTTGTGTACCTGCATCTTTCCTCTTTCAACAAGCCTTTTAGGTTTCGACCTATCCCAGTCTCCGTCTGTGTTAGAACTGCTTAATATGTTTTTTAATAATGTTTTTAACCCTTTTTTAAAGTGGTTTTTTAAAAAATGTTTTTAATGCTATTTTGTTTTAATGTATTTTAAGATCTGTTTTTATGATTTTTTAAAGTGTTTTTAGCACTTTGTTTGCCGCCCTGGGCTCCTGCTGTTAGGAAGGGCGGGATACAAATTAAATAATAAATAAATAATAAATAAAATCTTTACAGTTGTATTACATGATGGGGGAAGTGGTTTTCATACTGTGTGTCCTGGGGAACTGTGAGGTCCTTAGGAAGCTTATTGGGACACGCTCAACGAGATGATCCATAACAGTGGGCCAGTTTCCCAAGAAGACTGCTTTCCTACTCACAATTCTTTTCCTGCAATGTATGGGTGCAGGAGAGCATCCTAGTTCATGCAAGGCAACAATGCAGCCCAGCAGGACATGACCAGAGTATGTACCTTCCTGGGAGATTACCCGGTCAAAAAATGAGATAAAATTAGTCTGGCAGGATTTGTTCTTGATAAATATGTGTTGGCTTCTAGTAATCACTACATTGTTTTCAAGATGCTTAAGATTAACCGGTTTATAATCTGTACCAGAATTTTCCTAGGGAGTGACTGGTCTGTAGTTCCCAGGTTCCTCCTTTCTGCCTTTTTTGAAGACAAGGATATTAGCCCTCCTCTAGTATATCCGATTGTCCATCCTCCACGATTTTGCAAGGATAATAAAGTGGTTCCAAGAGTTCAGCAGTTCCTTCAGTACTCTAGGATGCACTTCATCAGGCCCTGCAGATTTGAACTAGTTCAGTGATTAGGTATTCCTTGACCATATGTCTATCAATCTCAAGCTGCAAATTTTCCTCTTCAACTTCACGTTTGCCAGGAGGGTCATAGACCCTCTTTTGGGAGAAGACCTGAGCCAAAGTAGGAATTGAGCACTTCTGCCTTTTCTTTGTCATCTGTTACCATTTTGCCATCCTCATTGAGTAGCTGTACCACCGTTTCTTTTCTCTCTCTTTTACTTTGGATGTACCTGAAGAAAGCTTTTTTGTTGCTTTTAGCAACCTCGCTAACCTCAGTATTTGGCTTCAGGAGAAGTGGACCTCATCAATGCTGTGTAGTTAACAGGGTTTACCATATATTTAGGTAACCACAAGGCCCAATTTTCCTTTTTTTAAATCTAAGGGGTGCCTTATTTTATTTTTTTAAAATCCACTTTTTAGCACCCACTTATTTGTTAAATCCAACACCCGTTTCCCTTCTTTTATGCTTCAGATGCTCCTCTTGTTTTTCAGTCTTCTGCTTAAGATCCTGTTGCTACTGAAATGACTGTCTTTTGTTTCCTGAACTTTGAACATTTTTTTTTCTGGATTAAGATCTTGCAGGCGATAAGATATCCCTGCATTTTCTCAGTCTGCTCCCAGCAGAGCAGGCATGCATCCTCCTTGCAACTGCAAGATGGCCTGCTGCCTCTCAGTGTCCCACTCTCCTCTTTGCCAGTCAGTCAAGGCTCAGGGATGACACCATTCTTTCTGATGCTTCTGGGATTCCCCTGGAATGGGGGGGGGTACATCAGGGAATCTCAGTACACCCTTCAAACCTCTCTTGGGATGACGAGTCTGCCCATATACTGAAGGTGTGAAGAGAATTGGGTGTCTGTCATGGCACACCAATCTGCAACAGAGTCATTCATGTCAAGCCAGAAAGAACACATGATTGCAGTGTGCCTAATAAATCCTTAGTGGGTGACGCATTTTGCCTGGGAGCTGTGTGCAGCCCTCAGTGCATCTTATAAACTCTTCTTAAGAATCTTGTCGTTCATATTGGAGTTTTGTGAATATGTGAAGCCACCCTCAAACCTGGGAACCTGTTGGCTTAATTTGGTCTCCCAATGCTACCACTGATTTACCCATGGTGCTTGTTTTGAGATGAGTGTTGGAGTTGCAGTTGTGAGTATAACTGCTGATGTTTCTGGAGAGAGAGAAAAAACCCCTGCCAAAACACAAATCAACCTAGACAGGCTTAAGTATCCATTTGAGAACAGCTTGTTCCAACATAATAGCTCAACTGACAAGTGCGAAACAGATTTTATTAATCTGCAAACCATAAGGGTCAAGATCGGGCTCTTTTCTGAAACAGGCCTATCAAATAAATAGCAATTGCTAAATAGGCAGCAGTCTTAGGTAGTGATTATGGTGCAGTGAATAAGTCAAGAGGAAATGAACACAAAAGAACAAGGGAGCTCCATGTGGAGATTTCTTTTCCTGGGCACACTGTCAACAGCATCCTCATCAAAGAACCCTGCACACAAGTCTATTATAATTGAGATCACTTTGTCACTGCTAAAACGAGAGGCATTTGTTTTGATGAGCTAGTCTGGGAGTGTGGGAGGGGAGATTTGTTATGCTAAGAAGATATTATTGCTACACTAATTATTCCCATGCAGCCTGTATATATTTTTCAAACAGAATTCTCACTTGGGTCTTTGAACAATGCTTGCTTCCCCAGGGTTCTGAAACACTCTTTCTTAAAGGCTGCATTCGCAGAAGCATAAGAAAATGGCTCCAGGAAATTCTCTATGGGTTGTTTGGGGTTGCACCACCCTGTTCTTCCCTCAGAAACTTCATTTTTAGGGAAGGTATTGGGGTGGTGGAGGAGATAATCCCAGAGTTCCCCTTGCCTCTGCTTCCTGCAGTGAACTAACCATCCTCTTCCTTTGCCGTGCACAGGAACTCTAACATTTGCTTTTATGAATGTTATAGGAAGGAGAGGAGTGGTGGTGGTTAGACTGTAGGCCTGGTACCAGCAATAGGGAAATCCAGTTCAAATTCCCACTTGGCTATGAAGCTGTCCCCGGGTGGACCCTACCACACAGGGCTGTTGCGTGGGAGAAAAGGGAGCAGGGAGGAGAAGATCTGTATATACTGCCCAGAGTTCCTTAGAGGAAGGGTGGGATATAAATAAATGTTCTATGTCCTACCTTCACTGTCAGTGGTAATATGCCTTTGAATAGCAGTTGCTGGAATTACAAGTCAGGAGTGTGCTCTTCTGCTCAGGTCCTGCTTGTGGCATCCCATCGGCATCTGGTTGGCCAGGGCGAGGCCAGGATGCTGGACTAGATGAGCCACTGGCCTAATCCAGCAGCCGGGCTCTTCTTACATTCTTAAATGTTCACAGGACTCGAAGAAGTTTGATGGGATGGCCCTCTGATGAAAAGCCTGCCTTACATTGCAGATTTTGGGTGTTGCTGGAAAGGTGGCAAAGGAAATAACTATTTCACTTAATGCTGTGGATTGTTTTTTCTTTTTTTCCTGTTTGGATTTTAGACCTCAAGGGGCCAAATAGTTTAGGTCATCCCTGTGCATTTGTTACACAGTTACTTCCGTTTGAGCGTAACTTGAAAACTGTTTGGGAAAGGGTGCAACAAGCCGAGAAAACACAAGTATGAATGATCCTCAACTTCTGCGGTAGTATCTAAATAGGAACTTTGGGTTGAGGATATTGTCTATTTCATTTTCATTTGTATCCCATCCTTTCCCTAAGGAGGGGTGTGTGTGCATGCGCTTGTATGTGCGCGGCCTTTTTATCTTCAAAACAACCCTGTGAGTTTGGTTAGGTTGAGAGTCTGGCCCAAGGCCACCTAGCAAGTTTCATGGTTGCGTGCTGATTAAGAAACCAGTTCTACCTGGTCCAAATCCAATTCTCTATCTGCTACACCAGACTTGTTGAAATGTGGTGATTAGTTGGCATTTGCAGTGCCTGGCACATTCCTGTGCTTCTGTCTCCATATTTCTATGGCTGCATGTTGCTATATTGATTTGTGTGGTAGCAGACTTCTCTTCTTCAAAATGAAGAATTCATGCTCTTTCTGTTAACAGTTGGGAAGTTACACTGAAGCAGAACATCTAAATGGCACCCCTGGGAGTACCAAAATCCTGTTTATTTATTTTATTAATTAGATTTGTATCCTTTGCCTCTTTCCAGCGAGCACAGGACAATATCTATAGAGGCTATCACATTTTATCCTGAGCTGTGAGAGGCAAGGAGGGTTTCATGGCTGATCAAAGTTTTGAAATCAGGTCTCCACAGTTCAAGTGCAAGACTTCTTACGATTATGATTTAATTTATGAATCTCCTCCCATGAAGCATCCCAAAGTGATTTACTCTGTATAAGGATTTATTACTCTATGTAAAGGTTATCAGTATGAGTGAGATTTCAGGATCATTTACATAACAACAGCTGAACCAATTGCACATACGAAAAACAAGCATTAAACTACACTGTCTCTTGTTAAACAATTGACAAATGCATAAATTAACTGCCGTCCTTTAAATGAGGAAGCTGTCTCCACCTTCCAAATGATAGGGCTGGCCTTGGAGAATCCCTGTCCCCTTGGAGCTGATTAACGTAAGGAGGTGGTTTCAAAAAAAAAGTAAAAGGCAAAGCCTTGCTTTTGGATGCTGTTACAAGTATTGGTGCACAAAGCCCTATTTGTGCTGCTGCAGCAGCTAAATCCCTTGACAGGTCTGGACTCCTAGATAATCTATACTGTGAGGAAATATATGAATGGACTGTATAAAATACTGACTGTTCTCCCCCCCCCTTTTTTTTCATTCCAGTGGAAACCATATTTTCCAAGGTCTTGCTGCTGGCATAGCTGTGAATGAGAATGGAAGAGGCCAAATAACAGGTGTGGAAAGACAAAGGATTTTTTAATGGGCGATGGGCCTTGGGCTGAATGATAAGTCACCTCAAGGCATTGAATTCTAATTTTATTTTTGTCATTATTTTTATTATTTCTGATCCTATGTCCTCCAAAATAATAATACGGTGTTGGGAGTGAAGGGCCTAGTAGAGCATCTGATGTGTATGCCGAAGGTGCCGGAATTGATACTTGGCATCTCCAGGCTTTTTGTGTGGGTGTGTTTATAATTGTTGCAAATAGCTTAGATATTTTGAATGAAATTGTGGTGTACAAGTATTTTTCATTAATAAATAAAGTAAGGCTGGGAATGTCCCTTACCTGAAACCCTGGAATGCAATTGCAAGTTAGTGTTAGACAGTACTGAACTAGATAGATCTGACTCGGTGTTAGGAAGTTTCACATGACATGATCTTGGCAGACCTTTCAATAACCCTGCAAGGTAGGTCACTGGTGCTATCCCCATCTTTCAGACAGGAGACTGAAGTTGCTTGCCTAAAGCCACCTTTTGACTTCATGGCTGAAGTGCTATTTGATCCATGAACTTCCCAGCCCGTAGGAGATTCTTTTCAGAACACTGCTCCAGCTCTGAACGATAAAGTCTGATCACCATCTTATGGTTATTTCTCGTCTTGTCCAATTAGCACCATCTGCCTCTCAGAACTTTCTTTAATGAGCATACAAGGGCATTTCCTTGGTGGTCTGCCTTTGCAGCTCCCATTCTGCTGCAGCCAAAGATCCTTGCTGCGTACAGGCTGTCCTCCCTTCTACTCTTCCCCACCCAGCATAATAAACATTTTGCTAGCTGTGTGTTGAATGATGGTGCAGCCTTGGTCTGGTGCAAGTTGATGTAGAAACTGGCTTGATGGAAATGGTTGGTTTTTTAAAAAATTGCTTTATTTTGGCAGTTTGATTAAGGAAAGAAAAACCAAACAAAAAGGGGAAAAATAAAAAGGAAAAAACACCAAGAAAAACAGAAAGAGAAAAAAACACGCAACAGCTCACATTAACAATGCAATTTAATTTACATATACATATATTTATGACATATGTCATCCAAATGACTGAATAGATATGCAAACAAAGTTGGGGTTTACAGAAAGTACATTCAAATGTAGCAAAAGCATTAAGGGCTCCAAAGACTCAAGGTAGGGTTAGAGCTGACTATATTATTTATTCATTATTATTTTTTGAAATATTTATAGGCCGCTTTTCCAGCCAAAGCCCATCCGGAGCAGCTTGCAGCATTAAGAACTAAACGTGTATATATAGCATATCGTAATGTATCAGTGTTACTAAAACTAAGAATAAAACAGATGCTGGGTATTTATCCGTCCAGGCTTGAAGTATAAGTCTCTTACCAACTGCAAGATCTTGTAAAAATCCTTTTTTTGTTGTCCTGCTGTTAATCCTCATACTACAGGTATAAAATTTAAATGAATAGCCATGAATATCAAGGATTTCATCAAAGACAACTTCAGACTTAAAAAAACCATACACAACACTGGACAAGCCAGATCTTATGCCTCAGTGAGGTATTTCCAGCATTACACCTCCAGCATCTATCTGAGGTAGACAATGCCTTCTTGTAGAGATGTTGTGGAATCTAATATAATCAAAATATCAGTTTTTGCTTGATCTCAATTTTAAATTCCATATGGATTCTAAAGCAATTTGCCATTGTTTAGGTTGTGCAGTTCATTCTAACTCCGTGTTCCATTCTTCATTCATGGAAATTAGTCTTCATGCTGCTTGGAGAATTGACATTCAGTGAAGCTCTCAGTTAATCTGCGTTTCTTATCCTGCTTTAGAAAACGTCATCCGGGAGAACCAGTGGGGAGGCACTGATATCCGTCGTGGAGGTGACCCTGTCCTCAGAAGTAACCTAATCTGCTGTGGCTATTCAGATGGAGTGGTTGTTGGGGAACGTGGGAAAGGACTCATAGAAGGAAACACCATTTATGGTAAACCTCTGCTGACAGCTGGATTTTCTTCTCTCTGTTTCCTGCTTCCTTGTGTCTTGTCTTGTGTGGTGTAGTGAGCATAGCAGTGCAGTTCTCCACAGACTGTTTTAGAATCCAGTTGTCCAAACGAACGACGACTCATCTTTAAGACAACCATCTTTTCTTCATCAGTGGTATCTGGAACGATTTTAATGCTCCAGTTTTGTGGTTAGGAGGATCTATCACCATAACTAGAGTTGACTTGGGAATATGTTGGTTCTCTTCCAGAACATTGCGGTCAAAAAAGAGGCTTTGTGGAGGACAAAAGCTGCCTGATAACACTGTAGAATATATATTTTATTATTTATCCATATATTTGTGAAGGAATCCCGACAAACACTGTCCCTCCCCGCTTGACTCAGCGGCTGAGCCAACACACAGCTGAGGAGTTGGGGCCAGAAGTGGTGGTAGGTAAGGGCGCTGAGAGCATCCTGTGAGAGATAAAAGAGCAGCATCTGAGAGCATTCTCTCTGGGTCCCAGCAGATCCAGAGGAGAAGGAGAAGGGGGACTGGAACAATGGAGGAGAAATACAGAGAAAGAAACCAGCATGTCTTGGAGACCAGGGAAAGAGGCAAGGGCAGGAGGAGGAGGGGGAGGAAAGAAGCGAGCTACAAAAGGAATTTGGGCTGCCTCAGCAAGGACAGTCACAGGACAGAAGGGTCTAGGGTTGTCATCCCTAGTGGCGAGCCAGAAAGAGGGAAAGGGGTGAAAAGCAGGCAGGATAGGACATTGTACAAAGGGAATCAGGGAAGAGCTGTGTAAAGGAAGACAGGAATGAAAACATTGTATATAAAACAAAATAAGTGGAGTGGAGTCTTGAGATGAAAGGGGGCAATGGACCTCTTTGAGTAAGTTACCCACCAGGGTAACGGGACCACCTGGGGTTCGGAGGGCTCCAAAGACTCAAGGTAGGGTTAGAGCTGACTATATTATTTATTCATTATTATTTTTTGAAATATTTATAGGCCACTTTTCCAGCCAAAGCCCATCCGGAGCAGCTTGCAGCATTAAGAACTAAACGTGTATATATAGCATATTGTAATGTATCAGTGTTACTAAAACTAAGAATAAAACAGAATCCAACAAAAACCCAAACAAACTTGGAACTCGAACAACAAAATATATCCAAGTTAGGCCTCGCTTCTGCTGTTTGTGACAGGGATTGTCTTGCCTTTGGCCAACATTTGGCATAGGGGAGCGCAGAGCTTGTCCCTTTATTGCCATGGAGCTTCCTGATGTTCCACTCCTGCAGAGCTTCTGAAAAATATCTGAGTGCAGAAGGTCCCAGATTCATTCCCCATGTAGGGCTGGGAATGTCCCCTGCCTGATACCTTGGACAGCCGCTGCCGGTCAGTGCAGACAGTACTGGGCTAGATGGACCAATGGCCTGACTCAGTATAAGGCAGCTTCCTAAGTTCAGAGAGCAGCTCTCTCTGTTCTGTGCCTGAATTCAGCTGGGAAGTTTGAGTACTCGGTTACAGCCTTGGACCAAGAAGGTTGTCGGCCTAAGCTTCCTGAGTGATGACAGGAAGGCAGACCAATTTGCTTGTTCCTCTTGTCGTAGGTAACAAAGGCTGTGGCATCTGGATAATGTCATCCAGTCTCCCCCATATCACAAATAACCAAATTGGGCACAATAGCATCTACGGGATTGCAGTGTTTTGCCGCAAGGATGATGCCAATGACTATCTTGCCAACCAAGGGGGCAACGAGAACTTCAACGATGAAGGAGAAGCTGCCAACTGGGAGAACGAGCTGGAGAGTGAGGACGAACGCTTGACTTCCCGGAGGCCCATCAGTGTAGCTCTTGTGGAGTCAAACAACATCAACCACAATGGAGGTGAGTGCTGGCTGGAAAACCTTGTAGCCAGTCTCGTCTGTAGAAAAGGCCAAACAGCCTCTAAAGAAGCTTAAGAATTCTTTCTGGGAAATCCCTGAAGAAGCACTATAATGCAGGGACGTGTCTTAATCCCTGCCACGTGACTCCACTCATATGATACCTGTGTGGACAGACACAAACACACAGCCGGCGAGAGAAACACCAATTCCTAATGTGAGTTTTGGGGTCTTTAGTCACTACCTTTTGATCCAGTTTCAAGTGTAAGCTGGATATTGAGAGTTTGAGAAGACCACTTGCCAGCAATGACTGGGTATTTAGAAACTGCCAAAATGCCATTTCAAGATGTTCATGTCCTTGTGTTGTCTGCATCTGGAGTGCAATCTTTTTATATATATAAAACAGCCAAGCAGTGGCAGGGCATGCTAAGGCAGCAAGGTGCACCTCTTGGCTGTCATCAGTGAGCAGCAACCTGTGTGGTTGCTGGAAGGTGTTGCAGATGGCATCAAAGGCAGGGAGGGAGCTGTGCTGATGTGCATGGTGCAAATGCCAAACTATGATTCCTGGAGAGCATCCAACACCAATCCACATGGGTAATCGATAGAATAGGGCTGTGTTGCCACTTTCTTAGTTCCCTGTTATGGCCTCTGTATCATGCAACACCTGCTCACTTGTTGCTGCTGCCCAGCAGCACTCTTCGGTAGCTGCCTGCCATCTCCTGAGCCCCTTGGCCAATGCTTAGCAACAGTGGGCAGTCAGGGTGGTCTGCACCTCTTCCCCTGCACACACATGCTGGCACTGGCGTCTTTTACCAGTAGATCTATTAAGGGCCAGACATTTAATAGTATTATCCAAGCTGGGTCTGTTCAACTGGGGGCAATAGTCTATTTTAAATCCAAATATTAGTTGCAGAGCATCCTAAACCTTTGACTTCCGTATAGGTGTATTTCTGGGTTTCTGTCTCTTCTTACCCCCCTTTTTTTGGTTAATAAATAATAATAATAATAAAATTTAATTTATGTGTCGCCTATCTGGCCAGTGGCCACTCTAGGCGACGTACATACAATAAATTACAACAAAATAGAATACAAAAATACAGTGTAACAGTATAAATTATGCTAACAAACAATATATGGTAGGCAGTATTTAAATCATAAGGACATTAAACCTCCCCAGAAGTCCCAAAAGCCTGTTGGAAAAGCCAGGTCTTTAAGGCCTTGCGGAACATATTCAGGGAAGAGATGTGCCGAAGATCTTGTGGGAGGGAGTTCCAGAGGGTGGGGGCCGCCACTGAGAAGGCCCTCTCTCTAGTTCCTGCCAATCTAGCTGCTTTGGTTGGCGGGATTGAGAGAAGGCCTTGAGTGGCCGATCTTGTCAGGCGGCATAATTGGTGGCGTTGTAGGCGCTCCTTTAGATAAACTGGGCCGAGACCGTATAGGGATTTATAGGTTAGTACCAACACCTTGAATTGGGCCCGGAAAACAACTGGAAGCCAGTGTAGATCGAACAGCACTGGCGTGATGTGGTCCCGGCGACGACTGTTTGTAAGTAGCCGAGCCGCTGCATGTTGTATAAGTTGTAATTTCCGGACCGTTTTAATAATAATAATAATAATAAAATTTAATTTTTGTGTCGCCTATCTGGCCGAAGCCACTCTAGGCGACGTACAAACTAAAATTCAGTAAAATACAATACAATACAGATAAAATACAATGAAGTCATTAATCACAGCAGCATGAGATCAGTTAGGGCAATCAATAGATAATAAGTATCCCAAAAAAGTTAGCCCTCCCCGGAAATCCTAAAGGCCTGTCCAAAGAGCCAAGTTTTTAAGGCCCGGCGGAATGTATCCAGGGAAGGGGCATGGCGAAGATCGAATTGGAGGGAGTTCCAGAGAGTGGGGGCCACCACTGAAAATGCCCTCTCTCTAGTCCCTACCAACCTAGCTGTTTTCGTTGGTGGGACTCAGAGAAGGCCCTGTGTGGCTGATCTGGTTGGGCGGCTTAATTTGTGGTACTGGAGGCGCTCCTTCAGGTAAACTGGGCTGAGACCGTATAGGGATTTAAAGGTTAATACCAACACCTTGAATTGGGCCCGGAAAACAACTGGAAGCCAATGTAGGTGAAATAATACTGGCGTGATGTGATCACGGCGGCGGCTGTTTGTAAGCAACCGCGCCGCCACTTTCTGCACCAGTTGTAGTTTCCGGACCGTTTTCAAGGGTAACCCCACGTAGAGCGCATTACAGTAATCTAATCGAGAGGTGACCAGGGCATGTACCACCAGTGGGAGCTGATGAACAGGAAGGTAGGGTTGTAGCCTACGTATAAGGTGTAGTTGATACCAAGCTGCCTGGCTCACAGCCGAAATCTGAGCCTCCATGGACAGCTTGGAATCAAGTACAACCCCGAGGCTGCGGACCTGGTCCTTCAGGGGTAGACTCACCCCATTGAACTTCAGGTCAACAAATCCCAGCCTTCTCTTGTCCCCCATGAGTAGTACCTCGGTCTTGTCGGGGTTCAGTTTCAGCCTATTCCTTCCCATCCATCCACTCATGGACTCCAGGCACTTGGACACGGTCTCCACAGCTAACTCTGGTGAAGATTTAAACGAGAGATAGAGCTGAGTGTCATCCGCATATTGGTGACACTGCAGCCCAAATCTCCTGATGATAGCTCCCAGCGGCTTCATATAGATGTTGAATAGCATGGGAGAGAGGATAGAGCCCTGTGGCACACCACAATTGAGTGGCCAAGGGTCTGAAACCTCCTCCCCCAATGCCACCTGTTGGTATCTGTCAGAGAGAAAGGAACGGAACCACCGTAACACGGTACCACCTATTCCCAATCCCTCTAGGCGATATAACAGGATACTGTGGTCGACAGTATCAAAAGCCGCTGAGAGATCGAGGAGGACAAGAAAGGTGAATTCTCCCCTATCTAATGCCCTCCTCATATCATCTACCAGAGCGACCAAGGCTGTTTCAGTTCCGTGACCAGTCCTGAAGCCCGATTGGTATGGATCTTAGTTAAGATAGGTTATTGACTCTGGGGTGCTTTTCCTCCTGTTATAGCTGCTGGTTTGTACATCAAGAGCAGCGAAGCCCTGAACATAATAGGAAATGCCATCCACGCCAACCACGACTGTGGGGTTGCCGTGTTTCAGAGCTCACAGCTCACGAGAATAGCAAACAACAGCATCTCTTGCAACAGCCTCGGTGGTGTCCTAGTGGAAGCAGAGTGCAGGGTGGACCTACGCGGCAATGGCATTTATGACAACAGCAGCCACGGTGTTGCCTGCAAGGGTGACGGGATCGTCACTGAGAACGACATTTTAGGAAACCAGGGCTGCGGCCTCAAGTTGTTCCAGACGTCTGACATGAAGGTGTGTAATTAAATAAAAAGAACAAGCTTGATTGTTATGATAATCAGTATCTCGCCTGTCCTCCAAAAAGGGTTGCATGCATGGGATTATCTCATTTTATCCTTCTGACACCTCAGTGGTTTGGCCAACTGGCCTAAGGTCGTCCAGTGAGCATCCATGGCAGACTGGAGATTTGAACTCAGGTCTCTGGGGCCCAACACTCTGCCCACTAATGTCACTCCAGCTTTTTGCCACTCTATATACATTCTATATATTGAGGATCCCCAACCTTCTTGGGCCTGGGAACACACTTGGGAATCTAAGACACTGCCACGAGCACCACAAAACACCAGTTTCACAGAAGAAAAGCTGGCAATACTCAGAACCTCCTCTACCCACCCCCAAACAAGGAAAACATCTACAAACCCTCAAAGAAATTAAAATAAAGACAGAAAAGCAGGAAGCTTCCTTCAACTAAACAAAAAAACAACCCCCCCAACAGCCTCAATTTAAAAAATAATTTAAAGATTGGGAGGGGTGCCAAGGGCCCCCCAGATCTATACTGAAAAGTAAAAACACATTAATAACAAGCCTAACGACTGCTTGTTGCTGCAGTATTCTAATTTGCATTCGGGAGGAATCCATTGCTTTCCCCAAGAGAAGTTGTAGAACAAGTAAACAGTTTTGAACAATCCTCAGGGGGCTCTTCTACTGTAGAGAGAAATTTGATCTAGAATGTAGCTGCCATGCTGGTCCCAGAAAATGACAGGCACAAAGTAGACAAAGGAAATAAACTGCTTTGATAGGGGTCAGGATCTGCTGATGAGTGTTCAGTGTCAGTGAGTTTTTAACAGCTCCACACACAATCACATACAACTTGTGATATAATATATAATATAGAGCGGAGTCGCTCTATACGTGAAAGAAGGCATTGAATCCAGCAAGCTCAAAACCCCAAAAGAGGCAGACTCCTCCACAGAATCGTTGTGGGTGGTGATACCGTGCCCCAGGAGGGTCTTAATACTGGGAACGATCTATCGTCCCCCTGATCAAAATGCTCAGGGAGACCTTGAGATGAGATATGAAATTGAGGAAGCATCCAAACTAGGAAATGTGGTAGTAATGGGTAACTTCAACTACCCGGACATAGACTGGCTGCATATGTGTTCCAGTCATGACAAAGAAGCAAAGTTTCTAGATATTCTAAATGACTATTCCCTAGACCAGTTGGTCATGGAACCGACCAGAGGGACGGCAACCCTGGACTTAATCCTCAGTGGGGACCGGGACCTGGTGCGAGATGTAAGTGTTGTTGAACCGATTGGGAGCAGTGACCACAGTGCTATTAACTTAAACATACATGTAACTGGCCAATTGCCAAGAAAATCCAACACGGTCACATTTGACTTCAAAAGAGGAAACTTCACAAAAATGAGGGGATTGGTAAAAAGAAAGCTGAAAAACAAAGTCCAGAGGGTCACATCACTCGAAAATGCTTGGAAGTTGTTTAAAAACACTATATTAGAAGCTCAACTGGAGTGCATACCGCAGATCAGAAAAGGTACAGCCAGGGCCAAGAAGATGCCAGCATGGTTAACGAGCAAAGTCAAGGAAGCTCTTAGAGGCAAAAAGTCTTCCTTCAGAAAATGGAAGTCTTGTCCGAATGAAGAAAATAAAAAAGAACACAAACTCTGGCAAAAGAAATGCAAGAAAATAAGGGATGCTAAAAAAGAATTTGAGGAGCACATTGCTAAGAACATAAAAACCAACAACAAAAAATTCTATAAATACATTCAAAGCAGGAGACCATCTAGGGAGACAATTGGACCCTTGGATGATAAGGGAGTCAAAGGTGTCCTAAAGAACGATAAGGAGATTGCAGAGAAGCTAAATAAATTCTTTGCATCTGTCTTCACAGTGGAAGATATAGGGCAGATCCCTGAACCTGAACTAACATTTGCAGGAAGGGATTCTGAGGAACTAAGACAAATAGTGGTAACGAGAGAGGAAGTTCTAAGCTTAATGGACAATATAAAAACTGACAAATCACCGGGCCCGGATGGCATCCACCCGAGAGTTCTCAAAGAACTCAAAGGTGAAATCGCTGATCTGCTAACTAAAATATGTAACTTGTCCCTCGGGTCCTCCTCCGTGCCTGAGGACTGGAAAGTGGCAAATGTAACGCCAATCTTCAAAAAGGGATCCAGAGGGGATCCCGGAAATTACAGGCCAGTTAGCTTAACTTCTGTCCCTGGAAAACTGGTAGAAAGTATGATTAAAGCTAGATTAACTAAGCACATAGAAGAACAAGCCTTGCTGAAGCAGAGCCAGCATGGCTTCTGCAAGGGAAAGTCCTGTCTCAGTAACCTATTAGAATTCTTTGAGAGTGTCAACAAGCATATAGATAGAGGTGATCCAGTGGACATAGTGTACTTAGACTTTCAAAAAGCGTTTGACAAGGTACCTCACCAAAGGCTTCTGAGGAAGCTTAGCAGTCATGGAATAAGAGGAGAGGTCCTCTTGTGGATAAGGAATTGGTTAAGAAGCAGAAAGCAGAGAGTAGGAATAAACGGACAGTTCTCCCAATGGAGGGCTGTAGAAAGTGGAGTCCCTCAAGGATCGGTATTGGGACCTGTACTTTTCAACTTGTTCATTAATGACCTAGAATTAGGAGTGAGCAGTGAAGTGGCCAAGTTTGCTGACGACACTAAATTGTTCAGGGTTGTTAAAACAAAAAGGGATTGCGAAGAGCTCCAAAAAGACCACTCCAAACTGAGTGAATGGGCGGAAAAATGGCAAATGCAATTCAATATAAACAAGTGTAAAATTATGCATATTGGAGCAAAAAATCTGAATTTCACATATACGCTCATGGGGTCTGAACTGGCGGTGACCGACCAGGAGAGAGACCCCGGGGTTGTAGTGGACAGCACGATGAAAATGTCGACCCAGTGTGCGGCAGCTGTGAAAAAGGCAAATTCCATGCTAGCAATAATTAGGAAAGGTATTGAAAATAAAACAGCTGATATCATAATGCCGTTGTATAAATCTATGGTGCGGCCGCATTTGGAATACTGTGTACAGTTCTGGTCGCCTCATCTCAAAAAGGATATTCTAGAGTTGGAAAAGGTTCAGAAGAGGGCAACCAGAATGATCAAGGGGATGGAGCGACTCCCTTACGAGGAAAGGTTGCAGCATTTGGGGCTTTTTAGTTTAGAGAAAAGGCGGGTCAGAGGAGACATGATAGAAGTGTATAAAATTATGCATGGCATTGAGAAAGTGGATAGAGAAAAGTTCTTCTCCCTCTCTCATAATACTAGAACTCGTGGACATTCAAAGAAGCTGAATGTTGGAAGATTCAGGACAGACAAAAGGAAGTACTTCTTTACTCAGCGCATAGTTAAACTATGGAATTTGCTCCCACAAGATGCAGTAATGGCCACCAGCTTGGATGGCTTTAAAAGAAGATTAGACAAATTCATGGAGGACAGGGCTATCAATGGCTACTAGCCGTGATGGCTGTGCTCTGCCACCCTAGTCAGAGGCAGCATGCTTCTGAAAACCAGTTGCCGGAAGCCTCAGGAGGGGAGAGTGTTCTTGCACTCGGGTCCTGCTTGCGGGCTTCCCCCAGGCACCTGGTTGGCCACTGTGAGAACAGGATGCTGGACTAGATGGGCCACTGGCCTGATCCAGCAGGCTCTTCTTATGTTCTTATGTTGGGCAAGAAATACTTTTAAAATGTATTAATTTGTATGTCTAATCTATGGTCAAGCCTCCAATAAACGTTTCCCTTTCTTCCTTAGTTTTTCCTGTCAATTTGGTATTGCTGTATAATAGATTGTGGAATTAGGAACGAGAGTCTGCTTCACGTTGATAGCGAATTGTTATGTACAGTTTCCCACATAACTGCTGTTAATCCTCCAGTTCCCTCATGGACCACCTCACCAACTGCATCCCTCAGTGAACTACTTAACAGGGCGTTGATTTGGGTGATGGAATTGTAGCGTTTTATTTTTCATGCATTATATATAGTAGAGCTACAGCGTTCTAGGCCTTGCGAGTCAAAGCTATTTCCATTGCGTGGGACCAGCTGACATGCAATGTTGTAACATATCCCCATCCCTTAAAAGGAATGTGTCTGTTCCGGGCTTCAGAGAGTCTGGAACAGGAGCTTTGTAGTGCTGTTTAGGGCTGGGGCTGATGGGAGTTGTAGTTCAAAAAAGTAACTTTTCCAAGCTCTCTTTAGACCTCATGGAAAGAGGGGAATTTCAGGAGTGAGAGAAGACTAAAAGTAGACCTTTTTGCTTTACCTCTCCTGAGATCTTTTCCTGCTGAACTCTACAGCACTAGAGGGCTACTGGCCTTACACCTGAACATTTTATAGCTTTGTAGCAGACAAGGAGGGAGACAGAGACTTGGTATATAATTCTGGAGAGTGGGAAAAGAAAAACATCCTCCCCCCCCCCTTCTCTGTCAGGAGTTTGAGAAAACTAATTTCCTCTGACCTTCAGTATTTTCCCCCTTCTTCAGCTAATGCTCTAATGCAGGGGTGGCGAACCTTTTTTCCAGCCCAAGGGCCACATTCTCTCTCGGGGCCACATGCCAGTGGTGAGCAAACCCAGAGGCAAATGTAGGTTGAGCAATGAATGTAACTTTACTGTGTGCACTAGGCTCGTGGCTACACAAGCTTTCAAACGCCTCTCTATCCTCTACCCAGGCAAGCAAGAGGCATTGTTCAAAGACACATCCAAGGATGAGTGGCATGGCCTGGGGAGAGGGGGGAGCTGGGAAATGGTGTGTGGCACAGGAAGAGTCCCAAAGGCAAGAGAGAGAGAGAGAGAGAAGCTTGGAAGGGCATATTTGGACTGAGGCCTTAGGTTCGCCCACCCCTTCTCTAATTTTCTACATCTCAACTAGTCGCACTCATAGATTTAACTGGTAGACTCACACACCCTGCCTGATTTTTGGTTCCTTTAGATCTTTTCTCTACATTCAGCTGCCACTGACATTCTGTGGCAGCTCACAGGCCCTTGCCAAGCTGTCTGTTTTTTTAATGACATACCTCTGCATACCTTGGAGTCACCTGGGTATATAAAAACCTCTCCCTCTTGAGAGGCCCCTCACCACTTGACGTTGCTGTTGGAATGGTATGTTGCCATTGTATCTCTTTCTGCCCTTTAAGGTAACCAAGAACAGAATCCACTCCTTTCGAGGTTATGGGATTGAGATGCTTGATCAGACCAAGGCCTTGGTGCAAGACAACCTGATTTTTCAAGGGAAGTCCAAAAAGAGCATTTTGCAGCAGGTTTCCAGCGTGGAAGGCTGTATCATTCAGAATAATAAGCTCCTGGCGTTCAAAAAAAGGTAAGCCAGGTGGCTGTTCAGTGACTTAAGTGAAGGAGAAGCCTTATTAAATGTATTTCCATGCTAGGGACATCTTCTACATATCAAACATATATCCATTTCATGACAGACCCCAAAGAACTCTGGAAATTGTAGATCTGTGTAGGACTATTCTATGGCTCTCATAAAGCTACAAGTCACAGTTTTCCTTGTCTATGAAAGGAAAATGGATATAAAAAGACAGTTTACATTTGTAGTGTACACATTCCCCAAGAGATCCCCAGCAAGCCATCGTGCATCTGCAGAATGAATTTCCCCAGTTTCTTATAACTGGCCATTGTTAAGTCTCCAGAAGTAAACAGTGACATCAGTTTTGGCAGTGCCACCTCTGGAACTCCACTAAATCAGGGGTGACAATCAAATAAAATATCAGGATTCAGTAACCTCTTGTATTTGGATGGTTAGAACTCTTGCCTTCTGATCATATCAAAACACCAACTAAAAGGAACTCTGGCCTCCTTTTGGAGGGAGTCAATTCAGACTTTGCAAAGCGCTGGTCTAACCCGCTGGTCTTGCAGATCTCTGACTTGTCAAAGCAGTATTTGGTGACTTAGGGGCACTTCCTCAACTCTCTGAGTGGCTGCAAGGCAATCATAGTCTCCTGTGACTTTTGAAACACTTTGTGGAACTTATTCAGACTCTGTATTTCCAGTATAATCCCTGGAGAAAACTGCCGCTTCAATGAATCTGTCATCATGTTTTCCTTTTCTTTCAGGTCTGATGTTGCCTGGACCCTGGAGAACCCCCCAGCACGGCCTCATATTGAAGGAGCCTCCCGAGGCGTGTCAACAGCTGGGAATAGTCAAAAAGTCTCCAATATGACAGCCAGGATCGCTGCTAGAGTGGATAGCGGCTGCCATAACAATGGGAGCATCTTTTGCACAATTGTGTGATCCTTCTGCATTTTCCTTGGCCTTTTCTTCAGTTCAGAGACTGAACTAGAAGTTTGCCCTATGGGTGCTCATTGCGAGAGTGAATGAGCTTACATTCAGTTCCTTTTTATTTAACCTACCAGCACACTAGCCACAAAACGTAGGGATGGAAATGTGGTCACAGCAGGCTACATTCCTCCCCAGCTGGCTTTGGTCCATTCTTAGTTCCTTGGGACAGTTGCCTCTGCTGCCTCATCTGCACCCTTACCTCAGGCGCCAGCCACCTCCTCTGGTCCCTTTCAGTCCTCTTCAGCTGTAGCCCATCCCTGGGGCGAGGTTACTAAGGGAGAAAAGCAGTGCCTTTGTGACATCAGCAGCCACTAGACCAACCTTTGCTCTTGTCTAAGACCTCTTTGCCCCTTTCCTTAGTTATGCTGGTTGTTCAGAATTTGTTCTGGGTTGCGGGAGGGGATTGGTCTAAATGGCTGCTGATGTCACAAAGCGAGGGAAATCAGCATTTTCCCTATATACAGTTTTTAAGGGGGGGAGGAGCAGTTGCAGGGTGGGCTGCTGGGCCCTCTTCTAGGTGAAAGGTTGAAAGCTTCCCACGTACATTCTGTTATCTTCCCCTCCATCTGTTTTCAGTTGGTTTCTCTCCTGCCCATAAAAGCAAAGTGACGGGGGTGAGTAGATAAACAGGAGTGGCTCCATCGTAGAGGATTTTCTCCCGTTTGACAAATATCACCAGCTAATTATTTAATATGTTTTTCCCCCTTTCTTTCTTAAAACTATTGTTAGTGATTGCCAAAAGGCTAGTTGGTCTGGATGCCAATGTAATGCTGAATGCCTAGCCCTAGTATTGGTCTCTTTAGTAGACAGTGAAAGAACCTTGTAGCTTGAAATCAATCCCTGTTTCCTCCCATGGATGGCAGTTTTGTTTTCTTCTGTGCTGAGAAGTAGCCCAGTTTATAGTCATAGTGTCCAGGACATGGCAAACAGAAGCCAGAGCTTAATTGTAAATTGGAATATGTTGACTCTTCAAAAAGGCAAACAGATACACTTGGAGTCCTTCAGGACCATTGTGCGAAGTTTCAGCAAAAGAACATAGTGTCTCTTGTACTCTGCAAATCATTTCTTACAGGAAGAACATGTAACTTACTCTGTCCAGCAGGATCAAAAATGGGTGCTGTTGGCTTTTAAAATGTACAAAATGGACTTCTAGAGATCTGGCAATTATTTGTAGGCTGGGGTAGCTCAGAACCTGAAACTAATTTAAGCAGGAGGACCAAATAGAGAGTCTGAAGAGTTTGCACATTGTGCCTTTGAAAATTATCTCACTTTATCCCTCTACAAGAGAAAATGGATCTCTACATTTCTGGGCAAAAGGTATTCATGAAACCCCTTGGCCTAAATAATGGGACGATTGCCTCTTTTATAAAGAAACAAACTGAAGCTGGTTGTTGGTAAATAAAACGGAAAAATATTTTGTTGTGCTTGTTTTATGAGACTCTGGAGAATAGTGGCCATCTGTCTGGTCAAAGGGATGAGGGTTGCCACTTCCCCCCCTTTTCTTTGGAAGACTCCCAAGTCTTTAACAGATGGCAGGCAGTAATGCAACAGGTGAAGCAGTTTTCATTGCTGTCTTCATGTCAGGATCTGCAAGTATAATCAGCTGAATTTTTCTGTGTGCCATGCAACTGTAAAAAGCCACAAAGTTTGCTGGGGATGGGAGTGGCAACCCTACATGAGGGCACAATTCAGATGTTCCAGAGAAAATGCGAGGAAGCTGTGTATAGCAATGGAAAAGCTCCATAAGCTGGCTCGATTAATAATGTGGGTTTTTTGGGGGGGGGGTGTATAAAGGGATAAACCAGATAGGAATTGACTTTTTTCTTGTTGTTTATGTCAGGTGTGGGAAACCTTTGGTCCTCCAGGTGTTGCTGACCTACAACTACCATCAGCCCCAGCAGGCATGGCGAATGGGCAGGGAAACATCTGGAGGGTCAAAAGTCCCCCATACCTGGCTTGTACTATCCCTCACCCAGCAATG